>NC_090934.1:367887253-368521226 GCF_040938575.1 Ambystoma mexicanum
AAGCCCAGACGGGCCCAGATAGGCTTAACTTAGACACAACTTTGATGCAGCAAGCTCTTTCCTGCTGCACCCGACCGCTGCGGCTGTCGAAGAGGGGATTCTTCATATACACACATGGTATTACCAGACCTATCCCCCTGTGAGATCCGGGGAATAGAGGAGGGGCTGGGTAGAAAATGTGTGGATGTAGGAAAGAAAAATAGGACTAGCACCTGAGCCTCGGAGTCCTACGGGGCCAGGCACCCTCTATCTGCGTTGGAATCAATGCAGTGCAGTGGTAGAAGGAATCCAAATAAAGTGGAACACAATAAAAGTCAAATAAATAAAATATTAGCACCACCGGGTGGTGTGCGTGGAGGAGTGCTATGTTGTGGCTAAACGATGATGCTCACCAAACGTGTAACAGAGGGTGAATGTGCCCTCGATTGCTGGAAGAAGCATCTGACGAGCTCTGTTCAGTCCAGTGCTAAGAACTGTAGTAATGACGTGGGAGTCCGTGGTGTTCTAGAGCACTCCTTTGCAACAGGCAAGTGGAGCTTTCTCACGTCGCAATGCCCTGTTTACCTCACGGAAGGTGGTGCCAGGCAACGGGACCTTCCTGAGTGACATGTCAGTGGCACATACCTGCCGAGGCTCCAGTATGAGGTGTGGATTGCGACGGGCAAGGAGGGCTCCGATCATCAACGAACCTGCACGAAGGAACATGGAATCATGTCAGTAGTGCAGGAGAGCCCAGGTAGGAGATTGGAGTTTTACATGGTGACTGGAGTAAGGTCTGTATAAATATAGTCCAGAATATAGTAGAGAACTTGTCGTGTGAGGCCTGCAATAAGCAAATGAAAAGATGGATCTGTGTGCATGCTAGGAATGCATATAGTGGCCTTTGTTTAGAATAATTTGGACCTATTTGAATTTGGTCTTTAGCCACATTACACTATGGTTTTAAATAAGTGCACACGTAAAGTACACGAAATTACTGTTGGCTGTGAGAGAACGTTACTGAATTTGACTGCACTACGGACATTTGTGCTTTTCCTTGAATCTGCTCGCTCGTGTTTCTGCTGTCTGCAAAGCGGACGTCTTTCAAGGATACACGGAAGCTGCCTGACCCACTTAAAGAGAACACTTGCTGATTGGGCTAGTGATTCCTTCTTCCTCCTATGATCCCGCCCATTTAATTTCAAAAACAGCGTGCCCTGCGCACCCGCGCGCGCACACGTAAAGTACACGAAAGTACTGTTGGCTGTGAGAGAACGTTACTGAATTTGACTGCACTACGGACATTTGTGCTTTTCCTTGAATCTGCTCGCTCGTGTTTCTGCTGTCTGCAAAGCGGACATCTTTCAAGGATACACGGAAGCAGCCTGACCCACTTAAAGAGAAGTAAATAGCGAGAGTGACTCAAGTCCTTGTATTAGAACGTGTATTAGAACGTGAACGTTTAATACTATTTCCCTCTATCTGTGGCTGATTTAAACTCCTCCCTCTCTTGCTTCTTTGCAGCACTTGCTGATTGGGCTAGTGATTCCTTCTTCCTCCTATGATCCCGCCCATTTAATTTCAAAAACAGCGTGCCCTACGCACCCGCGCGCGCACATGTAAAGTACACGAAAGTACTGTTGGCTGTTTGCTGTTCTGTTGTTCATGTTCTGGTATTCAGATTAAAATTTGTGTATTGTGATACAGGGGAAGACCTTATAATAAGTCTTTAGTGGACTTCTGCATGGTGAGTCAACCCTCTTTTTTTTCTCTGAGTTCTGTTGACTTAGCTGGTGCCACTGGTTTGAAAATTTAACAAAATGGTGCAACGCTAAAAACAGGTATGCCGCCCCAGGACAAAATAAAAGCTTGTGTGGCTGCCGCTTTCCAAACTCCGAAATCATCCACGCGCTCCATTCAGCTAGTACGCGCTTGCAAATCTGCTTCCAATATAAGATCTTGTACTCCCTTAGCTGATATACGCAAATTTTGTGAATGGGGTGCTAAAATGGGGGGGGGAGCTGAAAAATCTCAAGCTTCCCATCTAAAGGGGACTTGTTCTAATCATGCTGATCAACAAGAAATAAACGGGGAGGTGGTTGATTTGAGAAATACACCCCCCGATTCTTTAATAGCCGCTGGTGCGATGGCTATCATTGAAAACCAACTGGAAATAAAAGGGGGGGTGAATGAAGGTGGACACATGGTAAATCCCTCAAAACCATTAATGGGCCTTACAACTAATGAGCAGGCCGAGTCTATAATAGAACTTGACTCTACTGTTGTAGCATTGGAAATGGTAACACCAAACAAGGAAAACTCTATCAAGAATACTGATGAGTGTGTTGAGGTCCCTTCTAACCACAATGATGTGGTTGATTTGGAGACTGGAACTGGAGAGAGCTTTCATAATTTATCTAAATCCCCAATGATGTTCACCCCTTCGCCTAATGAGTCTTCTGTATTGTCTTGCTCCTTTACGAACCCCACTCCACGGCGCAATCAAAATGCCCCGGTTCCAAATAATCATCCCTCTTAAGGGACGTTCATCGTAGGTGTTGAGACTTCTCTTCAAACGATGAACGCAGCATTATTTTCATTGACACGTTTGTATGATTCTTTAGACTCAAAAATGAATGAGCAACAGGTGTTATTAGTCAAACTATTACAGAATCAAAAAAAAAAAATACTGAATCTTTATGTGGTTGTCTTAAGAACCAATCTAACAGTGATTCAAATGTGAGTAAAATTTGTGAAGTGAAAGAGGGGAAAAAGTATGTTGATAACTTGCAAAACCCTGATGTTCTTTTAATTGACTGCTCACAGAACCAACAAATTGTGTTACAGCACCAGGCAGGAAAAGAGAAACTACCGGTGCAAATTAATGAAACTGTGGAAAAGACAGGAGAAAAAGTGCTAGAAAAAAAAATGATGTGACCACTTCCAGTTCTATATTTGAAATTAATGTGAAGGATAAATGTGTTGCTGGACAGAGATGCTCAAAAAAAGTAAGGCAAAAATGAAGAATGTTGAAACCTTGACCCCTTCTTCCAGTGAGAGTGGCCAACAAACTAAGGATGTTGAAATTGCAAAAGACCCAGTTTGAGAAATTAAAGGGACTACTTATCTCATATTTGAGAAACAAGCTAAAAAAGAACAAATTCTGATGCCTAATGCCACAAAAAAATCAAAAAATATTAAATCCATTCCTAACTCTAAGATCACTGGAACTAGACAGTTCATACAGACACTATCAAAACCTATTTCGGCAACTACAACGGCTCGGAAAACTATCGCCAATAAATATCGCGATATGCTATTATTTAAAGCTAATCAAACTAAAGTGGCCAAAATAGCGTCTTTAGTGTATTAACCTCTAGATAGTCTGGTTTTATTAAATAACAGAACAATGAAAATGCCTCCACGCAGAAACCTGTGGTACCAGCTCTATTAGAGAATGAAATAGTCTCTGGGGAGCCTGCCTCTACAAGTATAGTGAAGCCATTAGATTTGAAATCTGCTGAGGAACCCTTGCCAGTAGAGCCTGCAAAATTGCTGAGTGTGGACGCATTCGTAATGAAAGAATGGAAAGAAGAAATGGAGAAATCGATTCAAAGAATTGTCTCCATGGTAAATAACACGAATACAATGGACTCTTTGGAAAGAAATATCTCAAACAAAACGGGTCCTCCAGCTTATCCTAACAAATTGTTACATCAAAGAGACCTCAAATCAAATTTTGTTTCAAAAGGGGCTTTGCGAACCCCAATGAAATCTGTGTCAACACACCACTTAATTCTGCAGTGCCGCTCGCATCCGTTCCATGCATTTGATCTTAACAGACAGTCAGTTTTGAACATCCTTGCAGATGTACCACCTCTAGAAGGAATATGCTCAGCTGACATCGAGCAGATAGAGTTTTTGCATCAAACTGACCTATCTGTCGTAAAGCTGTGGATGAAATCGGGCTTTGTTAAAAATGCACTTTGGCAAGCTAGAATGGACATATACGAATTGGGGTTTATTCTGTTAAACAATACCATGGCAGATCCTCCACAAATATCTATATTAAGGAATCAATATCACTCTAAATCCCACGCAGATGTGCAATATCAGTCTACAAATCGACAATCAGAGGCATCAATTGAAAGTGAAAGAGGACAATACAATAGAGAAGAGAGACCATGTAGAAATTAACTATCGCAGCAGCTAATCTCTCTTCCTCTATCCTCATGGAATACGAGAGGTTTTAAACATTATAAAAAATCAAGGACAGTGTGTTGGGAAAATTTGACATCTTGGCTTTCCAAGAGATATGGCTAGCATCTGCTCCAGTCTGGGATAATCACACTGTAGCTTTAGTTCCAGCAAGTATGCCTGTCACGGGTAGACCTATGGCTGGTCTTATGGTAGCCATAAAAATATCTCCTTACATTCACTTAGAACCGTGGGTCTCACCAAATAGTTTTCTGCAGTTGGTAAGGATAAAAATTGATTCAAAGGTCATAGGATTAATAAATATATACTGGAACCACGCAGCTATCACAGATCATGACTTTTTTTACCTCTCTAGAGGATCTTTTGAACTTGATCCATCTAGATCCAACCTGTGATCATGTAATCATCACAGGGGATCTGAATATAACATGCCATGCTTGAGGGGGTAAATGTCTATCCACAGCTGCTCGGAAATGGAATGCAATAATGGAAGAACGTCATATACTTAAACTAAACGGTTCCATAATGGGGGATATTCCCCAACATGATACCTGGCACCGAGGTACTCAATCGGCTATGATTGATTATACTTTTGTAGATGAGCAACTGTTTAAGTGTATAACAAAATTCTCTATTCTCCCCCAGCTTGTAAGTGATCA
Organism: Ambystoma mexicanum; assembly: GCF_040938575.1. Classification (NCBI taxonomy): domain Eukaryota; kingdom Metazoa; phylum Chordata; class Amphibia; order Caudata; family Ambystomatidae; genus Ambystoma; species Ambystoma mexicanum. The sequence goes on from NC_090934.1 coordinate 367,892,110, forward strand.
TGATATTCAATCCATGAGCTGATCATGGTCTGTTCATGAAAAACAGTATGAAAAATCGCTGGCAACAAATATGTCCTTAAATAATGCGTTAAACAGATTTAAATGGTGTCCAAAATCTCTACACATGCTAAATTACAATTTGATTATGAGTGAGTCGAAGAGATTGAAGTGTTGTCAAACTGTTACACACTCCTATGTGGAAGAAATGCAAATTTTTGCTGTTAAAAGGGATAATACAAAAACAAATGGTATTAAGTTTCTCCACACATATGATCAAGAAGTTGCAGTACGGAAATCACAATATAGAAAAGATAGAAGACATGTGATGTATTTGAATCATTGCGATAGGGAATCTAAACTCAGAGCTTTAAAATGTAAATATAAGAATTGGCTGAGATCGAAACATGCTATTTTGTATCAGAAGGATGCAGAAAATATGTTAGACAAACTAAAGTCAAAGAACTCAGCTAAAATCTGGTCCCTATTGAACTATAAACAGTCTAAATACCAAATAATTCATCAGATGAACCCCATACCTGAAGAAGTATGGGCCTCCTTCTACAAGTCCCTGTATGCTGATATAAATTTAAAAGGTGAAACTTCTCTACTTGATAAGACACAAGTCAAGGACCTCTCCTTTGACATCGACGACATATTGTTTCAAATTTCAAAACTCTCCACCTCTCGTGCTCCAGTGCCGGATGGCTTGTCAAATTATATGATAAAATTACATCCTATGGCTTGGGCGAAAATCTTCCTAAGCATTTTTTCGAAAATAGTAAGAACTCGTCATCTACCTAGCTCTTGGAAGAAAGCGATAACTATACCCATCTACAAAAAAGGGACCATGAGAATCCTGCCAATTATAGGCCAATTTCATTATTAGACATACCTAGCAAAATCTTCGCTAGATTGTTGTTAAGAGACCTGAATGTATGGCTGAATGGTGCGAAATTGAGAGACCCAAATCAGACTGGGTTCATGCCGGGAATGGGGACGGCAATTAATCTGCACATACTGGAAGTCATCAAAAAACAAGAACAGCTAAAACGCTAAATTACCTATTTGGCCTTTATTGATTTCCAGGCGGCATTCGATTCTGTGTGCAGGAAATTGTTGATAAACAAACTCTGCGAGGCCAATTGTCCGGAATATTTAGTATTCTGGATTAAGGAACTGCACACGAATACAACCGTGCAAATTAGATTGGCCTCAGATGGAACACTATCTAACCCAATTCTGACATTCAGAGGCCTTAAGCAGGGGTGTATTTTGGCCAGTACCCTTTTTAACTTCTTTATGGCAGCTGTCCGTTATGATCTTTTGAATTGTAGAACAGATGCCCCTCGAATTGGAGGCCGTCCCATACTGTGGTTATTCTATGCGGACAACCTGGTATTACTGGCCAAAACTCCTGTGGGTTTGCACAACCTGCTGGACACCCTGAGTAAGTATGCAGATGCAAACTTTTTGACAATAAAACAAGCGAAATGCAAAATTATGATACTGAGTCCCAAGAGAAGAAGTCCTCACTTTAACTATCGATGGGTCATACAAGATTAGAAATTGAAGTAGTAACAGAGTATAAATATCTAGGCCTCCAAGTCAATAATGATACAGCCGACAAACCATATTATATAATACAGGCCAAATATGGCATGTTTTCTTTGTTGCCAGCTGTAATTTTTTACAAACAGAAGGTGGTACCCATATTGACGTATGCTTCAGAAACAAGAGAAATCATGAAAAAGTCCATATGGGTTAAAATGGAAGGCGAATTCTGGAGATCTGTATGTGGCCTTCCCATGTCAGTGTCGGTGTGTCTATTGAGACATGAATTGGGCTTGGTTTCTTTAAATGCAATCTATCTTTGGAAAGTATTGAGTCTATATCGCAAGTATTTGATGGTCTCTGAAAATGATGGTGTGATGTATATGATGGGAAAATGTATGTTGAATACAGATAACAATAACACTGCTAAGTGGCGAAAGTGGAGTCAATCAGCAATGACAGAGGCAGGTATTGATGATGAGCTCTTAGTAAATAACCCAGAAAGAGCGAAGAAGAAACTATGGATGTTGGACTGGATTAAGACTAGGGATGCATGTACCAAACTAAAGATCTTTAGATGCAAATCCTTTGCCATTAAGGAGTTACATAAAACAGAGCAATACCTTATCCAATTTCCTAATCCAAAAAGCAGATTCAATTATCTGAGAATAAGATTGAATGTTTATCCTTCAAATGAAGTACGTTTCATGCGTAAGTTGACAACTAATGGGGACTGTAGATTTTGTAAGGAGCCGTGTCAAATGGAAACCTTAAAACATCTAATTGCTGTCTGTCCTGCGTTGATTGAAAAGAGATGTACATTTTTTAAACATTTGTTTGAGAATCAGGTTATCACCAACCACGATGTCCTATAGGACAAATTGTACCATAGCCAAAAGGCTAAAATGAACATAGCTATACTTATGTTTGTGGAGACACTAAAACTGAAAGAATGCAATGACACATGTGTATTGAAAAATATGTAATAATTGAAAAGTGTGGTCAAAAATATATCTCTGGTTAGTTAATAAGTTGAAAAACGAAACTAAAAGACTGTAAAGGCAATGGCGAAATGCTGGTAAATAACTCTCAATTGTAGTATCAAATTCGACAATTTCAAGAAGCCGTAAATTATGTGGTTTAAAAATAATTGATATTTTAATACTCTGCAAGTTTTATTGTGAAATCTATGGTGATAAACCTAGATTGTTTTTTTTTTAAGAATGCAAAAGTACATATGTAATGTTTGCTTTGTTTTAGCTGTGTAATGTTTTATTTTGTTCTTGTATGATACAGTTCTTTTTGAAAGGCTGTTTTTACAGCTAAATCAAATAATAAAAAAATAAAATAAATAAATAAATAAGTGCCATGTTACTATACTTGTTTCCACATGTGCACTTGAGTTGCAAACATTAGGTCTGGACATCTGACTCATGAGTGCTAAAGGAATGCCTATGTTTTCCTTGCTTATTTTCCCCTACTTTTTGTGCTAGAGTTGGTGGGGCACAGACCTGAACAATGTAAAAATATGTGTGTGGTGTGTGAGGTAAAAAGGGGAATGGTACAGGGTGTCATCTCGGGGTGTTGGACCCCCGTGCCATTTGTTCCTTGGGGTGTTGGATACCTGTGTCAATTTTGGTCATTTAGGGGTGTTGGACACCTGTGACATTTAGGAATGTTGCACACCTGTGTCATTTTGCCGAGTTAGACACCAGTGTCGTTTTGGGGTATTGGACACCTGTGCCATTTAGGGGTGTTGTACATGCATGCCATTTTGGGGTATTGGACACACATCTCATTTTGGGATGTTAGAAACCTGCATCATTTTGGGGTGTTGGACACCTGAGTCATTTTGGGGGTGTTGGACATCTTTGCCAATTGATAAGAGGTGTTGGACACCTAGTGGTGCACATAGCTTTTGACATAAGAGGTGTTAGACACCAATCCCCACTACTAGAAGAGGCGTTGGACACCTAGCAGTGTTTTCACATTTTTCAGAAGTGGTATTAGACACCTATCATCACTGGCAAAACACCTTTCTGACACCTAGTTGAGGAAGAGGTGTTCGTTTTTTGGGCGATTTCAAAAGTAGACGTGCTGCAGATCACATTTGTTATACGATTGCAGCTGTTTCTGCTGTGTGAAGATTATGCTGACTCAGAGTGGTTACTTGTCAGTCAGTCTGGAAAATGTAGTGAGTCGAGGGGTTTTAGGGTTTGGTGCTGAGTGGACTTTATCCACAGTTATGGTGGAGTTTGAATGGAAGATTTTGAAGAATATACACTGCTCATGCTGTTCTAATAGCTGTATGTCTCTTTTGGGTGTGTTCATTCTTAGTTCGCGTAAGGAGGATGTGTTGTGACTTACCTTTTACCTATCTACTCTGCTCGATATGTATGTGATGTCATGAGTGCCTGGAAGTGGAATGTTGTGAGTGTTCTCTGCTGGGTGCTCGCTGAATGACAGTTGGTGAGAGGCTGGTTTAGACAGCAGCTGGTGGATTTGCCCTTATGTACCAGAGTCTTGTAACCTGTAACTGAACCTATCTATCTTGGAACTGAAGTAAAGAAGTTTAATTTTGTAAGTCTCCTGGATGATCTGTGAAGAAAGCCACTTCACAACAGTACTGTCTAAGCGGACTGGTGTTTTGCCCTGCACCGGATGTGCCCGAATCACGGCTTGCACAGGGTTAAACGTTGAAAACACAGGGATCTTGACTGTCCTGATTTCCAGGAGCTGTGAGTCCTAATTCAGGGTCTCAAAGGCCAATATTAGTCCTTTTTTGGGGGCTCCTAAACATGGGGGAGGCTGGCGCACACCTTCGGATGTCCTGCAGCATGCTTTGGTCCTGGGCAACAGTGTAACTGGCTGAGATGCAGGTCTTGATCCAGCAGCAGAGTTCACCCCCAATGGTCACTGTGGATGGGTTGCAGACAGAGCTTGCCTCCACTTTGGAATTCCTGTTTACTTCACCTCACAACTGGAGAACTTTAGAAACGACCACTCTCCCAGCAGGGTCCAACAAAACCTTCTTCAAGGGTTGAAGTCCAAAAGATTATTTAAAAAAAGTGGTGTGAGACCCCTTCTTTGAAAGGTAAAAGCTCACACGTGATTGAACTACAGCTAAATTGCCTTACTGGTACAATCTCTGTTCTTAAAAGAAGTGAACTTCACTCTTCTGACATCAAATCCAAAGTGCTTTTCTCTGGAGAAAGTGGAGAGTACAGGAAGGAGAGAAAGGCATATAGAAACAAGATGGTGGAAGTCTTCTCCGATTGAACAGAGCTCTCCTGTGTACACCAACCTCGATCGGTCTATAAGTCAATATGGCATTGCCCGAAGCGCCAGCCCATGATTCTAGGATAGACCTGTTATTACTGACAGACTGGACCAACTTTTTGGGCAAAGTTGGCCAGTTTCAGAATTTACTATAGCAGTTTTAACCAATGTTACTAAGCAGATATAGTCAATGCATTATTTGCAACATATCTCACTACAAACACCCCCCTTGGATAGTACTCAAAGGGCCCGATTCATGGAATTAATTGCATTGAAAATTGGGACTTTACATGCCAATCTGTGAGCAACACCCTGTTCTTTGATCAATAGAATTGACTATGCATGACTTTTCCTGGACTTACATGGAGTTACCGCAGGCCTGAGATGTCTCTGCGAGCGGTTTAGTGACTTGCACGAGACACCTCGCATACTGTGGGCCGGGCCTACACAGAGACCCAAATAGGGGCTGGAACATGCAGAATGAGGAAGAACAAGGGAAAATGTGGGCGTGTTGAGGGACAGTCCAAGCCCAAGCATACACACGCCCATTCCACTGCAGAACCAACTGAATTCATGGATTACAATGGGAATCCTCACAAACCCTGTGATTCATCCGCCACATGATAGCAGGTGTAAAGGTGAACGCACAAAGGATCCAATACACATAAAGCATGCAATGCACACTAAACTAATGTCGGACAGCTACGATGAACCCCGAAATAGCCGGAGCTATCGTACATGGACACAGTAGGAAGAGGAGGATGCCCAGGGCACACATTTTTGCACCACACACCATGCTGTTCGTGATGCAAGATGACCAAGTGTATGCTAGATACTGGTTCTCCACCCCATGTTATCCTAGACCTTGTCAGGAGTGGGACCAAGCCCTTGCATCACCCACCATCTGCTTCCATACCCTTCCCCCCCTTGAAAAAGTGCTGACTGCACTACATTTCTTGGCTTCTCGCTCCTTTCAGCGTACCACAGCCATTCAATCCCACTGTCTCCACCAGGTATTGGCCTGCATAATAGCATATGCATGTGTACACAGGCACATATATATGCACAGAACACTGGAGGAAAGGCAGAGTGTGCCATGAATTCTACACAATAGCACACTTTCCATGTCTACTTAGGTGCAATTGACTGTACACATGTTGCGGTACGGCCCCCACAATTCATGGAGCACATTTACAGTAATCGCAAGCACTTGCATTCCTTTAACATGCAGCTAGTCTGTAATGCTAATGGAATGATCATGGAAGTGTATGCCAATTTTCCTGGCAGCATGCATGATAGCTACATCTACCGCCAGTCAACACTCCACTGTGCCATCGCATCTGGAAAATATTACAACACCTGGCTCATAAGTGAACATGAATCGTCATGCACATGCATGCATGAGACACACTGAGCAACAGACCATGTCAATAAATACCAATAACAACCATGCACAAATTGTCAGGGGACAGTGCCTATCCACTATCACTGTTCATGATGATGCCATACCGGAATCCTTCCACACCAGCTGAGGTAAAATACAATGCAGTACATGTAGACCCCAGGGCCATAGTTTAGCGTACATTTGGGGTACCGAAGTCACGTCTCTGTACCCTTGACAACTCTGGTGGGGGTTTTTCTATATGCCCCACCAGTAGTCTGTAAATTCATAGTGGCAGCATGTGTACTGCACAATGTCGCCACACTGCATGGCATACCAGTGCAAATGCTTGTGCGACACCAACCTCAGCCACAGGCACCACCCTTGACCATGGTTAGAGCATGTGGAGAGGCTGCACGCACCCAGCTGGTGCAAACATTCTTCACCTAAAAACCTGCCCCTGTGGAGCACACACAGTGAAGCCACATCCCAGGCGCCATTCAATGATGAATTGGGCCCTATCCTCCGTGCCAGTGTAGAGGAGAAGCCAAGTCCCTCTACCAGAGGTCCCGCCCCCATTTTGCCTACATGTTGGCAACCAGAGATTGCGACATGCGCAGTACCAGTGAGTGTACCTATAGGGTGAAGAATCCTTGACGCAAGGTTTCCATTGAGAAAACCCTACATGCATTTATGAGGAAGTAATGGTCTTCTGAAGGAAGTTCCGGAAGAAGTGTGAAAATAAATGAAACAGAAGACTGGTGATGTCACGCAAAATGGGAATGACGCACCAAGTAGAAATTCCAATGAAGAAAGAATATAGACTTTATAGAATCTGTAAGCAACATTTTGGGATCGAAATGAAGATTGCACGTGTGGCAAAGCACTGAAGAAAATGCAAAGCCATTTTACAAATGTAAAGATGCAGTAACGCAAGTAGACAAAGTAATCGAGAGGCTGGTTACGTAGTGAATAGACTGCAGGTGATGTGCTAATGTATATATATAGGAATGTATGGAATCTGGATGTTCCACAATGCACTTTAGCAAACTTGGACCCAGCGGATGAAATGGCTGGAAATGTGGTGCAGCAGAATAGAATTTCTGATGGCAAAGAAGGATTCGAGAAGGCTTGGTTGGCCCAGTGTCAAGAGTCGGGGGTGCTGAGAGCCTGGTTATCTACTTGAGAAGATACAGTAACCATGAGAAGCAAGCAGAACTCATGTATGAGGTGCAATGGAAAAACACTAGAGGTGCCAGGTTTTCACATTTAATAGTATTAAATACAATGAACGAGCTCAAAACGTGGTCTCCAGTCACATGGTCAGATGAAGATAGACTTTGGGTCGAACTACACCGAGACCAGAAGATAATGCGATGCCTTCACTCCCTTTTATTCTCAAGCATAGTGAGCCTCTACAAGGCTAGGTTCAAAGGATTAATTGAATGGCAGACCGCAGGAGTGATGATGGATGTTGGGCTAATTGGGTGGGGAGGCATGACCAACCCTCCCAGCACCTGGGGTACCAGCTTGCTTGCTGCTAGCAAGTGGAATATTCCAGAAGGGTACAAGCGTGCCAACCAATTGTAGAGGGCCACGTAACAAATACCCCTATAGATTGAGAAGCCAATGGAAAGTTGTGTATAAGTATGACACAGCAGATGACTTGCCCTTGGGATGGGTTTAGTAGTCCACCTGACCTTAGAGATCCAATCACAATCCTGGCCCGTATAGAAAGTATACTTAGATGTTCCCTTTAAGCTTATCACAATCCCTCAGAGGTTTTTCTTATTTGCCAAGTAGTATGACGTCACTTATTACACATTTATTGGATAAAAGCTGTGTTTTTTATGAAATTAATTGAGTGTGAGTTAAAGAGACTTGAGCAAACATCCGTTGATGTTTTAGATAATTGTTAATAAAACAGTTGTGATTTTACCAACTTCCTGAGTCAGTCTAATTATTGATGTTTGAGTAAGTTCTACATCCCCATTCATCTCAGATACTGTTATCTTGTCTTAAAGGTCCTTAATGAGTTCACTTGGTAGCAGAGGATGGTTAGATCCGTCGACTAAGTAGGCCTTTAAGATCTTCTGAAAATCAGGCGTCCTCCACCATTTAGCTGGAGGATCGCAAGGCTTCCTGTGGAGAATGGCTGATAAAGAAATTCTTGCAAGATAAGAAGATGCAGGTGGGAGAAGTCCCTCTTTCACAAAATCCCGCCTGGTTTCGACAGGCATTGAGCAGACCCAATGCGACGGTGGCCAGTTGGAGGAGGAGACAATCCTGAGTGTCAGGAGCTGAAAGGCGAATGGTGAGTAGATTAAGGAGGGTGGCAAAGTGAGAAAGACTGGGAATTGTGGTAACAGAAAGGAGTAATGGGGGCTGGTTGTTTAATGTATGATGAGGAGCGTCAAGAGAAGCCAAGCATCAAGAAAATCCCAGAGTCCTACGATCAAGGAGCGTCTAGAAGAAGTAATTCCAAAATCCAAAGTGGGCATATAGGCGACACACGGACAAGGTTTGTGAAATGGAACGATTTACAATCCTATCGGGGTATTTTAGGAGCAAAAGATAGCAGCGAAGAACGCTCAGGAGATATCTGTTGAAGTCAACTTGTTTGTCTGTTCGTGTATTTTGTGTATTGGAAAATTAAAGTGTCGAAGAGCGACAAAATGCTGTGTTAAGTGGAGATCAAGGTTAAAATCTATCTATTCAGTCATTGTCGGCGCTAATGGGACATGTAGATTGGAGTTTATTGAGAAGTAAAAGGCTTTGAGCAGTGACTGTTGGTGTGCACTCATATTTGTTGTTTTTCTGAAATGTATTTTTGTGTAAAGTAACGGTAAGTTTCGATAGTTAATTGAGACTCATCATAATGGGGGATGTTACTCCACTGATGCACCTTTGCTAAAGACTGTCAAAACATGCACCACAACTCAAACAGCATAGTGCAGAATGGGATAAGGGTACAGAAGACAAAATGTTCATGCCATGGCCGCAACAGGGATCGCTGTCGAAAGAGGTTTTGCAAAACATGACCACATACTTGCACGCTGAGTACACAGGAAAGAAATTGTAAAAGAGGCTAGCTAGTTTGCAGCTCTGGAAGATGTACCAGGAGGTATGGGAAGATCCGCCTCCTGAGGACTGGATGCTTAACCAGTGTAGTTAGGAAGGTGTTGAGCCTTCTGCTCCCCTAACCACACCCAAAGTAAATGGCGATAGTACGAAAGATGAAGGGTTGTATCCATTAAGGGAATTAAAAGCGGTGACAGGATATAGTAATCCGATACATGAAATGCCTGCTTATAGCAGTCACGAGAGTCCACAAAGGACTAAAGAAAAGGAGGTAATCTCTAAGGTCTTACAAGAGAAAGAGAAAAGTGAACCAAATGTGACCCTAGATATAGTACAGGAAATTAAGAGATGAAAAGGATAAAAAGACAAATCTGACGAGATAACGCTCGTACAGAACAAATGGATGGGTGGACAGATATTGCTCAAACTTGATGGGAAGAGTATTGAGGAAGTAAGGCAAGGAGAAGATCAAGACAAACAGGATAAAAAAGACAGGGAACGAGAGAAACGATTGAAAGAGGATGAGTGCAAAATAAGAGTAGACAAAAATGAGAGCAGATGTATCAGGAGGAGCAACTAAGAAAGGAAGAAAGGGCTAAGGAGCAAAGAAAGTTTGACAATAGGCAGAGAGCAATCGAAGAACGAGACAGGCTGGAAAAGAAGAGAGAAGAGGAGGAAGAACAGAAATTACGAGATAAAAGAATGCAAAGACGGAGGGACAAAGAGGTACGTAGAGCAAACGAAAGATAGGAAGAGAAAAGACAGGAGGAGGAAAGGGTTAGATGGGAAGCGAAGAAACCGAGGGAATTAGATGAAAGAATTGATTGAAAAAGGAGACAAAGTGCATGCGATATTGATCATTTTCAGAAAGAGCTGATGGAAACGAGTCCAGTAATATCATGGGGCGACATAGAGGAGTTTCTCCCATCGCAACAAGCAATGCCAGGACCGTCTAGGGTAAACCTAGATGAGCATTTTGAGATAGGAAGCATGAGAGAAAGGATTGATAAAGCTTATCAGGAGATGAGGACAAAAAGTGAACGAGAAATAGTGGAAAAGAATATTGATCTATAGTTGTTCAGTCATGAGGCAAGGAAGGAAGCCAGTTTAGTCTCGTGCACAGAGCCTTGTCTTTGGAAAGGCAGATCTTAAATAGAGATGAGAAAGATGAAAGCCATAATAGTTGTGGACTGGATATGTCAGACGAAGACAGAGAAACCTTCTGTGGAGAAGAGGGAGAAAGTGCATGCAGTCCTGAGGGATGTTTACAGACAAGGAAGTGAGATTCTCAGATTTAGACCAACCTAAATATAGGATGCAAGACCCCATGCTGTACCCAGAGCGACCTAAAGGACGATCGAATAGCGAGAGGGGGGAATCGCCACCATATGTGAGCAGATTGAGGTCATTGCAAGGTAGAAGGCAATCAGGAAACATGGTCCCTACTATCGATAGGCAGACAATGGGAGCCAATTGTGGATTTGGGGTCACATAATTCTGCGCTTGCTAGAGAAAGGAGGGGTCAGACCGCAGTGTATCCCTTGGCCCCGAATGGATAAGGATAACTTGAGATGCAAACTCCCTAGTTTAACGGTGGGTGCGGAAAAATTGATTTATGAGCTAGAGAAGATGACAGAAGGAAATACTCTAGCCATAGGGAACATTAAGGATCTCGTAGCAGCTATTTTTGGGGAAGGACTGATGACATTTGGATGAGAGCAGGTTAGTCAAGTGTCACAGCACAGAACACAACTCATGACAGAGCGTCATTTAATAATTGTAGAGCAGCAGTTTCGAAAGCGCTCAGGGTACAGTATCCTGATACGTCAGATATGGGTGCTAGTAAGGCACGTAAAATGAAAGATGATAAGGATCTGCTTGTTTCAAAGTATTCGGGAACGGTGGACTTTGGAAACGAGGAAGCCGTGAGGAAATTAGTGCCAGTATTTTACCACATTTTGTGTCAGAGATTGCTGGAGCAGGACCAGAGACAGCTCAAGTAATTAGTGGGAATGGAAGTGAAGCCGTGGGCAGAGATACAGTTGACTATCGCGCATTATTGCCAATTGTTACAGGCGAAAAAAAAAAGAAGAAGGAGGATGCTAGAAAACTTGAGGAAGCCAAGCTAGTTCAGAAGAAATTGTCAAAGTATGCCATAGAAGGAGTGGTACTGATGAGCGGCGAGAGGCTTAGAACGCAGCAGACAGTGGGTATGTCTCAGGTGAATAATGAACGCCAATTGGATCAAGGCAGAAATGGGTTTACGCCGAGAGGCAGAGGAATGAATTTCAGAGGAAGGGGTGGCCTTTAGAATAACCAAGGTAGGTTTCAGAATATGTAGAATGATAATCAGAATATGCAAGGAGGGGGAATTAGAAGGTTCCCTCCTGTGTGTTGGACATGTGGAATGACAGGACATATTGTGTGAACATGTGGGAGCCAAGCGTATGTGCAGAAAGGACAATTCTCAAGAGGGGGGACAGCTTATTGTCCAGCATATAGGTCACACAACAGGGATGGGGTTGTCCAAGATCAGACAGTGTATCAAGCACAAGCGCCACAAATGCAACAGGCTTTACAACCACAGCAAGCACCATTGAATCTGCCATAAGGGCAGTCACAGCACACACCCATGCAGATACAGCAGAATGCAAATACCTGACAGTTATTGATACCTAGAGTAGGGGGTGTCACTGTCATGGGAGGAAGTCCTTTTACAAGGACGGGAATAATCATGTGCCAAGAATAGGACAGCTCACAGGATGACTTGATGTGTTCAGTATTATCAGTGACACCGAATCCTCAAGAGGAACCAAGGGTTGACGTTACTATAGGAGGCACATCTTTTTTCTTTTTTAGTAGATAATGGGGTAACTCTCTCATGTATAAGAGAGCGAAAATATACATGATCAGGAAATGCATCAATACGCAAGGCTTCTCTGGAGCTACAATTAGAGTTCCTTTTACTGATAAACTACAAGTCTCCATAGGAGAGTGTGACATGTCTGTTCCATTATTGTACTCAAGGCAGACACTGGTTAATATTCTGGGCCAAGATTTAATGACAATTTCTTTCACTGATGAAGGCTTAGTGTGTTCCACTCCAGGGATACATTATTTAAATGTGGGCAAATGTACCCAGGACAAATGGTTCTGCGAGTAATGCCATTAGAGCCATAAATCTGTCACTATGGAGTAAGCATTTTGTTGACATGGTTACCTGGCTTAGTGGAAAAGATGAGAATACCTGATGAATTCTTGTTCAGGCAACAGGTACCTATGGATGAAGGGGGGGCAGATTCCCCTAGGATTACAGGCAGCCATAGTACGAGGGGAATTAGCCATGCTCGATGTAACCAATAATGAAGGCATGAATGGTAATTGCCATTGGAGATGGGTATAGATTGACTGAAGTCACTGACGAGGATATGTTTAAAGATGATCCATCAAACGATGAAGTAGTATTTGAAATGAGTAATACATGTTGGATTAGAATAGAAAGAATGGAGATCCCACAGCGAATGGTGATAGTGTGGCAGCGGGCAGCATTGTTTGATGAGGACATGGAAAATGTGCCAACTCTTTATGGACTCCTATGACGTAGGCTTATTGAGGGGGTTGGGAGAAGTTAAGATAAAGCTGAAACCAGGAGCAATTTTACCTCGAGGAAGGCAGTGCCCAATGTCCTGAGAGGTGGATGAGGGTATTTTTAAGACTCTATCAACCATGATTGAACAAGGCATTTTGGTGACGTCAGAGTCACTGTGTAATACAGCTGTGTATCCTGTGAAGAAATCAAACGGGGGGTCATGGAGACTAATTCAGGACATGAGACCAATTAACCAGATTGTAGAGCCAGAGTATCCTCTAGTTCTGAATCCTGCGATGATTTTATGTAGTATCCCCACAGAGGCACAATATTTCATGGTGATTGACTTGAAAAATGTGTTTTTCTCTATCCCGTTGCATAGGTACTCCCAAGATCTTACATCATTCACATTTCGTCAGACTAAGCTGAAGAGTACTCATTTGCCCAAGGTTACTGTCTCTGTCAATATTTAATAGGGTCCTGCAGATGACCTAAACAATATTGATTTGCCAAGTGTTGTGCTGCAATACTTAGATTACATTTACGTTTGTAGCACAACAGAAGAAGAATGTAGACGAGATTCGATCCAGTTAATGACTATCCTAGCAGACAAGGGATTTAAAGTAGACAAAGAGAAATTGCAATATATCGTCAGTAAGAGGTGTTGTATATTGGCCAGTTGATCTCGCATGAGGGAAAGAAAGTTACACCTGAGCTGATGCGATTATGAAAACACCAAAACCGCATACGACAAAGCAAATGCAACAGTTTCTGGGATTATTCAACTATGTTAGAGCATGGGTATCATTATAGCTCCTACACAAGGCCCCTTTTGCAGGGTCTGAAGAAATCCCACGTGAATAAGGAAAACATAGAATGGACTAAGGAAATGGAGGAAGGGTTTGAGGAATTAAAAATAGCAATTTGCACAGCTCCAGTTTAAGGAATTCCCAATTATTTGGAGGAGTTCTTCCTGTTTTCGCACACAAATGGAACAGTTATGACAGCAGTGCTTACACAGAGGACCACACTTGGGTATAAACCTCAGGCATATTATAGTGGGATTTTAGATCCAGTTATGAGAGGACACTTTCCATGCGAACATTTGCTGGCAGCGCCACATTCGCTATTGAGAAGTCTGCAAGCATTGTGATGGGTGTTCCATGACTTTATTTGTTGAGCATGGTTTGTTTGCTCTTTTGGAGAAACCGAAAGGTACACTGACATCCCAGAGGGATTCTGCTTATGAGGTAGTCATATGGAATCCAGTGATAAAAATAGTCAGGTGTAAAATAGTGAACCCTGCCACATCTGTAGCCGAACCATTGGCAGCGCATCAGCAAGTGCATGATTGCTCGAAATATGAAGAATTTTATGACGAGATACCTAGGGTGAAGGAGAATGCTCTAGCAAGGGGCGGGGGGTTCTTTTTATTGATGGGTCTTCCAAAATGTATCAAACTGATGGAGAAAGTCATTCAGGTTCAGCTACAGTAAGGCACAGAGCTAATGGAGAATTTGAAATAGTAGCAAGTGCAAGACTACCGTCTCAGTTTTCGGCACAGGCTGCAGAATTGGTGAAACTTATTGCAGCACTCAAGAAACATGAAGGATAGGAAGTGATGGTGTGCAGTGACTCCGCCTATGTCATGTCAACTGTGCACGCAGGGCTAGCAGATTGGAAAAGGAGGGGCTACCTCCAAGCGGACGGCTCCAGTGCAACATGCACCATTATTGGACATACTTATCAAGGCACTTCAACTCCCGGTAGCCATCGCAATAGTTAAATGCGCAGCACATACTAGAAGAACTGATTGTATCTCACGGGGGAACAAAGCCACAGACAAAGAGGCCAAGAGGGCTACATATTCACCTGATATTTTAAGTTTTGAAACTCCTGATGTAAAAAAGTGTTTACCATTATGAATGTAAATGAAGGGTTTAATCATTTGTCCCGAACGCAGTTAATAGACGTTCAAGGTAGTGCTCCACAGGAAGAGAATGAGCTATGTACATGGAGGGGGTGTTCTTTATCCCCCTCTGAAGCATTGTGGCAGCAGGACAGCACTGGACTTATTAAGGGTGGCGTTAGAACAACTGCCCTACCGTGTGCATGTAACTAGGGAAAGCCTACCAGCAGCTATTGCAGAGGATTGATTTGTACCGAACCTGTTTGAACACATTGCATTTTATGTAGTAAATTGCATCGTATGTCAAAAGTTTACTGCTGGGCACACATTGTGAACAATTAGAGGAGTGATTCCTCGACCGAATGATCCTTTTCAGCATTTACATATTGACTATGTTGATATGCTACAAGTATGTAGTGGATATAGGTATATGATAGTTGTGGTGTGCTCCTTTTCGAGATGGATTGAAGCAGGTCCATGGACACACCTTGATGCCACTTAGGCTGTGTTGTTTTCTTTCAAGAAGTCTTTCCTAGTTGGGGAGTATATGAGGTGCTAAGATCCGACAATAGCCTCCATTCTGTTATTGAGGTATTCTAGCAGATCGGCCTATTGCTTAGTATTCATCATAGGTATTCTTCTGCTTATCACCCACAAGCGAATGTGATATGTGAGATACTCAACAGTCTTCTCAAGGAAAGAATCACTAAACTAAAATTGACACTGAAGAAGCGATGGCTGTACTGCTTACCCCTTGCATTATATACATTAAGGAATCAACCCGGATCAGACCACCACCTCACATCCCATGAGCTAGTTACAGGAAGGCGAATGAGAATGCCCACCTCCATCGAAGAGTAGATGTGATGCCCAGACAACTGCAGAATTGTTAGGAAATGAGCTACGTGCCTATCTGACATGTATGACCATTTCAGAGCATAAGGGGTGTCCATCTCAGAACACAGATGAAGACCATTCAGCAACCAGACCTGAACAATTATCTATACCTAAACTCTTTGTTGGAGATCTCATTTTAATACCCAACTTAACTAGGAAGTGGCATGAGCCCCTTTTCAGTGGACCGTACATTGTGGAGAATGGCACTCCTGCAGCAGTAAAAGTTCAAGAAAGGCATGCCTGGATCCACCTGGGCGACGTGAAACCATATGCTGGTGAAACTTTCACACCTCCACCCGATTCGGAAATAAGACAAGAAGAAGCAGCTCAGCACATGCAGACTCGATCGATGATGAGGAAGAAGGACGCTAAGATTGCTGATTAAATAAATGAAGGGTGCATTTGAACTGCGGCTTACCCCGGACACTCTTTATAGATATTTTAGCAGGTGTGAGAAAGTAACTGTTCTTGAGCCACAGGAATCTTTTGAATCAGACTTTAGAAAAGTGCTGATGTACTTAAGATGCCAGATCTTGATTTTATTTTTGATGTTTGGAAAAGGGAGCAGTTCCCAGGCTCGTTTCTTACTGAGTTTCTCTTTTGTCAGACCCATGGTTTTGTCTGATGTCAATGTCCATATAAAACTTCACGCTGTCTTTGTTTTTATACTGTGAGCTAATCCTGCTCTTGTTGGGCGTAGCACTGAGGTACGCACTTTTGGGCAGGATCCTAAGAATGGCCCAGCGATTGGAAGATTATTGGCAGCGATGATTGAGCAAATTCGGCAGCTACCTGAGCATTTAACAAGGCTGCCTGATTAAAAAGGATTTTTCCTTCCTTAAAAGTGATACATGGACCACTAGGGGGCGCGTGGCATGGTGGACGTGTGAGTCTCGAGCTCCGTTCGTGTACCCCAGGGCCTAGTGGATTTCTGTAAAGACAGCGGACCCCAGACCCATGCCGACGGTCCTTTTGAGGGGTGGGGACTAATGAAGGCACCGTACAGCAGCACAGTGAGAGGTGCTGCGAGGCGGAAGCCATGCCAGGAAGAGACCCGGAGGCAGGAGGGACTGCTCACAGGGTCCCGCAGCCTGCAGGCAGGACCGAAGAGGAGCCCGACGGTGTGGACACGGAGATCCCGCTGAGAGCCCAGGGGTGGAATCCGGGCAATAGAGGAGCGGACCGGGGAGCAGCAGAGCTGCACCCGTTGTGGGAAATCCAAACGGCGGAGACCGCGGAGCCCAAGGCCGGGTGAGGAGCCAGGAAGACAGCAAACCCATCTCAGGATGGAAGGCAGACCAGAGGGGACTATCGAGGCACCCTGGAGGGAATAATCCGGCGCTGGGAGGAACTTCAATGTGACGGGCCCTCCCAGTCTCAGAGTAGTGGAACTGCTGTGTACCAAATGGAGAAGGGCCTTCCGGAGGCGAGGAGAGAGCTGGAAACTGGCAGTGATTGAGGCCCCACACGACAGTAACTGGGTGTGGAGGCGCATGGACCCACGCAGAGACCCTACACAGGACTCCAGGAGAGAGGGACCGGAGGGGGAAAGGAGCGGCCCTTGGAGGGAGCTGGACCATGATCCGAGTCCTGCACCCAGCCGGGGGCAACTCGATCTGCACCACGCGGACAGAACCACGAACGGAGGAGTAATCCCCCCGCCCACTCCGTCCCGCTCAGCACGCAGCGCTCGGCATCCACAGACAGTTGGGAGAGGGAACAAGGACACAGGGAGGAGCATGAAGAGTGTGGAACGTCAGAGATACCCCCATACTGGCATTTGGGGACTCTGAGGCCCTCACGCAGAGGGACCCCATATAAACTCCCCGGCCCTGGGAGGGCCCATAATCCCCATCGAGCCTGTGAGCAGGGACACAGAAGAGAGGGCTCATACTAACAGCGGATCTCGAAAGGTAGACTCTGGGAAGAAAACAAAGGCATAAAATAAGATAACTCACCCGAGAGCCGCTGTGGACTTGGCCCGGGGACCCCGGAATCCAAGGTGGGACCCAGGGCCCAATGACATTACTCTTCGGGCCCTGGGACATATAGATCAAAATAGAAGAGTGCTGGAGGTAACTGGAGCGAGCCGGCCAATGGAGGTGAGAGGCCAGGACCAAATCATAGCGGCACACACACGTAAAATTCAGGAACAACCACGAACGGGCACCATAAGAGAGCAAAGAACCACTTAAGCAATATTATCCCTCAAACGTTTCCGAAGGCCATAAACAGCCCCTGAGGAAGGGCCAGGAGTTGCACCAGACAAAATGGCGGCGGGAGGTGGCCCATCCCCCTCCTCGGCACTCACCAAAGATGACCTCAAAGACATCCTTCAGGAAATTAAGGCGATTTGTACAGACATTCAGGCCTCAATAGTAGATCTCAGAGGAAGAATGGATACGCTGAAGGAGAAAATGGAAGGTATGCAGAACAACCACCTCCAGGCAGACCTCCCAGACATGAAATATGAGGCAAGACTAACTGACCTAGAAACAAGGGAGGAATATATCTTCCTAAAGATGGGCGACCTCAAATATAGAGAGTGCTGAAACAACCTGCGCATCCTAGGGGTGGCACACCACAGAGGAGAGACAGCAGCGGGTGTCGGGAGGAAGGCCCCGGGATAATAAACCAACTATCCACCCTGGAGGGGGGCAAAGAAGTCCAGCTCGAAAGGGCACACAGAGGAGGTGGAGGAGCAGGCCAGAGATCCATTGTGGTGTGATTCCTCCGTTACATGGAGAAGATGGAGGTACTCGAGAAGGCAAAGAGAATAGGGAGATTTCCGTTCGAGGGGGACACGATCAGGATCTTTCAGGACCTGCCAGCCTTCACACTAACCCGCAGGAGAGAATGTCACCCCCTACACAGTGGCTTACCGAAAAGGACATACGATACAGATGGTCCTAACTGTTCGCTCTTTCATTCGAGAGAGACGGAGTGGACTACCGAGTCACAGGTGGCAAGGAAGCACTACAGGTGCTGCAAGTCTTGAAAGGAGAGCCCACCCCAGAGGGAAAGGCACAAGATGCACAGACATCCTCACAACACAGGAGAGAACCAGAAAGCCCCTGGGCCATAAAGAAGAAGATGAAGGGCAAAAGAAAGTTTAAAAAGCCAAACACCCCAACGCGCAACGATGAAGGAAATGAAGAGATCTGAGCAGTCGCACGGGTGAGGGGGAACAAGAATTTGATGGACCCCGGCCGGGGGTGACAAGGAGAAAACTGCAAGAAACGGATGACTCTCATCCCTTAGTGGCTTGTCCTCAGGCAAGCATCTATTTTTTTTGGGGGGAGGAAGGGGGAGGGGGAAACAGAGCAGTAATTATAAATTGTCAGACACAGCACAGACCGAGCTCCAGAAGTGAGCTGGGTAGCCCCCGCATGGCCAAAAAAGGTCAGAGAATGGCATTGATTCTAGATGGCAGATTCTGAGAAGAGGGGCCGGGTCGAAACACTCAAACTGGGGACTCTAAATGTAAAGGGCCTTAACTCCCCAACAAAGCATTCACTCCTTGCGAAAGAAATTAAAAACATGGGATTGGATGTTCTCCTAGTGCAGGAAACCAGAATAATGAAAGGAGAAGAGAGGCGGATCCCAGGCTCCCATGTGGGCCAGACATTCTGAGCATCAGGCCCTACCAAAAAGGGAGGGGTGGGAATACTGATTCACAGGAAACATAGGCTCACAGAGCCCACAGTCTGGGGCAGGGTAGATGGGAGTGCACTAGTGGCCACAGGAAACTCTGGATAACTCCAGAGTACCATAGCAGCGATATACTGCCCAAATGTGGCTTAGATGCCATTTCTAAAGCAAGCCCTGGGGGAAATCCAGGAAAGAGTAGAAGGTCCCCTCATCTTTGGGGGGGACTTCAACATGTGGGTGGACCGTGGTCTAGGCCATAGTGGAGAACCCCCCCCCCCCCACAGGCAGTAGAGAGGGACACCAGCACCATGGATTTACAGACATAATGTGGAATCAGGGATTGGTAGATGTTTGGAGGGAGACACACCCGACCACGAAGGGCTATACATTTAAAAACAGCAATCCATGTCTCCAGAACCAGGATAGATAATATATTCCTGGAACACCACCAAGTGAGTAGGATTGCCAAAAGTGAATACAGTCCAGTTAGCTGGTCAGACCACGATATGGTGGTGGCAGACATCAACATGTCAGGATTGAGATCCAGAGAATCATTGTGGAGATGTAACAATTTATTATTGAGAGATACGGTCTTCAAAGAGGAGATGAGGGAGGCCATCAAAGAATATTTCGAGTTAAACAACACTGGGCAAGTACAGTAGGAGATAGTATGGGAGGCGGCAAAAGCAACCTGGCGAGGCAGACTCATAAGTGAAGGAGCAGCTAAAAAAAGGACCAGAACCCTACTGGTCTTCAAACTGAGAACGGAAATACGGGAGGTGGAGAAGGTGGAGGGGAAGGGCGAGAGGGAAATAGAACGGGTCCTGGAGAGCTCTAGAGGGAAGAGGCTGGAGTTGAGAACATTGAGATGGGTAAAGTGGTGGCGGGCCTCCAACATTTGCGGCAACACTATTATGAAAAGGGGGAGAAGGCAGATGCCATCTTGGCAGCAAAGCTCTGGGGCCAATGGGCGGACAGGTAGGTGACCAGGATCAGGAGGGAGGAGGCAGGAGGGTGCTCTGAGTCCCAAGCAATTGCGGATGAATTTACACATTTTTATGAGACTCTCTATGGGAAAGAAGAAGAGGTTGAGGGGGGCCTTGGAAACCTATCTGAAGGGGGTCACACTCCCAACCCTAGGACAGGGGGAAGCCTTAGTCGCGGAGGCACCAATAACTGAAGAAGAAGTCCTCAGGGTAACAGCGGGTTTGAGGCTGGGGAAGGCCCCGGTGAGGATGGATTCAAGGCGGGCTTCTACAAGACATATGCAAGACGATTGGCTTGTTTCTTGGTGGGTCTGTTTACAAACATAATGGAAACTTGGAGGGCCCTGCCATCCTTTGGGAAGGCATTAATCACAGTGATCCCTAAGGAGGGGAAAGACCCTACTGATTGCCGGTCCTACAAGCCAATTTCTCTCTTGAACGTATATGAGAAATTGTTTACAAGGATTATTGCAACACGACTAGAGGGCCTACTGCCGAAGCTCATCCACACTGACCAGGCGGGTTTCATACAGGGGAGGCAAGGAGCAGACACCCTGAGAAAAACCCTCCAACTCATGAGGGAAGCAGCAACCAAGGGGGGAAACCTGGTCTTGGTGGCCGTAGCCGCTGAAAAGGCCTTTGACAGGGTGGACTGGTGGTTTCTCCACAGAGTATTAGAGAAACTGGGCTTTGGGAGGGACTCCGCCGAGCAATCGGGGCCTTATATGATATCCCAACAGCCAGAGTCACAGCAAATGGGCATCTGTCACAGGTGTTTAACCTCCAACGGGGGATCAGACAGGGATGCCCCCTCTCACCCTTACTGTTCGCTATGACTATGGAGATACTGGCAGAATACCTTAGAGTAGCTCCCAAAGTAGTTGGAATAGAGGTGGGAGAAAGAACATTTAAAGTTGGTCTCTACGCTGACCATGTACTCCTCCACTTGCGGCACCCAGTCCAATCAGTCCCGGCAGCTTTGCAGGTGATAGAGGAATTTGGACGCTTCTCAGGCTTCAAGGTAAATGTAGGTAAATCCCTGATCGTCCCATTTGCCACAGATGCAGATAGAAATATCACAGTTAACTTCCTTGGGCCTCCTGATTCAGACAGAAGGGGTGAGATATCTAGGGATAAATATAGTCTGATCAGAGCAGGACCAAAACCAGGCAAACTAGCCCCACCCCTCTTTAATAAAATATTTAAGGAAATGGAAGGGTGGGGAAAGGACAGGTGTCATGGATGGGGAAAGTGAACGCGGTAAGAATGAACGTCCTCCCAAGGGTGCTTTATCTGTTTCAGATGCTTCCCCTAGACCCCCCGGGAAGATTACCTGAGAGAGGCCAAGAGGCACATAGTAAGGTTTGTCTGGCAGGGCCAGAAACCTAGAGTAGGATATGACACGCTAATTCTCTCCAAGGAGATGGGTTGAGTGGCCCTCCCAGATTTACAAATATACCACAGGGCCGCGCAATCAAGAGCGCTGGTCCCCACCTTAGAGAGGACACAAACAAACAGTGGGTCTACCGGGAAAATTTCCATCTGTGCCCAGTAACAGTGGGGGAATGGTTATGGGTCCCACTGGCCACGCTCCCAAAGCGAATAAGGGAACATCCCATCCTCAGGACCATGTGGAAGGCACTAGTGGGGACAGGGAAAAGTATGCAATGACCACCTGGCCTGTGCCACTGAGCCATATTTGGTCACCGTCAGTGAGCGAAGCAATACCTGGACACAAACACTATCAGACCTGGTACGAAGCAGGGCTCTGCAGGGTGGGTCAGCTAGTGAAGGGGAACAGTTTCATAACTATTCAAGAACTTGAGCAATCACTGGGCATTAGTAGATTATCCCCACTCCTATATCTACGGCTCAAAGAGATATTTACGGCTGATAAATGGAAACCGCCGATACAGAGAGAGCTCACCCTGGTAGAAAGGGTACTGGATACCCATGTGGACACTAAGGGCCTCATTTCACTTTTATACAGGGCTCTATTGAAGCCCAGGGAGGCCAAAGCTAGTGGGCTCAGAGTAAAGTGGAAGAGGGACCTGGGATGTGGAATTGGAGACGGCCTGTGGGTCTGGCTGTGCCAGAGGACATTTAAAACATCCATTTTGTGTCAATATAGGATGCATGCATTAAAACTGCTCCATAGATGACAGTATGACCCAGATAGGCTCTCCAAGATGTTTCCGGCGGTGGAACCCCACTGTTGGCATGGAGGCGGGGAAAGAGCCAACTATTGGCACATGTGGTGGACATGTCGTGAGGTCAAAGTGTATTGGACAGAAGTCTTGGGCTGGATCAAGGAAGCAGGAGGGGATTACTACACACTGGACCCAATCCTGGTGCTATTTGGACTAGAAAGGAAGGATGAACAGTGGGACAAGCTCCCGCACCTGGCTCACTTCCTACTTTTGGACACTAGAGCCTGCCGAGCTAGGACATGGAAAAAGTCGAGCCTCCCTAGAAGGAAAGAATGGGTGGGAGTGGCTAGGGATATCTACCTCATGGAAAAAATAACGTCACCAATACATGGGTCCAGCGCAATGGTGGAAAGAGATTGGCTTCAGTTTTTCAATGTCTTTGGCACCCCAGAAGGAACAGACTGAAGGACAAGAGCGTGGACGACTGGGCCCCGTCGGTACTGCAGAGTCAAGAATATGAATGTAACTTGGGGGTCATAGTGGGGGCTATCAACAGAGGGGTTTCTATGAGAACTGATGGAGCAATCGGTGACTGTGCTACAAAGAAGTGGGGGAAGGGTGGGGGTAGGGAGAGGGAACATTTTCAGGAACTCTTGTTATCGTAAAGATGTTACGAGCACTTGTGTGCCATAGGGTTCATTTTACTTTCAAAGAAAAACTCAGTAAAATAAATTTACCAAAAAAAAATGATACACAAGCATAATGTGGTCCATTGAGAATAATGCATTTCCTGAATGTGAGCAGACTCAACGATGTGTGGAGAGACACCGATGGTGGGGTCTGATGTATTGGTGCATAATATATGCTGCTCAGCATTTATTATTGTTTTTCTGCTCTTACTTATCCACACTGTTTACTTTATTGGCCGCAAAAAGGAAGGAGTTCCTTTGATCCTTACCACTCCAGTGACCTATGCAGATTTAGATGTTGCAAAAAGACCAAGGACATATGTGATTATCCCCACTCCAGTGACTCATGTAAAGTCACTGATTTCTCTGACAAATATTCTTATGATTCCCCTGTAGGAAGGATGCATACTGATGTATTTCATGAGCTTCTTATATAAGCTCATTTGGCAAGAAAGAGACCCAAGAAAAGTGCAAGGAAAAAATATTATGAGTTGAATGATTATTTAGACAGCATAACACATTTAGGGAACAACATGTGGTATCAACACATGAGAGAGGTAGGAAAGAGGACCTCTGAGGAGGATTGCTATGTATGTGCTCTCCTACCTTATGCTGTGGGGAAGTCCAAGATATTCATAGCTATAGAAATAGACGTCCAGAAAGCTTGTTGCCTGACTCACCTTGCACTCTTCCATATAAGAGGTCAATTCCAGGGTCGTACAGCATCCTTGGTATGGGTGACTGAACGGCCGGCTCCAGAAGAAGATGATTATGTTCAAGATTTAAAGACAAGAGAAAGAGCACACACTAGAGATCATGTGATAAGATACAAACAGCCTGGCATGAAGGGAGCAGGATTCTGATGGGAAGTAAATAAAAAGCTCAACTGCCAATGAAAGACTGATGAAGAAATATGAAGATGCAAGGAAAGATCCCAGATGCAGATCTTGGGAACAGTACTTTATCCAGATAGCTGGGAAGGCATAGTAGTATGCAGAGCTGTAGCAGTAACTGGACATCATAAACCAGCTATAGATTGTGTGGAAAAGGGATGCAAACCTCTCTGACTGAGGCTTGCAAAAGTTGCTGACATGGGTCAAAGACAGAGGAGGCCTGTTGCAGATAGTGTTTCTAGCAAGTGCAGAGTTATGCTTCAGAAATAATAGCACAAGAAAAGTTGGAGAGAATCAGCAGTGCGGTCGAATTTTCGATGTACCAGGAATGAAGGATGGGACAGTAGTAGTAATGGACCACTACCTGGCCTGTGGAAACCTGGCCTGTGGATCCAGAACATATATGACGCTGCCCAGAGACTGGGGAGGGCTGTGTTCTTTAGTACTTCTTCATGTTCCAGCATTAGTGATTACAAAGAGTGACCTGAAAAATTGTGCATTTCCAAAAACAGGTGCTTACCTGAGGAAAAGGAGATCAAGTGGATTCCCCAATCGAACAAAAAGGGAGAATTACTTCTCAGCCAAATCGATAGAAGCTTTCAACTGTATTCCGTATGAACACAGGTTGTTCAGTCAGACGTCAGCTGTGTTTACAACAATCTTTATGCCAGGGATTCAGATGATGGCAAATGCCAAGTGGTTATAAATAACCAGATGGGAGCTCCTGCAGATGATCAACACTACCATAAAAGGATTCAATGCTATCAAGGAGGAGCTGAGAGCCATACGACTAATGACTCTTTAGAACAGTGCCAAAATTGGAGAATCATGTTGCACATTCACACCTTCTCATGATGATGATAATGGGACTTTGACGGAGGCCATAACAATGTTAAAAAACCTGCACATCAAGATGGAAGATGAAGTCGAAGATATTGTAGATGACAGCTGGGTTGCATCGATCTTCTCATGGGTTCCGCAATGGATGGTGAATATCTTCAAGTTTCTTCGAGCCTTGTTAGTGATGATCATGTTTGGGTTCTGTGTGATCAGAATTATAATCACACAGTGCAAGAAGACTGCAAAGAAAGCAACAGGAGTGAAGATCATTATCAATGTTGAGTCTGGATTCAAACCAAAGAGCAGACAGATGAAGAAATCAGAGACTATGTAAAAGCCAATATTCATGCACCTGAGGGAACGAAGTTCCTGTATCCAAAGAACCACAAGAAGTATGTGGAAAGATGGATCTACTGCAGTCCAAATGTACAATGTAGTCTTATGACCTGGAGCATTGATGAACATGTGAAATCAGCGGGATGTCTGAAAGGAGTCATAAAGATATCCACTCCAAAGAAGCACTTCTTTAGATGAGGATGTCTAGATGTGAAGACTGATGGGAGAGTGGTAGATGAATTGCCCAGAGTGGGGGAGTGTAGAGGAGGAGCCAAGTCCCTCTACTGGAAGTGCCGTCCCCATTTTGCCTATATGTTGGCAACCAGAGATTGCAAAATGTGCAATACCAGTGAGGGTACATATACCGCAAAGAATGCTTGAAGCAAGGTATTGAGAAACTTGAGATATATTGTGAAAAGCCTATATGCATTCACAAGGAAATTATGTCACGCAAAACGGGAATGCCGCATTTCAGGATCGAAATGTAGATTACACTTACGTAGAAGCACCGAAGAAAATGCAAAGCCATTTTACAAATGTACAGACGCAGTAACGCAAGTAGAAAAAGTAATTGTGAGGCTGGCTATGTAGTGAATAGACTGCAGGCGATGGGCCAATGTATGTATTTAGGAATGTATAGAATCTGGATGTTCCACAAAGCACTTTAGCAAACTTGGACTCCAAAATGAAAGGGTTGGAAGTGTGGTGCAGCAGAATAGAATTGCAGATGGCGAAGAAGGATTCGAGAAGGCTTGGCTGGCCCAGTGTCAAGAGTCGGGTGCACCGAGAGCCTGGTTATCTACTTGAGAATATACAGTAGCCGTGAGAAACAAGCCAAACTCCTGTTTGAGGTGTAATGGAAAAACACTAGATGTACCAGGTTATCTTCATTTAATAGTATTAAATACAAAAAAGAGCTCAAAACATGGTCGCCAGTCACATGGTCAGATGAAAATAGACTTTGGGTTGATCTACATTGAGACCAGAAGATAATGCCATGCCTTCACTCCCTTTTATTCTCAGGTTCAGTGAGCCTCTACAAGGCTGAGTTCAAAGGATTAATTGAATGGCAGACCACAGGAATGATGATGGATGTTGGGCTAATGACCAGGTCAAACCTCCCAGCACCTGGGGTACCAGCTTGCATGCTGCTAGCGAGTGGAATATTTCATTACGGTACAAGCTTGCCAACCAATTGTAGACAGCCGCGTAGCAAAGAGCCCATAGTTTGAGAAGCCAGTAAAATGTTGTGTATTAGTATGACACGGAAGATGACTTGCACTTGGGATGGGCTTAGTTGTCCACCTGAACTTAGAAACCCAATCACAATCCCTGCCCATATAGAAAGTATACTTAGATGTTCCCTTTAAGCCTACACAATCCCACATAGGTTTTTCTTATTTGTCACGTAGTATGACATCACTTATGATTACATTTTTTTGTATAAAAGCTGTGTTTTCATGAAATGCATTGAATGTGAGTTAAAGAGACTTAAGTGAATGTCCATTGATGTTCGTTGTATTCTCTGTTTTAGATAATTGTTAATAAAACACTTGTGAGTTTGGTATAAATATTGATGTTTGAGTAAATTCTGCATCCCCATCCATCTCAGATACTGTTAACTCTTCTTATAGGACCATAATGGGTTCACCCATAACAACACTCTGAGAATGTGTGTCCGGGAGAGTTAAAATGGCTGGGTGCATTAGACATAAAACAACATGCACAAACATTGTTCCCGATAAGAGTTGTAAGTGGGAGTATTTTACTCACATTAATTAAATCATGGAGTAAAATGATGTAATAGGGAGTAAAAATGTAAGTTCAATTCAAAACCCGAGCATTTCTGAAGCAAGTAAAAATATGATTAAAAAGAGGGCCTCATTACACGGAATGCGGTAAGGGTTTACCGGTACTGGTAAGGGCACCGGTACCAGTAAACCCTTACCGCCTTACTACGAGGTCCCTTTGCGGGACCCTACCTCAACGGCTGGTTTTACCACCCGTTAAGGAACGGGCCCGCAAAGGGACCTTGGTGCTAATTACGGTACCGCAATTTGCGGTACCGTAATTAGCTCCTTCCCCATTCCCATTGAGCCCTATGGGGGCAAAAATGGGAATGGGGAAGTGCCTTGGTGAATGGGGAATTACCGCCCCGCTCACCTGCCCATCAAAAGATACATGTTATCTTCTCATAATCCGGCAGTTAAAATAGCATTGCACACCTGTGGTACTACGTGCACCACTGTGCCAAACATGCCATGTTGCTGTGAGGGTGAAATCCAGGTCACAAGACTACACATGTCTATTGCATATTATTGGTTGGGAGTATTTTGACTCCCTATTCTCATTGTATGTGAGTATGTGCCAATTTTGAAGCAGTAAAAATGGCCAATACACCCCTTATCTGTAGGGCCGTGTACAATTTACCAACACAGTCGTAGCAACTTCAACCAACAGTATCCATGTAGTATGCCCAAAAGCACACAAAACAAGCAACACAGTCCCTGACCACCGTCACAAGAAAACCAACCACTATTCTGCACGTAGCCCCCCAGCAACATACACGAGAACACAAGTAGGAAGGCACAGTACAAAATGATAATGAGCAACTGACACATGTGCGGAGTGGCATGGAACCCCTATGCGTGCCAACAATATATGTACAATATACAGATTGAGTGGCCAACTCATTCCCTGACAAGTATGCTCACTATACACATTCACATCAAAACAGTCATGCAGGCTTTGAGAAATGCAAGTGCACTGCAATAAAGATGCACATCTCACCTCAGACCTTTCACCTCGTGAGCCTGTACAAGCTGTACCCTGGAATGTATGGATCTCCCCCTCTGTAGGCCTGCAAACCACCCAACTCTGATAATGTGACCTGTACACGCATACAACAATATCCCCTGCAATCGCAGCAATCACCTTCCCCCATCAGAATGACATTTTAGAGAAAAACAACAGAAAGTCAGGGCAGCCAACACATCCATATTCCAAATAACACTGCGATATGTGCCCACCTGAGTGCCATGCTACAAAAGCAAACAATAACTCACCAGCCACTCGTGTGTCCCTGCACCCATACAGCCAGATTTGACCACCGCATGCAAATCCAATGAAAACAACCCACACAGTGACACCCAGAGTGCCAGGCATTGAAGGACGAGGTACCACTTACACCTTGTCATGGTTATGGAACATTGTGAACACACTGATCAGGCCAAAGTCAGTATGGCACTGAGAGGACTCCTAAAAAGAGATCCGTGAGAGGGTGGTGACCCAGTATCCCCTTGGAAGTACTCCCAATGCCATTCATGGCATCCCCTGATTGACGTGACAGCGGTACAGTGCAGTAAACACTGGCAGGGGAGCCTGTGATGGAAAGGCCATGATGATGGGATGCAAACATATCAGCAATTGAATGAAGACAGGATCTGGCAGAAGGCAGCTCTTCACAGAGGCAGCAGTCAAACGGGAAGACCAGGCACATAGGCAACTGGCATGAGAGAGACAAGAGTACATGAGAAAAGAATATGGAAGAGAGGCCAATGACTATGCCACACAAAAGGGTGCAGGCAACAGGCAAGACGAAAGGAATGCAGACTTCACAGGGACTGCATTGAACAGGGACCAGCATGCTTCGAACTGAAGGGAGCGTTGAGATGCACTGAGCAGCTGACAACAGGCATCAAAATATAAGCTGGTGTACCATGCTTGGTACATATTCAACATGGCAAACAACAACACCTGGCCAATGGCATGTGCCTGGTGTATGTGGTGAATATGGCAACCCCCAAATGGCCAATATGCAAAAGAAGAGTGTGACACACCCTGCTAAACGGCTGCTCTCATTCTTGTAACACAATATAGGTTTCTAATCATTAGGGAAAACCATTTTGTATATACTTCAAATAGTACCGATAGGATAAAATCCAAGTGCTGTGACTGTTTTTTTTTAATGTACTTAAAAGTATTTGTATCTTGAATTTCGAACTTCTGTATAGTTAAACAGCTACTTTAGTTACTGCCTGGAAAGTAGCAAACAGATGACTAGGTCGATATGATGATAATAAGAGCTTTAATTATTCCCAAAGCATTTTGGAGAACATGATCTCCTTCATCAGGGCTGTGCTCTATATTTATAGTCAACATATATTTTCGTATAATATGTAAATTCAACCATCAAAACGTAAAGCAAACATCAAAACACATACAGTTTCATCAAGCATATACCATTGTAATTTTACATACCCAAATCCAAATAGTCGTTGCGCAAGTTATACAAAAAGAAAAAAAGAAAAAAAGAAACATTACAAAGTAAATCCACGTTGCTTGAAACATCAATGTACTCAATATATTTGAAAATGTGAGTGCATAATGGACATTAATTTAGGAATACCTTAACTCTGTATTCCACTTGTCTGGAGTCCATTGAACTAATTAAAGTTCAAACCAGATACCTAAAGTAAAATAAGCCTTTAATCAGACAACATCTAGCCAATCCTCCTTATTCCTTAACTACAGATTTCAAAACTAGTGGGACTTACTTAATAGTTGGTGTGCACAACGCACACACTGTTATTGGAAGTGCAGCAGCCGTTCTAAAGCCTTTAATTTTCACCCTTAAAAAATATATAAATATCATGTTAACACTGTCCATTGTGTATCCACATGGACTCAACAATCCTTTGGTGAAGTTCCTCGCTCTGCAGAGCCCCCGGTTTACCGTGCACATCACTCGAAATCTTCATAGCTGTGCGCAGCGCGCACGCGTCGCTCTAACAGCTGTTCTTATGTGTAACCATGGTTTCAGCTAGAGCCGTCTGAGTCAGACCCGCCCATGGGCGTGTCATGACTCAGCTTCCTCACGTCCCAGTCGCGCTCAAAAAGTGGGGCCGCGATGTGCAGAAAGCCATGGTTTTGCCCTAAGGTCTCATATTACTCTGCTAGAACTCCTTGGGCTTTGTTGTCATAATGTAGAGATTGATTATCGCGAACTCCTGTGGCTTTGTTGTCATAATGTAGAGATTGCTTATCGCAACGTGTGTTACCTTGCAGTCAATGGTAGTAAATGGAATCGGTTACTTGAGGATAAAAAATCCCTCGAGTCTATAGCCTATTGTTCCTGAATATACCTGCAAAATCACACCTTCACAAAAAACGTCTTTTTCACACACAAAAAGAAACAAAATGTTGATTCAGCTATAGGTTATGTAACATGCTGCCTTCCACATGTGGGTTGGAAAAAAGTACACCCACATATTCACACAAAGATACTAACACAGTGTAGATGCAAATTGCATAAATGTGAAAGGATGTATACATATCACGAGATACTACACTAATACTGTAGGAACCATCAATTTCTACTTAAACAGATAGCTTCACGGTTCCCCATAGACTAATTGTATCAACATTTATTACATTGTGCCCCCTTTTTTTTGGGAGTGTGGGGGTTTAAACACTGTATAATATGAAGCAGACCAGCAATGTATTATAGATAACATTGATAGTTAATCTCTTCATTAATACCAAATGGATTGAGACATACTAATTTGTCAATCCAAAACGTTTCTCTTTGGTCCAATTTTATGTTGAGATCTTCATGTGGATCCTGGTTTTGACAACTTCCAAAACCTGGAATCTAATCTGTGCCAAGTTATACTTTATCTCTAGCCAGTGTCTCGCTACAGCTGAGTTCATGTTGGCATTCCTTATGCAGGACCGATGCTCATTCCAGCATGTTTTTGCCATTCTTTTGGATTTACCAACATAATGCGTACCACAGTGGCATTTAATCAGGTAGATTATGTCAGTGCTGTCACATGTCGCATAGTCCTTAAGTCTTATCTTTTGTCCAGTTCGAAAATGGCTGACACTCTCTCCTTTGATAACAATGTTACAGTTTGCACAATGTAGACATCGGAATGTACCTATTCTCTCAGTAGTAGGACCTTTAACCGGTGGTCGTGTGGACACAAGTTCATCTCGCAAATTCCTGCTCCTCTGGTAAGCAAACGTTGGTTCTCCTTTAAATAAATGTTGCACTCTGGTATCACATGTATAGACCAGTTCTTTTTATGTTTACTTTGAATAGAAAATGTAGACACATACACCAAACTGGGTGAGTTCTTAACCTTATCTGTGGTTGTCAAAAGAGTTTCTCGGATCAGTGTGTTAACTCTCTCTGTTGCTTTGCTGATGTCATTGTCTGTGTATCCACGTGCCTGGAACTTCTTGCACATATCTGCATATGTGCATATCTGCATGTTCCCTATCATATTCTGAGGTGTCACTGATAATTCTGTTGATGCGTAGCATCTGACTAAATGGTAGGTTTTCAAGCAAGATCGCTTGATGGAAATTTAAATGGTGCAAAAGGTTATTTCTGTCCGTTTCTTTGTGATATAGAGATGTTTTGAGTCGTTATCATTCATACTAATCAGGACATCCAGAAAATGAATTTGTGTTGTTGAACTTTCATAAGCAAACTGTATCCGCTGGTCTATAGTGTTTAAGTATTCCAAAAATTCCATTAGTTCATCTTTAGTACCTATCCAGATACCAAATATGTTGTCTATAAATCTCATCCATAAGTGTATTTCCCCCTTGTGTTTGTGAGTACATAATCTGTTTCAAACCTAAACATAAAGCAGTTAGCATATGTGGGAGCCATAGTGCACCCATCGCCGTACCAGATACTTGAAGGAAAAATTGTTTTTTGAATTGGAAATAAGAGTTTTCTGCTATGAATTGTAACAATGTTAAAATAAATTATTTCTGGGCCCGAATGTCAGGAGATTTTAGTAGGATCCATTCATTCTTGTCTCAAATCATGCGGAATTGAAGTGTATAAACTAGTAACATCAATGGTAAACACAATACAATCATTTCTGAAAGGTTTCTCCATCAGTTTCTTGAGAAAATGAGTGGTATCTTTAAGGTAAGTGTGGGCGTGTTGAATTATTGGTTGCAGAAAGAAATCAACCTATTTCCCTAATGGCTGTAAGATACTGTCAATACCAGCCATTATTGGTCTTCTTGGTGGGTTTCTGATGGATCTTAGGAATGGTGTAGAAATTCGGGATGCAGGGTGTTGTCTAAGCAAAAATTTGTAGGTATTAAGATGAATCCATTTCAATTCTAAAGCTTTATGTAAAAGTTCCTCTAATTTACGTTGAATACTTACTGTTGGATCCATATCTAGCGTAGCATATACATTAGTGTCTCTGAGTTGTCTCCAACATTCTTCCTCATATTCACTGGTGTTCATTATCACCAATGCCCCTCCCTTGTCCGCTGGGCGTATTGTGATTTCCTTTGCACTATACAGTTTTCTAATTAGTTTTAACTCATGTGGTTTTGGGTTCTTATGAGTAGGATGTTTGTAATTCAATTTCTCCAGATCCTTGGTCACCTTACTTTGGAAAATCTCAACAGCTGGAACACCAATCAGTGGTGTAAATTGACTTTTCAATTTGAATTCCTGGTAATCACATTCATCTTGTGTTGATATTACCAGATCCTCTCTTTCCAGTTCATCAAAACACACTTTTAGTTTCAACTTCCTTATAAATGTAAACAGTTCAACATTGCTATTAAATAAGATAGTTCCATATGTTTGGACAAAACTTAAACCTCTTTGTAAGGTCCTAATTTCTGACTGTGTGAGTTCTCAAATAAGATATTTATCACTAGGTTTTCTTCTTCTGCAGCCTTGTCTGGGGGTCTTCCCTTTCTCTTCCTCTTCCCCCATTGCGTTCTTTTTGACGTGCTCCTAAAACAACTTCTGGGCAAATATTTGTTTGCTCTGCGCTTACTGGCACATTGATCGTGGTACTAATAGTGGTACGCGTACTTGCAGTAGTGGTAGGTATAATCTCCCGACTATTCAATTCTCTTGAGGAGTCTGTATCTGAACTGGATGTATTGTCTGCTGATTAGGATAATTTGGTTGTGGTCTTGTGGTAGTTTTAGGTATATATTTCTCCATCCATGTATAGACTTCCTCGTTCAGGTAGTCATATGTGTCTCTCTTGAGTTTACGTATCTTTTTCTGTTCAAGTTCTCTTTTGTAGCCTTCAATTTTATCATTTATCTCTGTCAATATCACATCATACTCCACTTTTCCTAGACTTTCTACTAGTTCTTTTTCAATCTCTACAATCTCAACGTCTAGTGTGGTTAGATTCTTGGATAGTTCTTGGATCGTTGGAAGAATCAAATCAAGCGAACATTTATTTAAAATTGCTTCCCATTGCCTAACAAACTCTGTACTTTCTTTGCACAATGTTGGGCATAACTGTATTCTTAAGCCTCGTGGAATCCTTTGGTTTTTGAAATACCTACCAAGGGTGATGGTGTGTAATTTGCGATTTATTTCTTTCCCTATTAGGTATTCCAGTTGTTTGATTAGTTTTGCAGGATCTTTCGGTTGACTGGTAGATTTATCAATAGCTCTTTTGCTGTAAACCCTAGGGTTTCTGAACATTTAGTTGTAAGACCTTCAATTTCTTCAAACAACATTGCTAAGAGAATACTTGAATCTCTATATTCTTTATGTTATGTCTGCGGTGTGCCTCCACCCCAGTGTGTCCCAAAGAAGAAGAAGAAAAGCCGAAAAGGTGGGCACTACCTATTTTTCAAACAGTTCACTTGAAAAATCTCTTTATCTTCAAAAGATAAATCTTTATTATCTTTTAGGAGCAGACCGTGAAAAACGCCCAGAGACACCTTGGTTGTAGTTAAGGAATAAGGAGAGTTGGCTCGATGTTGTCTGATTAAAGGCTTTTTTTACTTTAGGTATCTGAGTCATGACACGGCCTCTAGCTGAAACCATGGTTACACATAAGAACAGCTTTTAGAGCAATGCGTGCGCGCGCTTCACAGCTATGAAGATTTCGAGTCATGTGCACTGTAAACCGGGGGCTCTGCAGAGCGAGGAACTTCACCAATGGATTGTTGAGTCCATGTGTATACACAATGGACAGTGTTAACGTGATATTTATATATTTTTAATGGTGCAAATTAAAGGCTTTAGAACAACTGCTGCACTTCCAATAACAGCATGTGCATTGTTCACACCAACTATGAAGTAAGTCCCACTAGTTTTGAAATCTGTAGTTAAGGAATAAGGGGGTTTGGCTTGATGTTGTCTGATTAAAGGCTTATTTTACTTTAGGTATCTGGTTTGAACTTTAATTAGTTCAATGGACTCCACACAAGTGGAACACAGAGTTAAGGTATTTCAACATTAATGTCCATTACGCACTCACATTTTCAAATATATTGACTACAGTGATGTTTCAAGCAACGTGGATTTACTTTGTAATGTTCCTTTTTTATTTTTTTATTTTTGTATAACATGCGCAATGACTGTTTGGATTTGGGTATGTAAAATTACAATGGTATATGCTTGATGCAACTATATGTGTTTTGATATTTGCCTTACGTTTTGACGGTTGAATTTACATACTATACGAATATATATGTTGACTATAAATATAGAGCACAGCCCTGCTGAAGGAGATCAAGTTCTCCAAAATGCATTGGCAATAATTAAGGCTCTTATTTTATTCATGTCGACCTAGTCATCT
This sequence comes from Ambystoma mexicanum, assembly GCF_040938575.1. Taxonomy (NCBI): domain Eukaryota; kingdom Metazoa; phylum Chordata; class Amphibia; order Caudata; family Ambystomatidae; genus Ambystoma; species Ambystoma mexicanum. The sequence goes on from NC_090934.1 coordinate 367,926,947, forward strand.
GTTTGCTACATTCCAGGCAATAACTAAAGGAGCTGTTTAACTATACAGAAGTTCGAAATTCAAGATACAAATACTTTTAAGTACATTAAAAAAAACAGGCACAGCACTTGGATTTTACCTATCTGTACTATTTGAAGTATATACAAAATCGTTTTCCCTAATGATTAGAAACCTCTATTGAGGTACAAGAATGAGAGTGACCGTTTAGCAGGGTGTGTCACAATCTGCTTTTTGCATATTGGTTTATTATCAACCTAGGTATCTCTGGGCGTTTTTCACAGGCTGCTCCTAAAAGATCATAAAGATTTATCTTTTGAAGATAAAGAGATTTTGCAAGTGAACTGTTTGAAAAATAGGTAGTGCCCACCTTTTCCGCTTTTTATCCCTCAAATTGCCCCCGTTGCTGTGTTGTGTGTGGATTTGTCTTGGGACAGCACCCCCAGAATGGGCTGAAGGACCAAGAGTGGAATGCCTGCATGGGTAGACATGACTACAAAAGCTCAGTGAATTGTGTGCCACATGGCAAGCAAGACACATGCAGAAACTGCAAGGAAACACTCCCCATCTCTCCCATCACCATGTGTCCCAGCACACATACAGCCGTACCTGCAACCCTCATGACTCCTCTGACATCTGCCACCGACTGGAAGAACTTGACCTTGATGTCCTCGATCTTACTGAGACATGGTTCATGGCCAGCTCTGTCACACGCTTTGACACTCTCCTTCCTGATGGCTACAAGATCCTCTCCGCACCCAGATCCACCCAGTCCAGAAGGAGTGTACCCCTGATCTTTCCTGAGTGGGTCCCTGCCTCTATCATTCCCACACAGATATACTCCTCTTTTGAATGCCTTGTCTACAGGCTCTCTTTCTTTCCTAGCCACTGTCTTACCATGGCTACTATCTACCAGCCACCTGGTCAGATCACCTCTTTTCTCTCTGAGTGGGCGGACCTCTCCTCCTCCCTCCTGGCCTCAACCTCTCAACTCCTCCTTCTTGGTGACCTCAATATCCATCTTGACACTCCTTTTTCCTCCTCTGTACTCTTCTGCGACCTCTGTGACTCCCTCTCCCTTTCTATCTTCCCCTCTGGCCTGACACACTCTGCAGAGCACACACTTGATGTCTTGATCTCATTTGACCTCCCCCTCTCCATCCTCTGACCACTCGTCACTCCTGGAGCAATCACTCCCTCCTCTCCTCTCTCCCTCTCTGCCCACCAGGCCAAGACTACCCCAACACTGCCACCTATCTTCTTGGACATCCAGCCCATGAAGCGTGCATCACTGGAAGCTTTTGCAACCACCTCCTCTACCGCCCCTCCACCTCTGGCTGACTCACATCCTGACACAGCCTTATCCATGCTCTGCTCTTCTATTTCCAATAATCTTGATGCTTTTGCCCCTCTCGTGAGGATCCCTTTGAAGCCCAAAGCCAAGTACAATTCTTGGTGTGACTCTGACCTAGCTACACTTAAACACAATTGTAGGGAGGCTGAGAGGAAATGGAGGGTTTCTTGTTCATTCTCTGACAAACTTGTCTGTCACCTGCTCCAAAGGCAGAACTGACTCTCTGTGCACACTAGGAAAGAGCCCATATTGAAGCCTGTGCTCTGCAGCATCTACCAATTCACCCAAACTCTTTAAAAACTGGAAGGAGCTGGCTAACCCTACCTCTCCTGTCGCCCCCCAGGCCCTTTGCATGGTCCTTGCCCCGCACTTCATCTCAAAAACCCAGGACATCCTGTCCACCCTCTCTACCCCCTACCTCTCCTCCCTCCTTCTGTGAACTCTGCCCCCCCTTTAGCCAGCCCCCCACCCTCTTTCTCCTCCTTTCCTCTTTTCTCCCCTGACAAGATTGCTAGACAAGTTTGATCTATGAAAGTCTCGTCAAAACCGGTTCATCCCTGTTCTTCTAAAACCATAAAGGACCACATTGCCACCCTCTCTCCTGCCCTGGCTGATTTCTGCAACCTCTCCATTGCCTCAGGAGCCTTCCCCTACCCCCTGAAGCACTCTCTTGTGCATCATCTTCTTAAGAAACCCACAGCGGATCCTTCTTGCCCTGCTAACTATCGCCAATTTCTATTGCTCCTTTTCTGGGCAAATTCCTGGAAAAGCTGGCCACCTCTCAGCTTAAACTCCACTCTAAATCTGTTGGCTGTCTCCATGACAATCAGACTTGATTTAGAGCTGCCAGGAAACTGCTCTCCTGAACATCCGTGAAGATCTGCTCTCCAACCTGACTCTAACATTCCTTCCATCCTCAACCTACTCGATCTCTCTTCTGCCTTCAACACACTCAACCATACCATCCTGCTCAGCCATCTCTGTGACAACCTGGGCATCACCGGTCAGGCTGTGGCCTGGCTGACCTCTTTCCTCTCTGTTCTACCCTCCCAGGTCCAACTTTGGTCCTTCCTTTCCTCTATCACTCTCTCTACCTGCTGTGTTCCCCAGGGGTCCAACCTCTCACCCTGGCTCTTTAACCAATACCTGGCAACTCTCGCCCACCGGAATGCAATTTTCTGCTCAGATTTCCAGTGCTATGCTGACAATAGTCGACTCATTTCCAGCCTTCCCTCGGCCACCTCTTCTCCTTCTCTCATCTCCGACTGCCTATCTGCCATTCAGCATTGGTGTGCAGCCAATGATCTCTGCCTGAATGCTGGTGCAGGACTGAGATCCTCCTCATCGGCACACCTTCACCCTCCTTTCTTGTCACTCTCAGGTCAGCCTCCCTTGGCCCTCATTCTACCCACACCCTCAAAGCCAAGAACCTCAGGGTAATCTTTGACTCAACACTTTCCTTCTCTGCCCACATCTCTGATGTCTCAAAAAAGTCAAACTTCCTACTGCACCGCCTCAGAGGTATTCTGCCTTTCTTCTCCTTCCCCCAAAAGCTCACTGTCTCTCGAGCTACTTGTTCTCTCAAGTTTGGACTATTGCAACAGCCTCTTTCTAAATCTACCTGCCTCTACTCTCCGCCCTTTGCAACTTATCCCGAACAGGATTGCGAGACTTGTCCTTGGCTTCAAGCCCTGGGATTGTATCTCTCCAGCCCTGAAATCTCTTCACTGGCTCCCAGTGGCTTCAAGGATTAAATTCAAGACCATCTGCATCGCCCACAGGGCTTTCTGGGGCCTGGGTCCAAAATACCTTCAGCTATCCCTCCGAAAATACCTTCCCTCTCAAGCCCTTTGCTCCCCCACCTCTAGCTCCATCAGGGTCAGTCCTTTTTCTAAGAAATGAGCTGGAGGTAGATCTCTCCCGCCGGTTGGGGTTTCCCTCTGAAACAGCCTCCCTGCCACTCTAAAACTTGAGGAGAACCACTGTTGGTTCCGGAAGCAGCTCAAAACCTTCCTCTTTGCTTCAGCCTTCTCTCTGCCTCTCCCCTGTTGATCTGTTCTGTATCGGCATCATGCTCCTGGTCTCCTCTGTCTTTAGGGCCCAGGTACCTGTTCACCCTGTCACCTACCTGCATTGCCTCCGGGCAATACCTTACACTGGGATCTGTAACCCTACAGTCCCCCCTTTTCTTTTTGTGCATTTAGTCAGACACACCCTTGCTGGCTGCACTACCACTGTTTGTTGCCTTTGTTATTTATTTATTTATTCATGTTTTAATACATTATTTTCTATTTTTGCTCAGCACTTTCCACCTCTCCCCCGTCCCTTTCACTTACCCCTCTCCCTCTCCTATGCACTTGCGCGTTTCCAATGTCCCTAGGACCAGAAAGATCATTGTTTTTGTTCTCCCTTGTTTCCACTCCCTTGCCTCGTTGTGCTCCGAAATACTTCTGTACGAGCACAATACAAATAAAATATCAATATCAATATCAATGACAACTCACCAATGAACGCCCTGCAATGACAGCCTCCATCCCAACAATCACCCTGCAACCAGTGCCACCCTGAGTGTCTTCATAAAACATCATGCATACACACACCAGCCTACCATCACCATGTGTCAGATGCACCCATGCAACTGGACCCGCTCACTTCAGTACAAGGAAAACACTAATAACCCCACACAATGCCAGACTCTCTGCCACCAATGACAACACAAGTGCCACCCAGAGAACCCATGGCTTACCTGCACAAGGTACCCACCTGGACCACATCAACTGCATCCCACCTCAAACAACATTTTTAAGCTGAAAAGACATCCATTGCATCAATGCATAGATACTGGACAGCCATGACAGCTCCCGTAGGGAACAAGGAAATAAGCAAGGACCTCCCAGCGTCAACATCTCGAAGTACAAACAACCACATGTGAGCAACCATCAACATAACAACTGTTAAACTGATCAACAGATACATCACTGGCAGCAAAGCAAACACATTACAAGCACAGCACAACATGCACCCTGGAAACAGGTGTCACGGTCCTGGGAAATGGTCCTAAGTGGGTGCTTTAATGCAGGCATACCGTCCTGCGCAACCATTGTCAGGTCTCATGTGTGCAGAGGGCAAGAGGGAGACAGGGCACAGAGTGATGACTGAACAAATGAATAGTAGTGGAATGCAAAGAGAGCGAGGTGTAGGCGAAAAGTGGTGCAAGGAGGAGACTGGCTGGTGGGGAGATGAGATGGATATGTCTGACATCACAGTGGGTGATGGCAGAGAGAAGGTGGTCGAGAGAGGAAGACAGAGACATGAACACTTGTAAATGAAAGAGCCTGGTCAGAGAGCCTGGAAGGAACATATGTGGAAAAGTAGCACATGTCCATACCCTCTAATGGACCTCAGGACAATATGCAGCTGTTCCCTCACCCTTCAACATATCAAACACCCTGTGCAGGACAGTCTGACAGCCTGAGTAAGAGTTCATGGATCCCAGGTTGCACAGGCAACACCTATAGGGACAACAGATGAACACATGCATGGAGCCACAATGTGCACACACTGTTCAGTCACTCACAGTGCTGGGTAAGATCAACAAGTAAAGTAAAGAAATCATGCAATACATCCAGGTGCAGAGCACATACAGAAATTAACAATTAACAAGTGTCCTGATTGGGAAACACAGGAGCAGTCTGTCAGGGGAACACATGCTCATATCTGTTCAACCCTACATGTAGTAAGAGTGACAAACCTTTCCTGTCGCGTCAATGTACACAAAGACCTAGAACTGTGTAATCAGGGGCAACGCCATGAAGCGGAGCAGCCGCGGATGTGTGGATCTAATGATGTACGTGTGTGTCAGATGTCGAATAGTAGCATGGTAGGTCATGTGAGACAAAAACATAGTGGAGTGGGAATTGGAACAGGTCAAAGAGTAGATTGGACAGGGAGTACACCTGCATGGCCGCGTAGGAAACCTGGGGCATGGGGAGTCGAAGGGTGTCAGTAAGGAGACATCATCACGGTCAGTGAGGCATGTATCAGAGAAACAAAATACAGAGAGTACAGATACACAGACAGTGCATGTCGTTAATTATCATGTACATCCACAATGTGGGAAATACTGGAATTGGCAAAAGGGTTATTATTGATGTCAATCGTGTAAATGCATCATCCAAAACAATGCACATGCATTGAAGTAGAAGTGCACATACACACACATACAGAGACATACCTGTTCAGTGACATTTACTGTGACTCAATGAATACACCCACAGTGGCCAATCATATGGAATGCATGCAAAAACCGTGGTGACCAATAACCCACAAATAACACAAGAGACAGGGCACATCCTTACTTGCTGACAGAGCTGGCCTAATGTGATTCCCTCATCACCTTCATCGGAAATGTACCTCCAAATTCATGAAAGGAGGGCCAGTGCCTAGCAGAGGGCATGGGGACTAGGAATGTGAAAGGGTGCAGGGCGTACCTCCCATAGAGTACAGTCATTGGATGAATCAGGATCACTGCAACAACATCGGACATTGTATTTCACCAGGCATAGTCACTAATTATGCATACAGCACATATGTGTCAATATACCATCAACCATTGTTACCTGCACATGCATCCCGTCGTCCTCAAGGCAACCATGGCAGTTGGCACCACTGTGCATGCCTGCATGTCCACTACTTCACTCATCCTTCCTTGGAGAGATCAACATCACATCTCTCAAGGGAATAACAAAAAAACAAAAACGGGTTCATCTTGAAATGGGAGTAAAAAGAACACATGCCTCCATCCTGGACAGGGGTATTGAAAAACAGTCTGTGAGAGCAGCTTGAGGGTTCCATGACCTGCAGCAGTTGCTGTACCCAGGCCGCTGGTGGGGTTATGTTCTTGGCAATTGTATCCATGCCCTCTGCAATTCTGTCCAATGTATTGCCATGTCGGATGGCGGCACACAACATTTGCTGCAACCATACTGTCTCTCTAGCCTGCACACATCCACCACATGACCATGCCTGTTGCTGTGGTGCCCCTGTCATTGACTGCAGGTCTACAACCGCCTGTAGGATATCAGCCACAGAACCTGATGCCAACTCATTAGAGGCTGGCCTTGCAGCGTAACGATCACAGACGTGGGATCCACCACTGACTGGCCTTGTGAAGCCAGCTTTACAGCTGCAGACCCAATGGCTCCATCTGATCTGCCTGTTGGGGCACTCACTTTCTCCCTCTGTGAGGCAAACACATCTGGTTCTGCATCCAAATTAACTGAGTTAGAAGAGTCCAAAGAGGCTACTGAACGACTGATGATGGTCTGTAGGACCAGTGGGTTCTCATGGTGAACATCACAGCCTCAACTGGTGATCTGACATACTAACGGCTCTTCTTCCTCCTCCTCTACCTCTGCATCTAGTGCATCCTCACCTGCACATGAACAGGGGATGACATTTTGAGTGATGTGCCTCCAGGAAAAATGCACATGTGCATCAAAGTACAGAAAGACACAAAAGGGCAGGACACGCAAGCATCCAAAATTGTGACTCCCCACACTATGAGATGTAAGCCACGAATGTATAGCTTTTTGCTGACATGCACCCCCTGTCCATGCCGTCAGTGGATACATTGACGTACATACGTGGCATACACATTGCCTGATGGTCCCTGCAACTGTCATATCAGCACACAACCCACAGAGAAATACTGCACATGTGGCTTTGTAATGGTGAAGGCCATAACATGGCATCGGTTAGCCACCCAAGTTCACAGATACTACCACCATCAACACATGGCACACTATACAAGATTTAACTGAGAAGAGGACAACCATATCCAGTCAATGCACACATGTATACTGTTCAACAATTTAGCACAATCACTAAATATGCAGCATGTCTGATATGAAAAACAGTCAAATCCTTTCAAAAGAGCCGCTCTGGTTGCATTGGACATGGCATACATGCATTCCCTCACCATTCGTATCCACTCCATCCACCCAACATCACAACCACTGCCACATGTCACCTTAATGCAATCATGCACCCGGACCAGGGCAGCATAGCCCATTGCATCGTTGTGCTGAGCACAGTCCATGTACAATGAATTACGTGTAGTGCATGCCTCAAAGATGTGTGTGCTGTCAAAATCACAAACCTTTCAGTGTAGGGCACCCAGTGTTTGGCAGCAAAGTGACCACACACATGACTGTTACTGTGTGATGTGTCACATCAATGTCAACACCAGGTCTCCCGGCACACTGTGTGTGGCTCCACATCGGTGTGTGTCCCCTGTTGTATGCCTAGCAGAAGTCAGGAATATGCATAGCAAATTGTCATTGTGTGTGATGACAGTGCCATTCACATGACATTGTCACATGCAGCGTCAGTCGATGACTGGCCATGAGTGGATGACAGTCATTGACGGACGGATTCAATGACACTGCCTGTCAATGGCCACTCTTATCTCATACAATGCAAACTGCTACTACACATCATGGGTGTATGTTGAGTGCCATATTTGTCCTTGTCATCTGTGGCGGCACAACTTGATACCCCCTCGCACCAGCACTATGACAATACTGCCTTAAACAGTGAATTAGGAAAGTTGCCATATGCATCTTCCACAAGTGTGCCATACTGTACACAATATTGACGGCATGCAACAATCACTGAGTTCTCCTCAAATGCAAAACTCCACTGTGACTCATACCCCTGATAAACCGCCATTACATGGGATTCTATGGCTGCAGGCCAGCACTGAGTAGAGACACAGAAGCCAGCACTGTCAGTGGAAGCATGCCCATGCTCTTTTGGTCACGCCCCACCCATGATGCTGAGGAGGCTGTCTCTGTGCAGATGCAGAGCCCCTGCAACATATCATGTGCCATCTTTGTCGGACATACTTATGATGGTCTTACAATGTCCAGGAGTAGCATGTAGGTGCAACAATCATTCCTTACAGTTATTCCTCCAGGATAGGTGTCATTTTCTGTGAATGAGTCCCTGCCTTTGAACATCATCCCAATATAATGTGTCATTGCTCATGACTGTGCATATTGGAATGTCAACCTGCACCTCCTAACCTACACCTCACATTACACAAGGAACAACAGGGCCATCATGTCGCATTTGAGTGGGTGATGTAGCAGGCATGTCTTTCCTCATCAGAGAGATGACGCAAGTGTGGACAAGTATGCACATCTCAAGTACACAGACAGGCCAATATCAGTGTGAGTGTACAGCAGCATGATGTGATTGATAAGGCATGTATCTGTCATGTATCAACTGATGCACAAATATAGGCCTTTCAGGTCTGATAGGTGCTCCTGAATACAAGTGGATGAACATGTTTGAACGAGTACCATGCATATACATGTAATGGTTTGTGGACAGACACACTCATTGGCATGAACAATGCCTGTTACTGTTCACATGGGCTGGCTGGGGACATATGATTTTCTGATTTCAAGAATGGCAAACTCTGCATGAGGACCACCATGAGTTATTGTTCATCATGTAGAGTATGGTGTAACCCCCTACACCATAGAATAGTAATTGCCTCAACATCATGCCCTAAGTGGTTTGTGGGCACTGATACACCATCAGTCTGGTCACACCACAGGGTGTCATGACAGGGTGTCATGACAGACAGCTCTGATATGCATCATGACAAGGTATCCCATGGGAGCAGGTGACACTTTGAACATACAAGTCAGCATCAAATGATGTGATTGGTCAACATCTATCGCATATACCTGTTGAGTAATAAATAGTGACAGGCTGCGAGAATGTAGCATACAACAGTACATGTAGGTGTGTCATTAATTGTCCATGGCGCAGACGAGTACCCTGTGGGTGATGTGGGCCTGTAAGGGGGCCACGTCATGGGGTCTGGCTGTTTGCACATGTTATTGACACTGATGCCCTGCATGCTTGTACTGTCACTGCTCTGTAGCCCAGCAGATAGTGAAGTTTACTGTCACACAAACAGGCACCATACATGTCCACCAGACAGGATACTCCCAGAAAGAAGGAATGTTACATGAGAACAAACATTAACAATCATGCTTTCTGAAAGGAAGCTATACAACTGCAGCCAGAAGTACCACTACACATATATGGTGGGTCATACATAATTGGCAAAACATACGATGCACAAGAAATACCACTCACCAGATGTGTCCCCATAGTTCTCAAGGCATCCCACGCCTTGCACTTGCTCAAGTGTGATGAGTTGGCTCAAGGCCTCTTCATGCTGTGTCAGCTGCTCCTCTTGTGATGCCCCCCCCCCCAGTGGGCAGTGCAGCAGCCAGGTTGGCACTGAGCTTGTGCTTGGCCCAGTGGTCAAAGTGAGCGGGAGCGGTTGGGAGCGGTGCTCCTCTACTTTTTTAAATTACGTTTTACAGCTCCTATACTTTTATTTGAAAAAGAAACCGTTCCGGAATGGTTTTGTTTTAAAATAAAAGTGTAGGAAGACGTTGCAGCTTGCACTTTCAGTGCACTGCACTGAACGTTCCCTTAAACAGCAGGCGCAAGAGTTTGGGGGTTTGTATTGTGTGTGGGAGGTGGCGTGTTGATGGGGTTTGTGGGGAGTGGGTGCATGCCAGCAGGGAACATTGTTCCACTACTTCTTTTTGTACACTTCGACCACTGGCTTGGTCCTTCATGTGAGATCATTCCACCGCTTTTGAACCTGTTCAGCAGTGCACATTTCCACACCTACAGCGTTGATCTGATCTGCTATCTGCTGCCAATGCACCATCCCGGTGTATTGATGATTCCCGCATACTGGCACATCTCACGATAGTGATCAGTCAGGTAGTCAATGAGGATCTGGTGCTTTTCATCAGTGAAGCGTCTCTTCCTCTGCGGACCCGTCTCCAGTCTACATGATGTGTGACGTAGATGCGTGGTCCAGCAAAGCTCCAATGTACCCAAAAAACAAAAAATAGAGTACGAAATACGCAGTGGCACCCGTAAGCTCAAACAATGTGTATACGATACCAGAAAGATTGCGAAAAGCAGAGGCACCCCTGAACTCAAAAATTGCATATGCAATACCGGAAAGTTTCTGAAAAACAAGAATACTGTGCGCAATATACAGAGGCACCCCTAAACTCAAAAAATGCATATGCAATACCGGTAAGCTTCTGAAAAGCAAATAATACAAATCATAATATATGCAATACGCATAGGGCCGCGTAGGCATGATGCATAGGTGCACAGCATCCCTGCGCATAGGCCGTAACATACGCATTACAGGCCTTTACTCTGTTATCGGCTGACATGAATGGAAGGCGCACACCACAGTTCCTCCTGCCTTCAAACTGCTGTTTTTGCCTCCTCTGGCCCTGCTTTGTCTCATTCACTCCTAATCTGTTGCTGCCTGCTTGAGTGTGAATGCCTGCTTGGAACCGGAACTGTCTTGGAGTGACACCTGTCCTACCTTTGCCTGTGCTCCTGTGTTGGGCCGGTGACCACCCCTTCTGTACTTTGGACTTCCACCTGCCAACACCACCAAGGTTCCACAATACCTACCCAGGAGCCAGGAAAGTCATACCTGCCTCGGGGGTCCATGTCTGCCTCATCTACATACTCTGAGGAGTGCAGCACTTCCATGTCAGGGCAGAGGGCTGCCAACTTCACCTCCACTGAAGTTGGCATCCTGGTGGATCGGGTCCTGGGTGCCTATGATGCCCTCTTTAACCCAGCAACACAGCTGGGCACCGATGCAAGGATGAAGATCTGGGATGACATCACAGCTGCCATCAACATGTATGGGGTGGCAGACCACACGAGAGCCACGGTCTGGAAATGTTGGAACAACCTCAAGACCAATAGCCATTCCAAGGTGGTGACGGCCCTGACCAGGGAACCCACCGTTGAGGTTTACTGTGCATGCTGCCACCGGTTCACCCAGGTAAAGCTGCCAGTCTTTGAGAGTTTTTATCTAGACCTTCACTCCCAGATCTTATCCTGGAGAAGTTGTCTGGAAGCTGCTGGTGATTAGCCATGTGGAGAAATGCTCTACAACATATGTGTGGCTTCCATGTTATCAGATGCCACATCCTGGTTGCAGCTTGTGTGTGGTGTGAGACGCAGCAGCTTGCTGCCTCATGCCAATGCTGGGCATTTGTGGCATCAGACAGTGTGTATTGGCATTTGCATGCGTATTTGCTGATTTTTCATCAATTACTTGTTATACTTCCACACATGCTGCGTGAGATCATGGACCAAGTGCTTGGACAGTACGGATGCAGACATGCTATGTTGTGGCCATGTGAGGGATGTGCATGATGGACAACTTCATTTGTGGCACTCCTGACAGTGCATCCGTACAGACACATCTGCTGCGAGTGACGCATGTGCATAAATGTCTGTGTATGTCAAGTTGTTGCATTGACATCTCTGGGACATGGATGTGACATCTCATCCCACTGCATTTGGAGCATGAGTGTATGTGTGTACATCCAATATGTGTATGCTGGGCCACATTACATGTGCAATTTGTTCCCAGATATGTGTGATGGTACATGTTGCTTGCTTGCAGGTCATGCTGTCACATGTGCATGTTGGTGACTGTTTGTGTGGTCAGGGTCTCTGGTGCTGCTCCCATAGCCATGGTTGCATGTCATACTTGTGTTGAATGGTATTTGATATGGTGGTGTTGCATGTTTTTGGTGATGTGTTGGTGGGCACTCAACAATATGTTTGGTTGACATGTGCATGTATCATGATTGTGAGTCAGCCTTCACACTACATTCATGCAGCAGTTGACATGCAGTTTGCATGGGCATGTGCATTGTGTGTGTGTCACTTCCTGGTTGATGCATGCTGCATGTTTGGTGATGTTAATGTTGTCTATGACACACATGCATTGATGACGATAACTGATGTCAATGTGTTTTGTCCCATTTTACACAATTGCTGCAGTTCATGAAGAGGGCAGAGGCATCACTGTGGAGCAGAAGGGCATGGACCGAGCCACCAGACCGAAGCGCATATCCTAGCCAGCCACCATTGATACCACCTCATCTGAGAGAGAGCTGGCTGGGGGAGTTCAAGGAACATCGGGGGAAGCTGCTGAGGGTACATCCCAGGAGGGTGTTGTGGTGGGGGACTCCTCAGTGGCTGTGGGTAAGGGTGCAGAAATAGAGGGGCCATCGAGGGATGAAGGCTCTCTCTGGAGTCATCTAGGGAGATGGAGGTGGTGGTGGAGTAGGAGGCAGGTGAAGGCCAGCACACAGGGTCTGGTGGGGGCATCCAGGGGGGGGTGTTCAGGCTGCACCCCTGGGCCAGGGACAGGAGGATGTGCAGTGTACCATGGATGGACCTGGCCAACCTTCTATCCATGCTCTATCTGCTGCAGCAATGACCACCGTTGCGGATGCCTCCACCCAGACCAAGCCCCCACTTGGGCCCAGGGAAGTCACCCCTGATATGTCACATGCCCTGCTGGCTGGTCTTGCAAGGAGGATGAACCCGATTCATAATGATGTGAGAGCTATTTGTTCCGAGCTCTCACAGCATCACAAATCGATGTGCCTCTACCTGGGCCAGCTAGCACGTGCGCTACTCTTGGGTTATCTCTGTATGCTGGCACATTCATCTACCCCATCCTCCACTACCACCTCTATGCCCCAGTCTTCCTCTGGGGGGCCTTCCTTGCAAGTTCTCATTACACCCCACTCTACTCCAATCTCACCCACACTGCCCAGTCTGGTGGCAACCACGTTGCTGCTTCTGGTGGAAGTCCCGCCAACTACAGAAGGGGTGGTCACTGTACCTTCCCAAGCTCCAACACAGGAACAGGTACTGTATCCGCCTGAATTGCAAAATTCAGATGGTGGGGGTGCCTGTGCAGTGTACCCCCAGCCAGGCAGCAGCAGATTAGGAGTGCTCAGAGACAATCCTTGCAGGGCCCAACAACATCGAGTAGGCAAGGCAGACAGTTCAGTCACCTGGCAGGAGGAATGCAAGAGATTCCCAGAAAATGGCATACATCCGAATGGACTTCCAGATGCAGCTGATGGCGGAGAGGCAGGTAGCCGGAATGGCAAGCGTAGCTTAGGCCAGGGCCGAGGTGGTGGAGAGGAGGACTCTGAGGTGGGTTGCCATCCTGGAGGAGGCTTGCAGGGTGTTGGAGGAGGTGGGGAGGAGGATCCAGGAGAGAATGGTATCCAGCCTCCATGTAGAGGACGATGAAGGCGACTCTGCCCTCCAGGCGGCGATGAGAGAATATTGAGCTTGCTTCCTATGTATATAGTTGATTGTGTGGATTTTCTTCTTTTGTTTTGTGCATTTTTGCCCTTGGTCATTTCCCCCGTCCACATAGAAGTTTTTCATAGTGTAAATATTTATAATACAGATTAGAGTTTCTTAATCACACAGTTGTTGGTGTCTCTTTGTTCATGTGCATTTGGTTTAATTTGGTTTGGTATACATTGGTTATGTGACTGTCACGTGGGTTGGGGGCCTCACTGTGGATGTGTGGGATATGCTCATCACTTGTGCAGTCATTATTCGGTATGTGTGTCCCTACTGATGCATGGCCACACATCTATGCATATCAGCTACCATCCAGTGGATGCTCTGATGTCATGCTGCACATCTGCCACTGAAACGCTTCATCTACCCATGTGAGTTTTTAAAGTCTGGCTGTACACATCATCCATCTCCTTGGCTCACACACTCTCAGACATCCTACTCATCACCCAAACACATGCATGTTCAACGTTTGTTAGTTTCAGGGGCTTTGACTGCTATGCTTTCCAACCTGACTCCCTTCATTCATTGATTTTTTACATGCGGCTATGCACACAAATTTGATGTGACTCTGATCTATCAGTGATGTCTTGGACTTGTGCCCACCTAGGTAATTTGCATACAGCACTTTGAGGCCATTGCAATGGCACATGGGCACAATGTTACATAACATTGCACAACACTGCTTTACGATGTCGCATGTACATGGTACATTCAAAGTGTAGCTGGTGCTACATTCTGCTGTCCAGTTGCTGTGAAACTGGTTGTGATGTACCAGGGAGCCCTGTGATGAGCTACGGACATGGATACTGCATCAGTGCCCCCAGTTGTTCAGTCGAGTGGTGGATATGTGGCCGGTGTGCTTCAAGTTTTGGCAGGCCAGTGGAGTTGCGGTAAGTTGTTAGTTTACATTGGACTGCTAGGGGTGTTATGTGGCAAGGCCGGGCTGGGTGGTGTCGGAAGAGAGAGGGGCTAGTAGGTGGTGTCAGGAGCTGGGGGCTGCTTGGGGTGATGTTGGATATGAGGGGGTCTGGTGGTTGGTGTCAGGACCTGATGGCTGCCTGGGGGTGGTGTCGGAGGTGAGGGGGGTGGTGGGTTATGTCAGGACCAGGGGGCTTCCTGGAGGTGGTGTTGGAGGAGAGGGGGCTAGTGGTTGGTGTCACAGGCACAGACACGGCATGATGTCTCAGCCTGATTGTCTTCTTTGTGCATTAGGGTTGCAGGCTCCCTGTGTGGCTGCATGTACATCAGGAGGTGGGCAAGGAAAAAACAGTAATGAAGATGCACTGGATATCAAAGTATTACCAATCCAGTCTAACAGGCTGACTGAAATGGCTGAAACGATATGTGAAGAAGAGATGGTGATAGTGGAGTTAACCTCTCACTCCACACAATCGATTCAAGCTCCACAAGCGGCATGTGATACTAGTAATAAAGGGCAGCAAACAGTTCACAAGTCGAACCCACAGCTTTTTTGGAGAAGAATAAACCAGAGGAAAAGAAAACAAAAAATCGGAAGTCAAAAGGGACAAAGGGAAAGGGCTGGAGAAAATTCTTGAGAACTGTTTCTTAGTTGGTTATGCCTTCTTCGCCGCCAGTGGCGGTAAGGGGGTAGTAGTTAATCAACAAGAGGACAATGCCTTAGTAATCCCCACAGGCCCTGAATTGGAACATCTGGAAGCTCCACGTGAGAGTCTACATGAAGTAGATGTTCATACTGCGTGCCAGGGGGAACTGGGTCTTTTGGGGCAGAGGCCTTCATGAGCGGATGTAGGAAAAGGACAGCATGAGGAAAGTAAATCACTGGTTGATAAATTAGGAAGAAAAACACAGGAGGATGTAGCCACCATCCTGTCACACCAACATAAGGAACAATAAGTATTGTTTCAGTAACTTATTTTGGACATTAACAGTGCAACTGGGGGGCAGATCAAAAGCAAACAGTCTTCTGGTGTGCAAAGTACCTCATTGGTGGCTGATTCTAACTGTAAGCAACAACCTGGGCTGGTAGATAAGAATGACGTTAGAGAAGGGATGAACTTAAGCACTTGCAGTGGATTTTAGAACTATCATGAAAGGAGTCTGAGTGATGTTGTATTGACCAGCTGTAAAAAGATCAGAAGAACTACGGGTTACACAGTTGATAATGTGGGCCTGAGTGGCTTGAGCGGCCGCTGGGAGTTTGCCTCAACTGTTCTCTCTGTAAAACAAGGCCAGGAGGTCGGGCTCCAGAATCACACGTATATTATTATGAGGGCTGCTCGATCCTCAGATATTTCTATTAGAAAGTCTATGCCTTTGGGGCCTGTGCATCAGAAAGATGTGAGTGTGAATGGTAACAATGGGCTCATGATCTCTCCTGGGAGACGCAGCAGAGTGAATATTTTGAAATTGCATTGTTTAATAAAAGAATCTCAATCAGTAGTAATCAATGGGAAGAATGTTCTACTTTCATTTGCGGAGATCCCTAACCTGCAAGCCATATCCACCAAGGAAATTTTGAGACTAGATTTTATTGAGGATGTTCGGGTGGATCTGGTTACGCTGGACATACAATGAAAAACTGTGTTTGATGTACTTGTCAAAGAAGCTCCCCTAATGCGTCAACTGGGATCAATGTAACTCCATATGAGATAATCTCGAAGCCAGTATCATGGCAGAAATATCAGGTGGGGTTACCTCGCTCAAGAGATTTGTTAACAGTGACACATCAGGGTAAGGAGCCCAGGGGGGAAATATGTCTGCTGTCATGTGCTCAGTAAAATGAACCTAAGTTGATTGATTGTTCCTGGGTTTCACAAGCATTATGTTCAGCTGCTGTAGGGCCTTGTTTGGACAACTTAACAACTATGTGAACTTGGATTCAACGAGAGGGCACTTGTAATTGTATCAGAACTACTCTTTTCACTCTTTTCTCTTTACCGATAACAACACAATATCCTGTTCCCAGTTTTCGATTAAGGGTTTCATTCAACTTTTCCACTGCCATATGTTGGAGAAACCAGGATCATGCATCACTTGTGGGTGATAACAAAGACAGATTAATTGTCACCTTGCAACACAAGAATCACAGCATCTAAAGTTTAACTGGAACAATCTGACCCTCACCCCAGACCCCTCACCTTTTTAGGTCGCTAGTCAGCTGATAGACTCAAAATGTAAGAACATTCTGGAAACTCTTGCTAGGTCTTCCAGAAAATGTCCTGCCTCCTGCATACACAGTACAACCATCTTTTGGTATCCATCTTCGATTTCCCTGTCATATGACAATTCCTTCCTTTGACTTCTGAACCTGCTATGTGCTACTGGTAGAGAAGGTGCTGCAGGTAAGGATAATGATGAAGCAAGGCACAAATACACATTATGCCTTTTGCATGGAGCTTATGAAACTTCTAGTTCCTCCAGTGCTTTGGATGTGATGTCAGAAGGGCGAAGTCCACATCTGTCAAGAACAGGCATTGGACCCATAAAACAGGCTAGCTTTATTTTCAATTACCTGTGGACACTACTTCGTTCATATTTTGGACTATTACCTTTCAAGAAGATTTCATTGGACCACTTTAGGGAAGAGTTGATCTCTACAAAGTCCTTCGCTAGTGAGGTGAAGACTGAGTGTCCAAGGCATAGGCGAGTATGTCCCATACCCGTCCCCAGGGACCATTGGGGATGACATGCTGTTGGGACAAGACCTACCTCTCTGCCAGCCCCTATCGTCCCCAGTACCTTAGCACATTGTAGGACTCCTGCAGGTGTGGACCAGTCTCCTTCGAGCTTGAAAGAATGAGAACAAGGAACATACCTTATCGTTGAGCCCTTGGATTGGGACTCACAGCAACCAAGACAGCCAGTAAACCTGCGTTCTTGCCACCAAACCGGTTTGAGCCATGACTCAAGCCTGTTCAATGCTTTCTAAGCTACAGGACCCTCCGGGGCTGCTATTGGCACACTACCTCCTTGAAACGCCATTCTGTGTGTTCTAAACCTGTTCGCCGCCAAACCTCACAAGTCGAGCACATTGTTGCCTTAGCTTGAACTACATGCTCATCATTGCATCTGCCACATTCGAACCCCCAATCAAACTGCCAGCATCTTTGCTGCCGATTGCCATCACCAGTCAAACCGATGCTGGTGGCACATTGAGCCCTGATCATCGAACGTTGCATCGACCCACTTGAACCGAACTGTGTATATAGTGTCCGGAATCTTTGCTGTTGAACCGACCATCGAATGGACCCTGGTGTCACGGATCGTCTCAGCCTTCCCCAACTCCACCTCACCTGTCTTCTCCTGTACTTCTTCCGTCTTTATTACAGCCTTCTTCTTCTTCTCTTTTTCTCCTTCGGCGGGTTTCTTCTCCTTCTTCTTTTGTCGAAGGTATGGACGCGCTCCCTCGGTAGCCTCCGTGATCTGGCTGATAACAGACCACGAGAATACCCGAGGAGCACGCCCTAAAGAATGGGGAAAAAGCCTCCTGGCAAAAAACCCCGATCAGTATTCAGGTGTCCGTGGAATACTGATGTCCGGCAATTACATGGAGATCTTGATTCCTGTAGTCGCAGAGCTCCGGACACATAGTATGAATGTCCACACCTTGCTCAACTGTCGTATCGGCTGAGTTGTGATTGGAGGGAGGTCTCGGTCCGTCGGAACACCGAAGAGGCGTTACGGACGGAACAACAGAAGAAAGGAAGGAGGAAAGAAAGAGGTAAGGAAAAGGACAGGAAAGTATGACCAGTCAAAAACGCTCACAGCGAAAATACTAACGCTGAAGCGCCGGCTGAGTGAAAAAGACAGGAAAAATACTTATATGGAAAACGCTGGGTAGAGCGCGTTGTGTAAGAAAGGACAGAAGATAAGACCCTAATCACCTTACCTGAAAACCTGAAATCACCTCCAGTGTAGGGAAAGAATAGGTGGGTAAGTAAAGAACTTAGAACGCAAAGGCAATGTTGAAAAACAAGACGCAGAGAGCGACTTGCTGGGCACGTAACGGAAACGATACAACGCGCAGAGCGTTGCTATGGGCCGCTAGTTATAGAATATGTCGGCCATGTTGGAATAAACTAGACCGATAGAATGGAACAGGCCGTAATCTTAGTAGTATCTCCAACGACTAGCAATTCTCCAGGGCTGGTGCATGACAGTATGCCCCCTTCGATACCTGCCTCCTCCAGGTTTTCCTGGGTACAGCCTATGGAATCGCTGTACAAGTTTGGGAGCGTGCATATGGGATCTTGGTTCCCAAGATCCTTCGGCCATGGGAAATCCCTTCCAATGGACCAAATATTGAAGGGTTCCTCTCCTGTAGCGGGAATCTACAATTCTGGCCACCTCATATTCCTCAGGTTCTTCGGGCGGAGTGATCACCGTCCTTCTCAAAGGTCTCTTGTACAGATCTCTTTGATGAGTCTTGAGTAAAGAGGAGTGAAAGACCGGATGTACCCTCCGCAGAGAGTGAGGTAATTTTAGTTTGAAGGCTACAGGATTGATCTGGGCCAGGATTGGGTAGGGCCCTATGTATCGTGCTGTGAATTTCCCCTTATGCGTCCAGCGAGGTAGATATCGCGTAGATTACCAAACCAAATCTCCTGTCTTCCAAAGAGGAACCGGATTACGTTTGGTGTCCGTATAGATCTTATACCTCTTGCGGCTTTCCTCTAAGGTTTGTAGGGCTTCCTTGTGTGTACGCTTGAGATCCATCAGCATCCTCTCCAAGGCGGGAGTTGTGGTCTGGCTGCTGAAAGATAAGGCCCCTAGATGAAGCGGGTCATAACCATAGGTGCACCTGAAAGGACTCATCTTAATCGCCGTATGAAAAGTGTTGTTGTAAGCGAACTCTTCCATTGGTAACAGCGCAGCCCAGTTGTCCTGTTCCCTGTTACAAAAACAGCAAAGGTATTGTTCTAAACTAGCGTTCAGTCTTTCGGTCTGTCCATTGGACTGGGGGTGATATCCCGAGGATAACGCTTTCTGTATAGCCAACTGGTTACATAGCGAGTTCCAAAATTTAGAAGTAAATTGCGTTCCTTTGTCCGAAATTATGGACCGTGGTAAACCGTGTAACCTTACCATCTCGCGAAGGAAGACTGTAGTGGTCTCTGAGGCTGAAGGAACTCCTGCGAGAGCTACGAAATGAGCTAACTTGGTGAAAGAATCAATCGTCACTAGAATCACCTTCTTTTCCTGGGAAACTGGGAGTTCTACTAAGTCCAATGAGAGGTCCTCCCAGGGGCGTGTGGGAGTCCTGGCTTGATGTAGGAATCCAAGTGGTCTGTGACGAGGGGTCTTATTGATGGCACAGATGGGACAAGTCGACACATAAGAGGTGATGTCTCTTCGCATCGACGGCCACCAGAAACTCCTGGACACCAACTCGAACGTTGCCTTCTCCCCCTTATGTCCAGCCAAGGATAGATCGTGGCAAAAGCTGATGGCCTGTCTGCGAAGATCAGTGGTGGGTAAGAACAATGCTGAATGATGAAACCACAATCCTTCGCGTTCCTGCAATTTGTATGACTGTTTCTCTTCCTGAGCATAATCCTTGAGTTCACCTTGAACCTTCTCAAGGAATAGGTTAGCAATTGTATGAAAGTGGTTCTCAAGCAGAATCTTCTCCTTTTTAACCTCCGATAGATCTTCCTCCAACCAACTTCGGGATAACGCGTCTGCCACACTATTCTGGGATCCTGGTATGTAGGTGATCAGGAAATCAAAGCTTGAAAAATAATAGGCCCAACGGGCATGCCTGGAATTCCTGCATTCCATTTGTTGGAGAACCTTGAGATTCCTATGATCAGTACGAATCACAAATTGGTGAGAGGCTCCCTGTAGCAAATGTCTCCATTCCTGACAGGCTGCCCGCATTGCTAATAATTCTCTTTCCAGAACTGAGTAGTTTCTTTCGCTTCCAGTTAGGGTGCGAGAGTAATAGGCGATAGGGTGTTCTTCTCCATTGCTTCCTTCTTGTAACAAGACTGCCCCTAAAGCACCCCCCGAGGCATCGGTCTCCAAGATAAATGGTTTATTCTGCTCGGGCTGAACTAAAACCGGAGCAGTGATGAATCGTCTTTTTAGTGTCTCGAATACTGCTTGAGCCGCCGAACCCCACTGGAATACTATACCCTTTTTGAGAAGTGCTGTGATGGGTAATACCAGATCAGAGAAGTTGGGTATAAACCGGCGGTAAAAGTTCACCAGACCTAGGAAACGTTGAATCTCCTTGACTGACGAGGGCTCTGGCCATTTGTCTATGGCCAACACCTTCTTGGGGTCCATACGGATACCTTTCTCTGATAATATAAATCCCAGGTAAGGTACTTCTGTGGTCTCAAAGAGACACTTCTCGGGCTTGGCGAAGAGTTCATTTTCCAATAACCTACGAAGTACTTCGCACACATGTAGCCGGTGTTCCTCCAAGGATGGAGAGAAAATAAGAATGTCATCAAGGTATACGACTACCGATATGTATAACATACCGGCAAAGATCTTGTCTACAAATCTCTGAAATACCGCTGGGGCGTTTACCAGTCCGAATGGCATAACACAGTACTCAAACAACCCCAGCGGCGTCCTGAAAGCAGTCTTCCACTCGTCTCCTTTCTTTATTCTTAACAGATGATATGCACCACGGAGATCGAGCTTGGTGAATACCTTTGAATCTCTGACAGCTTCCAGTATGTCTCTGATAAGCGGCATTGGGTACCTGTCTCGGATGGTAATGCTGTTCAAGCCCCTGTAATCGATACAGAGGCGTAATTCTTTGGAGTCCTTCTTTGATATGAAGAACAATGATGCCCCTCCTGAGGACTTTGATGATCGAATAAGCCCATTCATTAAGTTGGAGTTGAGGTACTCCTTCAATGCTTCCTTTTCAGATAAGGATAGTGGATACATTCGGCCGGAGAGTAAGGAGGTCTCTTCCTTTAGATCTATGTTACAGTCCTCGTGGCGGTGAGGTGGGAGGAGTCTGGGATTAATGTCTTCAAACACTCTAGCGAAAGCCAGATACTACCAAAGGTATAGAGGATATCGAAAGATTGCACTGAGCTGTAGGGAGACTGGAATGTATCTCCTTCTGGAATTCCATAGCATTCATGCAGTGTTCCCGGCAGTATTCGGAGTCGAAGCTTAACTTGTTATTAGTCCAGTCAATCTTGGGGTTGTGTCTTCTTAACCATGAAATACCTAATATCAACGGAAAATGAGCTGCTCTGATAACATCAAATGTGAGGGTTTCGACATGATGATCCATCTTTACTGTTATAGGTTCCGTTTCCATGGTAATGAGTCCAGATGAGAGTGGACGGCCATCTACTCCCTCGACCGGTATCGGTCTGTCCTTCTTCCTCAGTGGAATCTGATTTTCCTGAGCCCATGTTACGTCTATAAAGTTTCCTGCTGCTCCGCAGTCAAGCATTGTCAAAACCCATAGGTTCTGTCTCAGACTGTAGGAAATGGACAGCTGGAATACCTTCAGACGATTGTCCTCTATTCCTTCATTAATGGGTCTTGTGAGGTTGCAAGGGTTTGTACGGTGGTCCCCATGGCTTCCCTTGCAAAAACCCGGGGTCTGGCGTTTCCCTGTCTCTTAGAAGGGATATCTGGACAATCCTTAAGCATGTGAGTTGATGAACCACAGTACATGCAAAGGTTGAGCTCCTGCCTTCTTCTCCTTTCAGTCTTGGTTAGCGGTCCCCTGGTAGCCCCTATTTGCATAGGTTCTTCCGACATAGGTCTTTCCCTCCTTCCTGAAGGCGGGCTGTAGCGTGGCGTTGATCCTCTTCCTCTTCTCTTCTCTGCCCGTCTTTCCTGTAGACGGTAGTCGATCTGTAGGACTAGCGTAACCAGCTCTTGAAAGGTGTTGGGACGTACTGCTCTAGACAGTTCGTCCTTCAGTTACTCATTTAGCCCTCTCCGGAAAATAGTTTGTTGTGCCGTTTCCGGCCATCCAGCTGATACAGCCAGTGTTTGGAATTGTGCAACATAACCCTGTAAATCTTGGTTTCCTTGTCTGACATCAAGATAGGCATCATATTTAGAATACTGTACTTCGGAATGCTCAAACCGGTTCTTGAAACCTTGTATAAACTGGGCATAATCGTTAACCAAAGGGTCTTGGTTGGTGACCAAAGGGGTAGCCCATGCTAGGGCGCTGCCTGTCAAGTTGGCTATGAGAAACCCAACTCTGGCCCTTCCAGACTCGAATGCCTGAAGTCGGAAGGAAAAATAGACTGTACAAGCATCGAGGAATTCTTTGATATACCTAGGGTTTCCATCGTATTTACCAAATGTGAATGGCATTGGAGGTAAATCATCTCTACCAGCTTCCCTAGAGGCTGCTTGTTGTCGTAGAAGAAGGTTCTCGGCATGCAGTGATTGCATATCGGCTCTGAGGCTCTGAATGGCATTACACATATCTTGAATTTGTTCTGGTGACGCCATTGTGTCTTCTGGGCGTTGTATACTGTCACGGATCGTCTCAGCCTTCCCCAACTCCACCTCACCTGTCTTCTCCTGTACTTCTTCCGTCTTTATTACAGCCTTCTTCTTCTTCTCTTTTTCTCCTTCGGCGGATTTCTTCTGCTTCTTCTTTTGTCGAAGGTATGGACGCGCTCCCTCGGTAGCCTCCGTGATCTGGCTGATAACAGACCACGGGAATACCCGAGGAGCACACCCTAAAGAATGGGGAAAAAGCCTCCTGGCAAAAAACCCCGATCAGTATTCAGGTGTCCGTGGAATACTGATGTCCGGCAATTACATGGAGATCTTGATTCCTGTAGTCGCAGAGCTCCGGACACGTAGTACGAATGTCCACACCTTGCTCAACTGTCGTATCGGCTGAGTTGTGATTGGAGGGAGGTCTCGGTCCGTCGGAACACCGAAGAGGCGTTACGGACGGAACAACAGAAGAAAGGAAGGAGGAAAGAAAGAGGTAAGGAAAAGGACAGGAAAGTATGACCAGTCGAAAACGCTCACAGCGAAAATACTAACGCTGAAGCGCCGGCTGAGTGAAAAAGACAGGAAAAATACTTATATGGAAAACGCTGGGTAGAGCGCGTTGTGTAAGAAAGGACAGAAGATAAGACCCTAATCACCTTACCTGAAAACCTGAAATCACCTCCAGTGTAAGGAAAGAATAGGTGGGTAAGTAAAGAACTTAGAACGCAAAGGCAATGTTGAAAAACAAGACGCAGAGAGCGACTTGCTGGGCACGTAACGGAAATGATACAACGCACAGAGCATTGCTATGGGCCGCTAGTTATAGAATATGTCGGCCATGTTGGAATAAACTAGACCGATAGAATGGAACAGGCCGCCATCTTAGTAGTATCTCCAACGACTAGCAATTCTCCAGGGCTGGTGCATGACACCTGGTGGCTCTTACGATCCACAGCTTAAGGGTTTGATCAAACCAATCCAGTGGAACCACTCATCCAGTCTCTTTCGTAGTCGAACCGACTATCAAACCAACCCTGATGGCCTTTACGATTCACCATTCTCAAACATTATGTTCGAAACACAGCAAGCCCCTGTTTGAACCCAGCTTGACAGCGACCCCATCTGGAACAATGTGACTGATGCCCCAGAGCTGTTGAACTGCACCTCCAAACCAGTTTGCCAGCGCACCACGCCTACTAACTGCATTGTTGCCTTGGCTCCAACTTGAAGCTCATCGTTGTGCTGCATAACTTCATCAGCAGTCAACCAGACCCTGGAGGAGTTTTTAAACTGTGATCTTCAAACACCTCACTTGAGTTGCTCAACTCGAAAGATGCATCAAGTCACCAGCCACTTCACTGACAAACCGACACCGGTGGCCATCCAGATCCAGTACCCTTCCCCCTCGCTATAAAGCAAAAGGATTTAAATCAAGCCAACTCCCCTACCTTTTGGTTTCAAATGTCCCAGTAGTACTTACATTTAAAACCTCTGTTTAAAGTTCAGGCAAGCCATCTGCTTTTCAGGGCCCTCTGGAAGGACAGGGCAGAGATCTGGTCACTCCACTCTAAAGGAGTGGCCCCAGCTCTTTACCATAGGTGTAACGCTAACCTGATTCCCGTAGAGGCGCCGGTCTTGACTGGGCGTATACCGTATCTTCAAAGGTGATGTGTAACACACGGCTGGCTCTTTGGGCTGGACCTCTGTGCACTGTATGTCTGACTCGAAGGGTAAGATGTCTGCAGATAGAAAATATGGGATTAATGAACTGGGTTATTGAATGTCTCGCTCTTCTTCCCTTTCTCTTCTCCTGTAGAACCCCTGAGGTTAACGCTCTCACCTTAGGTAAGTGAACGCCGTGCTCTCCATCTACCTCGGGGCAGGGTGCTGTAACCAGTTTCTTCACTGGATAAGGGGAGCAGGCCTCTTGACTTCAGAGGACTGCTGTCCATCGTTTACTGCACGAACGGTAAGTTTCGAGTAATTCTAATGTCTTTAAAAGTCTTTAGTAATGATGTCTCTTGTTTTGCAGGGTTCCAGCGATGGCGGATGACGGGCTGAAGTGAGTTGAAGATGGAGCCCGTGTGATGAATAGAAGCGCCTGGAAGCACGTAAGTAAGCGCTTGTTGCCTGCTTCACGATGCGCTCTAACTGTCTTTTTATTTTGCAGGTACAAGTTCGGAGCGGCTGCAGGGTGCCGGAATACCCACTGGGTTAGATGTGGAAAGGAGTAATGGCACATGAGTATTAAAGTTCCCCAATGTCTTTAAACGCACCTTGTTTTGTCTTTCAGATGCGGGATGCAGCGCCGAAGGCCTCCGGAGCGTGCGAAGAGTTGTAAGCTTTTGTCTTTCAGATGCCGGAATGCAGTGCGAAGACCTCCGGAGCGCACGAAGAGTAGGTAAGCCTTTGTCTTTCAGATGCCGGAATGCAGCGCGAGGCGTTGGTGACAGCCGATGGACCAGGTAAGTGAAGCGCTGTCACTGAAGACCGTAATGCTAACCTGTTCTTTCTTGTCTTTATAGGTGTTGCTGAAGACTGGATTCAGGATGGTAAGCCTTTTTCCTTAGGCCCAGGATCAGATGCAGAAGACACGATGAGCGTTCTGCTGCAGAGGATGCAGAATAACGCAAAGCAAGATTCATCCATCGGGTGTGGTTTAAATAGCTGAAGCGCCGGCTGAGTGAAAAAGACAGGAAAAATACTTATATGGAAAACGCTGGGTAGAGCGCGTTGTGTAAGAAAGGACAGAAGTGCTTAGGTGTCTCCTTCCACAGCCACGCCTAGGTAAGAAAAGAGTTCCTGCTTTCCAGAAGAGTTCCAGTGTTCTGAACCTAGGGAGTGGATCCTGCCCCACCCAACAGGAAAAGTAGTTCCAAACAGAAGAGGATCAGAGGCTCAACTGGCAGGCAAGTAAGCAGCACGGTCTGCTGCAGGTAAGTCCACCCAAGCATTATGAGCCCGGCGCTTCCAGCGCTGGGACTAGGCATATTTATGAGCCTGGTGCCACTGGCGCCAGGACTGGGTCCAAAAGGTCCCAATTGGGACTGGTTGGCACTCGGAACCTGGGTTATGGATCTGCTTCCAAGGGAGTTGGGAAAACCCTGACCTTTTGGAAGCAGAGATCATGACAATAGGACCCTGTCAGCACTCAGCAGTTAGGACTTCCCAGCAATAGACCATTCCACCAGAATCAAATTTAGTAACTTCTCCTTTTGGTGTTTCCTAGCAGCTGTCAGATAGTAAATTCCAGCAGCTCTGTTTCTACCCTAAGTGCATCCACTTTAGATACCAATGATTACACTATCAAGATTTCATTTTTGTGCAGTGCCCTGCAAGAATTCCCACAACCAGGATTGCACAGTGACCCTTCTCTCTCCTCCCAAGTCCAGCCTCTCTCTTAGGTTTAGTTTAGGAGTCTGGAGCAGATATTTAGCAACTTCCATTTGAAATCCCCTTTTGATTCCATGTCAACCTTTGGCAAAATGATATGTCAAAAACATTGCGATTTACTAGTAACTGCCATAATAGATATATTTTCCAATTCAGCTAATAATGGGGAATTTAATAAAACAACAGCTTGGTCTGCACCATGTTGCATGGCTATTTGACAATTTTCTGCTGTTTTTAAGAAACAGCATAACAGTTAGGAACATGTAATTTACTCCCCACATTCCTAATTATACCCTCCACCAGTTTGCCAACTCTCACATACGGGACATGTTCAGAGCCTCCAGGAACAGCTTTTAACTGGTCATTACAATTCCCTAAATTGCAGGCGGATGAATTTAATTTTAATAAAATTGCCTTGAAATGATCTAAAAAATAAAAGATACATGTATGCAGTGTGATTTGTAGTTTTGCCTTCCTCTAGGCCATTTGCCACCCTTGTCCAGCCGGTGGGCAGTTTTGTTCTTCTTTTATTATCCTCTTTGTTATTTGAAGTTGATAGCTGCTGGTCATAAACACCTGGGGGCCTTGCAACACAGAGATCCCCTCCCCACATTAATGTCATGCACTGGCTAGAACATTTGACCTGCTCAGAACTACAGAACTGCCTTCAGGGACAGCAAGTCTGGGGAAAGTTGGTTTAGAATAACCGTTCAAGCAGGCCACATTGTATTGCAGTTGTGAACAGTTAGGATGAACCAGGCTTGCATTGGGGCAAGCCATTTTTTAATTCTGCCCAGAGACTCACCATTTGTCCTTGGCTGAAAGGAGCTCACATATTGCATTTGCTAACATCAGCCTTGATTCTATGACATACAGTGGGCCTCATTACGAGTCAGGCGTTAAGGGGTTTACGGCGCCGTAAACGGCGCCGACCCTTAACGCCTGATTACAAGGTCCCTTAGCGCCATGGTGAGTTTAACGCCTGCTTTTTGCAGGCGTTAAAATCCATGGCGCTAAGGGACCTTGGAGATAATTACGGCACCGTAATTTACGGTGGCGTAATTATCTCCTTCCCCACTCCCATTATGCCCTATGGGGCAAAAATGGGAATGGGAAGGGTAAATGGGAAATGGGGATTTACCGCCCTACTCACCTTGGAATGGGGCGGTAAATCCGCCAACCACCATGGCGTAAACGTAGTTTACGCCATGGCGGTAAAGGTACGACCCAGGCGGTAACTTACCGCCTGGGTCGTAATGAGGCACAGTGTGTTTCACTGATCAAGGTTGAATTTGCATTTGCGCTGAAAGTACAGGGCTGTTTCTTTAAGTCATTGATAAAATACACTTTTAATTATCAGCTGATTGTTTTTCTGCTGAAATGTGGGTCTGAATTGGCACAGGTGATGGGTGACAGTTTCAGTGAAATGATGCATTTATTTCTCAGCCAGTAATGCAATGTGCTTTTCCAATTCACACTTGGATTACATTTTTCTTTTAGCTTTCGCTGGATTTCAACTGCAGAAAGAGACACACATAGTCTGACTAAATAGGACCCTTTTCAGCATGCTGGTTTCTGAATGCTGGCAGGGAATTTCCCCAGTGGGCCCTTCAGTTCCGTTGGTTTGGAGCCTTTGATTACACCCCAAAGGTTGGCACAAAGAGTGATATGCTTATGGGTTTCCCCTTTTCTAATTGCAAAGGTGCATTATAATGGAGAGGTCCCCAGTGTAATTGCAGTGGTGGAAATTCATTAAAAACTTTACTTCCATCACTTTTTCCTACCTTTGTACAAAGCTCACTGGTGATTCTGAATAAGAAGGTTGAAACATCTTTGTTTTTTCTTTTTATACTGTGAAAAAGTGATGTGACCTGGAAGTTCCACCTGGAATGGCTTTTTCCCATTGGGATCAACACAGATTTCCGTGCAATTTTTTCACTTCTATATTGTCTACAATGGATGTTCAACGAATCCCCCAGTGTTTATGATTAACACAAAGTTTTCCAACAATCATTGTATTAAAAGAAAGATGTATCTAAAATGTTACATTACTTTAAGTCACAGGTTAATGAAAGAATGAATTCACTGGTCTTGAACAGTGAAAGGTTAATCCAAACCAATCTGATTTGTAGACGAGAGAGTAGGAAAGGAGATTATGAGACAGTGTACTGGATGTAGAATCATCAAACAAGTACAGGAAGTGGAGTTTATTACAGACTGCTCTACAAGAAAGATGACCGTCTGTCCACGGCTTCTGGGAGCAAACCCGCTTCTAGGAGTTGTGAAAGTGCATGTAAAACGGCCAGATCCTCTGGAAGTCCACTTATCTATCCTATGCCATCTAAATCAACCTCTCCATTACTGCTAATTTCTCCATTTCAACTATCCATGTATACGTGGAGCTCTCAGTTGATATATTGTCTTTTGATTATTTTGGGTTACATTGCAGGTTAACGCCTGTTCCACTCATCTGCGTTACTCAAATAGTAAGTGGTCCAGGTGTGTATCCTGTTCGAGAGGCTGGTTCATATGGCTGGCTGGTCACCAAATGACCGGACAACCATGTTACATGCTGATAGCAGGTGGGCCGGGAAGCCTGCTCCTTTGCAACTTCTGTCTGATTTGTGCATGCCTGCATCCACGAGTGTAATGCTTTCTCCATTCATTAGCAGTTAGGGCCAGTGAGTGCATGTGCGAAGATGAGAAGCTGGTACTGGTAACCTGGTAAATGTATTTGTGATCAAGCAAGTCTCCCTACTTCACTGACTCAGGAGTGTTATATTTTGTGAAACCAGTGTTTTAAGAAGAGTGGGGTGTACAGTATCACCAATGTGCATACCGTACGTACAGTGCTCTCTTGCCTCCCAGCAGGTAACATGTACACATGGGATATACCAGCGGAGAGCACTTATGATGCAAAGCGTGCAACAACAGTGTGACGCCATCCAAATGTTCTAACAGGGCACATTGGGAAACAACAGCTGAAAGTACTGTTATTAACAAAAGAAACCAAATATGCCAGAATATGAACTACATTCATAGTCTAGGAATACCTGTAAATCTTCATCTTTATACCGTTCAATTATGAGGCAGAAAACCTGCGTAATATACATTTTGTAACATAGGTTCGAGGTTAATCCAAGGCTGGCCTTGAATTACAGTTTCCTGTATTTCCACCAACTCCAATGTAGCAAGCACATGTTCTGTGCAGGTATACTGCACCAAAAGTCTTACCGTTATTCTGAATCTAAGATCACACAGGAACGCAGCCAGTGATCCTGAGAGGTCGAATAGAGGGAAGCCAAATCAAGTTAGCGGCCAGATGGAAAAGGATGCAAACAATATAGTCTGTGGCTACAGAACTTGGCAAGGCTGAGAGGGCGACTACATGAATCTGGGACACTTGGAAACAGCTTAAGAGTCAACATGGATGAACCATGAAAAGGGGATCTGGATACCAGCAGCTGATGTCCACAATAAAAGGGAGAACGACTTGCTGGTTCGGGAGAATTCTGTAGCACGTGAAAGACAGTTTGGTCATGGATAAATGCTGATAAACAAATTGTAATTTCTTATTGATCTTGTAAGACTTCCGATGGATACACTGTGATAACTGGTTCTCAACAGAGTACCACAGTGTCAGCAGCCAGGTGCACCCCTGAAAATTCATTAAAAAGGCACTCTGTGGAACAACAAGGGGTGAGTGATCTCACCAGTGGAACCCTCTTGAATCATTCCATCGGTCCGACGGTGGGTTTGCTAGAGCCCTGGTAATCTCTGCTTCAGAGAACAGGATGGAAGGTCTGTTGCTGTGCATCCATTGCAGGCACCTGTGCGAAGCCCTGGACACACAAGCATGCGCACATTCCAGGATAGTCAGTGGGAAGAGAAGAAGAAAGAGAGACCCATCTTCTATACGCTGCTGCCAGGGGGATGACACCTGTCTCAGCATGAATACCTTCTTCCATGGGTTACCTATGACTAATATTCTCAGTGCTTCAGTGCTTAAGTAGATAGCCCCACTGATGAGTTTTTAGGCTGCTAAGCAATTCCGCATAGTCTTTAATAGAAATGATTTCTTCAGGGACAGAAACTGAATCCCACGAAAGGAGGAAGTGATGCCAACATTAATTAATACATTAAGTGTAGCACTGATAATTCTTAGTGTATATGGAGCACAGCAAAAAACAACATTAATGGCACACAAGATGGGGATACAATGGATGTGTCAGATTACATTTTTCATTGTTCATATATTACAATCACATTGCATCTTCTTTTGCATTCCTTATGAATGAAAACATCCACCAGAAAGACAAGTTAACATGGCATGCACATGTACCAGAGAACCTGATAATGGAGGAACTGTAAATAGTTATGGAGGACAGTTTAGCACTATGGTGGTCAGTCTTGTACCAAACAGAATAGCACAAAATGGATTGTTGGGGGGAGCTAATGTATCACACTTAGATCACACTTAGATGGATTGTTGGGGGTAGGAAATGCATTGCACTTAGATGGATTGTTGGGGGTAGGAAATGTATTGCACTTAGATGGATTGTTGGGGAGAGGACATTTATTGCACTTAGGTGAATTGTTGGGGAGGAAATGTGTCACACTTAGATGTATTGCTGGGGGGAAGAAGTGTATGGCACTTAGGTGGATTGCTGGGGGGACGAAACGCATTGCTACTAACTAACCATACTAAATACTCACTATTCTGTATGCTTACCCTCAAACTCTGAACTAAACACAACCATACCTCTACTGCACCACAAACTGCACACACTTCACAGCACCCAACATGAAAACAAACCATATGCAATTATACCTCAACACCACATGACGGCTACCAACAGAAGATGTGCCAATGCTCAGTGACCAGTATCTCTGAACTGAAGCTGCCAACAGAACATCAAAGCTCTCTAGCTCTTCTCCCTCTCAATCCATTTAGCAACCCCGCCAACCCTCCTTCCATTGCAGATCTGCCAGGGCGGCCAGAGACCACACAAGTGGCAAGAGTGTGTGGTACAAGATCCAATAACATTAACATTAACAATATCACCAGCTTTGACTTACCCTGTATAGCTTAGCCTATACCTGCAATTTTGTCTGAGAACGTGCGCTCACTGTATGCTTCATTGCCTAGGGAGCCAACATCAATCAAACAAATCATATAAACAAGGACCTGGAAAGTGCCTTTATGAAGGGGCAAAATAATACAAAACCTCAGTTTTCATAATGTACTTTGATGTGGCAGTTAGCATGAACATTTCTATTTTTCACTATAGGCATACATTCTTTCAAAATCAATGTACAGAATCAAAACATGTGGATCTGAATTGTTCAAAAAGCGACTGAGTTCATGTATGCAGTGTTTTTTAAAGAGGCTCTTTCTTAGCCGTAACTATATGCAGTTAGCCATCCCTGAAAATAAATACACACCATGCAAGGAAGGGACACACAGACAGCTGGCTGGGAGCATCTTGTTTAATCAGCAGATTTACAGACTGAAAAAGAATATCTTACTGCATTTCTGCATCCATCATGGTTTTATAAGATGGCAAAAATTACACAATACTTTTATGCCAATGAACCTTCTATTTTGACTTGCCATTTTACTTAAAGGTCAAATACATCACTTGTTTTCCATTCGACATAAACACTTTGTGAAACACACGATCATTTCCTGTCACATGAATCTAATTTGTGCTAATCAGCATGACTGGTAGTTTTGCACATTTACTAAATCACATGACATATGATGCAACTTAAAAACTGGAAAATTGCTGTTCTGGAATGAGGCAACGGTCCAGATAGCCAGCGGAGAACATAGCTTAGCTGTCTGGTTATTTGTAATGCATGATGTGGCATTCATTTCGAAAATAATGGATCCCTTTGCTATTGTTATGGGCCTTATTCTGATATGTTTTTCTAATGTCTATTGAATGTGGGTGATATCTCTTATGTCAAGGAGCTATAGTCTATGTTTTGTATGTCATGGGCAATTTAAGCATTTCTTTATGTATATATTGTCCTAAATAAATGTGAGCAGTGTCACCTATTTTCTAATGTACCTGCCTTTAATAAGGTAAGCCTTGCCGCCTCAATGGACAAGTCTTCTGACTTTTACAATGTTGGACAGGAGGGCAGAGCACATGCCCTGAATGGCATTTTCACCTATCACCAGAGAGAGGGGGAGGATCTACTTCCCTTCATGTTCATCGCCGAGGGACCAGGAAAGGACTTCTGCCTAGCCTTTGGGAAGGATGAGAAGAGTTGGAATAACCAAGGCCAAAACATAGAACATAATGAAATTCTAATTAATACATTCCAGAAAAGTTGGTTACAATAAGGCAGCATGAGAGGAACATTGACAAAATCTGAGGCAAAGCCTTAGTCAGAACTCCTACACCACTCTAAAGAGGAACCAAACCCAAACATTAACTTTGATACAAAAGTGGCCACATAAAAAGATGCCCAGCTAGTATTGGGATATAATTTCTTATAATGACAATTTAGTAGACAATTTTTTACACCACTGAAGTCTTACAGGAAAATAAAAGATTAATGACATTTTGGTAATAACAAAATAACCATCAAAACATATTTTTGTCCTAAGCACCCAGTGATATATCCAGTACAATTTGTATTTATGTATTTGCATTAAAATTGAACCAACAATTTTTTTTAGCAATACCGAAAAACTTTTCCAAGTTCCTCTGTACAATTACAAGAAAAATAAAAAAAACAACAAAATAAAATAAACTTAAGTAATAAAACTCAAGTGATCTAAAAGACAATAAGCAATACTGTTATACTGTTAACAGGTCCGCCCTCTGGAAGAACTTCAGACAAAAATGTAGCCACAGCAATTACATGTTTCGTTTTTCGACCTTCCATTAAGGACCTCCACCAGGCTTCAGAGTCTGAGATTGCAAAATCTGAGAAAAGGAGTCTAAAATATTTTGATTGTACGTCTCTTAAAGCCGGGCATACTGTGATGATGTGGAACAAAGATTCAACCTTCAAGACGTCATTACAATGCCGACAATGATTTCCTGGTGATTGACCCTGAATTGCTCGAATCTCCTTCATTGAGTGCAGGTTCAAGCAAGTTCACAGGAATTGATCCCTAACCTTCTTGACAGGGAACTCCTTCAGATATTCACAAACCGTGTTTAATTTTCGGCCTTCTGAAGGTAAATGAGCAACGGATTGATAGCTACTAGCCACCTCCAGAGTTTGAATCCAATCATAATCTTTAACTTTTTTTTTTTACTTGTACCAGGTTGGTCACCAGTTGCTGCAGGGAGTTTCCAATCTCTTCTAGGTAATTCATCATTCTCAAACGCCAACCGTTCAAGGTTGGATTGCAGTCGGACATCATTTCTTTGTGTACCATTTCCAAAATTGCGGGACGTGAAGGAGTGCAACATTTCCCAAACAAAGCAAGTCTGTACCAATTGACTGTGCACTTCAAAGATGTGATGCCCAATTCTCTCCGAATGATAGGAGTAGACAGGGGGACACCCAATACCCTTTTCCAAAAGGCACTTTCAAGGCGTGACCATAGAGGCTCTGGGATATTAAACATGGCTTCAGCCCCATAAGTCACCACCAGAATTACAGTGGCTCTGTAGTACCTCAGGACTGGTATGATGGAAAAGTGGCCAAACTTTCTATTCAATACACATGCTTGGCTGGTGAGAACATTCATTTTTCCACGCAAATGAGCTGATATTGGAGCTTCAGATCTTGAATTACTCAGCCAAACACCCAGATACTTAAAAGATTGCACCTGTTCAATATTCTCACCACCTTGATACCGATGAAAAGCAGTTTTTCCATTTCTTGGAATTACCAAAACTCAAAGTTTTTGTTTTCCCTTTGTTAATTTCAAGGCCTTTTCTTAGAATATAACTTTGTAGGGCATCAAGTTGCCTTTGAAGGGCCACAGCGGTTTGGTCGATTAGTACGACATCATCTGCGTACAATAATCGAGGTAACTGGACTCCTGCGACCTTGGGGGGAAAAGATCCCGTTGACTGAAAAGCTTTGGGCATGTCCCCATAAAGAAATTGAAGTGTGCCAGGGCCATTGGGCACCCCTGCTTAACTCCTCTTGAGGTTTTGATTTTGTTAGAAAGCGCCCCCGCTTTGTTCATTCTCACTCTTAGCAAGGTGTTAGAGTGCATGTCCATGATTTGTTGAAGTATTGATTTGGGGCAATTTCTCCTCTCAGGTTTCAACCAGAGTTTGTTTCTGTCAATTTGGTTGAACGCCTGGACCAAGTCCATGAAAGCCATAAAGATCTTGGGTTTGTGACTTCCTGGGTTACCCTTCAGAGGTTGGAGTAGCACGATGTTTACTGAAGTTCCCATGCCCTTAACAAAGCCCATTTGGCATGGGTCAGAACAGTTGACTTGCCAACACCAGATGTGGAAATGTTCATGGATGATTGTACTATATAGCTTCCAGTGATGTCCAGGAGAGCAATAGGGCGATAATTCTTTGGGTTCTCCCAATCACCTTTTTTATGGATCGGTACTACTATCGCTCTCCTCCATGAACTCGGCAGTTGATGAAAGATGGCTATTTGATTGAACAGGATAGATATAAAGACAGCCCAGTCTTCTGGGAACTCTTTCAACATGCAGTTGGTCAGCCCATCGGGGCCAGGCACTCTTGATCCTTTAAGATTTGGATTTGCCTTACAACGTCACAGAAGTTATTTGAAAATACCCACGGTTCAGGTCTCTCGCTGGCATTGTCATTTTCACTGGTATCCAAAACCGTAGTGTACAGACTTCTGAAGTTTTTAGTCCAGCTTTCCTCACTGACCAGGTTTGATTGGTCTTCATTTAGCACTGTCTCTTCAAGTTTCATCAATTACCAGAATTTTCTTGGATCTTTACCGGCCAAAGCTTTAAGCATGGCCTCTGAGTTGTTCTGGTATCTCTGTTGTTTAGTTGAGTGAAGCCAGTTTGTATAGCTAGACTTTGCAGACAGAGCTGTTTGATGGTCCTTGGATAAACCAGACTTCCTTGCTGCCCTTGCCAGCTTTCTCACCTCTTTTCTCTGTGCCATCAATTTGATGTTAAAAGTATATTTATAGTTGGTGGCCGGATTAACCTCGTTGGAACGGTAAACAGAGAATTGTTCCAACAAGGGGGAATATTCCACGGAAGAGCTGACTTTTCCAAGGTCCGTCGTTAGAGATCTGATCTTTGTGGTTGATAGTTTCAGATGCAAACCCCCATTATAGGTGTCGACCATTGTTGGCATTCATTCCCGAACGATGGAGCCAAGTGCCCTCCATTCTAACAGGAGAAGGTGGTGGTCACTATGAGTTTTTCTAACCACTTGAAACTTGGTTACCAAAGATAGAAAGTTGTTAGAGACGTAGATGTAGTCTAAAACCGAAGCATGCTCCCACGTAGGCTGAGATGGTATATCGCCTTTGAAGTTGCTGTTGAGCAGGTGTATATCTCTGGAGTCCATAAGTGGGATCCACAAGTCCCGTCTGAAGTACGGCAGGTCTTCAAGGTTCCAGGCACGGCCCTGCCTTTTTTCAGCCAGATTCAAGATATTAAGATCACCACAAATAATGACGTATTTAGACTGCTGGTTAATATAAGCATCGTCCAGTTGGTCGGTGACCTGGCCTATAAACGCTTCATTTGAGGTCAACACGGGGTTCCAGTAAACATTGATGATTGTTAGTTTACTTGGGATTTCTTAGCCTGATGATGATGCCTCAGTCTCCCAACCGATCACGCGTTCTTGTGTGAGGAGATTCATAGACACAGACTTCAGAAAATTTAGAGGGCTGCCGATTTAACCGCAGTCAAGAGGCCCGCTGATTGACGCCCAACTCTCCCTTTAACAGCATGATTTATGGATATTTCAAAGCCATCCAAAACCAGAGTTTTCCTTAGCCAAGTCTCTTGCAGACAAATCAGGTCATAGTCCCCCAAATTTATTTCATTGGGTCTTGTCAGGTGGATGAACCTCCGGGTGTTTCATGAGGACAGGTTTAAGTTAACAGCTGTAAGAACAGAAAAGACTGAGATCAGTTAAAGGCATTGTGCTTGAAGATTTCGGCTGGAATGCTAAATATTATTTTGAGCCGATAGTGCACGCGAAAGCCAGGACCAGTCTGTTGATGTGAGACTGGACGTCTTGGGAGTCACTTTTGTCTTGGCACAACCCACTTGTCGGGAAGAAGACTCTGTTTGAAAAGTGACCTTTAGCCTTTGCCCTGGACCAGCCAGGACCCTTCCTAGTTCTAATGGGTCCAGATAATTAGTGGCTGATGTCGGGCGAATCGTTACGCCGTCTCCTTGAAAATGATCTGAGTTGTTATTGGAGACATTTTTCGTCTGTATTGCTGGTTTTGATTGGCTTAAGGGTACATCATCCAAGAAATTTCCGACCATCAAGTCGAAACCTAACATTAGTAGACTCTCTGTTGCATCAAGCAGCATATTTTTGATGACAGGGGAATTGATGTGGAGAAACACAGAGTCTGTTCGCCTTTCGTCACTGAATTCATTAAGTTACAGGTTGACGGAACACAACTGTCTCAAATTTGGAATGGAATGGAAGAGGTCTAGAACTGGTCTACGATTGAGAATGAGCTTGTCGTTATGATCCAAAACTCTCTCCAATTTGAGAGAGCGAAATAGAGAGTTTTTATGCCCCAACCTCTCTGGAGCGTGACTGCTTTTATGCCGTCTAAACTCTTTGGGCCTCATTACACGGTAGGCGGTAAAAAATGTGATTTACCGTCATGGCGCTATTAGCGTGTCCGCCATCGTAGGAGACCGCTAATAGCGTTCCATTACGAGTTAGCGGACACGCGCATAGGGCCATGCCGGTAAATGACCCTACCTTCCGGCTCCGACCAAAGTGCTGATAGCACCTCGGCCCTCATGCTGCACGCTATTAGCGGTCACCGCTGTTAGCGGTCACTGCTATTAGCGGTCACCGTAAAACACCGGAACCGGAAATAGCGTCATCGCACCGGAACGGGAAAGAGCCCGGCGGCCATCTTTAAAAACACAATCCATTGCCATCCCCTGCACTCAGGACCTGCAGCAACACCACGACTGGCAAAACCACATCCCACAAGAACAAACAATGCCCAAGGCCCTAAAGAAAGCCGATGCGCGCCAGCGCAAAGAACGCTTCTCAAATGAGGAATTGAAAATGCTGGCAGACACCCTGGCTGCAAATGCAGACGTAGTGTTCGCTAGCGACATGCGGCGCCCTGCACTCCTGAGAAAAAAGGAAACCTGGGCTGAGGTGGCGCAGAAAGTCAGTGCGGTGGGCTCCACCCCCCCGCACCGTAAAGGACGTGCGCAAGCGGTGGGATGATCTGCGCCTCCGTGTACGCAGCATTTTATCGGCCAACAGGAATCTGGCCATGGGCACAGGAGGCGGAGGTGGATCCCAGATGAAGATGCAGGAGTGGGAGGAGACATGTGCCAGCACCATTGGCATAGAATCCATCGAGGGAGTGGGCCGAATGGAGTGTGGTGTGGCAACAACGTCAGACGGAGGTGAGTGACCACGCAAAACACAGCAATGCTAAGCATGAGTCCCTCCCCCAAATGTGAAATGGGAATTAGCTAATGGATGGGGTCATCACACACACATGTACACAACCCTGCATATATGCCGTGCACATCCCCACACAACCACATGCATGCAGCACCTCACACACGTGTCACCCTGACACATGTCCGGATGACCCACCCATCTGGCCAACAACCTGCAGGCCCAAACTAGATGTCCAAATCCAAAGAACTGAGGCAACAACAACATATGCATGATGCACGTTGACCCATCACTGATGCTATCCCTGTCTTGCTCCCCCACAGGGTCACATTCTGACAGTGAGGAGCTGGACTCTGCAACGCAGGCCCCACAACCCAAAAAGCAGGCCAAGGGAAAGGATGCAGGTACCAGGCCCAGTACATCGAGGGGCACTGGGATATCTGGAGTGGCCCAGCGTTCAAAAGCCACACACGCAACGACCACGCCAAGGGTCGAAATGCCATCCGACACTGTGGCAGCACCCCCACCACCCACCCCCACCACTCAGGAGCCAGTGCCAGAAGGCACGCCGTCCGCAGCCAATAGCTCTGTCGGGAAGCAGCAGCCACGGCACCTATGAGTGATGTGGACGACCCATGTCCGACACCGGAAGGGCAGCGTACACCCAGCACCCAGCTGTCCCCACTCCACAGCCCATGCAACGCATCCAATGGCAGCATCCATGAGGTGCATGCCGGAGATTCAATGGATGGGTCATTCAGTCCCGTGGCGAGCTCACCTGATGTCGGCCACATGCAGCAAGCTGCGCCGAGGAGTAACAGGGGCAGGGCCGCAGACGACACCATGAGCCTGATACGCCAGCGCCAGGAGGAGCTCAATGCCCTGGTTGCCCGGCAAGTGAGCGAGGCTGCCTCGACCAGGGAGGAGATCCGGGTGTTGTCAAGGGACATGAAAGCTGCCATGGACAGCAACACGACACGCCTATGTGACGAGATGGCCGCTGTGAGGCAGGTCCTAACGCGCATTGCTGAGGCGATGGAGAGCATGCGTCACTCACAGGGAGCAGATCAACCAGCCACCCCCTCGTCTACTAGCTCCGACCAGACAACCATCCTGCGCAGGTCCAGCCGGTCCTTGCGGCGGTCAGACTCACAACCCCCCAATGGTGGTAGTGGAGGAGGGAAGTAGGGCCAGCCTGTCCCTGTTGACACTTGGGAACTAATGCAGCACTGATGTGCACACCATGTTCGGTGGAGTTGTGGGGGGAGGGGGGTGAGGGTGTTTGGGGGAGTTGTGGGGAGAGGGGGGTGAGGGTGTTTGGGGGAGTTGTGGGGGGAAGGGGGTGAGGGTGTTTGGGGGAGTTGTGGGGGGAGGGGGGGGAGGGTGTTTGGGGGAGTTGTGGGGGGAGGGGGGTGAGGGTGTTTGGGGTGGAGGGTACATGCACGTTTGAATGACATAATGCTCAATACACACGTAATGGCATGGATAATCACATGACTGGACATTGATCATTGTGTATGTGTGCTTTATTGTTGAAGGGTGCACTGTATTTATGTCCTCCATACACCCCGTGCCCTGAGCTGAACACCAATTGCACCCTCCTAATCCATGTGCATCAGAAACAATGGTCTATCAGGTGCTGCCGCACAGCACGTCCCTCATGGGCATCGCCACCTGCATGACCTGCAGCCCCCTCTCCTCCATCCTCATCCCCGTCATCATCCTCAGACGGTGGTCGCAGTTCTATGTCAGGGGGCATTTGCACATTCCGTCTGATACACATATTGTGAAGCATGACACATGCCATGGTGATCTTGGCCACCTTCTCATGCCCGTACAGGAGTGCCCCGCCCGACCTGCTGAGGCACCGGAAGCGTTCCTTCAATAGGCCGAATGTCTGCTCGATCACCACGCGGGTACGGGTGTGTGCATGATTGTAGTCCTCTTCGTGCCTGTTCTGTGGGTTCCGCACAGGGGTAAGGAGCCACCTCTTCAGGGGATAACCTGCATCACCTGCATGGGTGCAACAATGGGTATGTGTAAGTGTCTACATAATGTGGAGCGTGCACATATCACACAAACAAACATTGCATATTCAACGACATCCACAGATCCAAGCACGCATGGCAATCAGGGTAACTGCAATGTGGGAAGGTGAGGTGGTCCTTGCAAGTGGACATGCACCATGCATGCATACTGCAGGGATTGCCATGTCCCGCCTGAGTTTAAGTGATTTGAGTTTCCTGGCCTGGCAACGTTAGTGCCACACTGCTAGTACACTGCCATTCCTTAGTTGATGTCCCCATGCTGTTTGATGGCAATTCAGTGGTGGGGTACGGGTGTGCCTCACCACAATGGCTACAGGGGATCCATTTGTATGCACTCATGTGCGCGGACCATTTCTGATGTTGTTCAGCGTACATTTCAGTTGTGATTTTGATATGCATGTTGCTGATTTGTGTAATGGGGGGAATGGTGTGTTGTGCGGTGTGCATGTTGTTTGGAATGGCCTGTTTGGCGTAATGGATTGATATGTTTGTCGTGGCACTCACTTCCAGCATGGGGTATTGTCTCTGGTCCATTGTGGGCTGCCTCACTGTACAGTGATGCAAATATGTATGTCCATTCTTCTCATGACACCAGTTCACGCCCAGTTGGAGTATGCATCTCCCCCCCCATTCACGCCCAGTTGGAGTATGCATCTCCCCCCCCATTCACGCCCAGTTGGAGTATGCATCTCCCCCCCCCCCATTCATGCCCAGTTGGAGTATGCATCTCCCCCCCCACTCACAATCCACATCACACTGACATGTGGTCGGCCTGCTACTCACCAAGTAGCCACGAACGTTGTCCAGCATGTCGCTCCATGTATCGTGGTATTGTCGAGTTCCGCAGGACCATTGCATCATGGGTTGAACCGGGATATCGGGCACAGCAATGTGTGATGATCTTGTTGGAGTCACATACCATTTGGACGTTGATGGAGTGGTATAGCTTTCTGTTACGGTACACTGCCTCATTGGCATGTGGGACCACCAGTTCTACATGGGTACAGTCGATGGCCCCGATGCAACTTGGGATGCCTGCCAGTGAATGGAAGCCAACTTTGGTGTTGGAGATCTCCTGGGCAGTCCGTGGCATGTATATGTGTTGACTTGTGTGCTTCAGGAGGGCATCGAGCACCTGGTTCAGTGTGCGTGAGAATACTGGTTGTGATATGCCATGCATCTGACCTACCGTATGCTGGTAGGTGCCTGTGGCCAAGAAGTGGAGCACTGTTACTACCTTCAGTAGAGGGGGGATGGCAGTACGGATGTCAATGAGACTCACAATGTCGTTGTATATCATGTCTACTATGGTGGTGAGGGTATCCCAGTCCAGACGGTACAGGGTGTGTATCTGCTCAGGGGTTAGGTTGACTGGACTGGCTCTGATCCTGGGAATTGGTGGCTGCCTCTGGTATCACTAGGTGCACTGGTGGTGCTTGCTGCGCCTGTCTTGCCCTCCTCCTCCTCCTCCTCCTCCTGCGTCTCCTCTGTGCTGCCTGTTGTTGTAGCTGCTGCACTGCAATCATGTCCTCTAGCCCATGTAATGCTGCTAGTATTGCATCCATCTTGGTGTGGGAATGGGTGTGGGGAGGGGTGTGGTGTGCTCTTTTGTGCTGCCAGTCTCCATTGCCTCCACCTGTGCTGATTTTGTCCACCTGTGGCAGGTGGGAACTCTGCTGTGCTCTTTTAACGTGTGGTTCGCGATGCCGGTATTATCGCCTTGCCGGTAAGGGTTCTTTGGGTCTACTACATGCCAGTATTGCCATGTACGCATGGCTCGTGATGCCGTGATATTAGCGCTATGCCGCTATTTCCGGTCTGAGGGGGCGCGCGCTCACGGACTTGCCGCTAATAGTGCCACCGTACTTAGCGGTGCCACTAATAGCGGTATGTCCGGTTCGTGATTGGGGAGGGGATTTACCGATACCGGTAATCCCTTACCGGTAACGGTATGTCCCTACCGCCTACCGTGTAATGAGGCCCTTTGTGTCTAGAATTTTTGACCATTCCTGAATGTTCGTGTCACAATCACACTGTGTAAGGGAAGAGAGTTCGACACTCTCTCCCGAACCACAGAAGCCGAATGAATCGACCCCTTCATCATGGTTGGCACAGGTACCTGATATAGATATACACAGGACACCACGTGGCAGCCAATGGGGGAAGAGGGATTAGGGAGAGGTTGTGGATAGGGTTGGGGAATGAGGAACACTGGAAAGAGGGTAAGGAAATACCTAGTTTGGATAGGACTGTGGAAACACGGGGTAAAATCTAACCTATATAACCCTGCCATACATATTCAGATATGTGATACCTGTAAAATTAAAACATACACACATAATGCGAATATTTCCTGATCAACCTGCCTCCTAATCCTGCCTAATACATGTATATGGAAATTCAACATGAACACATCACAAACACTTTGCCATAAGCGAGATGAAACAAACAAGTGGGAAGTTTCCCAGCATGATAAGACACACACATGGCCCCCTGGGCAAGCATAAGCAACATGTAACTGAATGTAAAACACATGTAGTAGCAGACTCTATTTAACAGCACTAGTTTTGCTAACACAAATAACTTCCTGATTCCAGAATCTGTTGTATCTTAATCAACAATGACTTGT
Source organism: Ambystoma mexicanum (assembly GCF_040938575.1). Taxonomy (NCBI): domain Eukaryota; kingdom Metazoa; phylum Chordata; class Amphibia; order Caudata; family Ambystomatidae; genus Ambystoma; species Ambystoma mexicanum. The sequence continues at coordinate 367,969,640 of NC_090934.1, forward strand.
GGCACTGGCCCTTTGCAGTCGAGCGTTCGTAATTACACAAGTTCCATCAAGGGTGCTTATAACCTGTTGGGTGTCCTGACCCACGTTTGGACTATTAAGCTGCAACATTTGGTGCTGTGGGCTTAGAAAATCCAAGATGGCGGAAAAGCCCACAGTTGCGCAAGAATCTGGGAGAACCGCGCAGTTTTGCACACAACAAAGTGGTCCCTTGACCTGCCACCCACCAGTGCAAGCATGATGGGCCAGGGGTGCCATGAGTGGAATGTGTGCCAAAGGAAAAACAGCAGTGCCTGTTAGCTTAAAAGCGCTTTAAAATCACCTTTGTTTCCCTGAATGCAAGCTCAAAATGCCTATTTTAAACATCACAAGATATTCAAAAATCTCAACGAACACCAGCAGACATTTGGCAGAATGTATTCTTGCGTGCATACTAAATCTGGAAAGAGAAACAGCCCAAAACCATGTTCATAACAAAACTGGCTGAGCTGTGGATGTCAGCAGCTTAAGTTAAATGGACAGAAAGCCACTAAAATCGAAATGTTTAAAATAAATGAGTGACCTACTTTTGAGTGTAACATAGGTTGCAACTCTTAAATGTCATAGTTTTGAACTTAGAATCAGCATTCTAGCTGCATGTGCAAAAATTGTCAGTTTGATTTGAATGTAGAAAACTGGGAACTAAAGTGACATTTAGCTGAAGCCTAGCTGGAAGAGAGTGAATTCTGCCCGGCAACTAACCCCGACAGGAGTGAAACCTGATCAGCCACTCTTCCCAGGCCTGGCTGCATTCTGCTGCCCCTGCCAAAAGGAGATGACACCTCTCTGATTGGATTAGGGGAGTGGCACCTGGGGACTACAGGAAACTAAACAAAGCACTGTTCCTGGCTCAGGCAAATGTTATATTAGGGGGGTCGTAAAATGGCTTCCTCTTGGGAGAAACTGGGAGGGGCAGTGCCTGTGAGAGCAAGCTGAGCTTGGGGGAAGTGGATAAACCAGAAATTCCACCATGTGCTTTGGAAAACCACACACCTTTGGGGCCAGAGCATGACTTTAAAAAGATGGATAATTCATAGTGCGGACTTGTAAAAATTATATAAATAACATCATCATTCTTGTGATTTTTCTGTGCACATTTTAAGAGGTGTTAGGACCCTGTGGTATGTTCTTGGGGATAGTAGCGGAAAAAAAGGTTGTTACTCCAAATGTATGCATGTTAAAAATCTGTCACTTTATCATCTGAAACCCATATCCCTGGTGCACATTTGTGTAAAATCTGGAAAGGTTTAGAGGTCGTTATCTGGATGAAAAGGGGAGAATTATGTCATAAGTGGACACGACATCGTACAAAGACAGGGATCGGATGGTTTGGTGCTACAGAAAATATGTTAACTGGACCTATAATATTAGAAAAATGGTACATAGATAAATATGTATTTGGGTCGGAAATAGATTTGTGTGCAATTTGACAAGGGGAGGTTCCTCTGACCATAAAACCTACAGCATCACTCTGACACTCCATTTCTTTCCCCCAATCAAGGGAGAGAGGAAAGCTTGGCCAATGATAAGTGAGAGGGGCAAGCTTAGCTAGCCATAAAAGGAACATTGAAACCCAGGTAGAGACATTCACTTTCCACTTTCTTGCGGGACGCTTTGCTGGGAGACTGCAGACTTCAAATCCATCAATCTCCAGAGACCATAGATCCAGAGAGACCAGAGATCCAGAGAGACCAGAGATCCAGAGAGACCAGAACTGTGCAGTGCTGAGAGCAGAACCAGAAACCAGACCGCTGTGCAGTGCCGCTAGCAGAGCTGACCCAGATCGCTGTGAAGAACCACTAGCAGAGGTCCAGCCAATCCTGACCCGATCGGTGACGAAGCCGCATTCCTGTCCAAAATCTAGTGTGAGTACCCAGCAAGCACTGTGCCAAAACCAATCTCTTAGTTTACAATAATCTAATCTAAAATAATCTAATCCAAACTATTTAACCTATTAGAACTGCCTCCTAAAATCGTGTCATTCTGTCATTTTTAAAACTGAAAACTGTCATCTGTCATTCTGAGCTTTAAAAATTTCAAATTCAAATCTGAAAATCTACCTTTACTAAATCGGCCGTATCTCCGGAACCGTTTGTGCTAGGAGCGAGTTTTAACTCTCATCTTAAAGCTAAGATTCCAAGCTTTCCAACAAGTCTAGATGCTACTCCTTATAGTGCCTCTGTAATTGTGCTCGACGCAAGCGACTAAATTTGCCGCAATTTGACATTTTGCTTAATTTCAGCCACATGTAAAAATATTTGTCCTTGCTTTCCTTGCTGAAATTCGTGTGCAACCTGACAATCATTCATAGAGCATTGCTAAAGTGATCCTGAATTCATTTAAAGTATCTCTCACTCACCCCTGAACCTCCTATAGGGAATTAAAAGCAATTTGAGTACATTTTTCACTTCATTGCCACCACATTTAAAAGGATTTTGCCTGTGTTAAAACTCCTACCTGTTTTCCTCTAAGCTTGCTAGGGGGAACTCAATTATATTTGATCGCATTCCTGAGAACTGTGTGCTTTCCTCCCATCTCTTTACCTTGCATAGAGGGTGGCGGGGGGTGAATTGGCAAAGAAAAGTGATTACATTGTCTTTTGTTGAAGTCATATCAAGTTTATTTTCTGTGCTGCATTTTCATTCATCATTGTATTGTCCTTGAAGCCATAAAAGCATTCTCCGCTACTTTATCCTCTCTATATCACTTCTAAGCCATCAAAAAGAGTGTACCACTGTAACATTATCCATTGTTGATCACTATCATCTTCACAAGTGTGCTATCAAACATTCATTTATTATAAAAGTGTGATATATATATATATTGTTTAATTTTCAAATAAACCTTTTAATTTGCAAAACAAACCTACTTCTTGGCTCAGTGGGGTCAGGGGGATTCTAAGAGAGGGGTGTTATATAAGGGTTGTCATCCATAGTAAATGAACTGGACATAAAAATATTACAATAAGGGTTTCCCTCAGCATCCCAGACTAGGCATTGACTTAGCTGTAGTGTTGAATTGAATCCGCTTACAAAGTGGGGGCTCGTCTGGGATACATATCCGGTTAGATCACCACGCTGTGTTACGCTGCAAAGCACTCCTCAAAGGAACGCTCTAAGGAAACGGTCTGTTTTGCAAAATAAAATACAAATTTCTCTAAGTCAGGAAGGAAATCAAGTTCCAGAATGACGACCTTGGTAGATATGAAGATAGCTAGGGAGCGCCTCTTACATAAACTGTTTGTGAGAGGTGAATGGTCTGAACAGGACAAAAATGTATGGTTGCAGGCGATCACAAAACAGGTCACTACAACTGGGTCAGATATGTGGAGAGATCAGGGTCCCTTACATGTGGCTCTGAGTGAACTATATATGGCTCCTAAAGCCAAAGATGAACACAATAAGATTGCCAGGATAGCGGCATATTTGTATCTATATATGGGAGCCATGCAGGACAAATGTGCTGAAGGCCGAGATCTGGCAAATAGGCAACAGATGGCGTTAGAAAAGGCCCAATCTGACCTGGTCTCTTCTGAGCAGAGGCTGCACAGATGCCAGGAGTCAGAAAACGAGAGTAGACAGTACATCATTAAAATGAAGGAGGATATGGATATCCTGCAACAGGAAAAGGCTGACCAGGATACCAGAATCCTGGCTTTGCAGAAGGAATACCAAGACAGTTTGGACTCCTTACTGCAGTGCCAGAAAAAGCTGGAGCAACAGATCAATTTCAACAGGGCATGCACAAAGCAGGTAGCCACCCTGCAAATCCAACTAGACAGAGAGAAAGAGGAAAGCAATAAATTGATTTTGAAAGACCTGGATACCCAGGCAGAGTTTGATGAAGAACGCCAGAAAGCTGGTGCCTTTCAAAGGCAGAGGGATGACCTGGCGTCACAAATGCAGGCTCTTGGTCAGGAAAGGGATACCTTAGGCCAGGAAGTCTGCCATTTAAAAAGAAAAATTGAAGAAAATAACTTGGCCCTCCAGGGGCTGGGTGACCTCCAAAAAGAGCATCAGGGCTTGCTAGATCACACCAGGAGGGTGGAGGAGGCTCTGGCAAGAAAGGAGCAGGCCAGTAGGGATGGGACTCAGAAGGTAACCGTACTGCAGCAGAGACTGGCCCAGTACTCCAGGACCAATCAGGAGGCACAGAGAGAAAATGAGGCTCTCTGTCAGCACAATGATAGGCTCCAGCAACAGGTAGCCATGCAGGAGAGACTGATAGAGTCTAGTAAGGCCTTAACTGAGGAACTGAAAGTGCAGGCTCTTGCATTGCAACAGGGAGCACGGGCTGACAGAGATGAAGTTCGCTGGGAAAGGGAAACACCTGAGCATAACCTCAGAAGCCCTAGTACCAGAGGCCTTCATCTCTCTCAGTCCCTGGACCCTGCCACCCCCATGTCCCCTGGCGTGCATGAGCACAGGGCCACAGGAATGGCAGATTACTATCCAGCCAAAAGTATGGGGCTCATAGGCCAGTACCACCCAGGAATGGATGGGCGGGCACCCGGGTATGGGCACCTAAGTACAGTGCAATTTAGTGGGGAACCCCAGGAAATTAGAACCCCTAAGGGCATCCTAAAAACTTCTGCCCAGTTAGGTCACTGGGGGGGGTACCCATCAAATCCTGGTAGCAAGGAGGGATCTGAAGACTCCTCTGAGCGTCACAGGACACAGGAGACCAGGTCCCCACATTCTGCCAGCTATTCCCAAGCTCGCAGAATCCGGGAAAACCTGGGAGATCAGACAGGCACCTCTGGGAGCAGTGCTTCTGAATCAGAGGATGCATGGACCAGGGTTACCCGAACCAAAAAGGCCAATAATGTGAAAAGGGCCTTGCTTAAGGACCCCTTAAAACAGGTTAAGGCAATCAGGAGTGTCATCACGCCTTATCATAAGAACGCCAAGTATTCTGTTTGGGAACACTTGGAGCTCTATGAGCAAATGATGGAGACTTTCCATTTGAAGGACAGCAGTAGCTGCATCCAGTACGTCAAATGGACATTCTCCCCTGAAAACTCCAGTTCCTTTGCGGGGCTGGAGGACCAAAACCATTCAAGATGGTCCACATATAGGGCGGCCATCTTGAAACATTTTTCTGTACATAGGAATCCCCAAGAGGCTCGAAAGGCAGCCTACAATTTGCAATGTGGGGAGGATCAGGCCCCACAAGAATTTGTGCAAGAATTTAAGTGTGCCTTTGCGCAGACCACCAGAAGAGTGCGCACGGACAGCAGAGAATTCATCAACACATTTTTCCATGCTCTTCCCAAGTACATAATGACCCAGCTCGTGAGAGATTTTCACGAGAACAGATCTTTAGACTGGGTCATTGAGCAAGGACCCGGATCTATGAGGTGCAGAAGCCCATAGAAAATAAAAGTAATGCGCAGAAAAACCCCAAAACCAACAGCACCCCTGCTGCTGCCAAGGTGGCAGAGGTAAAGGTTGCTCCCATTTTAGATTTGGAGATGGGGGGGCCTAAAAACCTGCCTGCACCAAATAATTCACAGCCCAGAAGGCCCTCGGGCCAGTCACAGACAGGGAGCCGAGGAGGTAGTCCCACAAATGGGGTCCCTCGCTCCCCTGATTATGTAAGTCCCCGCTACAAGGGAAACCGACCCATCCTGGGTTATGTGTGGACTCCTCGAGCCCAAGGGGGGGATCCAGTCAAGCACCTAACCCAGAGAACTTCCCTCCAAACTTCCCACAGGAGGGCAGAAATTCACCAAACCCTGGGCCGAACTTTTTCCCCAGGTATCCACAAGGATTCCAACCCCAAAACCATCCATCCTTCTTTTCCCAATTCCCTGAGCCCAGACATCCTAATCTGGGAGAGGGGAGGCCAAGGGTGGAGGGGTACCCAAATCTTCCCAACCCAGGGTATTACCAGAGAAGGGATAGCTACGCTTCCCAGGAGCAGCCCAGTGGAGAAAACCGGACCCCGTATCAGCCTGAGAGGCTTTCACAACTTGAGCGTCCAGTCCAAAACATGGCACGGGATCTTGGTCACATGCTGAGGGCGAAACAGAACCCTCAGATGAGCATGCCACCGCAGAATGCCCCAAACTCTGGACCTGGTGCTCCAGAACAATGACGGGGGAAGCACACCGATAACCCACCGGTTCCCAGGGAGGAGGCACAAGGGGAAGGGGGGTGTAAAGCCTTGGAGGAAGCTTCCTTCCCAACTTGTAAACAGCCCCTGGAGAACCAGGAATCGGAAACAAAATCTCCTACCCCTGAAAGTCTACCACCCAACGAGCAGAGAGGAGGTAGGAGAAACAAAGGACCCAAACAGACCCACTTTGTGGAGGAGGTACAGGTCTTCCAATTTGAGGGAGAGGGATCCTCAGTGGACCCTGGGAAAAGGATCTTCTCCTTCAGAGATGGGGGAACTCCTCCCAAGGAAAAGTGGGTCCCAAGAGATTCCAATCCAGACTGGGTGGATATGGCGATTGAGCTGTCGCCGCCCATCATCCTATCCCAGAACCAAAAAAAACAAACTTCTCTGGGTCAAACCCATCCTGATGACTGCCTCCAAAAAGGGGGGGGCGGCCCAGAACCCGAAACCATTTCCATTTGCCAACTGTTTCTTTCAGATTCCCCAGGCTCTTCACAGAATTCTGCCCAAATCTCTTCTCTCGCCATGTCCAAAACCAGAAAGTTAGCCCACCAGTTGTCCAAAAATGTGCATTATCTGTGCCCCCTTGAGGAGAAGGAGGGAAGATACTATGCCCCGGTACAAGTACAGGGGCAGGGTACAATTTTGGCACTGGTGGACACGGGATCTCAAGCTACCCTTCTGTCCAAAAGGGCCTTTGATGAACTAATGCAGGAAGGGGGGAGAATTACCGCATTCCTCTCACCTCTCTTCTTGGACAACTGCAGAACTTTGACGGGAAGGAAATTCCCGTCGAGGGGACTGCAGATTTGGACATCAAAATTGGGCGACACAAGGTGAAACACCCGCTCATAGTAGTAACTCCAGAGGGCACCCCTTGTTTACTAGGGAATGACCTCCTGAGAAGGTTGTCACCCCTAATAGATTGCGTAAACAAGGTCCTCTGGACCCAGACTAGCCGACCAATAAAATTAAAACAGAGTGTCAACCATGTTAGTTTAAATGGCACCTGCCACATGGTTGAACAAAAATCTGACCAAGTAGAATTTCACTTCCAGAACAACCAAATTCCAGACATGACAGTAATAGCAGTAGGACAACAGACTGGTGATGGGGGGTCCTCCCTATTTCTGAAAATCAACCTTCCTTCCAGTTTAAGGTGGTATTCCACAATGGAAGGAAATACTCTGACATTCTTTACCAATCCACAATCAGACACTCCCACTCCTATAGTCCAGAAAGATGTGAAATCAGCTCAGAGCCTGGCTGATATTCAGCAAATTGGAGAGCAGTTGTTCATCCCTGTTCAGTTAAATGATGGGAAGGACTCTGTTCTCGCTCGAGTGTGTGTGAACAACGGTAAGAGCTTCATCAGCGAAGCCATGTTCCGCCAACTCCCAAAAGATCCAGCCATTCCCACATTCAAACTGATAGACAAATGGGAAATGGATCTGGAAACACCCAATTCCAAACATCTCCTGCCAAGCAGGTGTATGCTCAAAATCTCAATTGGCAACAAGAGCATAGTCCATAAATGTTGGGTTGTGCGAGACGTCACTGCCGCCTTTTACTTAGGCAGTGACATTCTCAATCGCTTCGCCATTAGTTTGGACCTAATAAATTTCAAAGCTTAGTCCCGATTAGCAGATAATCCCATGGGCTTTGATGATCAAGAAAAAGCATTTAGGTCAGCTCAATTGCTACCTTATGCAGTTGAAATTCAGCTTAAAGAGGAAGTCACCATCCCAGAAAGGACCCGACAATTCTCCCTGGAAGTGAAAGTTAAAAGAGGACAAAAATTGAAAAACCCTGATGCTTATATTCATCTAAATGCTTCTCTCCAACAGCAAGGGTTAGGGGTAAATCCAACACCATTAGTCAACATAGAACATGACACCATTCTAAAAGAGGTGGAGAACAGCGACTTAAAGAGTACTACTCTAGCCGCAGGCACCATTATTGGAATGGTGGTTGATGACCGACATTTCTCCATTGATTTAGGAAATGAACTGTTAGGACCAATCCCCAAGGACTGTTTTGACAGTGACAGTGAGGACAATACAACACCAGACAGGATTTTCACCCGGCATGGGGGGAACTTCTTGGTGTACTCTTCTTGCTCTTATGGTAAGGAAGACGTGACTTGTGACTTCAGGAGGGATGAGGTGATTTTACAGGTCCATGAGGGCTGCCTTTCCCACCTGAAGCCTCCAGTCCAAATCAGCACTCTGACCAGGGACTTCTCCACCCAGCTGGAGGAGGCAGCTGAGATAGCCAAACCAGAAGTCTTTCCAGGCTTCAGGCAGATGGTGGAAGAGAGAGTCAACCTAGCTGATGCCTGTGTGACTCTGGAACAGAAGCAAAAGTTGAAACAAATTTTCTTGGATTTCCAAGTTCTCTTTGCTGTAGACTCATATGACTTTGGTCGCACCGACATCCACACAACAACAATTCCCACTTACTCTGGCATGACTCCAGTGTTTGCGAAGCAATATCGCTTGCCTCTCGCATCCATGGAGTCCCTTACTGAAATAATTAAGAACCTTAAGTCCCGGGGAATAATCCGTCCAGTCCACAGCACTTTCAATAATCCGGTGCTGGGAAAATTGAAGCCAAACAGCCAGTGGAGACTCTGCGCCGACCTTAGGGAGCTCAACAAATGGGTCCATACTTCCCGATGGCCTCTGCCGTACATTGACCAAGGGCTGGCCCAGATCCAGGGGTCACAGGTATTCATGGCAATAGACCTGACCAATGGATACTGGACCATGCCTCTCAGTAGGGAGGACCAATACAAACTGGCTTTTACCTTTGGGGGCCAGCAGTACACATGGACCCGGACTCCCTTCGGATACCTCAACTCCGGCAATGAATTCAACATTTTCCTACATAAGGCCATGCCTGACCTGGGTGCGAGGGGTAACCTGGCTTATGTAGATGATGTCCTCATCAAAAGTTCATCTGTGGAAGAACACATAGCGGAGATCCGTTATGTTCTGACACATTTGAGGGCCGCCGGAGCAAAAATTTCCTTTCAGAAAGCACAGTGGTGTAGAACCCGTGTTAATTTCTTGGGGCATGAGATTACTCCTCAGGGTCTCTGTCCCCAAGAAAAGAAAGTGGAAGCACTTCAGAAACTGAAAGACCCCACAACTCTGCGGGAAATAAGGAGCCTCCTTGGACTAATTACAGCAGAAAGTTCATTGAAGGCTACGCAGATATCACTAGACCCCTGATTCATCTCTTGAAGGGGGGGTAAAGTGGGAAGGGGGTCCAGAACAATCCGAGGCAGTAAGACAACTCAAGAGAAGCCTCTCACAAGCGCCTTGCCTAGCTTACCCTGTCAGAACAAGGAGTTCTTCCTGGAGACAGGGTTCTCTAATACGTGCTTGACGCAGTGTTATACCAAAAGCATGACAAGGTCAATAAAGTAAACTCCTATGCGAGCAAAACTTTATCCTCTGTGGAGGAGAAATTCAACGATTGTGAGAAGGCACTCCTGGCAACGGTGTGGGCATTGAAGAATTACCACCCTTTTATCCAGGGGGAACACATCATAGTGGAGACTCCACACCAGCCTCTGCAATACCTCCAAAGTGACAGAATCCGGGCCGGAAGTGTGAGTAATTCCTGAATTGCTTCCTGGATTCTGTCAATGCAAGGCTTTCCTGTGGAGGTCAGATATGGCCAAAACAAGAAGAGTCCCCTCGCGCAAGGTCTGGCTGACTTGCATGATTGTGCCAGAGGAAACTGTCTCAAGGACGAAAGTCTAAAAATCAAGGACAACATGGAGGCATACCTTAATTCCCCCCACAAAGTCTTTGAAGAAGACAAGTGTGAGGGAATGCCCACTGTCTATGTGGATGGATGCTCTTACCATGTTGACAACAACGGGAAGAAAGAACTGGTGGCCGGCGTAGGGAATGCATGGGTGAAGGAGTTTCCAGAACCCTCCGCTGGATACAAAATTGGTCCCCGAAGTAGTCAGGTGGCAGAGTTGATGGCTGTGTATCAGGCCATCCTCACTGCTGTCCAACATCAACTCCACGAACTGGTCATAATCACAGATTCGGATTATGTACGGAACGGGTTCGTGGAGCACCTGGTTAACTGAAAAACCAGAGGCATGCTATGTGCTAATAACAAACCTTTGAAACATGGGAAGTTAATTCAAAACATTGATGATCTGGTCACCTCGAATGGGATGACCATCTACTGGAAGAAGATCAAGGGTCATTCCAAAGTATAGGGACCAGACAAAACTGGAAATGACTTAGCTGATCAGCTGGCCAAAACCGGGGCCATCCAAGGGGATCTAATAGAAATAGAGTCCCTGTTGGGGGAAATCCAGGTCCCTGCTATCACTAGGTCCCAGGCAAATGCTCACAATGATCTTTCAACTGCACAATGGAGTAAGGAGACCCCTGATGCTGATTTAATTACGGCTCAAAAGGGGGAATCCAATAATTGGTAAGTTTTACCAACACATTGAGGACCCTGAGAACTTTCCCCTGACGGATACCGATTACATTGGGAAAGAGGACCTAAGAGTGTTGATGAAATGTCCAAAAATGTTCCGAATCCAAGACGGTTTGTTGGTAAGGAAATCCAAAGCTGGCCATGATCAGTGGGTGGTTCCTACCTCATTCCGAAGCCTGATGTTAAGTCACGCCGATGATGCGGCCACAGCCGGTCATAGGGGGTTTCACACAACACTGGAAATCTTATTAGAGGTTGCATACTGGCCACACATGGGGCAGGACCTCGACCAATACTTGAAGGGGTGTCTTGTGTGTGCACAATTTCAGCCGATGTCCCTCACACGCCGTGCGCCTCTCCAAAAGAGGGGGATGACACTGCCATGGTCAGATTTGCAAATCGACTTCATAGGCCCGGTGATTCGCTCCTCTCGGAGAAATAAGTACATGTTGACGGTCACATGCTTGTTTACCAAGTGGGTGGAATGTCTCCCAGCCCCAAATTGCAGGGCAGAAACTCCAGCTGCCCTGATGATCAATCATATCTTTTCACGTTTTGGACTACCCCAAAGGATTGAGTCTGACAGGGGTAGCCACTTCACCAGTGAAGTGATGACAAAGATGTGGGAGATACTGGGGGTCAAAAGGAAGCTACACATTGCTTACCGGCCAGCCTCTTCTGGTGCATTGGAGAGATACAACAGAACCATTGTGAGCATATTAAAAAAGTTTGTGGCAGATTCTGGGCCAAGTTGGGATATCCGATTACCTCTGGTCCTAATGGCCATCAGATCTACCCCTTCATCTGCAACTAAAATGTCACCATTTGAGCTGAGGACTGGACGCAAGATGGTGCTTCCCCAGCATTTGCTCTACAGGACCCAAGAGCAGACATTGATAAATGCCTCCACAACTCATGAGTATGTGGAGAATTTAAGGAAACACTTTCAACATGCTTTTGCCTATGCTCAGCGGAATCTAGATAGATCAGCTGATAGCATGAAGACCCATTACGATTTGAAAACTTCCAGGAAAGTATATAATGTGGGAGACCGGGTCTATCTATACAATTTCCAAAGAAACCAGGCCAAACAGCGAACATTTTTGCCTACATGGAAGGGACCCTTTGAAATTATAGACAAGGTCTCCCCAGTAGCATACAAGATCCGCATCCCCAAAGGTAGTTTGGCGGAAGGGGAAGACAAGTGGGTCCATATAAATCAGCTAAAGTGTTGCCATCCAGGCACACTCTGCAGCAACTGGAGGAGTCCTCTGCAATACCAGAGAGGACCGCTCCAGATTAATTCAATTCCACCCTAAAATATTCCACATATAGCCTATAAAAGTCTATGATTCTTGAATATGTTCTTGCTAGGAGAAAGAAAACCTGGAGACTGAAACGGAAGGCGACCTTGGGACTGGGAGCGAAGATCCGAGGGGCCCCGGGTACCGCCCAATATTCCCATCAGGACAGGCGAGGAGAACCGATCAATCCAACCAGATGGAGGAAAAGATGCTGAACTGTGCCATCTACGGAATTGGAAGAAGGTGATGCGGACATCCCAGCGCGTGGATCAAAACATCCTTTGCACCCGACTCCCCCTCGACTAGAAATCAAAGTGCAGTCGTCGGGGGGGGGGCTTGTTGGTTGTCCTGACCCACGTTCGGACTATTAAGCTGCAACATTTGGTGCTGCGGGCTTAGAAAATCCAAGATTGCGTAAAAGCCCACAGTTGCGCCAGAATTTGGGAAAACCGCGCAGTTTTGTGCACAACAAAGTGGTCCCCTGACCTGCCACCCACCAGTGCCAGCATGATGGGCCAGGGGTGCCATGAGTGGAATGTGTGCCAAAGGAAAAACAGCAGTGCCTGTTAGCTTAAAAGCGCTTTAAAATCACCTTTGTTTCCCTGAATGCAAGCTCAAAATGCCTATTTTAAATATCACAAGATATTCAAAAATCTCAACGAACACCAGCAGACATTTGGCAGAATGTATTCTTGCATGCATACTAAATCTGGAAAGAGAAACAGCCCAAAACCATGGTCATAACAAAACTGGCTGAGCTGTGGATGTCAGCAGCTTAAGTTAAATGGACAGAAAACCACTAAAATCGAAATGTTTAAAATAAATGAGTGACCTACTTTTGAGTGTAACATAGGTTGCAACTGTTAAATGTCATAGTTATGAACTTAGAATCAGCGTTCTAGCTGCATGTGCAAACATTGTCAGTTTGATTTGAATGTAGAAAACTGGGAACTAAAGTGATATTTAGCTGAAGCCTGGCTGGAAGAGAATAAATTCTGCCCGGCAACTACCCCCGACAGGAGTGAAACCTGCTCAGCCACTCTTCCCAGGCCTGGCTGCATTCTGCTGCCCCTGTCAAAAGGAGATTACACCTCTCTGATTGGATTAGGGGAGTGGCACCTGGGGACTACAGGAAACTAAACAAAGCACTGTCCCTGGCTCAGGCAAATGTTATATTAGGGGGGTTGTAAAATGACTTCCTCTTGGGAGAAACTGGGAGGGGCAGTGCCTGTGAGAGCAAGCTGAGCTTGGGGAAGTGGATAAACCAGAAATTCCATCATGTGCTTTGGAAAACCACACCCCTTTGGGGCCAGAGCATGATTTTAAAAAGATGGATAATTCATAGTGCGGACTTGTAAAAATTATATAAATAACATCATCATTCTTGTGATTTTTCTGTGCACATTTTAAGAGGTCTTAGGACCCTGTGGTATGTTCTTGGGGATAATAGCGGAAAAAAGGTTGTTACTCCAAATGTATGCATGTTAAAAATCTGACACTTTATCATCGAAAACCATATCCCTGGTGCACATTTGTGTAAAATCTGGAAAGGTTTAGAGGTCGTTATCTGGATGAAAAGGGGAGAATTCTGTCATAAGTGGACACGAAATCGTACAAAGACAGGGATCAGATAGTTTGGTGCTACAGAAAATATGTTAACTGGACCTATAATATTAGAAAAATGGTACATAGATAAATATGTATTTGTGTCGGAAATAGATTTGTGTGCAATTTGACAAGGGGAGGTTCCTCTGACCATAAAACCTACAGCATCACTCTGACACTCCATTTCTTTCCCCAATCAAGGGAGAGAGGAAAGCTTGGCCAATGATAAGTGAGAGGGGCAGGTTTAGCTAGGCCCAGGCACACACCCATTTTCAAAACACATAAAAGGAACATTGAAACCCAGGTAGAGACATTCACTTTCCACTTTCTTGCGGGATGCTTTGGCGGGAGACTCCAGACTTCAAATCCATCAATCTCCAGAGACCATAGATCCAGAGAGACCAGAGATCCAGAGAGACCAGAGATCCAGAGAGACCAGAACTGTGCAGTGCTGAGAGCAGTACCAGAGACCAGACCGCTGTGCAGTGCCGCTAGCAGAGCTGACCCAGATCGCTGTGAAGAACCGCTAGCAGAAGTCCAGCCAATCCTGACCGGATCGGTGACGAAACCGCATTCCGGTCCAAAATCTAGTGTGAGTACCCAGCTAGCACTGTGCCAAAACCAATCTCTTAGTTTAAAATAATCTAATCCAAACTATTTTAGCCTATTAGAACTGCTTCCTAAAATCGTGTCATTCTGTCATTTTTAAAACTGAAAACTGTCATCTGTCATTCTGAGCTTTAAAATGTCAAATCCGAAAAACTACCTTTACTAAATCGGCCGTATCTCCGGAACCGTTTGTGCTAGGAGCGGCATTGACTTAGCTGTAGTGTTGAATTGAATCCGCTTACAAACCCAACAACTAGACATAAGACCCATCTCCCTAGACCGCCATGGAAATGCATTAGTTTGTCTGTCAAGGACTGTAATATATTACAGTTCCCTCCCCTACTTATCGTTAGTCCGGGAGCCCACGGGCCCCACGCTAATAGCGCCATGGTTCTCCGCCATCCGTGTTATGAGGCCCTGAACCTCTGAAAGGCTCTGGCTGAGCCATGAAAATGCAGTGGAATGCATACTGTAAGCACGGTCAGCCGAGCCCCAGGCCAGGCCCTGCATCTGTTCTATAGCCCATGGCTCCCTTTCTGCAGTAGCAGCAAGCCCATGTTCCCAGAAATATTCTTTGGTAACCTTTGAAGTGATTTCAACATGAGACACACACTGCCGGTATGAGCTGACAGGGCCCACAATTTTCAACATATTGTTCTGGGTCAGCTTTGTTAAGCAGCCAATATCTGCAACATGGGCCCTGCAGTGATCCACAGTCCCAGTCCCCAGTGGTGTGGGGGTGACCAAGGAATCCTCCCCATATCACACTCAGACCCCACATCACATACTGGTTCCTGGGACCCAGCTCCCTGAGTCGCCCCCACACACACCTTGACGGCCAAGCATGAGGCACCAAGACAAGATGATATGGCCGGATGGTTTGCATTGGTCTAATCCATCTTGAGCGCAATTAGGCAGACTAGCACATGGTTGTTTACTCTTAAAAATACATGTGAATAAAACCATATAATGCAGTTCTGAGAGTATATCCATAGGTAGTAAAATGCATCAGATCATGACGTAATTGCTTTGTTACTTTATGTGGAATAGAGTATCCAGGTATGGACCACCAGACTTACTTTACTCAGAGACTCATAGGTTTAGCACAACCCTAAACTGCATTAATGCACATGGGTACTCATTCCGTCTTTGTAGAGAAGGCATGGCCGATCAGCTGGGATTAGACTACTCCTTTTGGAGTGGGGTCAGACTGATCCGCATGTGATTCGTCTTCTCGCCTAAAAAAGCACATCAACGCTACAACAAAAAGTAGAACGTGTTGAAGGTGGTATTTCCCCAGTGGCGCGAAGTTGCAAGCATTCTCCCTTTGGTTTTAGGGCCTTCCATAGCAAGGCTTTGGTGGATCATTTGTAGACGTATGGACCAGGGTCACCATGGTAGCCTTTCTTTGGCAAGTCCTCTGTTAATCTTCTGAGGCGAGGGTTAGCCTGTGGGAGGGAAAGAGCATAGTTTGGAGTATTTCTGAGTTAAGTGCGCACAGCAGGGAGTACAAATCTCAGGGCTTTCTGATGGTCAGGTGTATGCAGAACTAACAACCAGACATCATAGCAGTGGAATGCACATCTTTACACCTAGATATTCCCCATAACCACCCCGCACTCCCTGCCCCCCATTTCTCCTGGCTCTACTAGTCCCTCCGCTGGTTCACTATTGCTGTGTTCATAGAGTGTCTTTTTTCAATTGCGAACAGGAGCTCTGTTGGGCACAGTGACGTATTACTGAATGGTAAGCACTGCTGGGCACCTGTGATTTCCTGTGTGTGCCAACACACGCATACAGGGACATACATATATCATAAAATGTCTGATCATTTATTTTTGGCAATGCGATACCTGCTTGGCACACCCACAGTTGCGCCCATAAGTATCCAGTCCCATACACACCACACACGCAGGAGCATTGACAGCTTCCAGGTGAAATAGGTTTGAACTTTATTTCCATTCGAGAGACACAAGCACACCCATGCTTTTATTGGAAGAGAATAGTGCAGTGTGTGGGACCTTGTCCGGCTCAGATCATACCTGCCACGGATGCACTCTTTCTCTTTCAAGAGGGAATGAAACTCGTGGAAACAGAAGAGATAGCTCTGGGATGCATAGACAAGGCCCACCTAGAGGAGAGTAGTTGCAGAGCCAACACCAAGTCATTCACCATCACACTGCGATTCAGCATCCTAAGAGCACTGTTTCTGGGTCCATGTCTGAGCTGTACTGCTGCTGCTTGGCCTTCTGAGTTTGCTATGCTGCGTTCATTCCTTGGACTGTGATGCAGCTCCTGTGTCACTTCTAAGCACTATTGCTGGGCCCATCCCCGTGGCTAGCTTGCTTCAGTTCTATCTGCAAAATGCACTGTTAATGGGGAATATATGGGACTACAATGCTGCTGGGTTTCCCTACTGAACGTTCGGTTTCTCGGTTCATCTCTTGTGCTTTCATTTGAACTGCTCTGCCCCCGAGAGTGTTGTTGCTGGCTCCACCTCCTTGACTATAACACTACTGATCTGCCCACTGAGTGCGCTGCTGCTACGGCCATATGCTGCACTTTAATTCTGCTTCTCTCCCCCCTTGGGTTGTTGTAGCTCGGTCCATCTCTGTACTGCTGCTTCTCTGACTCCACCATATGATATGATACGATTAATAGCCAGAGCTTTCTAAGCCGTAGCCGGGGATCGAACCTGTGTTGCTCAGTGTCTTCTTGCTTCTAAGGCGAGCACGTTTCCACGTGCTATCATCCTGAGACACCATAAGGTATTGATACTCGGTCCTTCTCCTAGGTTTTAATGTTGCTGTTCTTTGCTGGGTCCAACTCCTGGGCTATTACACATATTTTTTATTGATTTTATTGTGCATTTGTTAGGTGCTTATAAACTTCTGTTTTGCCTCATGAAGGTGCGGCAATGCTGCAGATTTGTCAACTGAAGGCACTGTTGTGTGTCAAGGCACTGTTGTGTGCCCATATACTGTCTACAATGCTCTCCCTCCTTGGGGTGTTGTATCATGGTCCATCTCCTTGGCTATACCGCTGCTGCTCTGGCTCTACAAGATGGTGTTATCTAGACTTTAATGCTGCAGCTTTTTTTTCTTGAGGGCCCTCTTGGCTGGTCTGTCTCCTGAGGTGGGACCAGAGATTTGGAGACCCTGAAGATTCGTGCCCTCCAATCACTCCTTGACTTTCGTAAGGCCCTAAAAACCCACCTGTTTAAGTAACACAAGGGCAGGTACTCAGCGTTGAGATTGGTTAGTGATCTGATTTCCTTCTTTGCAGGATGTTTTGTTTACTTTGCTCTGCTTCAGGGGGCTCCTTCCATTCAGTGCCTAGATACTGTTTAGTTTGTGAAGTGCACTATATAAATGTATCAGAATCAAATCACGCTCTAGCGCTGCAGTTGTACCCCTGTGAAGGGGCCATTGATAGGCCCCTCTCCTGGGCAAGAACACTGGCACACTACCTAATGAAGGCGCTGTAGCTGTACCCCGCTCCTAGGCTTAAATGCTGCTGATCTGCCAACTCGAGGCACTGTTGTGTGCCGATAGACTGGCTACAGTGTTGCTGCCTTTCCTCCTGAAGGCGCATTTTCTGGGGTTACCTGCTGGCCTGCAATACTGTGTCTCTTCCTCCTGAAAGCACTATTGCTTTGTCATACTCCAGAGCTGCGATCCTGCTGCTAAGCTTCTGAGGAGGGCGTTGAATGTTCCACCTCGTGGAATAAATCGCTCCACTTCCTGCGGATGAGGGCTTCAGGCCCAGAGACAAACGGGCGCTAAACAAATTGACATAATGAAACAGTGAAGACAGACAAAAAAAACTAAATAAAAACAGCACTAAAAGCATAACAAGACACAACAAATCAATTGAAAAAATACAAACATAAGATAAAAAGTAATAAAAGAGAGGCAGAACAGCTCAAAGTAATAAAAACAGGCAAGCATAAAGGTTTTGCTGGGTTCTTCTCCTGATCTGCAATGCCCCACGAGCTGCACTCCCTCCTGAGGATGCTGTCACTGGATATTCATTCTAATACTGTAATTCAGCTGTACTAGCTCCACAGGGTGCTGCTTCACGGTACCTATTCTATGTGCTGCACTTCCTTTTGTGTGTTCTGTGTGTGATCTTGCTGTGATGTTGCTGCTGTACTCCCTGGTTTTTTTTGCTGGGTCTACCTCCTGGGCTGCAATGTTGCTGGTTTACCTCCTCATGGCTGTTTCCTTGTCAAGGGCTGCAAAGCTGTTGCCCGGCTCTCTAAAGGCAATGTTACATAGATCCTCTAAAAAAATATGAACCTCTGTTGCTGCCTCCTGAAACCCGATTCTCAGTTCAGTTTCTGGGATATATAATACTGCTCTATTGACACTTAAACAACCGATCGTTTTGTCTCTTGGGCTTTGATGACAATATCCTGCCTGAGTAACACACTTAACTAGAGGTGGGGAGACGGAGTATTAATGGGGAGAGACAAACAAGGTAGCCTGGCATGGCCCGAGACATAAACCCAAACTGACCCAGCAAAAGATCCATACTTAGTAGCCTGCCGTCCTGTAAAACAAAACCCCATACCTGCTGTCCTGCATTCCCACAACACAAGACAGATACTTGGCATCCTGTCACCCCATCTCCCACAATATAAAACGCATACCTCTGGTTCTGCTGCCCCCCACTTCAGCATAACACCCTTTCCGTCCATAACAATGTTTACAGATAAATCAGTGATGATTTGCCCATTATCACAATGTAGACCCTGTTTTCCAGCCCCACTTGGGCCTGGGACAATGCAATCCCTGCCCTAGGCCAGGGACCGTCGCCATGGGACCCATCACCCACACCCCCAGGTTAGCTGGATAGGCAGGGGTGTACACCTGTAAAATAGAATTGCTGTTAACAGGAGATGGGCTACACCATGAGTTCCTACCTTACTTCAATGGGACACAGACAACAAGATGGATTTTAAAGGGATCCTAACAGGACACCTCTTCAAGTCTACAAACATATACATCTTATTTGAAACATTGCTATCTTTCTAAATTTCCCCTACTGTGAGTTCACTCTAAATGGGAATCTGTCCCGTCAACCCACCCTTACTTGGAGGAGCCACAGGGAGACCCAATAGGTGTAACGGACGGAACAGATCCCTGTCCAAACGTGGTACCATCCCTTGATGCATTTGGCTAGAGGGGTTCTATGTTATTTCGCCGTGGTATTTTTCATCGTGGGTTTTTTCATCGCCGTTTTTTTTCTCGAAAAACTCGTTTTTTTAATTCCCTTACACCCACAACCATATATTTAATTTTTTAACCCCCCCCAAAAAAAAAAACAATGAGTTTTTTTCGAAATAAAAACGGCAATGAAAAAACACGCGATGAAAAATACTGCTGTGAAATGCATGTATACCGGCTAGAGGATGGCCTCAGTAGGCCACCACGTTCTTTTGCTTCCTCACATCAGGGTCCTTACCCCTTCTACTCCCTTCTACATAATATACATATAACCTGCTTAACCTTTAACCTGCATAACATTTCCCATAATAGCCCCTCCACAAGGTTGACCCGACTTGCCATTTACTGTGCACATAAATATATACACAAATCTACATACAATAAACAAACACTGGCATAAAGACATCTAATACACTATATGATATGGGGTGACTGCTGCAGTCAGTCACCCCTTTTCAGTATCTTCTTTGGATCTTCTCCCTGTGTCTCAGTGAGGGCCATTGATGCTGCACCACTGTTTTTTCTTCTGGGTGGTTCAGTCCTCCAGCTGCATCCACCCAAACACACCACGCATGACCCACACATTTAGATGGTTTCTAGTCGGCCCTCTGCCTGGATGGCGGCCTGCCCATCATAGCAAAACAGAAACGTGATGGCTGGAAGGTTTTGAATGAATCATAACCACGGGCAAAGCTCTGGGCAACCCTCCAGACCATCGTTTTTCAGCCTGCCAAGCCATTACAGAAGGGAAAAATCCATATGCAATCAGGCTTGGTCCTACCCCAAAAGGAGCAGTCCAGCCCGAACTGCTAGGTCACATCCCTTCTGCATGAGACCACAAGCATCCCCAGACATGTTTCAGCCTTGTTGGGCGTCATCAGTGAGGAGTAGCTTGGGTCTCTAGGCCCGGCAGACTTGGGACCCACGTCTGGGCATACCCGTCCCACTCGGGGTGACTTTAGCAAAACAGAAACGTGATGGCTGGAAGGTTTTGAATGAATCATAACCACGGGCAAAGCTCTGGGCAACCCTCCAGACCATCGTTTTTCAGCCTGCCAAGCCATTACAGAAGGGAAAAATCCATATGCAATCAGGCTTGGTCCTACCCCAAAAGGAGCAGTCCAGCCCGAACTGCTAGGTCACATCCCTTCTGCATGAGACCACAAGCATCCCCAGACATGTTTCAGCCTTGTTGGGCGTCATCAGTGAGGAGTAGCTTGGGTCTCTAGGCCCGGCAGACTTGGGACCCACGTCTGGGCATCCCTTGATGCATGTGGCTAGAGGGGTTCTATGTTATTTCGCCGTGGTATTTTTCATCGTGGGTTTTTTCATCGCCGTTTTTTTTCTCGAAAAACTCGTTTTTCTAATTCCCTTACACCCACAACCATATATTTAATTTTTTAAACCCCCCAAAAAAAAAACGAGTTTTTTTCGAAATAAAAACGGTAATGAAAAAACACGCGATGAAAAATACCGCTGTGAAATGCATGTATACCGGCTAGAGGATGGCCTCAGTAGGCCACCACGTTCTTTTGCTTCCTCACATCATGGTCCTTACCCCTTCTACTCCCTTCTACATAATATACATATAACCTGCTTAACCTTTAACCTGCATAACATTTCCCATAATAGCCCCTCCACAAGGTTGACCCGACTTGCCATTTACTGTGCACATAAATATATACACAAATCTACATACAATAAACAAACACTGGCATAAAGACATCTAATACACTATATGATATGGGGTGACTGCTGCAGTCAGTCACCCCTTTTCAGTATCTTCTTTGGATCTTCTCCCTGTGTCTCAGTGAGGGCCATTGATGCTGCACCACTGTTTTTTCTTCTGGGTGGTTCAGTCCTCCAGCTGCATCCACCCAAACACACCACGCATGACCCACACATTTAGATGGTTTCTAGTCGGCCCTCTGCCTGGATGGCGGCCTGCACATCATTGCCACATCCCGGGGGCTCATTGGATCTTATTGGCAGCCACCGTAGCAGGGAAAAGACGCACAACCTCACTGCTGGGACCTGTGCTAATTTCCAATGTACCTGGTGGTACGTGCCCCTGGCCGACTGCCCACGTCACTACTGTGTATCGCAAGACCATTGGTGTCTTCAGGCTGACCTCCATAAGCTCTGGGTGCCACCTGCATCACTGAGAGACCAGCTGCGTCATTTTGGGTCCAGGCAGTGTCCCCATTGTCATTAGGGTGGACACTGCAGTGGCCCCGGCCTAACAGAGTCCTTGTGGCCCAGCCCCCTCTGCAATTCGTCAGAGGGACACAGAGGCAGGTCGCTTCACTGCAGCAGTCCAGGACTTATCTGCACCCGGGATGCCATGACTAGGACCTTTGCACTCATCATCCTTGTACTTAGGCTCTTAGGGGCAGCTGGAGTCTGCGGCCCCCCAGGGAGTTGTCTTCTCTCGCCCTGCTCTTCTTTTCTTCCTCTCCTTTTCTCTACTCTCCTTTTACTAACATTTATTTCTTCCCTTAAATTGTTTTTTTTAAAACTTTTGTTCTAGAATGCTGTCCTGCTCAGCCCATTCTTGGACAAGGGAGTTCTGTCCCTTTGTTTTCTTCTTTTCTTTTCGCCTCACCATTTCATCCAGCCCCATAGTGTGGTGGCTGAACTAGTCCAAATACTAAAAACACAAACACACACACGCACATAGACAAACTACATAAAATAAAGTATTTTATAAAAAATCCTAGTGTCTGTGTCTTCATATTTAGGTTTTTCCTTAGGGGACAAGCATGTAGCCCATTCTAGTCGGCCCTATGTGGGCCACAACGCACATTATTTTAGAGGTGCACCTGGAAATCTGGAGCCCGGTCTTTCTGTACATTAGACGTTTAACATTCTAAGCTACAGCCGATACAGATATATGCGAAGGTATGCCGTACAGAGCTAAAATAATACTCGTTTTAAGAGAGAGAACTTGGAAAGTATACAAATCACATTAAATCTTTATGCCAGATAAAACGAGTATGATTGTAGCTTATTATTCTCTAACCTGAATGGAAGATTACAAGGATCAGAATGTAGTAATGTCAACATAAAATTAATGTCCTGTGGGTTTTGCAATTGTACTTTTGAGACCTAAAGGAATGGTTTGGTCAAAAAATGTTATTGCCCCTACGGGTCGCCATGTGTTTTTAAGCCTAAGTCGCTCGATTTTAGAAAAATGTCCTATGGACCTTACCCGAGTTTTCGTCCATTAAACGCACGCGAAAACAGGCATCAGGGCGCTGCCAATTTGTGATAATCCTATCATTTCCCCCATCGCCCTGGCTGACCTGCTTTTGCGGCACTAAATCATATCCCCCGCCCCTGAGCCTGACATTATCAAAACATTCATATTCCCCGCCTCTCTCCGTGACATTTCTGTGCTGCGTAGGCAAACGCGCCCAGTCGTCTTCTTCGCGACTTCACACAGATCCCGGAAACCAACACAGATCAACTCACAACACAGCGCGCCACAATTCGGAATATGAAACTGTACTTTAAAATCAAACAGCAACACAGTACATTTGGTAAGGTAAATTTATTTGATATTAAATGTTTATAGAATATTCAACAATTGCCATATGAACTCCGAAAGTCATTTATTTTCTTTTATCTCTATCCGCAAATCCGTAAAAGTTTAACATGAGTCACGCACTGTTCCTTTATGGTACACAGGGTGTTGGTTTTCATTCAAAGAAGCACTTTTGTCGCACTATGAACCGCAAGGCTCTTCCATCAAGTAGGCAATAGGCCAGCTTAAAGGTTGATATGTTGCTTCTAGCCACTAGTACCGCATAAGGGCATATGGGCCCTTGGCGATTGTCCCATAAGATCATCAGAATGGTGCAGTTGTTTACATTAAGCTGCAGCTAGCGGTTAAAAAAACCATCTGCCGGTGTCTGAAACTGGTGGCAGTGGCAAAAGGGAAGGATATACCTGTTTTGAAAACATAAAATTTATAATTAGTCTCGCCAGCCGATCTTTATTAATATTATTCATTTTATTTATTACAGCCGAGCTGAAACTATTTGCTTTCAAGGATCGTGCAATGGAGTATGTTCGGCTCTAAAATCAATGCGAAAACTAACAAAATAAATCGAGGTTAGTACACAATGAGAAACAACTTTTTGTCTACATGCGTGTGGAATGTGGACCTACATGCCTATGTGCCCGCTACAAGGACGATCCCACAAACGTTTTCAAAGCTCTTCATTCATTCATTTATTCATGCATCCATTCACTAATACTTCATTCCGGTATAAAAGCGTCTAAAGAGTTACTTACATTATATTTGCAATTTCTATTGTGTCTCTGCGTAATGCAGTCTGTAAATCCCACTGTGCTATTGACAACGATTTTTCGTTTACTGAACTAACATGAAACTCGGTCTAGTTTCAGAATGTTCTGCCTTATCGTCTCTTACGTTATTGCACCCTCTTACCCCCTCTTCAAATTAAGTTTTTTCGGCATGGTCCCTGTCTCTCAAGGTCAAAAAACAATAGAACCTTATACTGCTAGTGCGAGTTGTGGGTCTCTTCAGGGCGCGAGCTGAAAATCAAAGCCGCTGACCTTCACTAGAAATGAGCATACATTCTTTCTTTGCAACATCCCGTAGAGAACTTGAAGTTTCAAATCCATCTATGTAGTGCGCCTCAATGTGCAGATGCGAACTGTCTTTTCTCCCATCTGCAACAGCTCGCTTGGTGCGTTCTAAGGCCCCCAATTTTGTCCTCGTTGTCTGCGAGCTTTGAAGCCCTAAAGAACCATGACTATTGAGACTTTTAATTTTTTGGGGAAGGTCAGGGAAAGTATAAAGTACCCGAGGAGTTGAGTTGAAAGTGAGATTTATTGTTTGTTTTATTATTTGCAATACGCAAGCCTCCCCTCGGTTAACAGTGCCCAGCATTTAGAAGAGATTGCGAAAATGAGTTACATCAACAAAAATATATATATACACATATAGACAAGGTCAGCAATATGAGGTGAATAGAGAGAGAATTCAAAGATGACACCCAGGTTGTTCGGCACCCAGGATGGTGAAGGTAGGGGTTAGGGTTAGCGTACTTTGTATGCACACTGTACAATAACATTTATTTACAAAAAGACAATCGTTTTACAATTATTTAAACCGGGATTTGTACTTCACAGCCGTCTCTCCTTTGGGTGGACATGGCACAGTGGCAATGTTGGGTGGCAATGGATCAATGCTCTGCACAGAAACGTTCGAAATTCCATATCTGGGCTTCTCTAATACAGCAACAATAAGGCTTTTGACAAAGTCGAACTCCATTAACTCATAGACTGGTTTGATCACCCATTGCTTACTTCTTTTTGAAAAGGCCTTAGTGTAGCGAGGCATCCTTACATTACCCTTAGTCCTAGATTGTTCACGGCCGATATTCTCGTTATGGGCCAAGACCGCTAGTAGAGTCCTATGTCTCAGGCCCTGTATGCTGAAATGCAAGCGCTTTGGCCTGTACTTTAGGCACTTTTTTTGGAACACCTCCAAACCTCCTGTGTGACAGAATTCTGTCAGTCCCCTCAAATCTCTTGATAGAGTTTTATCGAAAACAATCTTCTCAATGGCTTTGTGTGTTGGTGAAGATGGATTCAACCACTTCTTCTTCCGTGCCTCTACTGGGGACAAAGGGCCATGTTCCCATTGGTGGAAATGTAGGTTTTCTGACCAGCGGTGCACGTTGTTACAGTGGTGCATCAGTGACCGCCATTTTTCAAGTAGTATTTCCACTGACCCTTCACAAGTTTTGGAGCTCCACCAAAGATGGTTGCTGATAGACTGGGACCACTCTGAAATACTTTCCAAACCTTTTTATTCCCTGCAGCCGAGATTTTCTTATTGATTGATTTAGCAAGATGCCATACGTCAAATTGATGATTAATATGTGGGAACTGCTCTCTCATTGTCTTGGCAATTGAAACGTGTCTGTCCGTGGCTATGAGGTCGATGTGCATTCCCCTCGATAGATATTCCACTGATTTTATAAATCCTAGTTTCTCCATGGCCACTGAGGATGTACATTTTGTTACCTGCACGACCACCGAACTCACAATTTTCTTACTATCCATGTCCTGAAAGTGGTAGGTGCAGTACTTGGCAGAAAATCCAGGGCTGTCGCACTGTCCATCGCCGGCTAGCCTGAATCGTTTGCCTTCGAATGTACTTGCTAGAGACAATTGTTCAATCACTAATGGCCGGAAACAGATAATCATGTTGGTATTTGTAGTACTGCGTTTTTTAAATGAAATGGAGTCCCACAAACTGAAAGAAAGACTTTAACTTTCTAAAACTGGAGCCACTAAAAAGTGATGCAGCTGCACACAGTAGATTGCCTGCTGGCAGTTTCCCCAGCATTGGTTGTGCAGACCATGAGAACATATGATGTAATCTACAGGCGGCATGTATTGTGACGTTACTGCCTTGTTTTTGACGAGTCACATCACATGAATCAATGGCTTCCCACATACTTTCCCTCTGACGGAATGCACACATTTCAGCATACTTATAATATCCATCAAACAACTGTCAAATACTATGTATTTGCCCTCTTTCATTAGACTGTCATCCTGCGTCAAAGTTGTTTCGGCCTGTGACGTTGAGGACATTTCACCACATTTGAAAGAAATATCGCTGCTATCAAGTTCTGATGCGTCAGTGAATGCTGCTGCTGGTTCATTCTCTGTCATTTCAACATCTGCTACTTCAACATTGATGGGAGAACACAACAATGTCGACAGCTTTTTTGGTGGCAATTTTTTGGCGGGTGTAGATTGTGTAAATTGATCTGCGACTACTTCAGAGCTATCTTCAATGCGTCCAGTATCATGTTGTTGCGGTGGTGCGGTCGTACTGTAGCAATGGTCCTTTACAACTTTAGTGGATTCTCCTGACACATTCATTTCATTTTCTGTACATTGGACATGAGCATCCCGAGTCTCAACATGCCGCGTCTGAATTAATAGTTCCTCCATAGCCTCCATAGTGTAAATGGGCTGGCAAGCAACATCTCTCATTCGCTTCACTGTCTGTGTATGTATAGTTTGTAGACCCACGGGTAACTAGAGGACAGATTGGAAAGGGGATGTTCAGTTTGAACACAAGATAAAATATAGTACAATTGACTTGAAAAATACATAAAATAGTCCCCACCACAAGAAAATTTCTAAAGTTATGAACTGTTTGTAACTAACCTTATTTTTGTTTCTTTTCTTTGCAACTTTTTTGCCTCAACCTTCAACATCTGCACGCTGTTGCTCTGATACGTATCCGCATCTCTCCCCTTTCTCTTGCGCTGCAACGACTATATTTTCTGTATCCGCATAGACAGCACGGAATGAGGCTCCATCGACTCCCTGAAACATAGTATTTTCATTACTGTGTATCAAAATATTGTTAGCATAAAACACACGTGAGGACGAACACACATGTACATCTCAATAGCCAAACACGATTTAAACATTGTGTGGAACAATCAAAGGACAAGTTTTCGAGCTCTGATGACCTAGTTCGATGGAGCTGTCAGTATCCATACCTCTGGCTCTGCATGGACTGCCACAAATGATTGTATTGAAGAGGAAGCATCAGCAACTCCCTGAAACACAGTACTTTTTGGCACCTTGGCCGTTTGCGCCCGTGACAGCCCCCCATGCCAGCGCTCATCCCCGGGTGCGAACCGCCTTTGATAGAGAGGGGTGGGATGGATGGGTCTGGGGCGTGCAGATAAGGCACAGGAAGACTGCTGAATGGAGACACACTTATGTGGATTGCAGGGGGGCGGCCTGCCTCGGGGGAGGCCTGCCTGGAGACACGGGGTCTGAGTAGGCCATGTGATCGATGGCCCCTGGACGTGGGATACCTTTTGAAGTGTACATGCTGTTTGGCACCTTGGCCATTTGCGCCCGTGACAGCCCCCCATGCCAGTGCTCATCCCCGGGTGTGAACCGCCTTTGATAGAGGGGGGGTGGGATGGATGGGCCTGCGGCGCGCAGATAAGGCACAGGAAGACTGCTGAATGGAGACACACTTATGTGGATTGCAGGGGGGCGGCCTGCCTCGGGGGAGGCCTGCCTGGAGACACGGGGTCTGAGTAGGCCATGTGAGCGATGGCCCCTGGGCGTGGGATACCTTTTGAAGTGTACATGCTGTTTGGCACCTTGGCCGTTTGCGCCCGTGACAGCCCCCCATGCCAGCGCTCATCCCCGGTGCGAACCGCCTTTGATAGAGGGGGGGTGGGATGGATGGGCCTGGGGCGTGCAGATAAGGCACAGGAAGACTGCTGAATGGAGACACACTTATGTGGATTGCAGGGGGGCAGCCTGCCTCGGGGGAGGCCTGCCTGGAGACACAGGGTCTGAGTAGGCCATGTGAGCTATGGCCCCTGGGCATGGGATACCTTTTGAAGTGTACATGCTGTTTGGCACCTTGGCCGTATGTGCCCGTGACAGCCCCCCATGCCAGCGCTCATCCCCGGGTGCGAACCGCCTTTGATAGAGGGGGGTGGGATGGATGGGCCTGGGGCGTGCAGATAAGGCACAGGAAGACTGCTGAATGGAGACACACTTATGTGGATTGCAGGGGGGCGGCCTGCCTCGGGGGAGGCCTGCCTGGAGACACGGGGTCTGAGGAGGCCATGTGAGCGATGGCCCCTGGGCGTGGGATACCTTTTGAAGTGTACATGCTGTTTTGCACCTTGGCCGTTTGCGCCCGTGACAGCCCCCCATGTAGGCGCTCATCTCCGGGTGCGAACCGCCTTTGATAGAGGGGGGTGGGATGGATGGGCCTGGGGCATGCAGGCAAGTGTGTGGGAGCGAGGGGCCATCAGGCCCCTCTCACCCTTTACTTCTCAGTAGAAACTTGTACCAAGTGCCTCCAGTAGTGGGTTCGCCCCTTGCCCTTATGTGATGTTAACTTTGGATGACATTCGCGTAGATGGGAACACTGAGCAGGACACGGGGCATCCATTTTTGTACCCCCTTTCCACTCCATCTTGGTGACCAGGCCTCACTGCGATAGTACAGCGCGCAGAGCACATGGCCCACACCCTCATTCCCACTCTGACAGAAAAACTCCAGAGGTATTTGCAACAGCTAATAAATGTAACACATCACTCTTCCTCTGAGATCACGGTCCTGCATGTGAACCAGCCTGAATCAAGCACATAGCTCGTTCATCTCCACAAAAGTGTCCTTGCCCACGCACCCTCACCAGTGGAAACTTACTGCTATTCTGACCCTGTGTCCCTGCAAGGTATTCTCTTCATATGCCAGACCACTGACCACGCCATGATGCCCACCTAGCAGATCCCCAACTAACATTAGACCCCTACTGCAGTATATTGTTGCCTATCAATAACAAATGCCACATACCGGAGATTATTGTGAGCACAGACCCACACTTCAAACAGTGTATTATAGTGGTCAAGACCCTTGACCTAAGGCCTGTATAATCCAATGTTAATTGATAGTATAGATATATGTGTGACTTTTATAGAGACATAACCGACTGACTTTGAACAAGTGTTATTTAGTGCATGCATTATTGATAATATATTATGTTAGCTTAGGTAGTGACCACCCCGCTTCACATCGACCTGAACTTCACCCATTCCGAGCACAGATGTCTGACGTCCATCCTTGAATGGAGACACACTTGATTCATTTAAAAAATCGAAACAACCGTTGTTAAAACATATGTGGTGTTTTATTTTGTATCTTATTTTGATGAAACAAAATACAAAACTTTACACATTGTACAGTTCAGGTTGCAGCACAGCGAGAGAAAATCCCCTGTACTGACCGCTGTCACTCGGGAACGTTTCTCTTATGGCACGAACGGCACAGGCGGGTATCACTCTTCGAACGCGGTGTCCAAGCCTCCTGTGAAGCCACCATGTAAAGGAACGATAGGCCACCAGCCTGTACCACCTGTGAAAAGGAATGAAACAAACTGTTTTTAAATGACCAAGATAAGTTTAATAAACGTTTGTTGTCAATGAAAATTCTTGTAACTAATGGCATTCTGCTCGGACAAATGCTGTCTAGACACTGCGCACTATTGAACAACTTTCGTGCGTTACAATGATATGTATATGTAATTTTGGATATAGTAGAAAACCATGAAATAGGAGTGGCATGACAAGCAGAGTATACTTACTCGTTACTAGGATTACGAGGACGAACAGTTGCGCGAAGTTCGTGCATAAGCACCATCATTATCCTCAACACGGACCGTGTGAGGCAAGCTGCCCTGAAGTCTGGCAGCTCGGTGATGCATTGCGGTAGTGGCTCACCTTCCGAAATGTAGGCCATGCATCCCGAGTTTTCACAGCAGCAGCAGTTCTCGTCCTCGGTTGGCATTAGCTCGCACCGATTGCATGTGCACCAGGTGGAAACACCGTCCATGCGACTAGGTCCAGGCTCTTCAGCTGTTGAATCGTCCTCCCAACTGCCGTTCGAAGACCCATCGTTTTCGCGTGTTTCCCTTTCCAGTAGTTCCTCCTCGGTGTACTCGGGCTCGTGCATGTAGGGCATTATTGTAGCCATTGTGTGTTAAACAAACTAAAATAATTGATAGCGGTGGTACTGGTATCTGTTCACACGGGCTACAAGCAACGAAGGTAGCTGACCAGAGCACAGAAACGAGTCACAGAATACTCAAAGTAACACACAGAGAGGAATGGAATCGAAAATCTGCTGCTGTGTGTTTTGAAACGATCTGTTTATACTTATTGAGGAAAGAGGCGTCCTGCCATTTCCATGGCGACACGTCATTAGCTGAAGCGCAGCGAATGTTGACACGAGAAGTGCTTTGGCATTGTGAAATGGGCGGTACGCGTCTGCTGATGACAGGCTCAGGGGTGGGGGATATGATTTATTACCGCAAAAGCAGGTCAGCCAGGGCGATGGGGGAAATGATAGGATTATCACAAAATGGCAGCACCCCGATGCTTGTTTTCACGTGCGTTTAATGGGCGAAAACTCGGGTAAGGTCCATAGGAAATTTTTCTAAAATTGAGCGATTTAGGCTTAAAAACACATGGCCGACCCGTAGGGGCAATAAAAAATTTTGACCGAACCATTCCTTTAAAGAAACTCTAACAAACTGTGTGACATGTTTACCTGCATGTAGTCATAGTTTGACCCAGTGATGCAGTTTGTTACTTTCAATGATGTTGAGAAAATGTTGAGCCCCAGAAAAAAAAAACTGTTTGCTGCGTGTCAGCTAGCAGACATATGGATTTAACCTAGAGATTTGCGTGAGGAGGTATTTTAAGACTCAGGCACTTTGTCTTGGAAGCAGACGGTGATGCATTCCCTAGTTCGTCTGCTGGTGTACACTGAGAGTGGTCCCCACATGAGACATGCATACTTCACATGATGACTTTGGAGGGCTCTGGGGATTACAAAGCCCCTAATATCAAGGCTCTGTGCTGGGATGCCAATCCGCCCTCAGCCAGGCTAAAATAACGCAAAACAAGAGTTTTGGGGAAGATCGAAACAAGAAAGCGCCCACCAGCACAATCAATCCCTAGGGAACCCCATAAACTGCAATTGTTAATGAGAGGTGGTGCACAACAAGCAGAGTTGTCTTTTGTTGATTAAAAACAGCTATTAATATTCCCCAGTTCGAGGATTATCATTTTATGCATTTGGGAAGGATGGAAGGCGGAATTGTTCCTTGCAAACATAGAACATGTGCCCTGCACATTACAAACACCAGCTGTCTCAATCTCCATTCCCCAAGGAGGAGAATGAGATCACTTGACTGCCCTGCTCCCACGAGACATAGTGCTCTCAGGAGTTTGGCACCTGCGTGACAGAGTGCTCTGAGGAGTTTGGCACCGGCGTGACACAGTGCTCTGAGGAGTTTGGCATCTGTGTGTCACAGTGTTCTTAGGAGTCTGGCACCTGCGTGACACACTGCTCTGAGGAGTTTGGCACCTGTGTGTCACAGTGTTCTTAGGAGTTTGGCACCTGCGTGACACAGTGCTCTGAGGAGTTTGGCACCTGTGTGTCACAGTGCTCTCAGGAGTTTGGCACCTGTGTGAAATTACCAGTAGCAAAGAGAGCACACACAAAGGGCCTCATTACACGTTGTGCGGTAATGGAATACCGGTACCGGTAAAGATTTACCGGTACCGTTAATCC
The DNA here is from genome assembly GCF_040938575.1 of Ambystoma mexicanum. Lineage (NCBI taxonomy): Eukaryota > Metazoa > Chordata > Amphibia > Caudata > Ambystomatidae > Ambystoma > Ambystoma mexicanum. The sequence goes on from NC_090934.1 coordinate 368,001,207, forward strand.
CCTAAACCAATCACGACCCGGACCCACCGCTATCTGCGCACCCGTTAATTACAGTGCCACTAATAGCGGCAAGGCCGCGGGCGCGCGACCCCCAGGCCGGAATTAGCGCCATGGCGCTAATACCAGGCCATCACAAGCCATGTGGACATGGCATTAGCGGCATGTAAAACACCCAAAACCCCCTTACCGGCATGGCGCTAATAACGGCATCGAAAAGCACCCGTTAAGAGACCTGAGCAGTGTACCCATCTACTACAGGTGGACACAATCAGCACAGGTGCATGCAATGGAGACAGGCAGCACAAAAGAGCACACCACACCCCTACCCACACCGCTTCCCACACCAAGATGGTCCCAATAGCAGCAGCATGACATGACGGCCTTGACTACATGATAGCAGTGCAGCACCAACAACAACATCCCGCACCAGAGGTGACCCGTAACAGATACCCATATTGCTGCCCTGGTGCATGTTTGGAGTACCATAAAGGACCCTGTCCAAGATAAATGACACATACGCAATGATGGAGACCACGCTTGGCTTTCAACTTCAGAACAACTGTGTATTGAACAGAATGTGATAAGAAATGCAACACCCCAAAACACCCAAATGCACCCTTATCCCCCTCCCCCCCAAAACACCCAAATGCACCGTTACCCCCCTCCCCCCCAAAACACCCAAATGCACCCTTACCCCCCTCCCCCCCAAAACATCCAGGTGAGTCTTATGGTGTCTATAATGTTTCCTGCACCACATGTGCCACCTGGTCCCTGGTGGAGCTAAGCATCAGGGCCTCCCCCGACATTGGGTTGCTGTGATGCGGGGCACCTCAGGTTGCGCAGGGAGCAGCACAGGGGGCTGGTCTGCTGGGAACTCGCTGAGGAGGAGGTTCCCGGTCGATCGTGTGTTGGGGGTCGGTGATGCTGCTCCATGATGTCCCCAATACGTAAAATGGCCTGGCGGAGTTGGCCCATCTCCTGGCATATCCTGTCAGTGCAAGCCTCCATGGCCTCCTTTGTTTGCCCTGCATATTTTTTGAGGTCATCCCTTAGACGGCCTGTCTCCGCCACATGCTGGGCGACCAGCGCAGCCATGTCTTCCTGCCTCCGGGTGATGGTTGCAAGGTCTGCCAGGGTGGTAGGTGCTGCTGGGCTGGACGGTGCGCCCTGGTCCATGCACCCGGCATCCGGTGAGGACAGATGAGGGCTCCATGCACCTTCTACAGTGAGGGTGTCATGTGCTCCCTGGGTAGCAGATCCGGACGTTGCCCTTGGACTCCCCTCAATGGACCACGTTGGGCTGGGGTCATGGATGAGTTGTAGGATGTCGATTGCGTCCTCCTCGTCAGTGGCCGGTGCGGTGGCTGCTGCCTCCCCAGTGGAGCTGGTGGCTGCGGAGAGCGTGCCCTCCGTGCTCATCTCAGCAATGATGGGGCACACTTGCGTGGGTTCGGCTACAACAGGAGCCGTGCTCTCAGGCTGTGATGCAATGGTGCTCCTGCTGGCATTGGCCCTCTACAGATGGACTGTCCTCCCACTTCCCCTGGAGGTGGTGGCGGTGTCACCCCTGTCATGCATTCTGGATTTTTTGGCTGCTGGGGGAGTACGTGCTGCAGTGCTTGTGTCTCCAGTGTCTGTCGGTGATCCTGTGGAGGACATAAATAGGGTAAATCATTGTTAATGGGTCGAGGTGCCTCATGCAGAATGTTCACGTCATGCTGTTCTATGCATTGGGGCCCTATACATCACTGATTCTTGTCATGGGGATGTCGGGTTGGTCATGCATTGATGGGTCAGTATTGCACGTGTATATGGTGATGCATGCATGTATGTGTGTGGCAGGACCAATGGCCTGGTCATCGACACATGTTTGGGGTACCCCCTCACCCTTCACTGTGCATTGTTTGACGTATTCACTCACCTCCATCAGATGAGATGGCCACACCATGCTCCATGTCTCTGACCCCCTCTATGGCTTCGACTCCGATGGTGGAGGCACATGTCTCCTCCCACTCCTTCATCTTCAGAGGTGATTCTGTGCCACCTCCTGTGACCATTGCAAGGTTGCGGTTGACTGATAGGATATTCTGCACACGTAGCCGGAGGTCGTCCCACCTCTTGCGACAGTCCTTCATACTGCGGGTGGTAGTGCCCACCGCACTAACTTTGCGGGCAACTTCGTCCCAGATGGCCTTTTTCTTGATGATCGCCTCCCGGCGCATGTCATTGACGAATACCACCTCCGCATTGGCTGCAAGTGTGCTAGTCAGCATTATGAGCTCCTCTGGTGTGAATTTCTCTTTCCGCTGTCGATCAGAGGTTTTCTTCAGGGCCTTTGACATCTTCAGCCAGTCCTGGATGGTTCTTGCTCAGAGTTCTCCGGAAAGATGTCCTGGATGCAGAGGATGGCAATGGATTGTGTTTTTAAAGATGGCAGCCGTTATCTTTCCCGTTCCTGTGCGATGACGCTATTTCCGGTTCCGCTTTTTAACGGTGTCCGCTAATAGCGGTGACCGCTATTAGCATGTTGCGTGAGGGAGGAGGTGCTATCAGCACTGTGGTCGAGGCCGGTAATGGGCATTTTGTGGACTTTTGCACCATGGCGGTAATGACTTTTATGGAATGGCGCTATGCTCGTGTCCCCGATCTTGTAATGGGACGCTATTAGCGGTCTTTTGCGAGGGCGGAGACGCTAATAGCGCCATGCCGTAAAATTCAGATTTTTACCGCACAACGTGTAATGAGGTCCAAAGAGTCAAGTGCTGCAACGGTATCATTTGTTACCACCCGTTGGTCTTGTAAAGTTTCACAGAAACTTGAAGGCCTTCAGAGGGAATGGGCACCTTTCCGCCACTACACCACCACCAACCACAAACAGCAGACCCACGGGACACAACACTCTAAAGGCCTGATTACAAGTTTGCGGTAGTGGTAAAACAGCTGCTGTATTACCACTGTCTTCTGCCAGCTTCTGTGTGTAGGAAATGTTCTTAACAAGAAAAGCTTGATCAGATGCAGCATGGCCCAGGCAGGAATACTTCATGTCTCCAATTGAGGATATCTCAGGGGCAACGCGTTTGCCTTGGAAGCAAGACAGTCCATTGCAACACAGGTTTGACTTCCGGGCTTGTGCTTAGAAAATGGTCCCGGTATTAAGAGCGTTATAAAAGAACAATTATAATTATATGGCCTCCAAAATAATGAATAAAAGGAAAATATGCATGACATGGAATCATGTAGTCCCTCCCCATTGCTGCATGTTTACCCCAAGGGGTAACAGTAAATGACTTTAGTGAGAATCACCTCTAGGAGTACCATCAAACTCATGTATTTATTTATTTAAACATCTATACAAGTGTGCAAAGCCTGTGGGCATCTAGGCGCTAGTTGCGAAAGTCCAGAAATAGTTACAGAGGATGAGGGCAGGCACTACATTCAACACTCTTTTCCTAAATACCTTCCTTCTCGAGCCCTTTGCTTTGCTGCCACCAACTCTCTGAGGGTCAGACGCTTCTCCAGGCTGAGAACGGGGGGCAGATCACTTTCGTCTGCAGGTGCCTCCCTCTGGAATGGCCTTCCTGCCCCTTTCAAACTTGAGCCGGACCGTCTGAAGTTCCAGAAGCAGCACAACATATTTATTCCCTTTTTCCTCTGCTTTCTCTCCCTCCCTCCCCTGCTGACCTACCTGTCTGCTGCGCGGACTGGTTGCTTGGTTACCCTCAGAGTCTCACTGGGTGCCTGGCTCCTCTTGACCGGTCTTCCGCGCACTGCCTCCGGGCCTGTCATGCAGTAGGGGCTGTAACTCTAACCTCTACCGTCCCCGTCTCCTTGCACTTACCCAGAGATGTGCTGTCCTGACTGCACTTACTGAAAGCAATGCTGCCCTGATTGCACTTTCCCCTTCCCCCCTTGAACTTCTCCTGTTCCCCTTCCCCTGCACTTTGTGTAACCCACTTGCACTATCTGAATGACACAAGGCCTAGTAAGAGCGTTAGTCTTGTCCTCCCTCCGTACCCTCCCTTGTCATGTCAGGATTAGAAACACATGTGTACATGCACGTTATAAATGACTTATATCATATCAAGGGACAACGAGGGCGGAAGCGTTAGTTGAAAAGGTGAGTTTTTAGCTTTTTTTCTGGATCTATGCCTTTGTTGCATGTCTTACACCACAGCAATGGTGATCACCCCTCATCTGTGAACGTTCGGGCATTGAGTAACTGGATGGAAGACTTGGGGTATAAGCATCTGTCTGACACTACTGCCTCAGTCACCACACAGAGAAACAGCAGACCCATAGGAAGCAGCACTCTGGGGTCTTTGTGCTCTCTATCATCACTTCAGTTCTAACCACTGTCCTTCTAATGGTTGTGGGGTACTGAGGAGGCCTGTCTACACTACCGCATCGGTAACCACCACACACAGACAGCAGACCAATGGTACTCAACCCTCTGGGGTTCTAGTGCCTGACACCACCATATCAATCACAGAAAACCACTTTCCGTAAATGAGTCGGACAGGATCCCCAGGGGTCAGAGGTTAGACACGAAGTCATCAGTAATCACACATAAAGAGCACACCCACAGAACATAGCGCAGTGAAGGATTGGTGCGTGATGCTTAATCACCTGTGCATTCATGTATGCATTTATGTCATAAATGTGTATGGGGCTTAGATCATGCTGCCAATCAGCTAGAGGAATAGGCACCGGCCCTCGCCCCCTGAAAGCCCAGGCATGCAGCAGGCCCCGTTTGTTGTCTTTGCCTCCCGCGGATGTATTCTTAGTGAGCCCCCACTGAGAAGCCGCATTACCGGGATCCTTAATTAGTCTATCCCACTGTCACGCCATGACAGTAAGGGATGGTGTAAGCAGACCATTTGCATTTCAGTGAGCTAATACCCTTTCAATTATGCAGAGAAGATAGTTCACCCTGTTCAGCTGTCCCAGAAAGTGCAGGGGGGAGGGTAGGAGAGGGAGGGGTGAGATCAGCTGCTAAGGAGGCTGCCTCTGACTGCCATAGGAAGGCCTCCTTACTACTGAGGTCTGGTCTCCTAAATGGTGGGTGTAGACGACATGGAGCTAACAAACACACACTGCATGACCACCAGTGCCGCTCATGGTCTATGCACAGGTAATGCAGGAGTCCACTATCATTGGGTTTCCTCCTAGACCTTGTTTTGCTGCCGCAACATGGTGTGTTATGCATAGCAAGGTGGGCTGGTTGATTTAAAGAAAACCCCAAAACTGTTTTTGTTAGATTTATAGTGTCTGTGTGCCATTTGATAAGACCAATTCTCCATTGTAATTTTTCCATAAAATTGAATCATAGAGCAAGGGGTCATTTTCATAAAGTGCTTAGTCTAGGGGCATTTGTGCCTTTGTGGAGCCCCCGTTGATTTTATTGATGTAAATCCGGAGCTGTGAAGGTTGCTACTCACAGATTCTTATTTTCAGGAGTTCTTATTCAAGGCTGTCTCTGTGCAGGCACGGACGATCGCTGGGATTGGCAAGGGCACATGGAATCCCTTTCCCATGCAACGACTGGTTAACAAATTGATCGGATTGGACATTCGTGCTGGTGCTGGAGGAAGAGACTTGCGTGGGTGGCAGATTGGTCTGCGGCCGAATCAGGCCACCGCACATGCTTTAACCAGGCTTGGGTCGGTGGCAAGACCAGCCACTAGTGGTGCTTGATTGGTGGGTTGGCATTGGTGACACCATCTCCCAATGGGTCTGTAGCTTTGATGATGCAGCGGTCGGTCCAGATTATAGAGTGCTCATTTGGGGATCCATCTAGCGCCCTCAAAAGTGGTTGATTTGGGGTGGAGCAGTGTCTGGATTGATCTCTGGCTTGGTTATATGAGCACGGCTGTGGATCCAACCAGCTGCACATCGGTTCAATTGGGTGGGGGTTGCGGCCCAACAACCCAGCTGCAAGTGCTGCGATTTGATGGTGTAAGGTGAGAAACGGTACTGGCTACAGTTACTTAATTGGTGGATATACTGGGCATCTTGCTTGATGCATGTGTTAATGGATGGGTATCAGAGCCAGACCAATGTGTGTTACAGTGAAGGCACAGTGGGAGTTTTGATTTAACGGAAGTTGGCGGTGGCTGCTGCCTATTTCAGTTGTGTGAGGTGCACTGACAGGATTACAGGGTCGTGTTAAAAGTGGTGCAGTCCTGGCCCTCTGTAATCATTTTTATTTCATAGCGGGGAAGTAGGATTATTCTGATGCAAGTAGCTGAATCAGCACAAAAGGCACTGTAAATAGATTAGTTATGGAGACACTGCAACTGTTCATGTGCAGTTGTGTAACAGTGGAGCAGTCCAATTCTCATGCCTGGTAGAGGAAAATGGCCCGCACACCTGCCTGGCCCAAGTGGAGATTTGGCAGGGTGGCTTCGTGACCAGCTTGCTGGTGTTGCTTCAAGGTGAAGCGTGATGAGCCCTGCAGGCTTCAAAGATACTTTTTTTTCATTGGGAAGCCTGGAACGACAAGATGGACAGCTGTATCTGTGGGTGAGAATGTGTAGATTATTTTATGGTTTTGGGCATGGACTTCTGGGGGCCCAGCCTGAGTTTAGAACAGACAGGACCAGTGGCTGGAGCGCCCAGAGTGTGGCGAAATGTTGCAGCACAAAACCACATTATGTCCAAGCAGGGACGTCATTTGGGGGTCGCCAGAGGTCGCAAGAGCGACCGCTGGCGATTGGCCAGAGACCCCTGTCAATCTCTTGCGACCTCTGGCTACTGACCAATCAGAGGAGGGGGCGTGGCCACAGCGTGCTGGTGCTGCGACGCTTGTCCAGGACCTCCATTTTGGCTGCGTGTTTCTCCTCGAGTCGTGCTGCCTGCTCCTCACAGTTTGTGTCCAGGCGCTGCAGGCATCCACCACGGCAGGCGGCAGGCCATGAGGCCAGTGACTACTTCGACCGTCGAGGTCGAGTCGAGGCTCAGCTTAGGCAGGTGAGTGAGTTGACCGCCGCGCCGTGGTCGAGGCCGGTCATGGCCGCTGCAGCGCCAAATTCATTTTTACTAAAGAAGTTACAAATGTGTGCCGTCGGCGGCAGCTTAACCATTTGCAAGCTGCCGGCAGCACATATTTGTAACATTAGTTAAATGAATTCGGTGCCACAGCCGTCCACTCCGACGGCAGCACCAAATTCATTTTACTAATGTCGCAAATATGTGCTGGCGGCGGCTTGTGCCGCCGGCGGCACATATTTGCAACGTCGTTAGTAAAATGAATTTGGTGCCGCAGCCGACACCCGACGGCAGCACCAAATTCATTTTACTAACGTTGGAAATATGTGCCGGGCCGGCGGCGGCTTGTTAAGCTGGCGCCGGCGGCACATATTTGCAATGTTAGTAAAAATGAATTTGGTGCCACAGCCGACGGCAGCTACAACACCAAATTCATTTTACTAACGTTGCAAATATGTGCCGGGCCGGCGGTGGCTTGTTAAGCTGGCGCCGGCGGCACATATTTTCAATGTTAGTAAAATGAATTTGGTGCCGCAGCCGACGGCAGCTGCGCAGCACAAAATTAATTTTACTAACGTCGTTGTATTGAGTAATTCCACTCAAGCAGTGAAGTGGGATGGAGCAAACCCAATGTATATAACATGGTATAATCACTGCCACACCATTCGGCTACCTGGAGTACAAAGCTGGGTGCACTGGTTGGTAGAGTGGCCTACATAAATGTATGCAACTGTCCCCGTGGGCCTCTGCACAGTGACCCTCTATTGTGTGGCTACTCTTGACCTTTTACATTGATGCACAACACACACAATGATGATGTGGAAAAAGACAAAATCATGTGCACTCTAAAGAGGCTGGTAAGTGTATCCCTTTGTTTCTTGAAAATGGGAGATCGGAGGTGCTGACGTTCCCTCTGAAAGTGCACGCACAGCTGCTGGCATGCGGTGCATCCCGCATGGGTGGGCAGAAGGAGTTGGCCACTCACCGACCACAGGGGCACGAACAGGAACTCCCTTTAAGGGCAGCCTTAGTAAGCCAATCCTGGGACAGGTCCAGGTCCAAAAGAGCCCATTTCTATTTCATCTGCCCTGTGAGTAGAGGGACACTTGGCAGGAAAGCTAGTGAAGGGCCTGCATGGAGGTTTCTATGAGGAGGGAGAGCAGGGTTTCATGATGTAATAATAATAATGTATAATTTATGTAGCGTTATGAACCCTCAGGCATCTGAGCACTGCTTGTTATTACCCAAAGGGTGTGGCACTCATTTATCGACCTTGGATTGTGTCAGCAGGGTCTGCACAGATGTCAAAGCGAGCGCTCTACTCGCTGTGCTATAGGACCATCTGATGTAGGTTATCCACAGCTTTCAGAGGAAATGGGAACACGAATACTAGCATGCAAGATAATCGTATGGCTTAAAGAAGTTATTGCTATTAGATTATTTGAGCTCTTTCTGCAGTGCTAGTTTATTATGTGTGTGTATATACATGGGGGTCCCATCCGTTAAGGATTACATTAGCACATTGCTTAGGTAGCAAAACCTTGCTAATTTATGCTACGTAATATGTCTATAAGGCAGCCTCTAGGCACAATAAAAGCTAATCACAAGAAAGTATACATTAAAATAGCTTGTTTAGAAAGTCAACAATATATTAACATGGACGCCAAACCTTTCATTGTTGGGTTTTGTTGGGTATGTCAGAGAGAAAGTACACTAAAAACTAATTTGTAACATATGGGCAATGCTCTGGTGTGGTTGCCAGCCTAACCACTGGATCCAGAATATATGATCAGTGCACTGCACACCTAACAGAACTTTAGTGGGTACTTCTTGAAGCCTGGATTACGTTTAACATTGCCCGTCTAAATGATAGCTCTCCATCGGAACCAGAGTAAAACCTGTTCACCATCTTTGGGTGCTACCGAGGCCACAGAAGTCAAGTCAATTTATCACAAAGTGTACTGCAAAATTCACTATTTTAACCCCTCATTTACAAATTTTTCTCAGGGGCTGAGTGGGGCAATCCCAGCTCGGTGGGTTTGCTCTTTCTCGCTACGCTCAGTAGCCCCTACGGATTCGGCCGCGGGCAGAACAAGCCCAGTTCCCTCTTCGAGCTGCCCTTAGGGTGAGCCCTACTACATTAGCCACAGGCCCCACTTGTTACACAATTTTGGATGGGCCCATGCTGAGTTGGGGTTAAAGTGAAATATGCACCTAATGGGACAAAGCAAGGCATAAGAGCTATTCATCCTCCTGGGCACAATGGGTTTAATGACCCCACTCACGAACAGCTTTCAAAACTGCTCTCCGGTCCCCCTAAAATGTTGTGGCTGACGCCGCCCCTGCTGCTCCCGTCCCTCTAAAATGTTGTGGCTGGCTCTGCCCCTGCTGCTCTAGTCCCCGTAAAATATTGTGGCTGGCAGTTTTTATGGGAGGGCAAAAAGTGCACTTGCGCCGGGGCCCCACTTGGAGGGGGCCCCAGGAGGCTGCATGATCTAAAGAAGTAAGATTCCATTCTTCACCTAACTTAAATATCACACGTCAGGATATTTTATGAGGTGCTGCTGAGGCTCTAAACCTATTGCCTGTCTGTACATTCTGTTTGGTCAATTCATTGTGTAATGCTTTCTGTGTTCACTGTCATTGTGTAATACTTTCTGTGTTCACTGTGGTATCCATAGTTTGTGTATTCCTTATGGCACAACTCTTGTAACATGCTTTCCTTCCTGTGGGAATTATGTTGATCATGTGCAATAGCCAAAGTTGAAATGCATATTGATAACACCCTTCTATAATCTATTGCTTTTAAAAATGGTCATGTTTGGTAATGTGTTTTGTGTACTTTCCAAGTCAGTTTTATAAAATTAGATTATTTTAGTTCATGGTAAGAACTGGAAAAGAAAGTGTTCAAATGCAGAGGTTTCAGAGTTGGCACACATCCCAGCTTCACCCCGTAACACATGTGCGATCGTGGGCATCTCATTTTATCTTGTATTGCCTAACCTCTCGAAATTGCCAGTCCCTAAACCTTTCAAAATTAGGTGGAGGAATGGGGCGCAGCCAGATATTCTTGATCACTTAATTCCTTTGGTTTGGTGGAGGGGGGCCACAAAGATGTCTGTGCCGAGGGCTCCAAAAGTGCTTAAGATGCCCCTGGGTTTCACTGATACAGCTGCACGGGGCCCCAGCTAAAAGGAAGGGTTGGGTCATTGCAGTCTTCTGTTATGCTGGGGTCATGCACATGTCAGCATGGCAGGCATGTGTTTCATGAACGCCCTCGTTCTCCCAGGTTCAAGCCATCGGGCCCCACTCAGTGCACCACCCCCGAATGGCTCACTTTAGGGGCCTGATGCATCATCTCTGGGTCAGGAAAACAGCCCTGTCGCGCCGGCCCCCTCCCCGACTCACATCTGTAGGCGGTAGGATTGCTTAAAAAGCAGTAGCCTACTGCCTAAATCTGTAGGGTTGGCAAGTATGTTAGTATAATGAATTCAGTGCTGCACGGCAGCAGCTTAACATTAGGGAAAGTAAGCAAGCCGCTGATGCCGGCAGCACCAAATTCGTTTTACTAACGTTACATTTTGTCTTTTATAGATCATCTGGCTTTCTCCTATCCCCATGCCCGCCTATCCATCCCTGTCCCCCCAGAATGTGATTTCGCTCTGTAGTCCTGTTGAAATAACAGAGCAGATCCACATAAAGAGGGGATTGGGGTTCATACACTTCACGTGGCAACATGGACCTTGACACTGCTACATATGATGATTCATTCTTGTATGAAATGTCACAATACACTGATATCGTAACAATTGTTTTCTTAGTGCACTGAGGGATAATACTTTATGAGGCCACTTCTGTGATGTCATGGTGGGGGCGTGGTCAAATGACATCACTTCCCGTGGGGTGTGGTCTAATGACATCACTTCCTGTGGGGTGGGGTCAAATGACATCACTTCCTGTGATGTCACTCTTGGGGGCGCGGCACTGTGATGTCACTTCCGCTACCCCTGGCATTTTGGTGAAATGACGTCCCTGTGTCCAAGAGACACTGTCATCGCTTCGCTACCCATCTCCTAATAGGTGGGGGGTTTGCTAATACAGTGACTTGCCAGTTAAAGTGGAATTAAACCAAACGTCATATTTCATCTAGGTAAGAGACAGCTGATATATGTGCCCACTAAACTACGTCCTCTCCCACTCCCCTGGAATCCCACACCCCTCACCAACACACCCTTAACAGACCAAGTTTCAACTATGCAATCACAATCACTCATGCTATATTGTATCATCCCGTTTGAAACACTCCATGGTATATTGTATCATCCCGTTTGAAACACTCCATGGTATATTGTATCATCCCGTTTGTTATCTATATTCGTTCTATCCAGGGTAAAATCAATTCACTATTGTGGGCCGTAACCCGTGTTTTCACCGCGGATTCTACGATTGACTTTTAATCCGGGCCTTACAAGCGCTTTATACATTTTAAATATAAATATAAATATACACATGGTGCTTTCGCCGCTGCCGAGTTTGCTCTTTTTAAAATATATGTGGTGTGTGTTTAGGGTCGGAGATTGGGGGTGGTGGGTGGTAGAGTGAGGTGTGGGGGTGGATTGGATGGGGTTTGAGGAAACCACACATTCACAAAAAAAGTCTGCAAAATCGTCGTCACCAAAAACACCATGTTTAAAAGGCAAATGTGGGACTGACCACCAGGGGGTGCACGGATGAGCTGCTCCTCCGTGCGAGCTTCGAGCTCACTGGTCCTAATAGCGCTCTGAGCCCCCACTATATGGACCCTCACCCATTTAAACTTCAGTGACTTTGTGATATGAAGCCGCCCTCATGAGATAGAGCGAAAATCCGGATTGATTTGGTGCAGAAATCGTTGAGAAATCAACATCAGCATACGAGGTGGGCCTCACGCCCTCCCAAGCATGTACGGCTGAAACCGAAAGCAGAGGTTTCATGGCCGCGTGCTCTCGAACTCCCAGTGACTGCGGCAGCATGAGACTACCAAGAGAGGAGGGGGATGTTTCCTGCAGCCCACGTGATCATCATACAAGAAACGGTTGAACACGAGTCCCCTTTGGTGCGCCGCGGGAGAAGCAGAAGGGCAGCGATGATCCGAGGAGAATACACAGCCCATGTGATACAGGAACGGGGCGCTACCAGGCAGCGCACCTCCTTCCCCCTCCCGGCCCAGACTCCTGGCGTATCCCGCTTCTGGATTCTATGCTGCGCTTATGAGCGGAGGTGCCCAACGGAAAGACACGATCGCCTGCGGAGCGCCCTGGGAGCTCCGGTACTCCTGCACATAGAACTAAGGACGGCCACCACAGGACGCACATATCACCAATTTTGAGGGGAACAGCATACCGCACCAGTGAAGAGGCCCATGCGGTAAAAACCGTAAGCAAGCTAGCATAGTACGCCAATGCCAAGGGTACCCATGCCCTTGGCATTGGCGTACTAAGGCAGAATACTTACTTGAACGTGGTCGCCGCCGAAAGCACTTTCCTGGGCTGGCTGGGAGACGGTTCTTCCTCACCATAGCGAAGACTCACTCACACTAGCAAATCATACGTGCACCCGGACCCACGAGCGCAGCGCGTATGATACTGCATGCACTACGCCCCACACACCTGAATCAAAACAGATAGAAAGAAGATCCGGACAGTGTTGGGGGAAGAGACTGAAGGACACAAAGGAGGATGAAAGAAAGAACAAACCAGCACGGGTGCAGAAACCCAGATACACAGATATAAATCAGCAGCATGCCTCATTCCTGGAATCATCCTGAAGGCACCCAGACCAGTAGGGGCTGGAACTCAGTCATGTACGTTACACCAGAGATGTGCAGAAGAGGTTAGTGTTCCTCAGATCACCTGGTAACTTGATGTGAATGGCACGAGCAGGCAACCCCAATTGGCAGAGAGCGCTTTCCCCTTGCACAGGTGAGGTCCATCTTCACTGGGATACAGAGAGACCCGGTGGAGGCCCTGTGGCACAGGTGATGGGTGAAGCCGCAATATCTAAATTGGACACAAAGTCAGATTGAAAGGTTGTGGACACAGTTTGACCAAACAAAACAGGACCTCGGCAGGAGATTGCACCCTCGATTCTGCGAGGTACACCCTCCTATAACTCACAGGGGGCAGTCTAAAAAAGAGAGGCTGTGTTCCCGTCCTTTAAAGATGGTCCTCTAGTTCACATCTCGCGGACTCCGCACATTGACCACCAACGGAACCTTCCCGAAGAGAACCTAGAGGGTTGAAGATCCAGAAACGCAGGCCTCCGAAACTCAGTTGGTCTGATCCTGTTAGTGACCAAAGGGGCTACCCCCCATCCCCTTGAGAGAGGGGACCCTCCCATCAGTGGAAAACAAGCTTCAGAACTTTAAATCCCCCCCACGACATATGAGCAGTGAAGGAGTAAGGGAATGGTAAAGGCCCCATTCTCGACCAGCGAGTTGAAATCAAGAAACCCACAAACTGAGGAAAACCACATGACATAACACCCTCTACACACCTGCAGCTGATTCACAGATCTATGGACATAAAACAAAAGCTTGCAGTGTTTTGTTTCCTCCCAAACACACTGACCCCAGTCTGTCTGAACACAACAAAATGGCGACACCAGAGACGGAGGCAGCCACAACCAATGGCGATGTAGCAGCAGTATTAAACAAATTTAAAAGCATGAGGGCGGATATCGGTGGGAAGGTCGATAAAATCACACAAAGAATCGACAAGATGGAAGAAAGGCTGGAGGAGGTCGAACACAACCAAACCTCTCTGGGAACATTTGAATCCCAAATAGATGTAAGGATCTCTGAGATATAAGCAGAGGAAGTGTATCGTCTGAAGATGGACGGCTTAGAAAATTGGGAAAGGCGGAACAACATACGCATCTTTGATATCCCGGACAAGGAGGGAGAAACGGAACAAGACCTCTAGAACACCCTCCACACAATTATGAAAACCCTGTTCACGGACGACTCCATCGATGAACCCAAAATCGACTGCATGCATAGAGGTGAAGGAGCGGCAGGCGCTCCGAGGACTGTGTTAGCATGATTCCATAACTATGCAGATAAGGCGAGGGTCCTTGAGAAAGCCATCCGCACCCTGCAGATCCCTCTTGACACAGCAAGGGTATTGATATTTCAGGACTTATCATCATTTACACTCGCCATGAGAATATTGTGCATGCCACTCACCAAATGGCTGAATGAGAAAGGAGTCTGATACCGGTGGGACTACCCTTTTTCACTTACGTTTGAGTGGGAGGGGACAACAATGAGATTGCGAATGAAGAAAGACATTCAGACTTGCACGGTCGACATGCTGGGACATCAAGAAGGTGAGGAGATCGAGGGTGGAAGACAGAATGAGGACAGACAGTGGCGCATAAAGGGAGCGGCTGTCACAACCCACGCTCTGAAGACTCCCTGGCCAACCTATGGGCCAGGGAGAGTCTTGATTCCTGCCCCCACGAAATCCAAGAAATTGCAACATAGGCCTTCTTGGGGCCAGTCCTGGCGCCTTTGGCGCCAGGCTCTTGTTTGAGTATGGACTTTTGCTTGGGAACTACTTTTCATTAATGCCAATCAGGTGGAGGCATTCTCATAACCTGGCTCCTTGAAACCAGGCTTGCAGTGCAGTGTTTTTGGGTGTGGTACCATGGGGACTATTTTACCTGGACTTCTTTCTTGAAGCTATTTAAACCACACCCGAATAGACTGACACGCTTCGCCTTAGTTTGCATTACTGCAACGTAACGCTCACTGTGTTCAGCTTCAGCCACAAACCTCGTAAGGACAGCACCTGTAAAAGAAAGGAGAAGACATCGTGAGAAAAAGGCAGCAGCTTACCTGAACTTCATCGCCAGTGGTCCGCAGCTCTTCCGACCATCATCCTGGAACAAGAGCTCCCCCGGATCGACTGACCTTTAAAAGAGAAGAAACGAAGCATTAGACATTGTACAATTAATGAACTATGCCGAAAAGGCTTACCTTGCCGGCCGCTCCTCAATCAGCATCACGACGGAAATTCCATACTTCGGCTGAGTACCGTGACCTGTGGGGAGGAAAAGATAACAGGTTAGCAAAGGCAAGGCATCTTAAGCGCAGCGCATAGCGCCTACTCACCGCATCAAGGTGCTCCAAAAACGCCCATACTTACCTGCGGAACACAGATTCCACCTTGCCACATATTGGACTTCCGCATACCTAGGAAGAAAAAGACATTGTTTAAAAGGCATGCAAGAACAGCAATATTCACAGCAATAAGACCTACCTGAAAGTCTCAAGACAGGCTAGCATCAGTGAAGTAACTCGATCGCCATTGCCCACCAAGCTCAACGCGCCCCTGCCAAGACAGCAGGACGGAGAACCCGCCAACATCTAAAACAAGATGAGGAGAAGTCCAGAAGGGTCGCAGACCTACAGGGAAGTGGGAGGCTGTTTACCCCGGTTGCCCGTCCTGAACATAGCTTACCTGTATTCCAGGCAGAAGTCTTCGGCTGGTCGCATCTGGGCATCGCAAGGAGGGACATCTGAACCCCAACTGCTGGGTGGCGCCCCCGTGGAACCAGGTGAGCATAACACTGAGGTGCGGCGAGTGTGGGGATACAGGAAAGTCAGAAGGATGAATGACTCTCCTTGCGCAGAGCATTAATAATATCGACTTTGCACCAGTAGATTGTCAGGAAGAAATGTGTGAATCATAGGTTGCCCAGGGGTATGCAATGGAGAATTACACATCTGCTGTCAGATGATTGTGGTAACAAAAGGGGCCATGAAACTTCCAGCCGGAAGAAGAGGTAGTGTCAAGACGTGTTGACAACTCAAACAAGGTACCACGGGTGTGGTTGAGACATGAACCGCTCCCAATCATTGAGCAGGGTAAGGAGGGGCTCAGAGGTTAATCGAATGTTCATTGATAGGACCAAGTGGTGTTGTTGGTCCTCACTGGTGGTCCGACTCCAGCTAAGAGAAGCAGAACAGGCTGGTTCGGACGCCACTCAAGAAATGGAGAGGGGTATGTGGGGGAAGGGGTGGCTATGGGTGTTTTATAGATATAAGAAGTTTGATATTTTGGTTAACATGTGGAATGGATTGTTTGTCGTTGCCATTACCTATACAGTGTCCTGAGGTCAGTCTTGGACACCCTAAACACACCGTATAGGTAATGGCAACGACAAACAAAGCGACGATAAGTACGCTTTCCAGGATCTGCATACTCAATGTTAAAGGGCTTAATTCCCCCACAAAGAGATTGCTGGTTAGCAGAGAATTTCGGAGGTCTGATATAGATGTGTTATTCCTGCAAGAGACCAAGTATGCAAGGCGCGAGGAATGCATAATCTTACAATCTAGAGTGGGAAAATAGTACTGGGGATCAGGTCCCCTAAAAAATGCAGGGGTGGGGATATTGGTCAGGGGAAGTCGGAATCTGAAGGTCACCAAGGTATGGATGGATGTGGAGGGAAGAACGTTAATGGTGGTGGGGACTATGAACGGTTTAACAATCACGTTAGCGACCCTTTATGACCCTAACATGAAGCAGGCTGGGTTTCTACAGCGCACCATATCCAAGATAATGTTGGAGGCCCAGGTCATGTGATAATAGGAGGTGACTCCAACTTATGGGCGGATATTAAAATGGACTGGCAAACACTTGCCCCAGACTCCAATGAAACTGCTGATGCAGGACGAGCAGCGGTATAGGGAATGATGCAGACATAGGGGCGGCGGGATATATGACGGGAACTACACCCGGATACCACAGGTTACACTTTTTACTCTACACCTCATGGCACATATACCAGAATCGACTACATGTATATCTCTGGGGAATTGGCTGAGATGACAGCCAACTCAGAGATTGAACCTATCACTTGATCGGATCACGATATGGTCTCAGTGGCACTAGATATGGGAACTTTACCGCGCAGACAAAAGTGGCGATGTAATGAGTCTCTCTGGAAAGACGCATTTTTTTGGGCAGAGGTGGAAAGTGAGATAGAAGAATATTTTAAAGTCAATGACACTGGTGAGGTATCTAAGAGAACAGTGTGGGAAGTAGGGAAGGCGACGTGGCGGGGCGGTTGATCTGACAAGGTGGTAGCAAGAAAAAGAAAAAGGCCCTGATCGAGAACAAATTGAGGAGGGAGATAACACATTTAGATTGGGAGGTATGGACCGCTTCTGGTGACAGAGAGGAAAAGATTATTTTTTTAATTTTATTTTTAAATCTTTTTTTATTTAATTGGGTAAACTATTTTTACAAAAAAACAGAGTTGTCTCATGTTCCATTTCTCTGTTCGTTTCTGTTGCTGTAAATTTGTTTAGACTGACATGGTTAGATTTTGTCTGTTCCTTTCTCAACCTTTAGTTCTTTGAGCTGTCAGATAATTTCTTTAAGTTGGATTTCTTTTCGTCAGTTCAGTGATCATCAAGTTTAATTTAGCTAGACGGAAACGGGACGAGCTCTGCCTCCTTGAGGATGCCCAGATAGTCCGGAAGCTACAACTGCTTAAACAGAAAGGGAGACAAAGCAGATGCATTATTGGCAGCAAGGTTAAGGGGTCAAAGAGCAGATAGATGGGTGTCAGCCATAGTAGAGGAGGAAGGGAACGGTCAGGAGCCCAAGGGAATGAACATCCCAAAAGCGTTTGCAGCATTCTATGAGAACTTATATAAATCGGAAATGACACAAGGTAATGCAGAGATAGAGGAATACTTGAATGCGGTGGGAATGCCATTTCTCACTAGCGAGGAGACAGATGCCTTGGATGCCACGGTTACAGCCGAGAGGTAGAAAATGCGATGAAGAGGCTATCTTTGGGGAAGGCTCCAGGAAACTATGGCTATTCAGCAGGCTTTTATAAAACCTTTGTGGCCCCACTCCTCCCTTTCCTGGTGAACTTATTTAATGACATATTAGAAACAGGGACAGCACCAGACTCTTTCACAGAAGCACTGATCTCCATCATCCCCAAGGAGGGGAGAGACCCCAAACGACATTGGATCATAACACCCGATCTCTCTACTCAACGTAGATGCCAAAATATATACAAGAATCCTGGCGTCCAGACTAGAGATATATATGCCCCGGCTCGTACACCCTGACCAGGTTGGATTCATTCTAGGGAGGCAGGGATCAGATACCATGCGTAAAATGTTACACTTAATACATGAAGCGAAGAGGATGGCGGGAGATCCGGCCCTCCGATCTGTCAATGTTGAGAAAGCCTCCGACAGAGTTGAGTGGGGATTTTTTGAGCGGTTCTCCCGAAGGTACGACTGGGTGAGAAATTTAGGAGAGGGGTAAAGGTGGTCTATACATCTCCAAAAGCATCTGTATCGATTAATTCTGAATACTCGCGGTGGTTCATCCTAGGGCGGCGCACCAGACAAAGCTGTCCTCTGTCGCTTGAACCTCTCGCATGTGAAATAAGGTCCGATCACTCAGTTGAGGGAATGCAGATACAAGGGACTGAATATAAGGTGGCACTATATGCTGATGATTTGTTGTTACATGGTACGAACCCACTAACCTCCATGCCCAGAGCCATTCAATTAATAGAACGCTACAGGCTCCTCTCCGGATTCAAAAGTAATAAAACAAAGTTTATCTTGTTCCCCCTGAATGCACCAACGCAACAAGATATGGAGAGGTATTCAGTACTGGGCCTCACGATAAAGGATATAACTCTACGATAGCTGGGGATTAATTTGGTGAGAGACTTGAATGCCCTAAACGAGGCCAACTTCCCCCCAATGCTGAATAAATTCCAATCGGATTTGGGTAAATGGCAAAAACTCACAATCTCATGGTTGGGTAGATTAAATGCTATTAAGATGGTATGTCTCCCTAGGTTTCTATACCCCTTCCAATGCTTCCGATAAAGATGCCAAATTCGTTTTTCAGGGAAGTGAAAAACGCCATACTAAGATTCCTGTGGGAGGGTAAGAAACTGAGAATTGCTTATGATATTTTGACGCTACCCAAAGAGAAGGGAGGGGTGGGCCTACCTGACCTTGAAAAATACTACATAGCAACACAGTTAAGAATTTTAATACCCCATTTGAGGAATCAAAAGCATCTGCAATGGGTGAACCTTGACAACCACAGCTTTGCCCCCATCACTCTGGCGTAGTGGCTATGGGGACCGAGGAATAAGTTGACACGTAGAATCCAACAGCATCCTATTTTGGGGACTATCTAGGTGATATGGAGAGAGGAAGTGGGCATGCGAGGCCGAACCACCTGGCCATCCCCACTGAGTCAAATTTGGGCACCAGGAATTCAAGAGGAGAACCCCGAACATAGTAGGTTTCAAAAGTGGTTTGAAGTGGGTCTCAAAAGGGCGGGATAACTTTGGGATGGGGTGATTTCATCACGAATGCTGAACTTGAGAATGCACTGAATATAGGAACTCTGTCAGTCTTCCACTTCCTTCAACTTAAAGGTGCATTGTCAAAGCGAGTGTGGAAAGAAAAAATAAAAAGGGACCTCACCCCCCTTTCAGTTACTCCTGGATTCCCTCACCCAAACCAAGGGGCTGATCTCAATGATGTACAAAGTTTTGATAGATGCTGGGAAGGGGTCCACAAACAAACTGAAAGACAGATGGGAGTTAGATATAAACCTGGAAATTGATTCAAAGTTATGGTCTAAGATGTGTAAGGGAACCTCCATGGTATCGATTGCCTCCCAATACAAACTACATGCAAACAAACTCCTACACAGATGGCAATACGATCCCTAAAGAATGTGAAAAAAAATTCAAACAGTGAGCTCCCTTTGCTGTCTAGAGTGTGGGGAGCGTGCAAACTATTGGCACATGTGGTGGACATGCCCCCGAATAAGAATATACTGGGAGGAGGAATCAGGCGGCAGTGAAAATGTGGACAACTGGCAATCTGATAAAGAGATGCTATATGGCTTTTCAGCATCATGCTACAATGCAGGGGGTGAGTGGGTGGTATTTGGCTCCCATTAAGTTGTGGGTATGGGAGACAGAGTCCAAGGGTATTTTAGAAAGCAATTGACCCCACAAGGCATTTAGGTTCATGGTGCCAGCGGCTCCCAGGTGTTGTGGTTGGTCTCCAGGGGTCCTATTGTGCCACAGGCGCAGCTTGGAGGTAGTAGGTATCTAGTTGGGCCTAAACTATGCCATGCTAATATGGATTTAGCTGGGCAATCAAATTCTCTCCTGGCTCTGCTGGTCCCCAAATAGTTGAGGAAGCCTCAGCCTCGGGGCAGGAGAATAAAATTGTGGCTTCTAGGGTGGATTTCCCTCTGCTCCTTAAGAGGAGGAGGGTGGCCAAAAGGGAGCAAGGGTGGGATCACGGGAGGATTTGGAAAGGAGGGATTCTCTGGTCTCTTCAGGTGATATCCTTCATGAACAGGGCCAGGGCACCTCTCAGTCCCAGAGGGTGCCTACTCCTCTGGCGTCTAGTAAGGGGGCTGTGGACCAAGAGTGGGGAGCCAACATCGTGCCGCCCTCATATAGGTCTCTTATGGGCCTTGGGCTGGGGGGGTGACCCATCCTGCCCCCTGAGCCAGGAAGGCTTGGGACATCAGAAATAACTTATCTTGATGCTTCAAGTGCAGGGCATGGGGAGGTTAGAGCTGTGCCCTAATCCCTGCAGGGCATGGGTGTGTACCTAGGGCCATAAGGGTCTGGTTAGGTCCTGGTACTTCTGGCTTTGGGGCCTTCCCTCGGGGCTACTGGCCCCCTCCACCATGGGCTGTGCCCAGGTGCAGCCACCTGGGCACTGGGGGGCAGGTTTAACAGCCAGAGGTCCTCAATCAACTGGGTATCACCTTCCAGTTGCAGGTATAAATGCCAGCTCAGATAGCAAACGAGGCACAGAGGGTCAAGGGGCTCCCGTGACTATCGACCTGGCAAAAGGGGTCACTGAGCAGCGGGTCCAGCAGAGATGGGCAAAATAGTAGAAGAAGGTGTGGATATTAGGGGCGGAAAAGAAATGGAAATAATGCTTGTTGATCTTTTCCCTGCTCGATAGTGCAGTGATGGATAGGTCAAGGGGGCAGAAGGGAAGTTGGAGAAACACTGCTCTGATGTTGGAGAAATGTCCTCATTTGTCTCCCAAGCTCGTTACATATCAGCACCTGATTCTCAACACTTATCATCATTGCTTGCATGGGGCTTGGACCGTGTACGATGAGAAGTTTAGATGGGCAGGGCCAGGAAGGTAGTGGAGATTTGGCTAGACAGGCGCAGTTCTTTCGTAGCCGCCCTCCAGGAAGAGTACACAAAAAGGTACCTGTTGGGCATTTAGACATGTGTGATCCTTTTGTGGGTTGGGGTCATATCCAGAGGTGCAATGTCCCAAGAAGTTGAAAGAGAAAGAGTACAAATGAGACAGGGGTCCACATGCAGGCACCAGGTCTCAAGGAGGAGGGTCGAGGGGGTAGAGTTGCTGCAATGGTGCAATGACTGAATAGAGTCTCCAGAATATATGATGGTTTTGTTGTGTTGGAAGGCTTCAAGTTTGGCTTTCATATTATGGCGGCGGAGGTGCCAGTTCCGGTAGTGCCCAGAAATCCAGCTTCTGCCATCATGAAAGTGGAAGTGGTCCACGCCAAAGTAGTAAAGTAAGTTGTCTTGTGAAGAGTAGCAGAACCCTTCACACTTCCCCACTCCCATTTCATAGTTTTATCTGCTCCCTTCTGGGGGTTGTCGCAAAGAAGAAAGGGCAATTTAGTCTCATTCATAAGGTATTCTTCCCAAAAGGGGCGTCAGTGAATGACGCCATTGATGAAGGGTTGTGTGCAGTTGGATATGCTTCTTTCGATCAGGCATTGAGGTCTTTGAAGGAGCTGGGCCCAGCAGAACTGACGGGGAAGGCAGATATCGAATCGACCTTCCAACTATTCCGGGTACGTCAGTATAACTATCGGCTCCTGGGGTTTCAGGTGCATGGGCCATTCTACTTTGACAAATGTATGCTAATGGTCTGGTCCATAGCATGTTGCTACTTTGGGAAATTCAGCACCTTTTTGGAAGGTATGAGTGGTAGGGAAGCAGGCTTGCATTACCTAGATGCTTTCTTGTTCTTAGGTTCAGCAGGCTCTGAGGAGTGTTCACTGGCTTTTGCCGCATTTCAGCATTCCACCAAGTAGTGGAAAACATAGTGGTCCCCTTGGCTATGGAATAAAATAGATGGTTCTACTTCCAGACTAACATTCCTCGGGATAGAAATGGGTTCCCTGAAGGGAGGAGGTAGTTTGCCAAAAGAGAAAGGGATTACATTTTGTGAGCCAAGGGCAGAAAGCAAGAGAGGTGACCTTAGCAAGTTACAGTCCCTGGTTGTTCAGTCGAAATTTCTGGCAAGACTAAGGGTAAAATGGTGCATGGTGCCCTGGCCCGAAGAGTGGACGCAAATTAAGGGGTAGCAATGAAATGTTACATTTCTTGAGTTATTTCAAATATTGATATCTTTGATAGTGTAGGAGAAGGGACAGTGAGGCAAGAATGTCTGCAGTACAGGCCATTGATAACCAGAGAGCAGTGTGGCCCATGGGGCTTCGCTTCTTGAAGTAATCAGTTTTGACGTGTTTGATGAATATTGTAATGTTCAGGGCAAAACATGTACAAGGCGTGCACAATAATGCTGCCAGTTCTCTTTCTCGTTACAAGTTGCAGGAGTTCAGGAGATGGCACCCAGGAGCAGACGAGCATATGACAGTATTTGTATTTATATTTTGTTTATTTGTAATGCGCCCCGTTAGGCCCGGAGGCGACAGGGCGCAGGTTATGCAAGGTTACATACAGAGCATATATAAATACATAATTTAAACAAATCGCGTATATAGATACATCATTTTTAGCAAAGGATACTCAACGAATATATCAATATACATAATTTACAGAACAAGTATTTGACATGAGAAATAGGGACAAAAGTGTACAACAGGCAGGATCCGTGGGCCAATGCTAGTAAGGCTGTGGTGTACAGAGCATGCCTCAGTGCTGATTGAAGAGCCATGATTTCGTTTGGACTTGAATGAGTTAAAGGAATCTTCAGATCTAATGGTGAAAGGGAGGGCATTCCATAGCTTGGAGACAAGGACAGGGAAAGCCACCCGCTTTTTGGAGTTTGGACCTACGGATCGAAAGACAGTGGGTCTGGGCGGTTCTTTGAGTGCGGGTGGGCGCATGGCGGGATAGCCGACTGCAGAGATACGGGGGGCCTTGTTAGCCAGGCATTTGTGCGTGAGGGCAAGTGTTTTCAGTCAGATTCTCTGCTTGATGGGTAGCCTCTGTAGATTGGGTCTGGATTCAGAGATGTGGTGGTTTTGAGGGATGTTTAAGGCAGCTCTGATAGCGTTGTTCTGGGTGATTTGTAATTTATTCAGGTTCTCTTGGCTAGTTCCTAAGTAGAGGGCGCTACCATAGTCAATTTTAGACATAATGAGTGTTCTGGCTAGTGTGACACTGTTTGAGTAGTCAGAAATGGCCTGCAGGCTGCAATGAGTTTACAAGTGTATGCAGAGGCTGACCTGACTGCATTAGTTTGACGAGATAAGGATAGCGTTACGTCAAAGTAAAAGCCTAAGGTTTTTGTGTCTTTCGAAACTTGGATGGTATTGCCATCAATGAAAAATGACTGGTAGGACGGGTCTAGTTTGCTAAGGTGTTGCGAAGTGCCCAGGATGAGGTGCTCCGTCTTGTCGTCATTGAGGCATAGCTGGTGTTGGGCCATCCAGGCTTAGATGAGCAGGTAGACGTCATTGAGGGCCTTGGTGTCAGCTAAGTAGTCTCCAGTGATGGCAATGAGTATCTGGGGATGATGTTGAGGCCTCACAAACCTAGTGGCCTATGAGGGAGCTTTCATAGAATTGCAGTGATGTCTTCATAGCAAAGGGGGTAGGCACCCCCCCTCATTTCCCAAGAGGCATTATTACTGTATCTGGATCATTTGTATGCACAAGGGGTTGGGCTTTCAGGGGACGTCAGCAGGACCAGGGAATTTGTGTTGCAGATGGTCATCATTGGATGGGGCAGGTTGCAAGGTATCGTGAGAGTTGCCAGGAAACCTCAACATCAAGGCAAACTGTGTAGAATTGTTCAGGCTCTAGATGGTGTTTGTTGGGATGATTAGAAGTTCCTGCTGTTTAGAGCAGCCTTCCCCATGGCCTTTTATGGAACATTCTGCACCAGTGAACTGGTTCCAACTAACAAACATGACATACAGGGAGATCTCGCCAGAGGAGAGATCGAGAATTTGGGTGACAGGTTACTGCACTTGTATGTCAGGTGGTCTAAGACGGAACTAGCATGTAAAAGTTTGGGCATATCGTTGGGCATAGGAAGTGACCACAACATGTGCCTGGTTAGAGCAATGAGTGAGTTTCTCAGGTTTAGGAGAGATGTACCGGGTCCTTTATGGTTACAAAGGGATGGATCCTGCATGTCCCAATTCCAGTTCAAGAGAGTAAGAGAGTGCGTCAGCTGGCACTGGCAGGTGCCGGTTTGGATGGGGTGGGCTATCTGTCTAATTTTTCCAGGATCGGGCAGCTACTGCTCCAGCCAGCCTGAGCATGAGTGAGGGGCAAATTATGAAAATGAGGATCTGCTGCATTTCGCCGTTGCACACGCCCCCTTCCGGTATAGGGGACCAATTGGTCGGTAGAAGGGGTACAATGGATTGCAGAGGGGGGATCTCTGTGTCTAGTAATTTTACCTTGTATTCTTAAACGTATCTCTTCATTTCCCAGCAGCACATGATGTGGATTGTTGCCAATTTATTTATCTGGAGGGCCACAGATGTGCTGAGGAAGTAGGGCCTCATGGATATTGAGCTGGGCAAGGATGTCTGTATGATGGATTGGAATCAGTGGACTTTGGGTCAAGCGGCTAAGGGAGGCGTTGATCGAGAAAAGACTCAGGTGGCACCTCCCGCAGCTGGATCTGGTCATCCGTCATACTGGGGGCAACAGCGTGGAAACCCCGGGCTGCAGGACCCCTGCAGAAGAACTCGATCTCCTTGTTTTCATGGATGGGGACATTTTGCACTGGAGCTGTTGTGGCTTGGTCCCAGATCATACAGCGGAAGGTATGGCGAAATGGACTGCCACCTCACCTGCTGAACATTTCTACATTTCTATACAGATGCTGAACAATGAACCAGCTCAGATGGCATCCAGCCACACACATTTTAGGGTGGTCGCCCATGGATTGGACAAAGACCCAGACATTTATCATGGGGTCCACCTGTTGGCACTGAGAGACAATGGCAAAGCTTTGCACCTGAATCCACCCTTATATGCAGAAACACACTCTTTCAATGTTGCACTCTTTCTTGCATGCCTGATCAGTTTTATTCATTTATTTATCTATTTCTTGTGAGCTGCAGCCTGCAGGCATCAGGGCGCACATTAAAGACACAAACAAAAAGACAGACATATCCAAGAAAAGAGTCTAATCATAAGAGGAACAGTCTCAATTAAATAATAATGTCTTTAATCGTTTGCAATTCCATGATTGCAGCCTGGCCGGAAAGGAATGGCCACTCTCTCTTATTCCCTTGACATTTGGCCATATAAGCTAAAAAGTGTTGCTTGATCTCATATACGATTGCAAAACAATACTTTCCTTAAGGTACTAGGGTGCGGATCCAAATAAATATTTATGTGTCACAGTAATGACCTTGAAAAGAATCCTAGGTGCTGCTGGTAAGCAGTGCAGTTTCTCTCCAGCAGTCCTAACGCGGTCCCTCCAGCAATCATTTTTAACAATGTGCACAGTGTAATTTTGGAATACTTGGAGTTTATTTATGCAACTCTCATTGACTCCACTCAAAAGCGCATTGAAATAATCAAGTCTGGGCATAATAGTTGCCCGTAATAAAGTTTTGCAGTTCTTATTGGTGACATATGGTTTAACTAATCTCAGTAATCTGAGGTGATGCTGGGACTTTTTTACTATATTGTCCACTTTGGCATCAGCACCAAAGACATAGTCTAAGGCCACTCCCAATGTTTTCAACTTGTGAATGCATTTACCTCTACAGTGAAGTTCAAGAAACGTGAATCCAATTTGGTCTTAGCTTGAAAAAATCAAAACCTCTGTTTTAACACTTTTTAGACAAAGCCAATTGTCTGTCATCCAATCCTTCACCAGTTTGTAGATATCTTGTATTTTTCTGGTATTTGCAACACATTTGTTGCATAGTTCTATCAATAGCTGCATATTGTCAGCATAATTTGTGAACCTTTCCCCCGCCTTGTCGAGGAGATTGCACAATGGACGTATGTAAACATTGAAGAGAGCCAAGGACAGGCATGCACCTTGATGGACACCACAAGTGGATATTGTATTAGTAGATGCAGCCTGACCCCAACATTCTCTTGACTTCTGTAAGGAAGGAAGCGTCTTTTCAAACGCCCCCTGACATTCTCACGTGAAATGGATCTCATGTTTATCCAAATGTAGGGAGACATCCCCACATTTGTTTGTCGATTCTAATCATTTGGCCTTAGTGTAATCACAAAAAAGACAGTAAACAAAGCCATTTGGTGAGACATACGGACTCCATTTTGTGCCACCCTAAAATACCATCTTTTTCTAGGCCCTGTCATGATTTCTCCAAACCCATATCTTCCTCTGTCCAGCGCTGCTCACAGCAAGCCCAGGCTCCCCCTCCTCCTCTTGGCAGCTCAGCACAGACCCATTTCTCACAGAAGCGCTTGGCCGTGTATTGTTGCAAATATTCAGTATCCTTCTTTCTTCCTCGGAGCTCATTCCCTTGCGTGTGAGTGGAGCAAGTGGTGACCTGTCCAACGTGATATTTCTTGATGCCCCCATACTGCGGCGAGATCCGGAGCTTCCCCAGGAGGGCCAAACGCCACCTACGGCTTGTAGATATCAACAAAAAACATATGCGTAGGTTCTGTCGGTCCCGGATTTGCGAATACCCAACTGTTTGCTGGAGCTGGGCAGGGCCCACCACGGGGAGGCCCTCCTTCTGGATAGACCATGAACGGATGCTCTTGGAATACCACGGACCCGTGAGTATTGATTGCAAGAAGAATTAAAGGTGGGAAGTATGAAGGTATGGAGCAGATTGAATTAAGGGAACAGCAGTATGTGTTGGGTTGCATACGAGTGAATAGAGTGATTGTTGAATTCAAAGAGATTGTTCTTTCTTCTATGGCCATTAGGATTTTATAAGAATAAGGTGATGAAATAAGAGGAGATATGGGAGCCCAGCTCTGAAAGGGGGTGGAAGGCGGCGGCGCAAAGCACTGTCGTGACCAGTGCAGGAACATAAGTGGAGATAACGACAAAGTAGGAGCCTCATATATTTAGAGGGCTCGGGAAAATAGCAGTAGTTCTTCTTTTTAGCAAGCTATAATCTCTCGGAGGAAGGCCCAGGAGGCGCGGAAGTGATGTGAATGTTGAATGTGTGTAGGGAAACAGATTTTTAATTAACAAAGGGCTGGGATATATGGGACAGGTTTCATGTTTTTTGTTCAACGTTGTTAGCAAAATTTGTTGGTCCGTTTAGTGCCTCTGTTGCACACACCCTAAGAGGAAAAGAAAAATAGCAAAACCATGGGCATAAAAACGCCACTCTTGCATATTTGTAAGCACGTCCCTTTCTATAGCGATAAAAAAAAGAAATATCATGGACAATGGTTAACAGAAGTGAAAGGGGAGGGGCCAACCCAGGTTTGGCCAAATATCTTGGCAACATTGCCATTTAAATCACAATAATTCAGTATGTGGAAGACCTGCTAATATGTAGTGAGGGAGAAGACAGGAAGGATTCCGTCCAACTACTCACCCTGTTGGCCCCCAAGGGGTACAGGGTAGACAAAAACAAACTCCAATATTGTCTTACAGAAGTTTTATATCTGAGACAATTGATATCAAAAGACAGAAAAAGAATAATCCCTGATAGGGCCCAACAGTAAGAGCAACAGAAAGGCCCCACACAGTAAAAGGCATTCAAAAATTCCTTGGCGTATGTAATTATTGCCGAGCATGGATATTAGATTACGCCACCTAAACAAGACCATTACTA
Organism: Ambystoma mexicanum; assembly: GCF_040938575.1. Classification (NCBI taxonomy): domain Eukaryota; kingdom Metazoa; phylum Chordata; class Amphibia; order Caudata; family Ambystomatidae; genus Ambystoma; species Ambystoma mexicanum. The sequence continues at coordinate 368,029,270 of NC_090934.1, forward strand.
CAAAGATTACGCCGCCTACACAAGACCATTACTACAACGGCTAAAAGAAGCAGAGAAAGAAAACAAAACAATAACATGGACACCTGAGATGCACACAGCTTTCACTACACTAAAGGACCTGATTTTTACAGCACCCATTCTTGCCACACCAGATTATGAAGGGAATTTTTCTTTTTCTCCCACTCAGATGGGACACTAATGACTGCAGTACTGACACAGAAAACATAATTAGGACACAAGCCCCTTGCATACTAGAGCATCACTCTTGACTCTGTAATGCAAGGCCACTTCGCTTGCGAACAGGCTCTTGCCACAGCTGCCTTTGGAATTGAAAAAAGTTCCACCATCGTGATGGGATGTTCTGTCACCTTGTTTGTGGAACACTCCCTATTCGCAATACTTGACCGATCCAATTCCAACCTCACGACCCAAAAAGCAACAGCATACAAAATAATATTGAGCCCAAACATTCATGTTGTTCATTGTAAAACAGTAAATCCAGCCACTTTTCTCACAGAGCCATGTACAGTAGAAGACATGCAGAATCATGATTCTGTGAATTAAAAAAAAGTTGAAGAAAAATGTTAAGAAAAGTAAGGAAAATTCGTATAAGTGTAATTATATAAAATAATCTACAATTCAAAACCTCTTGAGTCTATATTGAATTTCCGTTTGAAAAGAGCGGTTAATTACTAAACCTATCTCATTCTATGGTTGCTACAATTTTAATTCCCACACTTTAACCATTTATTTATTTTAGGATCCATCTAAATGGTTTTATGGGTGCTGTATTGAAATTGATTGTTTACTGGCTATGGCACCGGTATAAATTACTTTGGATATGATATGCATAGTTTTTACCAAATTGTAATCTCTACCTTGATTTTCGATCTGTAGTAGGCTCTTCAGAACTTTTCTGCTTGTACTGTTCTTTATTGATTAGGTCCTTTCAAGGTTATACTGACAGCATGCTGTAAACTGTCCTGTAAATATACATCAGGGAAAATATTGTGTACTTAACATATTTACCAATTTTTGGAGTAAAGAGTAACAGGGTAATTCATAGAATTTCGCACAAAAGTGGCGCACGCGGCTGGCGCACGTACCCTGGACCAGTTCACAGGGCTGCTAAACAGCAAACGCCAAGCGGGGAACGTGTATTTCAGGGGTGCGCGGGAAGTTCAACACGCAAACTCAGCAGGGTACGTGTATTTCAGGGGTGCGCAGGAAGTTTCACACGCGATTCCATCAGGGTACGTGTATTTCAGGGGTGCGCGGGAAGTTCCACATGCGATTGTCCTGGGTACATGTATTCCTGGGGTGCGGGGGAAGTTTCACAAGCAAATTCAGCAGGGTACGTGTATTTTAGGGGTGCGTGGGAAGTTTCACACGCGATTCCATCAGGGTACGTGTACATCAGGGGTGCGCGGGAAGTTCCACATGCGAATGTCCTGTGTACGTGTATTTCAGGGGTGCGCGGGAAGTTTCACACGCAAATTCAGCAGGGTACATGTATTTCAGGGGTGCGTGGGAAGTTTCACAAGCGATTCCATCAGGGTACGTGTATTTCAGGGGTGCGCGGGAAGTTCCACACGCGGTATCCTGGGTACGTGTATTCCTGGGGTACGCAGGAAGTTTCACACGCAAATTCAGCAGGGTATGTGTATTTCAGGTGTGCGCGGGAAGTTTCACACGTGATTCCATCAGGGTACGTGTATTTCAGGGGTGCGCGGGAAGTTCCACACGCGAATGTCCTGTGAACGTGTATTTCGGGGTGCGTGGGAAGTTTCACAAGCGAATTCAGCAGGGTACGTGTATTTCAGGGCTGCGCGGGAAGTTTCACAAGCGATTCCATCAGGGCATGTGTATTTCAGGGGTGCGTGGGAAGTTCCACACGCGATTGTCCTGGGTACGTGTATTCCTGGGGTGCGCGGGAAGTTTCACACGTGAATTCAGCAGGGTACGTGTATTTCAGGGGTGCGCGGGAAGTTTCACATGCGATTCCATCAGGGTACGTGTATTTCAGGGGTGCGTGGGAAGTTCCACACGCGAATGTCCTGTGTACGTGTATTTTGGGGTGCGTCGGAAGTTACACATGCAAATTCAGCAGGGTACGTGTATTTCAAGGGTGCGCGGGAAGTTTCACAAGTGATTCCATCAGGGTACGTGTTTTTCAGGGGTGCGCGGGAAGTTTCACATGCGATTCCATCAGGGTACGTGTATTTCAGGGGTGCGCGCGAAGTTCCACACGCGAATGTCCTGTGTATGTGTATTTCGGGGTGCGCGGGAAGTTTCACACGCGAATTCAGCAGGGTATGTGTATTTCAGGGGTGCGCAGGAAGTTTCACAAGCGATTCCATCAGGGTACGTGTATTTCAGGGGTGCGCGGGAAGTTCCACACGCGATTGTCCTGGGTACGTGTATTCCTGGGGTGTGCGGGAAGTTTCACATGCGAATTCAGCAGGGTACGTGTATTTCAGGGGTGCGCGGGAAGTTTCACATGCGATTCCATCAGGGCACGTGTATTTCAGGGGTGAGTGGGAAGTTCCACACGCGAATGTCCTGTGTACGTGTATTTCGGGGTGCGCAGGAAGTTTCCCACGCAAATTCAGCAGGGTACGTGTATTTCAGGGGTGCGCGGGAAGTTTCACAAGCGATTCCATCAGGGTACGTGTACATCAGGGGTGCGTGTGAAGTAACACACGCGATTCCATCAGGGCACGTGTATTCCAGGGGTGCGCGGGAAGTATCACACGCGAAATCAGCATGGTACGTGTATTTCAGGGGTGCGCGGGAAGTATCACACGTGATTCCATCAGGGTACGTGTATTTCAGGGGTGCGCGGGAAGTATCACACGCGATTCCTTCAGGGCACGTGTATTTCAGGGATGCGCGGGGAGCACTACACGTGAATTGGCCGTGTGGGTCCTCCCTGGTGTTCCCTCTACACCCTCCACGGACCCTGCAGCCAGCCCACACCACAGGGGACTACCCTGCACCCCTGCTCATGTCCCGCAGGCAGCCCATCCACCTTGGCCATGCCACCCAGCCAAGCCACATGTCACCTTGCGCTACTGATCAACAACGCATGTCTCCCAGCACCCTCACCCCCCAGCACTGTGGGGCACCTGCCAGCAGGCCCCCACACATGTCCAACTCATGTCACCCTGCACCCCCAGCCCCCAGCACTGTGGGGCACGCTCCACCAGGCCCACACTCATGTCTCCCAGCACCCCCACCCCCCAGCATCCAAGGGCACCCTCCACCAGGCCCCCACTCCTTTCTACCACCCCCTACCCTCCAGCAGTGCGATTCGCCTGTGTACGTGTATATCAGGGTTGCGCGTGTAGTCTGACACGCAAATTCATCAGGGTACGTGTATTATGGGTCCATGTGAACTTCCACACGCGATATCAGCAGGGTACGTGTATTACGGGGTTCGCGGGAAGTTCCACACGAGATTGCCTTGGGTACGTGTATTTCGGGGTGCACGGGAAGTTCCACACGTGATTTCAGCAGGGTAGGTGTATTCCAAGGTGCGCGGGAAGTACCACACGCGATTGCCCTGGGCACATGTATTTCGGGGTGCACGGGAAGTTCCACACGTGAATTCAGCAGGGTACGTATATTCCAAGGTGCGCAGGAAGTTCCACACGCGATTGCCCTGGGCACGTGTATTTCGGGGTGCGCGGGAATTTCCACACGGGATTGTCCATGGTGCGTGTATTTCAGGTTGCACGTGAAGTTTCACACGCGATTTCAGCAGGGTATGTGTATTTCAGGGGTGCGCAGGAAGTTTCACAAGCGATTCCATCAGGGTACGTGTATTTCAGGGGTGCGCGGGAAGTTCCACACGCGATTGTCCTGGGTACGTGTATTCCTGGGGTGTGCGGGAAGTTTCACATGCGAATTCAGCAGGGTACGTGTATTTCAGGGGTGCGCGGGAAGTTTCACATGCGATTCCATCAGGGCACGTGTATTTCAGGGGTGAGTGGGAAGTTCCACACGCGAATGTCCTGTGTACGTGTATTTCGGGGTGCGCAGGAAGTTTCCCACGCAAATTCAGCAGGGTACGTGTATTTCAGGGGTGCGCGGGAAGTTTCACAAGCGATTCCATCAGGGTACGTGTACATCAGGGGTGCGTGTGAAGTAACACACGCGATTCCATCAGGGCACGTGTATTCCAGGGGTGCGCGGGAAGTATCACACGCGAAATCAGCATGGTACGTGTATTTCAGGGGTGCGCGGGAAGTATCACACGTGATTCCATCAGGGTACGTGTATTTCAGGGGTGCGCGGGAAGTATCACACGCGATTCCTTCAGGGCACGTGTATTTCAGGGATGCGCGGGGAGCACTACACGTGAATTGGCCGTGTGGGTCCTCCCTGGTGTTCCCTCTACACCCTCCACGGACCCTGCAGCCAGCCCACACCACAGGGGACTACCCTGCACCCCTGCTCATGTCCCGCAGGCAGCCCATCCACCTTGGCCATGCCACCCAGCCAAGCCACATGTCACCTTGCGCTACTGATCAACAACGCATGTCTCCCAGCACCCTCACCCCCCAGCACTGTGGGGCACCTGCCAGCAGGCCCCCACACATGTCCAACTCATGTCACCCTGCACCCCCAGCCCCCAGCACTGTGGGGCACGCTCCACCAGGCCCACACTCATGTCTCCCAGCACCCCCACCCCCCAGCATCCAAGGGCACCCTCCACCAGGCCCCCACTCCTTTCTACCACCCCCTACCCTCCAGCAGTGCGATTCGCCTGTGTACGTGTATATCAGGGTTGCGCGTGTAGTCTGACACGCAAATTCATCAGGGTACGTGTATTATGGGTCCATGTGAACTTCCACACGCGATATCAGCAGGGTACGTGTATTACGGGGTTCGCGGGAAGTTCCACACGAGATTGCCTTGGGTACGTGTATTTCGGGGTGCACGGGAAGTTCCACACGTGATTTCAGCAGGGTAGGTGTATTCCAAGGTGCGCGGGAAGTACCACACGCGATTGCCCTGGGCACATGTATTTCGGGGTGCACGGGAAGTTCCACACGTGAATTCAGCAGGGTACGTATATTCCAAGGTGCGCAGGAAGTTCCACACGCGATTGCCCTGGGCACGTGTATTTCGGGGTGCGCGGGAATTTCCACACGGGATTGTCCATGGTGCGTGTATTTCAGGTTGCACGTGAAGTTTCACACGCGATTTCAGCAGGGTACGTGTATTCCAAGGTGCAAGGGAAATTCCACATGCGAATCCACCAGCCTACGTGCATTCCGGATGTGCCGGGCAGTCCTACACGTGAATCGGCCCTGTGGGTCCTCCCAGCTGTTCACTCGACACCCTCCACGGCCACTGCAGGCGGCCCACACCACAGGGGACTACCCTGCACATGTCCCGCAGGCAGCCCATCCACCATGCCCATGCCCCCCAGCCAACCCACATGTCACCTTGCACTACTGCCCACCAACGCATGTCCCCCTGCACCCCCACTCCCCAGCATCCAGGGGCACCCTCCACCAGGCCCCCACTCATGTCCCCCTGCACCCCCACCCCCCAGCACTGTGGGACACCCTCCACCAGACCCCCACACATGTCTCCCAGTACCCCCACCCCCCAGCACTGTGGGGCACCCTCCACCAGCCCCCCACTCATGTCCAACTCATGTCCCCCTGCACCCCCACCCCTTAGCACTGTGGGGCACCCTCCACCAGGCCCCCACTCATGTCCAACTCATGTCTCCCAGCACCCCCAACCACCACCAGTCAGGGGCACCTGCCAGCAGGCCCCCACACATGTCCCCCAGCCAACACATCATCACAATCTAGATCCCTGGGCTTTATGGGCAGCCTCCAAATGCCAAACACCCACCCAAGTATTGCATCCACCCACTTGGAAATGGCAATTACATGATACAACCCCAATGGCAAGTTTGTAAATGAACACATGTCCCTCACATACACACAATGGGTGTCAGTGAATGTCAAAACACATATCATGATATGCATGAAACCAATGAGATGATACTACACATTGAAGTTTGAAGAAAAAATATGTATTAAAAGCAACATAAATTGAATCAAAAATAAACAAACGAAAATGGGAATTAAGAAAAAGAAAGCAGCATGTCCGTAAAATAATGTAAAACCACAAGTCATAATCCAAAGGAAAGGTGTCCAAAGTCACAGTTCACAAAAGTAAATCCAATGGAAAATTAAAATCGAAAACCATTGGTCCATGGGTAAATTATAAAAAAAAATAGAAAATCCAACAGTCAACTATATGCAGATAAACAATCCAGGGTCCATGATCCCAACAGAAGCGATGAAACCTATCTAATAACACTACCTAATAAAAAAAACTATATACAAAAAGGTGGCCCATTGTCCAAAAGGTCAAAAAAAAATGCAAAACCAAAGGAAACCTAACACTAACTACAGAACTATTTACAAGGGCAGCAGGCCAGTCCGACGGCTCACTTTGGATGTTCCGGGCCAGGGCATCATCGAACTCCTGCTCAATGTCCCGGAGGCGGTCCTCTTCCATGGCCCCGAGGGTCCGCAGGGCCGTCGACATGTTCACCTCCAACTCCCTGCGGATTGCCTCGAGGCACTCGGCCCGCCTCAGGGCCCTCCGCATGGAGTTCTCCGCCCTGACCATCGTGAGCCGTGCCTCTTCCGCCTGCTGCCGCTCCGCATCTATGGTGTGGCCCAACCGCTGCCACACGGAAGACACTTCCAGTCCTGGGTCCTCCTGCCCTCTGGCCGATGCCTGCCCCTCCGTTGTTGAAGGCCCCGAGCCATCATTGCTCCTACCTCGTTGCTGCTGCTGCTGTGCCTGTGCCCGTGCCCTGGCTCCTGCTGCCTGCACATCCTCCACCGGCTGGGGTGCAGTTGTTGATGTGGCCACCCCTGCTGGACGTCCCACTCCCGACTGTGGCAGGGATGCCTCCTCCCCCAGCCTGGCCGCACCGTCAGAGGCAGCTCCACAGGGCACCCAGGTGACTAATGGGTGGGAAGATGGCACGGAGGACGACTGGCGCATAGGGGGTTCAGTTGAGGAGGGGGTCAGAGCAAGCCCCGACAAACGGAGGAATCCGGCCTGGGTGACCTGTCCCAGTAGGCCGACGCGGTCAACGAGCCATTCGAGATGACGTGCAGTCTCCTCATGAAAAGACTGCAGGTCACCTTGCATGGCCCGTTGACGCAACGCCACAACAGTCAGTACAGGCTCAACCCAGACCCGGATAGCCACGTCCGCAGGTAGAGGAAGGCCAGTTGTTGTGAGCTCATCCCCTGGCCGAAAACGGGTCTGGACGTAGGCATCCCAGCTGGTGCAAGATGATGCAGTGATAGGATCAGAGACAGGATTGCATACAGGCACCTCCGCAGCGGCCTGTGCTGCCTCCTGTCCCTGGTCCTGCACTGCACCATTAGCACCAGTGGAATCCCCACCTCCAGACCCCGTCTCTGTTGCTTGCACGGCCTCCTCCTCCACCAAACACCACACCAACCTGGATGACTCTGTGCCATCTTCCCCCGTTTGGCCCTGTGGGGTCCCAGCTGCCCCTTCTGCTGCCGAGGAGTCCAACTCTGACCTCCGCCTCTTGGACCTCCCCCCGGCAGCTGCGGCCTCGGACGTGGCACCGGACTCCTCACTCCCCGACGAGATCACAACCTGGGAGGGGAGCCGGGCCTTGCGTCTCCGGCTGGCGGTGCGATCCCCGCCGCTGTGCTCCACAGCACCTTCTCCGCCCTCTTCATCAGTTGACGCTGCAGACAGGGAGAAATAAAACACAGGCATCAGGACACTGTAAAATGGACACATACACACATGACAGTTGTACATGAGTGGCATTGGCAAACCTCAGACATGGCATCACAATCGCCAACACACATGTCATTTCAACTTGCACACATGAGCCATACCACAGCCATATCGCAACAGCCAGCACCATCCATACACATACAACAGCATGAGCAGGCAAAGGTGAGCCAGACATCACATGCAACACAGGGAGTGCACTACAAATGCACACACACCACCACACTTGCATGCATGTGTACACCTCTGCCAACTGTCGCAGTGTTCAGATCGGCATCCATGTCACATCTGCCAATCAGGATTCCACATCCCGCTGTCACATGCATCCATGTTACATCACTGTTGCATCCTTGTCAAATACACACACATGAACATGTACACAGTGCTGATACATGCAGCTGAAAACAACATCCATATGTGACATCACGAACATGCCTACTTACATACACATTCATCCAAACATGTGTGCCCACACAACTGCATTTGGCATGCAAGCCTACACACACAAGCACCATCCATGTCTCACACATGAGAGCCCTCGCATGTGTTAGCCTCATGGCCCTGTACACCCCCACCCATACTTGGCCCCATACAAACACATGTGCAATCTGCACACTACTGGCACATCACCACACGCACAGCTTACAATCATGATGCATGCCAGACGGGTCTGTCTCTCAAGGACCTGGACGTGGAGCGCTGGGATATGCGTTCCAGGACCCTCATCTGATCGTCCGACAAGTGGCCCTGGCGCCACTTAGCATCCAATGCCTTCAAGAGGCGCTGGGCCTTGTTGAGGGTCCTGGACCTGAAGTCCTCCCAGCGCTTCTTGACATGATGGAATAGTCAGACTGCCACCCCCTCCGCGTTGATGGCAGTCACGATGTCCGTCCAGATCCGAGTCCGTCCTTCCTTGTCAGCGCGCAAACTTCCGAAGAGGGCATCATACTGCCCCAGGACTTGCTCCACCAGGACACCAACATCCGTGGCAGTGAAGCTGGTGCCCCTCTGCCTATCTGGCCGGGGGTTGTCAGTGGTGCCAGATGTTGCAGTGCCCGACATGACAACCCCAGAGGCAGGAGTGGGTGGGCAACTGGGTCCTGGGCCTGGGCTGTGGAGCGATGGAATCCCAGTCGGGAGTCTTCGGTTCCAGCAGGGTGGTCACAGCAACAGCACCCCTGGCTGATGTGCAGGCAGCAAATGGCAGGGCACGTGGGCAGCAGGCAATCAGGCGGCAGCAGATGGCAGGTGGGAGCATGCTCGGGGACTGGGGGGCAGTAATTCGGCCTTCTGGGTAAGTGATTTGGCACGTGAAAATCCAGCACGTCTGTGTGTAATTTGAGGAAAGGGCCTTAGTGCGTAACGCGTTAGCACACGTACGCAAATTCATTTGCCCAAAGGCCACCAGCGCGTAGCAGGCCACCAGCGCGTATGCACGTCTGTGACGTGAGTGCACGGGCGTTTCCCTGTACACGGGTGCATGTTACACGTCCAATGACTGCACGTCAGAGTGTCAGCTCGTGTAATTGGAGGATGGGGCCTTAGCGCGTACACGCGGAAGTGACGCTGGACGTGTGGGCATGTTTAAAAGGTACGTGTAGAACGCCATTTCCTTGTACGTGCTTTTCGTGTGGGTGAAATCTGTACTTCTTGTCGGTTCACACACGATTTACTTCACGGCGTTCCAAGTTCGTACTCCCTGTTACCTCTGACAGCTTTTTGTCTTCTTGTCTTTTTCCTGGGCCTGTTTCCTCAAACAGCATTCACTTCTCCTGTTGTCCTGTCTCCTCAGACAGCGTACAATTCTTCTTTTGGCAGGGGTATTTTTCACGCGATTTTTCCTGGCAGACGGTGAGTCACGCACGTATTTGACATCTGTGCTTGCCCCGTGTGTGGCCTACCCCATCAGAGGTCAGTCTAGGCTGCGTGTGACACGCATACGTTCATTTTTGTGCTTCTGGGTGCCACAGCGTAGTGCAGGTTTTTTTTCCACGCACGTGGTCTAGGAGGGGTTGCGTGCACATTATCTCCCTTTTTTGGGGGGCCTGTGCGTTGCGTGACCCGTCATCTTCCCCCAGGGGTCACATACAGCCTTGCTAGAGCACTAGGGTACGAATTCCATCTAGTACCCTACCCCTTAGAACCCCAATTGCCCAGGACAATAGTTTACTGCAACTCCCAGACGCACAACAATATCAGTGCCATGGTTGGGAGCCGATCACGCGGTAAGGGTGGCAAAGGTGGGCGAGCCACAAGAGGTGGCCGTGGTGGATACGGTAGGGGATGTGGCCAGGACTTGCAGGGTGCCCATAGCCCTCATGTGTGGGTGACCAGTCAGGTACACCCATGCCCACCCCCCTGGTTGAGGGTAACGTGGCTGACACCATCCCTGCTCAGCCCTTGTTGGACGAGCCCATTGTGGCACCAGACCCGGCACAGGGTGGCTCCATGGCAGACTTCCAGGTCAGCAGGTCTAGGCCACGTGTGGCGGTGCATGTTGGTATCACCAGCCCACGTGGATCAGGGGCAGCTATGTCATCTGCTGCCCCGAGTAGGCAGGGAGGGGAGGCTGCAGGGGCAGCTGGGGCTCCATCCACCCCAGCTCTGTGTGTCCCAGCCAGGACAGTGTCAGTCCTAGTCCATCCTGCTGACGTTCCCCCTGACTACATCACACTTCAGCTAATGCCTGCACCAAGTCCCATGGTGAGTGTTCATTCCCACACTCCTAGTCCACAGTCCACCGGGGCTCCTGCCCCTAGTGTCCAGAGCGGCATAGGACACTCAGTATCACCACCACCTTCCAAGCGGAAGAGGAAGAGTGCTCGTCCAGTACAGGCTGATGCCCCAGACACGGCTACACAGTCCGGCCCACCAAGGAAGCCCAGCTTCAATCAGGCCGAACTTGATGTACTTGTGGAGTATGTGTCCGCACATGATAGCGAAATGGTGATTACTGCTTGATGCAAGACCACACCTGCACAACGTCAGGCACACTGGCAGACCATTGCAAACTCATAAGTGCCCTTGGATTCGTGAGGCGCATAGCTAATGATTGCTACAAGCGCTGGCATGACCTTAAGCGCAGGGCAAAGAAAAAGCTGGCCTCAAGTCATGCCGCAACTCTAGTGACTGGAGGTGGGTCTCCGGCAGAGGACATAGAACTCACTCCACATGAGTATGTTGCTGGGACCTACGTCACGGAGAAACAGATCAAAGGCGTTGGAGACCTGCCAGATTACGAGGCATTGTCCGGTGAGTGCACATGCATGTGTGTGTCATCCATGTTCATGGTGTGTGTGTGAGTGCTTCTGATTGAGTGCCAGGTGAGGGGGTGTGTGCCTGAGTGGTTTGGGTCACCCATGTGCTTCATCCAATACATTCTGTGCACCAGGATTTGGGTGTTGCAGTATCCCTTCTGGCAACAGTAGGCATTCAGCCCAACCTCACGCCAGTTGCCCTTGAATTGTCATCTTGCCACAACATAGTTGCATGTTATTCTGTGTTCATTCAGGCTGATTGTCTGCATTCCACCACTTTCACTAGGCATTTCTCAGTTCTATTGTCACGTGTGACATGGCTAGGGTACATGCCATCTGTGTGATGGCATGTGTCATGTATGTGTATTGGACATGCCAATCACAGGTCAATGTGTGATGGCACTGCTAGGCAGCATGCAGCAAATTTGTTGGTCTTCCATCTTGGTGTCATCAATGTGTGCCATTTGCCTCCCCTTCATACGCAGTGACAGTGCATGCATGGGAGGGTTATAGTCATGTGGGACATGTGTCAATGAAGTACTGTTTCTGTTGCTTCTCAGCCCTAATTGTGTTCCATGGTGCTAATGCCTGTTCCCATTTCTTTTCTTTCATGTCTTTGCAGGGGATGACGCACTTGATACTTCTGGGGTTGTGGAGATGGTGCAGACCCAGGAGGGGTCTCAGGCCCGAGTGGGCACCAGTGAGGGACGTGGTGTGGTGGTGGGTGAGAACCCACACTTGCTGCAGGCCGTCATCTCAAGGGGTGTCTCTGGGTGCACCTCCCCCGAGCTCTATTCAGGTGTCGATTCGGATGATGAGACCTATGTGCCGTCGCAGGTAAGTGTTTCTGGGAGGGATTCTGTACTGTCCAACCCACCTGCACCAGGGGTAGAAACCTCAATGGGGATGTCAGTGTTGGTAGGTCCGCCTTTGGTGGTTACGGATGCAGGGTCACACTCCGCTACATCTGATCCTCTTCCTGGGCCAGCAGATCAGAGGGGGAATGCAGTCCTGCAGCCTCAGGCAGTGCCGGTACAGCAAGGCGCAGTTCGCCTTGCCCCAGACAGGTGTGGTGCCCGCTGACGCGGTGGCCGTACGCCACCTGGCAGTACCGCATGGGAGCAATCCATATACGGTATGGCAAACCAACAGGCAGCATCAACTGAGATGATGGCTCAGGCCATGGATAGGGTGGCCACTTCCATTGTCCCCCAAGAAAGGCTAATTGAACAAGTACAGCAGGCAACAGACTCCATTAGCCAGTCAAACAGGGAGGGCATGTTGGCGTTCAACAGGGACAGGAGGGCGGCACTGGAGACTCTGCGGGAAGCCATTTCTATTGTGTCCCAGGGCCACAGGGAAGCCCTGAGGGTGGAACTCCGTCAGCTCAGGGCAACTCTGGTTGAGCTTGAGGCTTCAGCTAACACGAGGACAGAACAGCAGCTGGAGTGGCTCACACGTACGCTCTCAGCTGAGATGCAGGCAACTAGGGAAGAGGTCCAGGCATCCCGTGAGTTGTTGCATGGGGACCTATGCACAATTATCCTCCAGAACCAGACCTTCCACACCCGCATGCTTGCTGCCATGGAGGGCCAGACTAGGGCTTTGCGTGTGCTGCCTCCCATAGTGCCACCACCTCCTGATGCAGCGGCAGAGGGTGAGGAGAGCGACAGCAGCGATTCTCCCACAATATGGTAGCCGTGCAGGCCATGAGCCAATGGAGGTGTTTTTTTTCCGAAAGATCCACACAGATGGGCTTTGGTGTGCACCCTGTCCTCGGACCTCCTGGGTGGCCTCCCCCACCCCCCTGAGCCCCTTCATGGCCATTTTTGATTTTTGATTTTTTTTTGGTTTTTTGATTTTTGAATCTTGATTTTTTTGACAGTGTGTTGCCTTGTGTGGCTCCCGTGGGCATACGCTGTATTGTGGCTGGGCACATGCAGGCTTGTCCTGAATTTGGGTCAGATGCTTGGGTTTGTGTGACACACAACCCTCCTGCTTCCCGTTTCCATGGGCTTGCAAAGAGTGTGCCCAAGTGACATTGACTTACACGGTGACGTTGGACTCCCATTTGATGTGTGGGCAGTCTGTAGTCAATACTGTGTATACATTCCTAGTGCATATTGTTGTTGTATTGTACACTGCATGGTGCATTGATATGTGCCTCTGCATCTATCTCATCCTCTTAATTTGCATGTCCGTTTCTGATGTCTTCACAAGGCGGTCTACTTTGGAACCTTTGGAACTGGAGTCCATGTTGTAAGCAGTGCACCTACACTCTTGCGTGGCGCTAACACTGTATAGTTGGAAGTGTTGGAAGTGCTGGCATTATCAGGTAGTGAGGCTACCAATTTTTTAAGTCCGTAATGTCATGTTTATGGTAGGTTGGAGGTTGTGTAGGTGATTGGTATTATTGGTAAGTATTTGGTAATGTGTGTGGTTGGTCCTGCATTACTTTGAGCATTTCATGTGTGGCCAGTTTCCATTAGGGACACTGTAGTTGGTGACACTTGGGGCATGTTGTGGGGATTCATTTGTTTGCTCTCACATTTCATGACATGCCATGGTGTGTTGTGTGGCCGTGCCGGGGAGGGGTTGGGTGACATGGCACTGTTCTCATGTTGTATTTTGCAAGTGGGTATTCATTTTTGCTGCATGGAAGTGTGTCTTTTGATGACACTGCATTGGTGGTGTTTGTGTAGGTAGGGATGCACACATTGTGACACTTCCAGATGAACAATCTCAGGCTGCTATGGTTCTGACAGTTGACTGTCCCTTATTTCATCAGAATTGTCAGATTGAGTCATCATTGATTGTCAGATGGTATGTGCCAGGGCTGTGTGCACTCCACAGGGGTGTGCTTTCTATGTGAAGTAATTAGCCACCAGCTGCGTACGGGCTGCTTCACCCCGTGCCCTTTCCCCTACCATGCGCAGCGGGCGTGCATGTGGTTGGGGATGTGGGGGCACCACCATGTCCACAGCCAGGCCCCGGCGTGTTGCAACGTTGTGCAGGACACATGCTGCCACTATTATCCTGCACACTACTGGGGGAGCGTATAACAGCTGCCCACCAGAACGGTCAAGGGAGCGAAAGCGTGACTTGAGCACTCCGAATGTGCGCTCCACTATGCCCCGTGTTGCAATATGGGCTGTGTTGTATCTTACCTCGGGAGGCGTGATGGGGTTCCGAATTGGCGTCATCATGTGTGTGCTCAGAGTGTAGGCACTGTCCCCTGGGGAGGTGGTGATGGGGATCATTAGTGGGGTATTGGCATTACTCTGTATCTGTCATGCATGCGTGTGCTGTGGCATTTCTACTCACCAAGCAGCCATGCATCGCCATGCCGCCCAGCTTCCATGTCCCGGTTTAGGGTTGACATCCTGTAAATGAAGCTGTCGTGGGTGGACCCTGGATAGTTGGCATATACTGAGGTGTTGATTCCCTTGGCATCACATACTACCTGGACGTTGATGGAATGCCAGTGCTTGCGGTTTCTATAGATGTGCTAAAATGCTCTGGGGGGACATAGAGCCACATGGGTGCAATCAATGGCAGCTAGCACTTTTCAGGATTGGACCTTTTATTTTTTGGCGCGTTGTAGGCGACCGTGCAAATCTTCCCGCCCACCCCAGGAATACACGAAACACGCTCTCCCAGGCCCAGTCGCAAGTAAATATTCCCGCCCACCCCTGGAATACACGTACCCCACTCTCACAGGCCCATTCGCGTGTGGAACTTCACGCGCACACCGAAATACACGTGCCCTGCAAATTCGCGTGTGAAACTTCCCGCGCACCCCGAAATACACATACCCAGGGCAATCGCGTGTGGAACTTCCCGCGAACCGCGTAATACACGTACCCTGCTGGTATCATGCGTGGAAGTTCCCGCAGACCCATAATACACGTACCCTGATTGAGTCGCGTGTGAGACTACCCGCGCACCCCTGGAATACACGTACCCAGGCAAATCGCACGGCTGGGGGGTGGGGGTGCAGGGAGACAGGAGTAGGGGCCTGGTGGAGGGTGCCCCTGGATGCAGGGGGGTGGGGATGCAGGGGGACAGGAGTGGGGGCCTGGTGAAGGGTGCCCCTGGATGCAGGGGGTGATGGTGCAGGGGGACATGAGTGGGTGCCTGGTGGAGGGTGCCCTACAGTGCTGGGGGGTGGGGGTGCTGGGAGACATGAGTGGGGGCCTGGTGGAGGGTGCCCCTGGATGCCGGGGGCTGGGGGTGCAGGGGGACAGGAGTGGGGGCCTGGTGGAGGGTGCCCTACAGTGCTGGGGGGTGGGGGTGCAGGGGGACATGAGTGGGGGCCTGGTGGAGTGTGCCCTACAGTGCTGGGGGGTGGGGGTGCTGGGAGACATGAGTGAGGGCCTGGTGGAGGGTGCCCCTGGATGCAGGGGGGTGGGGGTGCAGGGGGACAGGAGTGGGGGCCTGGTGGAGGGTGCCCCTGGATGCAGGGGGGTGGGGGTGCAGGGGGACAGGAGTGGGGGCCTGGTGAAGGGTGCCCTACAGTGCTGGGGGGTGGGGGTCCTGGGAGACATGAGTGGGGGCCTGGTGGAGGGTGGCCCTGGATGCAGGGGGGTGGGGGTGCAGGGGGACAGGAGTGGGGGCCTGGTGGAGGGTGCCTTACAGTGCTGGGGGACATGAGTGGGGGCCTGGTGGAGGGTGCACCTGGATGCAGGGGGGTGGGGGTGCAGGGGGACATGAGTGGGGGCCTGGTGGAGGGTGCCCCTGGATGCAGGGGGTGGGAGTGCAGGGGGACATGAGTGGGGGCCTGGTGGAGGGTGTCCCTGGATGCAGGGGGGTGGGGGTGCAGGGGGACAGGAGTGGGAGCCTGGTGGAGGGTGCCCTACAGTGCTGGGGGGTGGGGGTGCTGGGAGACATGAGTGGGGGCCTGGTGGAGGGTGCCCCTGGATGCAGGGGGGTGGGGGTGCAGGGGGACAGGAGTGGGGGCCTGGTGGAGGGTGCCCTACAGTGCTGGGGGGTGGGGGTGCAGGGAGACATGAGTGGGGGCCTGTTGGAGGGTGCCCCAGGATGCAGGGGGGTGGGGGTGCTGGGAGACATGAGTGGGGGCCTGGTGGAGGGTGCCCCTGGATGCTGGGGGTTGGGGGTGCTGGTAGACATGCATTGGTGGGCAGTAGTGCAAGGTGACATGTGGGTTGGCTGGGGGGCATGGCCATGGTGGATGGGCTGCCTGCGGGACATGTGCAGGGTAGTCCCCTGTGGTGTGGGCCGCCTGCAGGGGCCGTGGAGGGTGTAGAGGGAACAGCTGGGAGGACCCACATGGCCAATTCACGTGTGGGACTCCCCGGCACCCCCGAAATACACGTAGGCTGCTGGATTCGCGTGTGGAATTTGCTGCGCACCCGGAGTACAGTACCCTGCTGAAATTGCGTGTGGAACTTCACGCGCACACCGAAATACACGTACCCTGCAAATTCACGTGTGAAACTTCCCGCGCACCCCGGAATACATGTGCCCAGGCCAATCGCGTGTGGATCTTCCCGCGAACCCTGTAATACACGCACATGCTATTTTTCACACAGCGGGTGTTCGTGTTTGTCGGTACCCCTTTGCACCTCATTTGTCCTAGAGGGTCACTGTATGGATCACTCATTATAGCTGTATATGGGTGCTTTTTGTTAGCGCACATTTTGGCGCACATTTATTTCAGGCGCAGGGACGCTACCGCCTGCTTTCTTGTGGCGTACTTGTTTGGCCCTGTGCGCGTCTTTGACCGTGCGCTGGTGTGCCCTATTTGATTCCATGAATACGAGTTGTAGGCGAGCGTGTGGGCGTTCCGCGCACTTGCCTCCTGTACTACCCCCGTGACGCCCATATTTTCACGCGTTGTTCCCCATTCCGAGTGTTACGCCCCGTGTTCCGCCTACTTTTGTAATGTGCGCCGCGCTATGTGCGATTTTGCAGCGGCTGTGGCGTACGCCATTGGATGACCTGTGCGCCGGCGTGTGCCACGCACTTTTTCAGCGCACATCCAATATTTTTCTCGCGCAAGGACTTCCATGAATCGATGTGCGCTGGTTTCCCTGTGATTTTCGCAGTTGCACTGCGATTTTCGCACTTTTACTGCGAATCGCACGTTTTGGCACCTCTGCGCGGGAATTTTCAGCGCACATTAATTCCATGAATCGGCTTGCAAGTTTCTCTCTCTTACGTATGTATGCAAAAAGTGTCTGGATAAAATTGTCTAGGACGCCAGTCTTCAATGTGTGGTTTCCCATGTTGCAAGATGGCGGCCAAACTTTTATATAATTAATCAAGTCACTGCGTTAACGTATGTGACATTTTGAAGTAATGACATCATTATGTGAAATTGTTGATGGCCGTATTGAAAATTATATTGAATAGCCCATGGGATAGCGCTATCATTGATTCAAATAGAGATCAATATAGTGTATCATACGCCTACAAAAAATATTTTTTTGTGTAGAATTGTCAGCTGCCATATTGAAATGAAAAATACTTTCTAAAGTAAACATTGTTGTCCTTTCATCAATATCAAATTGCAACTTATTGTACATTTCTCACATTTTCGGAAAAGTATTGAATTCAAAAACATAATAACAATTTTTTTGAAAACATTCTATCATAGTCTGATAAAATTATAGTCATAATTATATGAACAAAAAGCATTGTTACCGATTGTGTGTCTCCATACAAACCAAATCTTTTAGGGTTGGCATTTCAAAGGTATGACCACAGTTTATTGTCTTGATTAAGGCAACTAAAACACATATCATGTAAATTTTCCATTTGGCGTCTTGTTGCCTTAATTTTAATTCCCTATTTCCACCTCTCTTGGATGCTTTAACTGTTGCTTAACCTATAAATGTAAGATTTTTGATGGGTTCTCCAGTTGTTCTTTCTTTCTCCTGCTGCATAGCCATGGTACATTTTTGATCCCTGTTCTTGATTGCTCGCATGTGTTCCAACAGGCAGACTTAAAATGTTCTGATTGTACTGCCAATATACCATTTTTGACAGTGGGATTTTATACTGTATACTACATATTTTGCATTGCAATTGATGAAGTTCTTTATTTTTTGTATTTTGACATTGGGAAGTGAAATCGTTCTTTGATTTTCCATAATTTGGGGCACAATTTACATTTTCCACATTTATAGTTTCCTTGTGCTCGAGACAATTGCCATTGTGAAAATAATGTTCCTTCTTTTTGTATTGAGTTTGACTCCAAAAAACTAGGTCTACGTTTCTTTTTCAATGTATCCGCTTTTCTGAAGGTGATTGTTGGTTTGTCTTCTATATGTCTAGCAATCATTGTGTCCATTTGCACGATGTGCCAGTTTTTCTTCAAAATGTTTCTTAATTTGAAGTGTTCTGCACTAAACAATGTGATCATTCTCAATGTATGATCTTTCTGCAATTAATCTGTTACTATGTGCTTATTCAGAAGAAATTGCACTCTGTCTTTGGCTTTTGCTTTTTCGTTCACTACAGTAAGTGGGCAATCCAAAACTCTTTTTTTGAAGTTGTCAACACTTAGTTTTACATGTTTGGAAAATTCTTCTTTTTTATTTTTAAATGTAGACATTCTGAATAAGGAATATGTTTGACTGTGTGTTCAGGGTGATTACCCTCTGAATGTAGGATACTCTTCCCTGTTGTTGGTATATGATATATAGTAGTCATGATTTCATTGTCCTGTATGTAGCTTTCAAGATCAAGAAAATGCATTCTCACATCTCTGTATTCCATAGTCAACTTGATATTATGGTTATTATTGTTTAAATATTCCAAGTATTATTTTAGTGATTGTGATCTCCATTCCAAATTAGTAGGATGTCATCCATAAAATATCCCCAATATACTATGTTGTCTTTGTCTGTGAAAGCCAGATGCACCGATGCATGTTCTAATCCGAAGTTCCCCTTAAACAAGTTGGCATACAATGGCGCGCATATAGCACCCATTGCAGTTACCTGCTTTTGACAGTATATTTGAAAATTAAGTACAAAAATGTTAATGTTCAGGTGAACTTCAACATCTCTAGTATAATTTTATTTTGTCCAATATTGATTCTGATCGCAATTTCAGAAAATATTCTGTTGTTTTAATGCCTGTTTCATATTCTATGCATGTGTACAATGAGGTCACATCCATTGACACTACAAGATAATCCTCTTGCCACATTATGTCTTCTGTCTGTTAGATCAAATGATTTGTATCTTTAATATATGTTGCCAAAGTCTGATCTAGGGGATTTAGGTAAATGTCAACATATTCCAATGGTCTCTCATTGATGGATCCAATGCCATTAATTATCGGTCTAGAGGATGGACATTTGTTGAAAACCTTCTTGTTTTTGGTAAAATGTAGATTGTAGTCATTATTGGATGTTGAAAATTCATGTAACTGTATTCATCGTCATTGAGGAGGACTATTGTATGCCAGTTTTTGCATGATTCTTGCCATTCCTGGACTGTCCTGGTTAGTGTGCTGGTATCTCATTTTTGGTAACAATGACTGTTATGTAGTTGTTTATTTGCTTCTAGAATGTATCCCTTTTGTTCATCAAGACTATTTTTCCTCCTTCGTGTGCAGACTTGACTGTAATGTATTTCTTTATTCCTATTTCCTGTTAGGCTGTCCTTTCGTCCTTTGACAAATTGAATTTCTTTAAATTCGACTGGTTGTATAAATAATGTCTTAAGTAATATGCCACTGCTTTGTTGAAAAAATAAATCATATTGTCCTCTGCAAATTGTGGTTTAAATTACATTTTCGATTTGAATGTACTTTCTTTCGTTATCTAGGTGTCTATGTCTTGTTCTGTCACAAATCCTCCAAATTTGTATTAATGAACTCCTTCTAAATTTACGAGGGTGATAGTCTTTTCTGCTAAATCTACCATGAATTCAGATGGTATTGTTTTAAATTCTTTTGGTTTGTACATTGTAATAATGGTTACAAAAAATGTTTTCAGCTTCAATCGTCTTCAAAATGTATATATATATATATATATATATATATATATATATATATATATATATATATATATATATATATATATATATATATATATCAATACTTGTATTTCAATAGTTCATGGTATTAGTTGGACTAAAAGAGAGCCTTTTATTCATTCCGGACAGAGATTCTTACAGGGCTTTAAATCTGATAAGTTTAATACTAAATTCTCTTGTTGGATGGCTTTATCCCTCCTGATCTTGTTCTCATTCCTGTATCATCTTCTTCTATTTATTTTGCCAACCTTTTTGCCTCTTTTGCATTTTTTGCAGTGGTAAGGTATTTGCTCCTCTTGTAAATCTCCCTGCATTGTATATCGGGTTTCTTATGTTCTGTTTGTGTCTTTTGATTTCCTCTAAAAAAGGACAATCCATTGTACCATCTAAAGTATTAAAACTCAGGTCTCCTTCCATATCACTACTAGTTCTGCATTCCACCGCTGAGGATGATGGGGATCAAATTATTACTGTTGCTTTCTGAACTTTTGTTGTGTAATATTTTGAATCATAATGTTTCTTGCTTGAAGGTGTAGATCCTTTTGTCGAGATAATCCTGGTCATCTCTTTTGAATTTTTTCTGCTTCTTAAATTTGTATTCTTGTGTATCGTGTGGTAGAGAGTCATCTAAAATTTGATCTTTTTTTTATTTAATTTACGGTAAATTTAATGTTTCAATTTGCTCTTTAACTTGCTATGTCTCAATTAGATTTTGCTCAGGAATCTTTGTCAATGCTTGATAACTCTTTCCATTGTTCCAGTTGAGGTATGCATTTTTTTGTAAATCCGTCCAGGAGTTTTAAAAAAAAAAACAAAATTAGGGCAAATAAAATTAGTGATATCTCGGTTCGGTCCGCGGATTTACTACCTGTTTGGTCTGCATACGGGCGTCCAATTGGTCCAGAGGGAGGCATGATGTCCACAGACATTGGACGTGCCCGCTGATTGGTTGGTGAAAAGCATGAGGTGCATCAGATATTTGGGAATGCCTGTTATGTTGGATCCGTGGTTAATGGCTGCTGTCCATGAACACTGAGGTAAAAACATATTAGAAAACACTTGTCAAACTAATGAAACAATCTTTGGAGAGTTGAGGGGTGATGAGGATGGGATGGGATATGGCCATAAAAAGCCCAAAGAATGTTTTTATTAATCTATGATGTCCCGAACTGTCCGGATGTTCAGGGATGTTCTGTGATGTCCGGGAACATCTGAGATGTTTGGGGACATCTATGCCTATTTCGGCATCACAAGGTTGGTGAAAAGGAGCTTTTGGATAACTTATAACTTTGGTACCTAACAAATGTATAGATGCCTTATAACTTTGTTGCTGTTTGATGAATGTGGACAAATGTTTTGAGAAGGTTTACAGACCAAACGTTGAATGTTTTTGTGAAGTCTGAATGGATTTTGTCAAGTGGTGGCCAAGTTATATGACTATTTTATGTGTGTACATTTTGACACTTTTCAAAAATAAAACAGGATTTGCAGCAAACTCATGTAAGGAGCATTGGTAAGTACCTGAAAGCATGGTTTTGCAAATGTTTCTGTGTTTTATTTCTTGAAAAGTGTCATAATACAGGTACAAAAAAATATTCATATACCTTTGGTGACTGAGGTATAGCCTGTGTCCATGGGCAGTGGCCAGATTGTCCAGGTCATGCCCTAAGACCATAACCTGGAAAATCTGGCTACTGGCCATGGCCATGATGGACCAGCAAAGGGTTAAAGGTGGCATTTACTATGTGGTAAAGTGTTTCAAAATTGGGATAGGTTTGAATGGGAAAAAAATCTGCTTGTGGGCACAGTTTGCAGTGCTGGATGGGATTGCAGCAAATATGCAAGAGGAGAGCCAGCAAGAATTTGAAAGCATGGTTTTGCAAATATGTCCTGTGTTTCATTTTTTTGAAAATGTGAAATTGTAAGTACACAACATAGATATAAGATTGGTGTCTGGCCAATGGGCCTGGCCATCAGCAGGGTGAAATGTGAACTGTAATTAACTTTTTAGGGCATGCGGCATGGCTGAAAGCATTATGGTTGAATGGGAATAAATATTCTGCTTGCGGTTACAGCCTGAAGTAATGGAGTAGATTAAAACACGCTTGCACGACAAGCATTAGCAAGGACCTGAAAGCATGTTTTTGGAAATATGTCTTGTGTTTTATTTTTCCAGAGTGTAAATGTAAGTAGAAAAACTAGTGATTTATATTCTGGGTAGTGGGCCTGGCCCGCTGCAAACACAAATGTGTACTCTGATTTGCTCATTTGGGAATGCAGCGTGGCCAAGCCCATGCCCATGGATTTGGAGACTGACCATGGCTGCAAGCCAGGAGCAATGGCCATTGGTTACATTATTAGCGTATTCCGCACACTGCGCTAGAATGCAGGGTAGGTGCAGTGAATAATAGGGGTGGTTTGGTTCAGCTGGGGTCATGGTTGAGCCTTATGCCGAAGGTAATTGAACAATGATTTGCATCCCCAGCATGCACTGTTGATAATGACAGACATAGATATGTGTTGCAAAAAATATGTTTCTTAAAGGAGGTTTATAGTTCTTTCATATAGACGAAAAGAGGAATTATTAATAACCTATATGCAGTGATGCAACACCATGAAACATTTCCACATATAAAAACCTTAAATTGACAGAAGAAAAGTTGTTAAAGGGATGTTACAGTTAAGATGCATCCCATCTTTAGGTCTCCTCTTCTCGATTTGTTAGCCAGTGGCATCCCACCTTGGAATCCCTTGGCATTTCCCTCCTGGGTTCTCATAAGCACTTGTCCATCAGTACTGCCTCTTCTATCTATGCACTTCTCCCACTGCACAATGCATATGTGTATTTATAGGAGCACTGTGTACAATTTGTTTGTATAAGTAAGGGAAATGTAGATGCTAAAGATTTGTAAAAAATTGTTAAGTGAAAATTGGTGTGTGGAAGCTTAATATGGTCATAGGGTTATATGTACAGTGTCTGGAAGTGATTGGTGGATGGATGTGTTACTGTCTGAAAGCATGCATTGAGGGAGTGTTGCAAATATAAAATTAAAAAGGGTAGAAGTGTTGCTCTGTGCGATGGTTGCACGTGCCATCCGGGTCTTTTAATGATCCATTGCCTGGAAAGGGGACTGCAGAGACTGCGGATAGTTACAAAGATCTGTTGATTATGTTTCTTATTGTATGCTAGAGAAAAGTATTTGGGACAGAAAATTCTTTCTGTCCTTTCATATTGTTCTCTAGTATACAATTGTCCATTATTCCTATTAGCATAACAAAAAATGCTGATGGAAATGTTGGAGAATCTTATTGAGTCTATCTTCTTAATGGAGAAATATAAAGTAGAGGAAGTCTATACGATATATATTTTTAACTGTAAAAGGTGGTTACTAAAGAAACCTTTTCTTGTTTTCTTTGGTGTTTTTTTATTTTGTTTGTTTTTGCAGCATGGGTCAGAAAGTAAGGTGGGGACAGAAATGAGGGAAGAGGCACCAACCACAAATATGCAGGGCCAGGTGGCATGGGGAAGATGTTGCGGATGTGTTACTTCTAAGGTAGGGGTCAGTTTTCTCATGCTCCTTGATTACAGCTTCAAAAGCACTTTGAAATTGCTCCTCCCTGCAGAGTGGTGTGTTGCAGTATATACAGAGTACTGTTGTCTGCGGCAGATATGGATCAAAAGCCTCTTTTATCGCTTGCAAGGTAGCTGCTGGGATTTTTGTGTCACACAGAAGTAGGCTGTGTGGTTACAGTATTGGTTGAGGAAGATGAGGTGAAGGAAGACAGCCTACTTCTTGCTAACAAAGGAACAACCTTTCTGAGGGCATTGCGGTGGTTGGATTTTGTGTGGCGGCGCATGGAAGTGGTCCCGTAGAAGCACTTTCTAGGTAGTCTGCGACTGAGTACAATACTCAGTGCATTTCACTTTGGTAGGTTTAGCCTTTGGAACATTTTCAACAGTGGTAAAAAATTACACACCCATGATTCTCTCCGGGTGCAAGAGGAAGGCACTTCCTCTACCTCATCATCATGCTCCTATTCATTGTTTTTTGAAGTACTGTGCTTTATTTGTTGTGTCGGTCCTCCAGCTGGTGGTCGGTGGTGGTGCCAGTTCTTGGGGAGAAGGAATGGCAAGAAAATTAGTGAAAAACATTGTTAAAGGGACATTATGGTTATGTTGCACTGATAAAACCTATGAAATATGATGAAAAAACATTGTTAAAAGGACGCTATGGTTACAAGTAAAACTGAAAAACCCCTGAAATTCGCCAGTTATGGTAAGCTAAGCAACCTTAACTTGCGCCACCACTGTCCACTGCTGAGACTAACACCTAGGACATGAAAAACTATGAGGACAGGCTACACAGCTACACGACAGGCCATCAAACTCTTTAAAGACCAAGTGATCTATGCAGCTTTACAGGAAGCAGAAATTTGGGGACCCATTTATTCTCCACACTGCCAGGTGGTGGAAAGAAAATACCTTAAGCACTTCTTGATTATGCTGATGTCCCCATCAAACCCTGTGGTGCACGCCTAGATTATTTCCTAGATATCCCACCCAAAGTTTACAAGGCGCCTTAATGGAGATTGTTAGACTTTAAGGAGCACCACTACTAGCAGAACCTCTGCACCCACAAACTGCATCCCAACTCCCAAACAACACTTGCCTGCATTTTCTGGTTTCTGCCCCTTCAGGGGCTTCTGTCACTCTCATCTTGGCACCGGGAACTTCCCCATGAGCTCCATTTACTATTTCCCTTGCAGCTATGTTTTATGGGGTTCATTTATGAGGGTGGTGCACATAAGGATTGCATATACCCATTTTCCCTTTGGAGTTGATGATTATATCTGCCTTATTTGATGAATGTTTTTCTTTTTTCTCACTTGAGTTATTGTGGTTTCCCAGCAGGGTGGGCGATTGATGCAGTCTCTTAAGCCTGTCCTCACACTCACATGCTTACATACCTTTCATTGTTGCCTGAAGTATAAGGTGAGTTGCATGACATGAAAGCATGTTGGATTCTTGTTTTCTTAAACAGAATTTAGGTATCAACCTGCAGGTGAAAGGTGGGTGTACCCGTGGGGCTTGGTCAAAAAGGATTTCCATGTTGGATGCATGGTCGATATTGGGGACCACAACCCTTGGTTCAGTGGGTTCTTGTTTGAGGAACGAAATGGGAGATTTGGGGAACATTGAGATTTATTTATTTATTTATTTATTAGGCACCGAAAGCCCACAGGCATCAGGGCATCATACCATAAACACAGAAGGACAGTCATCAAGTAACAGGCCACAAGAGCAACTAGATTAGATGACAGGGTGTCAACTCAAAGTGGGGAATTACAACTTGAGGATCAGAGGAAGGGGTGCCATTCACCTAAGGGATGTCCAGGGTTGATGGCTAGCTTTCCTTTTTGTCCCTTGCGTGTCATGTTTAATGTTAAAGGTTTGGTCGTCAAATGTAGGGGGGCACAACTTCCATAACAAACTCAAGATGGCATTTACAGAAATATTGGGGTGGTCCGCTGACATAGTGTGTTTAAAGAGATTTCTTCATCCAAATAAATGCAGAGATTTCAAGCACGTGGACAGGCTTGAGATAGGGTGGGGTTTGCATCATATGGGGAGCATCAGGAGGTTGACTACTGTCTGCTGCATCTATCTATGACCCAAAACAAGGCTAGGACACCTTCCTACTACATTTACAGAAAACATTGGGTGAGATGCTAAAGTGGAAATCATTTATGTAGGGGATTTTATCTTGAGCCTGTCAAAGGTATATCTTCCTGAGACACTTATTGAGGGCTGGGGATGTGTCAGCCAAACTGAAGAAAACATTGAAAACTGTGTTCTTGGCTGATGGGTGGTGCAAGCCTAATCCATCCGTGGCTAGATATACCTTTTTCTCCATGTTCATTGGTCCAACTCTCACATTGACTATATCTTTGTTACCATCTTTTTGACTAAAGTGGTTTCTGACATGAATACAGGGATTATGGGATCAACAAGCTCCTCTTTGCCCCATCATCATGGGAGGTGACTTTCATTGTCAATGCAATATCTGTGATAAAGATTTAGTTTTTGTTGACAAAGTGAATGTCAAGGTCCTAGGTCAAGCATGCAATAGCTCTAGTAGGGCCTTCTTGGGTAAATCTTGGCCTGCCTTCCTTCTGAGATGGGGTGTTACACAACCTAATATCCTGTTTGATGGGAAAAAGAAGGATGTACCCATGTGGCAAGTACTGAGTATATAGACATCCTTCATATTATGCCAACAACAGCAAGTGATCATGCAATGGAGAAACACAAAAGGTCATTGGCTGCCAAAAGATTATACCAGGGATGGTTGAAGACACTTGGGTACAATCATACATAACAAAGAATCATCAGACACTATTTAAGCATATAATTGATAAGGATTTGTGAATGCTATGGCCATCCTTGAATGGAGCCGATTCTCAACAAGCACATCTGCAATCATGCTGTGTCTCAGAAGACGATTGGATGGACTACTAAACCAAGATATTTGGGACAAAATCTGGGCACCTGACATTTAAGGAGGTGCCCACAACTAATAAGAAGGCTTGGTACTGTATATCTGATGAATTGGATATCGACCTGATCATTCAATTGGTAAACAGCTCCAGAGCATGTGGGACAGATGGGATCTCCAATTATATATACAGAGAACCCTCCTCTATGGGCAAAAATACTACAAACACTCTTTACTCATATCGCTGAAGGTGGAAAGTGCCCAACTTCATGGAAAAGCCCTCAATAGTCCCTATCTTCAAAAGAGGAGACCAAGCCCAACCAAAGAGTTATCAACAAATTGTCCTATTGGATTTGGTTGTTAAAATCTTTGGGAAACTAGTACTAAAAGATCTGAGTAGATGGGCGGACAAAGAGGGGATTCTGAGCCCCATGCAAACAGGTTCCCACAAAGGGGCTGGTACATTACTGAATGCGCTGACCCTGCATGCTTGCATCTCAAGCATAGGAGGACCACTTGAGAAATCAATCTATATTGCTGTAATAGATCTGGAAGCAGCCTTTGAAAACATAGACACTGAACGTCTGTGGCACAAGTTGATTGATTGGTGTATTGTTAGGGGCTTCTCTGTATGATTAAACATCTGTACACAGATAGCATGATAAAAATAAGACTTGACAAACAGAGAAATACATGATATGATGTTTTATTTGTATTGCGCTCATACACAAGTGTTTCAGAGCGTAACAAGGCAAGGAAGGGGAACAGGAGATGAAAAAAAACAGCATTCTTACTAGGCCCAGTGACATTGAGAACATACAAGTGCAGGGGAGAGGGAAGGGGGAAGTGCAAGGGAGAGGGGAGAAATTGAAAGTGCTAAGCAAGGGATGAAAAACAACAACTGGTAGTGCAGCCAGCAAGGTGGCAAGTGCAGGTTTGGAGTGCAGACAAGGGTTGTCTGATAAGTGCAGGTAAGGGTACTGTAGGGAGACAGATACAGACCCAAGTCCAAGGGTTGCCAGGAGGCAGTGCGGGTGTGTGGCTGGGTGGGCAGGGGCCTGGGCATCAAATCAGAGGGCAGCCAGGTGCACGGAGCTGAAGCAGACAGATCAGCAGGGGAGAGGAAGCGCGAAGACAGAAGCAAAGAGGAAGGTCTTGAGATGCTTCTGGAACCAGGGATGGTTCTCCTCAAGTTTCAGAGTTGCAGGGAGGCTGTTCCAGAGGGAGGCCCCAGCCATGGACAGAGATCTACCCCCATCTTGTTG
Organism: Ambystoma mexicanum; assembly: GCF_040938575.1. Lineage (NCBI taxonomy): Eukaryota > Metazoa > Chordata > Amphibia > Caudata > Ambystomatidae > Ambystoma > Ambystoma mexicanum. Next base: position 368,057,130 of record NC_090934.1, read on the forward strand.
CTTGGAGAAGCGACTAACCCTGAGGGAGTTGGAGGTGGAGGAGTGAAGAGCTTGAGTGGGAAAGTATTTACGGAGGGAGAGTTGAAGGTATTTTGGACCCAGGCCTCAGAAAGCCTTGTGGACAATGCAAAGGGTCCTGAATTTAATAACTGCAGCCACTGGGAGCCAATGAAGAGATGTCAGGGCTGGAGAGATACGATCGCAGGGCTTGAGGCCAACGACAAGTCTTGCAGTCCTGTTCTGGATGAGTTGGAGAGGGCGGAGAGTAGAAGCAGGCAGATTTAGAAGGAGGCTGTTGCAGTAGTCCAGCCTGGAGAGAACCAGGGCTCCGGAGACAGTAAGCTTGTGGGGGAAGGAGAGGGAAGGAAGAATAACTCTGAGGAGGTGCAGTTGGTGGTTTGACTTCTTAGAGACATCAGAGATGGGAGGAGAAAAGGAGAGTGTGGAGTCGAAGATGACCCCAACTTTATTAGCCCCACAGATGAAAGCAGGAAAAGGGCCAAATGAAGCCAGCCAGAGAGTGTCAGGAAAGGAGGGTGCAGCTGTGCAGATGAGGAGAATCTCTGTTTTACTGGCATTAAGGCAGAGATTGTTGGTGGCAAACAAAGGCAAATATGACCTTTAAAGGAGTAAGACAAGGATGCGTATTTGCGCCATCATTATTCAATGTGTACCTTGAAGATTTATGGGAGGAAAGTAATCCTGGAAATGTTATGCCCCCAAATGTGGTAATCTTAGGGATAACATTAACACCTGTGCTGATGATCTAATCCTGATTGATGCCACTGAGCTAGATCTTCAGAGACTATTGGTGGGGGTGGAGAGTTATTTACTGAAGAATCACCTAACCATGAATGCTAAAAAGTCCTTTGTAATGACCTTTACAAATAGACATAAAGTAAGACCATTTGTATGGAGACTCCAGGATATAACAATTAAACAATCAAACAGGTTACTACCTACTTGGGGTACTCCATTTCTTCAAAGGGTCAACTTTAGATTCAGACAAAAAAAAATGGAGGACAAAATTCAACATTGTATTTCTATGATGAAGGTTTTGAAAAGGAAAAGGTGTGCGCACTCTTTAATCCCCCTTATTGACGTTTACAAATTGAAAATCACACCCATAATGATATATGGATGCAAATTTGTGAAATTCAATAACAGATCATTTCTAGACATCCCAGAAGGAAAGATCTGGAAAGCTGTTCTGGAATTTCCCAGATCAACTCCATTCAGTGCTCTCCGGCTGGAATTGGGAACCACATCATGGTGGGCTCAATTTGCTAAGCAAAGGTTGTCTCTGCTAGAAACATTGAAATGGCTGGAAAACTCTAGTATGTGCAATTCCCTGTATGAGTGTCTGTGGAACAAAGACAACGCCATACCTTTTTTTAGAAAGCTTTCTTAAGAGCTGTCTGAATTTTTAGAAAATAATAGATATCACTGCTAATGACTTCGACTTTATTAAGAAGAAGAAGATCCTTAGGTGGGACAGGTGTACAGATATGAAGGATTTAGAGTGATTGAAGTTGTACAAATATTGGCAGGTTTGTTATGTGCCCAAGATTAAAGTTAGGGAATACTTAGCGAAATTTCCATCGTGAAGGTCTAGGGATCTTTATTTGAAATTATGCCTCAATGTGCTTCCACCCTTGGAGGTGATTGGCCGCAAACTCAAAATACCAAAGGAGCTAAGAGGGTGCCATGTGTGTGGCCAGGCCCCTTTAGAAACTTTGCAACATCCGGTTCTGGAATTTCCCAGATCAACTCCATTCAGTGCTCTCCGGCTGGAATTGGGAACCACATCATGGTGGGCTCAATTTGCTAAGCAAAGGTTGTCTCTGCTAGAAACATTGAAATGGCTGGAAAACTCTAGTATGTGCAATTCCCTGTATGAGTGTCTGTGGAACAAAGACAACACCATACCTTTTTTTAGAAAGCTTTCTTAAGAGCTGTCTGAATTTTTAGAAAATAATAGATATCACTGCTAATGACTTCGACTTTATTAAGAAGAATAAGATCCTTAGGTGGGACAGGTGTACAGATATGAAGGATTTAGAGTGATTGAAGTTGTACAAATATTGGCAGGTTTGTTATGTGCCCAAGATTAAAGTTAGGGAATACTTAGCCAAATTTCCATCGTGAAGGTCTAGGGATCTTTATTTGAAATTATGCCTCAATGTGCTTCCACCATTGGAGGTGATTGGCCGCAAACTCAAAATACCAAAGGAGCTAAGAGTGTGCCATGTGTGTGGCCAGGCCCCTTTAGAAACTTTGCAACATCCGTTCTGGAATTCCCACATTTTTATATTGATAAAATCTGGGTATTAGGGCCCTGGGTACATTCTGTGGGATGTATTGACTCACCTCGGCTTTGCTATGCTGCAGCACTGTGTTATGATGGTGCCAGAAAACAGCAAAATGCCCACAAAACCCTTGTGCGCGCCTAAACCTCTGAAAATCTCATTTTGCAAAACACAAAAGATGGCTGCCCAATCTGCCACGCGTGTTGTCAGTAGTGGAAAAGAGCTCTCACTCCTGAAATATGTGAATGGGCTCCGCAACCAGTAAAAATGGAGTACAGAAGGAAAAAGCACTACTTTGCTACATGAAACCCAGAATCCTTTTTTTAAATCCCTTTTTCTTTGCTGCTGAAACTGCAGAATGCTGGTACAGAACACCCTCAAACATCCAAAATTCTTGCTGGGTGCTACAATTCACTTAGGGCCTCATTACACGGAAGGCGGTGAGCCATGGCGCTATTAGCGCCATGGCTCATGCCGGTAAAATACCGGCACCGCCTTGGCGGAAAGGGGATTTACCGCCCCATTCCAAGGTTGGTGGGGCGGTAAATCCCCCTTCCGCCATTGCCCTTCCCCATTCCCATTTCTGCCCCATAGGGCTCTATGGGAATGGGGAAGGCGCTAATTACGGCACCGCAATTTTGCGGTGCCGTAATTAGCTCCGAGGTCCCTTAGCGGGTTGGTTTTTAACGCCTGCAAAAAGCAGGCGTTAAAGTACCAACCCGCAAAGGGACCTCGTAGTACGGCGGTAAGGGTTAACGGTCACCGTTGTCATTAACGGTGACCGTTAACCCTTACCGCCGTCCGTGTAATGAGGCCCTTAGTTTAAGAAATCATTGTGAACTTACAAAGTCCTGAAAAGCTGAAAGCATAAAGGGATTTCTACAGCAAAAGTGGCCTGTCTGTGGATCTGTCAAAAATCTCTGGGTGCAGTACCCTGGGCCGCCTAAATGACAGCTGTCAGGAGCCTACCTGATTAAACTTTAAACATGTATACACTGAAATCAAATGTTTGCAATCTAAGAGGCCTTTTACTGAGAGTAACCCATATTGTAATTCTTTTGATCCCATGGTTTAAAATTTTGAATGAGAATTTAGCTGTGATTTGATACAACAAGTTTGTTTTAAGCTAAGGAAAAATCCACAAAATGTAACAATTAATTTAAACCTGGCTGAAAGCTGCAGAACTTGATTAACTGGTTTTCTCACAGAAGAAAGGTCTATCCCCCCAGCAGGAAATCACACCGAAGCGTTAATTATGGGGTTGGGGAAGAACCTGGTCTACAGAGGAATGAGGAACAATGACCAGCTGCTACTAAGGAAATGCGAGGTGTGAAGACAGTCGTAAATGGCCTCTGCCAACCGCAAGAAGGGAGGAGACTGCTCCTGGACTGCATGGACACAAAAAGAGGCAGACCCAAACAACCATCTGTGGCTGAACATAAACAAAGAACACTTTTTTAAAAGACGGATAACTTACTGTTTAAAATTGTGAAAAATATAAAAGTAACAGATTTGTGAATCTCAATTTTGGCTGTACGTTTCAAGAGGTGGCAACATTGTGTGACATGTTCTGGAAAGAAATGACAAGAAATGTGATTTTACGTAAAAAATATTTCTGCTAGAAGTATGAAACTTTATACACTTCTGCCCATGTTACATGTGCACACTTGTGGACATTTGCTTATAAATTGGACATTGTGTTCCTGATGAAAAGGGCAAAATTCTGTGAAAAGCAGAGACAAGAACCCACTGCTATGGGGTTTTGAGGAGTAGCTGATATGGAAAATATGTAACCTGTATATGTGATTGTTATAGAGGTTGCACATGTGGAAATATGTATTTTGCCAAAAGTAGATTTTGTGTTCCAGGGGCTAGAGGTGGATTCTCAGCCTCATAAAATCACACCATAAAGGTGACACTCTGTTTCTCTCCTCATATCAAGGCAGAGAGTAGACTCTGACCTAATCACCTTTCAAAGGGGCAAGCTTAGGATAAACCAGCCCACGCACCCCTTTATGATGCCTGTTCATAGCATAAACAGAGACAGCTCACCACTCAAAAAGACAGACAGATTCACTCACTGTCCCAGTGCTGGCGGAGCACCCTGCTGCTGAACTCTACATCTTCATTGCTCCAGACTCCAGAAACTTGGCAAAGAATAAACCCATTGCATAGCTGAACCATTTTCAGCTAGGCCTCAAAATTCCAGAACCAGAATCCCACCAAAGGAGAAACATCATAATATAGCCGGGCTGCGCTGTACTTCTTGCCTGCTGAAAATAACTATCATCAGAACCAAGAAGGGCAGATCCAGTCCAGTCCTGTGCTATGACCAGAGTGCATTGCAGATCCAGTCCTGTGCCGATCCTAACCAGTCTGATGTGCCCAGCCGTCTGTCTTAAACCAGATCCAATCCCCTGAGCAGAATTGACGGTTCCATTTAAAAACATATCCAGTGAGTATCTCTAGAAAGAATTGTGTCACTGGCATATTTATTTTGCATAGTCTCAATCCCTATCTTAAACCCATCCTATCTTGTTTTCAGAACCTTTTTTTCTAGGAGTATTTTTGAATTGTCTGAACTCTCTATCCAAACCATCCTATCTTCCTCCTGTACTAGTATTGCTAAAACTATCTCTCTGCTGATATTTTCTCATCTGAAGAAGGGGAGTTTCCTCCGCAGGCAGTCATTCTGATCAAGTTGCTGTGTTCCTGTGTGGTATTCGTTTTGTTCATAGTCATCCTTTAGTGTAAGGAACCCTTTTGTCATTTTAAAAGCGCATTCCTGTTTTCCATTCTTGTGCCTATCTCAAAAAAACAACCTCTACTAAAACGCTCATAACTCTGTCAGTGGTTGTGCTAGAAACAACATGTCAACTTCTGCTTGTAGCTAACATCCACAACTTTAAATAGCATCTAAAACTGCATACAAAATCCAAATGGTTGGCCTGTTATCGTGAATATCGCACAGTAAAAAGTGTGCCGCAAATTTTCATTTTGGAAAATTCTTACAAATGTAAAACAGCTTTTAATTGCTTCTGACTTGAATTTTCAGATTTCAAATGTTTTCTTGGGATTAAATCATTGCTTGTGTTTGTGTGCAACTATCCAAAGCGACACCCATAAGAATGTATGACAATTTCAGCAATTTTGTCCATATTTGGTGTTTTTGCCCAGTCCATTCTAAAGATAACTTTAAAAGCCATTCTGACAGCTTAACAGCCAATTCCGTTTTCTCTTGTGTTTGAAAGGGGGAAAGTGGGATTGATATTCTATTTGATTTCTGCAATTCCTGAATACCTGCTCTCTCTCCTCCTATCTATTTACATTACCTAGTGGGGGTTGGGGGGTGTGCAGGGGGAACATTTAACCACAGTGCCATCCTATCTGAAACCACACAAAGTATCATTTTCAGTGCTGAATTGTTTTGCTCACTACTTACTCCTTGTGTATTTAAGATATTATTCAGTGTTACATCTCCCCATTGGTGATTGTTGTGTACTTATTAAAACATATTGTGATAAAATTTTAAATACATAAATAAATCTTTACCTTTGCAAACCAGCCTGATTCCTGGTTCAGTGTGATCGGGCGGTTCCAGGAGAAGGGTGTCATATGAGTGGTACATCGTTCAGAATAAAGAACTTTTAGACAAAAATAAATAGGGATTTCAGTTGTGCACTACATGCTAGGTGTTGACTTGGGTGTATGCCGGATTGAAATCACTTACAATTCCATCCACTCAGTAATTAATCCTGCATTTTGTGAGAGACTAATGACAACAGAAAATCAGAGTCTAATACTTGCAATGACAACAATGTTGGTCATAATACTTGCAAAATTGGAAATGGTGCTCAGGCAGGAGGAGTTTGATTAGCTGGATTGTTGTGATGAGTAAAGAGTATTAGAATGTGGTAGATTAGGCATGTATTTATTTATTATTTATAGAGCGCACTGCAGCCCTTGGGCATTGAGGTGCTGTGAAGGACATGTATGAAGGCATGATTCAGGGTTACAGTAATGCGGCCCCACAAAAATACTTGGTGCAGAATGATAAAATACATAGTGAACAGTTAGATTGGGCATTGCAGGGAGGCATACAGTTAGTGCATCCGCTTATGGCTTTCCAGGTATCTGTTAGACAAAGGGCCTCATTACGACCCAGCGGTAACCATGGCGCTATTTTTGCCATGGTTGCCACTGGAAAACTACCGATTCCGCCATGGTGAATGGCGGAATTACCGCCCCATTCCAAGGTTTGCAGGGGCGGTAATTCCCCATTCACCATGGCCCTTCCCCATTCCCATCTGAGCCCCCATAGGGCTCAATGGGAATGGGGAAGGCAGTAATTATGGTACCACAAATTGCGTTACCGTAATTACCTCCAAAGTCACTTTGCGGGTCCCGTCCTTAACGGCTGGTAAAACCAGCCGTTAAGGGAGGACCCGCAAAGGGACCTCGGAAGTGGCCGTAAGGGATTACCGGTACCGGTGCCCTTTCCGGTACCGGTAATCCATTACCGCCCGGGTCGTAATGAGGCCCAAAGAGCCTAGTCTTAATGGCTTTCCTGAAGGTTGCGTGAGAGTCAATCTGACGCAGTTTTGGAAGGAGAGCGTTCCGGTGGGTGGCAGCCATGTTAGGGAAGCTCGAGCCACCAGCGCGCACTTTGTGTGTAATGGGCGCCATTATTCTGTTGGCGTAGGGCTGTTCTTGATGGTCTGGAAGTGGTGTGGGGGATAATTCTGTGGGCTAGGTAGGGGGGTGCCAGCCCATGGAGGCATTTGTGCGTCAAGGCCAGTGTTTTTAACACAATCCTCTCCTTGATGGGGAGCCAGTGAACCTTCCTCCTGATTTCTGAGATGTGGTCGTGTCTGGAAGTGCCTGTGGCAGCTCTCAAAGTGTTGTTTTGAGCTAATTGGAGTTTGGCCAGGTTTTTGCGAGAGGTCCCTACAAAGAGTGCATTGCAGTAGTCGATCTGGAGCCGATAATCGCCCTGGCAATTGTGAGACAATTTTCTTGGGGGAGGAAGGGTCTAGCTGCGTTAAGCAGTTTGGAGTGGTATGCTGATGCAGAGGCGACGGCATTGACCTGCCTGTTCATGGTTAGGTCAGGTTCAATGTACACTCCCAGAGTCTTAATGACTTTGGAGACTGCAATAGGGATGTTTTCGATAATAAAGGATGAGTATTGCTCGCTCAGTTTTCCTAGGGTACCTGAGGATCCGATTAATAGAAGTTCTGTCTTCTCACTATTGAGACAGAGCCAGTTCTCTGCCATCCAGGATTGGATGGTAGAGTAGATGGCATTTAGGGTGTTAAGGTCACCTGAGACGGGGATTAATACCTGTGTATCATCCACGTAGCTGGTGTATGAGATGCCTAGAGCGTCCAGAATTTTGAAAAGTGAACTACTGAAGAGGTTTTAAAGTGTGGGGGCAATACAGGATCCCTGCGGTACCCCGCATTTGATGAGACTCGGGTCGGCATGGGCAGAATCAGAGAAAACCATCATGACTCTGTACTGTAGAAAGGAGGTTATCCAGGTACAGGCGCTTGGAGAGAAATTGGCTGCGCTGGAGAGGTGGTGACACAGGGTCTGATGATCCACCAGGTCGAAGGCAGCAGAGAGGTCCAATAGGATAAGGAGCGCAGGTTTGCCGACATCTCTGAGATCGTCCATTTGATTTTTTAAATCAATCAAAGAAGTTTCCGTGCCATGCCTCGGTCGGAAGCTGGATTGGCGTAGACCGAGGAGGTGGTTGTTCTCGATGAATTCTTGAACTTGCAGATAGGCTGCTTTGGCCAGAATTTTTAGTAGGAACGGCACAGTGATAATAGGCATATAGTTCCCAGGGACTAGTGGGTGAAGGGATGGTTTTTTCATGAGCGGGCGGACCCTTGCTTCTTTGAGCGTCATAGGGACGCGGCCTGTCTGGAAAGAGGAGTTGATAAAGGCGGTAATGACTGTGGTGAGGATAGATGCGCAGTCTTTGATGACCTGAGCAGGACAGGCGTCACCTTTACAGTTGGAGGCTTTGATGGAATTGTGGAGAGCACAGACCTCAGATTCAGTCATATCCCTGAAGTTAAACACTGGAGTGGGGTGCTCTGGGATAATCGGAGGCGCTGTGTCACGAGGTTTGGGATCAAGGTCCAAGAGTGCTTTTTGGTGGTTTAGGATTTTAGTATGCAATGTTTCAAGTTTGTCCAGGAGGGCTGCTTGAATCTTGTTGCACCATGCTTTGTCTTTTATTTGGTGGGTGGGGGGGAGCAGGAGACCCAAGCTCCCTAAAGATGGAGAAGATTTCTCTCGTCACTGATTTGGCGTTAGCAATTCTGGTGTTAAAGGATGCCGCCTTGGCCTGAGTGATGGAAGTTTTGTAATTTCTGGAGATGGTTTTGAAGGCTACTTTGGAGGCGTCTGTGGGGTGTATTTTCCATGTGGCAAGTGCTGCCTCTTTTTAGCACGGAATTCCATTAGTTCTTGGGTGAACCAGGCATTGGCATGTTTGTTTTTATTGGGTTTTTTTAAAGTGAGAGGGGCGACTTTATCAACCGCTTGGGAGATGGCTCCATTGAAGGCTGAGGCAAGGAGTTCAGGGTCATTGGAGAAAGGTGGCAAGAGGGGTGGTACTGCGAGAAAGGGCATAATGTTCTCTTTGGTGAGTTTACGAGAACTTCTGGAGAGAGCGGCAGGCAGGGGAGTAGTTCCTTTTGGAGCCCCCTGAGGGGTTATGATGCTAAATTTAATACAGTGGTGATCATACCAGGGATGGCAGCAACATCCGATACCAGGATTGAGCAGTTGTGAGAGGACACCCAGTCAAGCGTGCAACCCTTCTCGTGAGTGGGCTGTGAAATGGCTTGGGAAAATCTTAGGGGTGAAAGGGCTTTCTGGAGGGTGGCAGAATTCAGGTCAGTGGGGTCATTGAGACCTAGGTTGAAGTCACCAAGCAGCACGATTTTAGAGGTTTCCTTCAGATTGTCTGAGAGTGCATGAATCATGGAGGTATGGAAGTCAGTGACAGGGCCAGGGGGGCAGTAGGCGAGGTGGAGTGTTATGGAACAGTTAGGGGAGTGGTAGAGTTTAAGTGGGAGGTGATCAGAATTTTGGCATATTTCACTGTTAAGCTGCCTGATGGAGATAGTGCCTCTAGCTATGACAGCTACACCACCCCCTCGTTGCCCCACCCGGTCTTGCCTATAAATGGTGTAACCAGCAAGGATGGCAAGAGAGAGCGAAGGGCCAGAGGTATCCATTAGCCAGGTCTCACAGATGAAGAGGAGGTCCAGGTTGTCTTTGCTAATGAGATCATGATCAAGAGAGTGTGCCGGCAAGGAACGTGAGTTGATGAGGGCACATGGTATTTGTGTGGTGGAGCTGGTATATGCACTATGTTAAGTGCAGGGCAAGTCAGCAGGCAGTACCGTGCGGCATGTCTCAGCGGTATGCATAGTATCAACATTTAAAGCAGGCAGTGCAATGGGGCATGTCTCAGCGGTATGCATAGTATCAACATTTAAGACAGGCAGTGCAATGGGGCATGTCTCAGCGGTATACATAGTAACAACATTTAGGGCAGGCAGTGCAATGGGGCATGTCTCAGCAGTATGCATGGTATTAACATTTAAGGCAGGCCGCGCAATGGGGCATGTCTCAGCAGTATGCACGGTATCAACATTTAAGGCAGGCAGTGCAAATGGGGCATGTCTCTGCAGTAAGCAAGGTATCAACGTTTAAAGCAGGCAGTGCAATGGGGCATGTCTCAGCAGTATACACGGTATCAACATTTAAGGCAGGCCGTGCAATGGGGCATGTCTCAGCGGAATGCATGCGATTTGCGTCCGTGGTATGTAGTCGAGGGTATACCTACTGGAGGAGAGGACTGTGGGCATGGCAGACTCTCGGTCAGAGTGTTGGACGGGTATGTGAAACTGCGTCTTCGTGCAGTACTACGTGGACCCAGAGGTATGGGGGCGCGTATGGCTGGGACCGGCAGGGGAGTGCTAGGAGGGATAATGGGCCGAAAACATTGAGCTGCACTCTGGTGGGACATTGGGAGGAGTTCCGAGAGTGTTTTGGGGGGCGTGGCTGGCGGTGCCCAGATGGGGCAGTGATGGCGCATGGAACAGCGAGCAGCGATGCCAGCCCGCTGTGAAGGTGCACGGTAATGAGTGTTTTCCGGGCAGGTGGGTGGGCGTTCAGACAGGGATTCGGGGGTGAGTCTTGCTCTCAGGCGAGCATTTCTGAAAATAATACTTGGTGTAGAGCTGCATGACCGCACGTTGAGAAAGTGCGAGCGGAGGCTGAGGGGGCAATGCACGGTTGCTCTCTCTGAATCAGTGCTTGCATCTCCCTTACCTGTGAGAGTAGGTCTAGTGGTGGTCTGCGGCGTCGAGCAGCAGAGAGCTGCAGAGAGGGGTTGAGGCCTTGTCTCCTGGCCTTTCCTCCGCGGCTTTGCCTCCCGGCTTCACTCCCCTCTATTTAAAGCAGGAGGGGGGGGGCGAGGAGCATGCGGGAGCCAATCATGGTGATGGTCGTGAGTTGTGTTGCCAGTTTCCTTGTTAGTAGTGGCGGCGGCCATCTTAGGGCTGGAGTCGTCCTCGTAGAGGGCCGTAGGGGCACAGAGTGTGCTGGGGCACAACCGTGCTTCTGTAGGAGATGCTTCCTGGGTCGGGAGATGACGGTGGACACCCCCTCGCAGCGGAGCTGCAGAGAGGGATTGAGGCCTTGTCTCCTGGCCTTTCCTCCGCTGCTGTCGAATATTGATGAACTGACACACACAAATGAGCGTTGAGTTGTAAATTGATCTGGGTAGGATGGATGGCGGTGAATCTGCTAAAACTGAAATGGAAATGTGGTTCTATTTGTTATTTTTTCCAATTTTAGTTTCGTTAGTAGGGAATTGTATTTTAGGAATTTAGCATATTGTTTTATTTTGGATATTGTATTTTACGATGATCAGTGATAATAAGTTTGATTGTAAACTAGAAAACACTGAATACATTTTTTTTAAAAGAATATAGGGATTATGGCACTCTCTGATCGTGCATCGTTCATGTTGGTTAGTGAGTTTACTAGTGCTACAAGAAGTCCAGGAACATGGAGATGTGAAGACATTTTGCTCAGGGGCAAACTACATCAACGGGAAATTATGAGGCTCCTGAAAGACTGTTGGAAAATCAATGATACTTCTGATGTTTCTCTTCCCATGTACTGCACTCGCCCTTCTCCCGGCCCCCCGCACTTTCCCCTTCCCCCATCCCATGCACTGACGCGATCTGAATGACACTTGGCCTAGTAGGATCGTTGTCTGTCCTCGCCTTTGTTCCCCCTCCCTCGCCTCGTCGCGCCATGAAAAACTTGTGTACAGGCATGTTATAAATGCCATATCATATCATATCTTTTCAAAATAAATGGGACACAATGGGCCTCATTAGGACCCAGGCGGATTTCGCGGTGCTAAATGCACCGCGAAGCACGGCGGAAAGCCGTCGATAGCGCCATGGGGGTTGGCGGATTTACCGCCCCATTCCGACCTCGGCGGAGCGGTAAATCCCCAATCCCCATTCTGCCCTTCCCCATTCCCATTCTTGCCCCATAGGGTATAATGGGAGTGGGGAAGGAGTTAATTACGCCACCGTAAAATACGGTGGCGTAATTAACAACGAGGTCCCGTAGCGCCATGGTTTTCTCCGCCTGGTAAAACCAGGCGGAGAAAACCTCCATGGCGCTACGGGAACTCGTAGTATGGCGGAGAGGTACGCCATGCACTACGCTGGCGTAAAACCCTCTCCGCCAGGGTCCTAATGAGGCCCAATGAAGATGGTTGACAGGGGCACATTTACACAGCTAGCTGTAGAATCTATGTGACTGAGTAGCTTAACATAGGCTCAATCATGCAATGATATATCAATTCCTGAGGAGCAACACAAAGAAGGTGACATTATTAGTGCTTACAAATACTAACTGGCTCGGGGCTATCTTAATACACTTGACTAATAAAATGGAGGGCCCCTGTTCAAAGTCAAGTGAATATTCTATGAACCTTATAATACAAAGGGGTTTTAGTTTTAGATCCTTAAAAAACCAACAGAATAGAGCATAAATACACCCCATAATTGATTATGAAGCACAAAAGAAGGTAAAAAGGAAGGAATTCCAGCTGGGCGAAACATCTGGACCATTCTGAGTGAAAATGATATCTAAATCAGGTACATTTATCCTCCCTTTCATACATGACAAAATCACATTAGAGAGACCTACCATTGGAACAGAGGTGCAAGTGTATTTAAGCAACATACGTTGAATAAAAGCCCCTGCCCAGATAGGTTTACAGTCTGGTTTTATGTAAGATTCTCTTAGGTCTTTTACCAATTCTAAGTAAATTGTTCAATGCATTACGGGAACAGGACCTGCTTAATGAATCTATGACTCGGTTCATCATTACTATAACACCTAAGTTCCTAGTAGATCCTCCATTTAAAGGCCCATCCCATTTATGAACTTTGAACCTGAATTTTACACACAGTTGTTAGTGGATAGGCTAGAACCCTCATAGACCCTGATCAGTCAGGATGTGTACTAAATTAGAACACCTCTGACAACATTAAAAGGTTTTTGCATCTCACACGCAGACTGGTTGGAGAGGTGGTTCTTGAGTCTACTCTGTGTATATTTGGCTTTGTACAGAAAATACTGTGCATGATATTATTTATATTTTTAGTAAGTTTGGTATTAGTTCTCCCACAGTGAGTGTAAGGGCCAATGGGGCTAAACTGACAGTTGTGCTCTTATGATGGGCACTAAACTTGGCTGATCGCTCTCACCAATTCATTTTGCTTTATTCGTGTGGCCTTTGTGGCACATAAAAGAACAAATGCTGTTCCATGGGTTCACATTTCATTTCATTCTATCATTTGTATAGCACCTTTCACCATGGATATGGTCGCGATGCACTGTAGGTTGAACACTGTTAGATATATTTTGGGGTTATACCAAGTACTTAGTGGTATTTTATTGTGGTATTTTTTTAGTGCTGGTATTTGTGGTATTTTTATAGTGATGAGACTAATTTCAGAATGCCGACTAATAATTATTTCACCAGGGTCACTGACAATAAACAAATACTGGACCTAATACACTCTGAATAAATGTCTCATGCTCTCCTGTGATGTTTTATTTACAACATCATGAATAAGCTCTTTTGGCTGTGTTACAACAAATGGAAAGCATGCAGTTGGGAGGATAGTTCAGGGGCAATGTGCTTGCCTTGGAATCAAGATGACACCGAGCAACGCAGGTTTGATCCCCGGGTCTGTGCTTAGAAACCTCTGGGTATTCAGCGTGTTATAAATAACCAATCATATCATATCATAATTGAAATACCACACATTCCGTCCAGCCTCCCTGACTAAAATGATTTACTGCAAACACACACACACACACATATAGCACCTCTGAAAGGCTCAACACCCATGAGTAATTTACCTTATGTTTTGCCACATGTGGTAAAATGTGAATTACTGCATGCGGTAAAATAGGCTTACCACCTGTTGGACCTCAGTCTATGGGGGTCATTCCGAGTTTAGAGGCAGCCATGGTGCTATTAGCACTGGTCCGGGTTCTCTGAATGGGGACTTACCGTGCCATTCCAACCTTGGAGGGCCCGGTAAATCCCCATTCAGAAAACCATTCCTCATTCCCATTCGAGCCCCCAAAGGGCTGAATGGGAATGGGGAAGGAGCAAATAACGGGCCCACTAATAGCGGGCCCGTTATTTGCTCCCTGGTTCCTTAACGGGTCACGCTAAGAATGGCTGGTTAGACCAGCCGTTCCTGGTGGGACCCGCTAAGGGACCTGGGAATATGGCGGTAGGGGGTTAACGGCAATGGCATCCTTACCAGTGCCCTTAACCCCCTACCACCATACTCGGAATGAGGCCCTATGTGTTAACAATAATTCGGGCACATAATAAAATGCTGTTCCAATTCATTTTTTCTCTTTTATGGCTTTATAAAATGTTAAAATTCAGAAAACAACCAAACACTTGTATTCTACTTTACTCCTTTACAGACACTTATATTTAAACATCAATAAAATGCATGTGATTAAATAGCTTTTATAATAATAAGCTTCAGTTACACATGTTTGCTGGCTGGCTAACGCATTGTCTGATGTAACCTTGAATGTTTCTCTCATACAATTCTTGGCAGCTATAAAATGGGAACCCATTCAAAATATAGATTGTGAATTACTTTAAGAAAACAAACATATTTCTATCACACAACCTTTAAGCATTTCCCACGTACACTACACGCTCCTCAATTACTGTTATTTTACCTAGATAAACTGGCTATATTACCGATTTAGCTTGGCAGTAAATACTCCCTCAGCCTTTCTGCCTGCCTCGTACAGGGTCAATCCAGATAAGGATTCTCAAGACTTCACAGCTTTGCTAAGAATTGCGAACCCAGGAGAGAAAGAGCTTCAGCTTTGGTCAGCTTGCAATCAGCCCAGCACCAGCCCTCTGCTACCTTCGTCAGTCATTGCCAGAAAAGGAATTCACCAGATCCACCCACTAAAACAGCATATGGTTTCCTCTGTACATTTCTCATTGTGCTAACTGCATTTCTGAATAGCAATAAAGATACATCTCGCTTGTGCTTCCTGCTCCAAGTCAAAGCAATGGCTTTAGGAATGGATCTTCACATTCATCTCCAGCTGGACGTTTAACTCATTTTTCTTCCCATTTTCAGAGCATTATGCATTGGCTCAATCTGCATCCAGCCTATTTCATGGACTAATTTGCACTAAATGTTATTATGCGATTCAGTTACATGTTAGACGGGGTTGGGTTAATTATTGTTAGATTTATGTTAGTATAATATTTAGTGCAGCTCAGATCATTAAAATAACATAATGGAGCAAAGTGATAATTTTCTAGAATGTGCTCTGTGGATTGGCATCTATTTAAAATCAGCCTGCGACTCATATCCTTGAGTCCATTAATGAGTCCCACACCCTTGGTCCTAGTTAAAACTCAATCCCTCACTAAAATGCGAATGCTGAAATGCAGAGTCTAGACGTTCAAATGCAGAGTCTAGATTCCTACTCATACAACACCCTCTGAGGGTCCGAAGTCTGGGAAAGTTAGTTGGTGCTAGTATGTGTTTGTGCATAATGGCAATTAGCGGCTATGAGGGCTTGGCCGAGTGTATGCAAATGGACAAAGACAGCACACAAAACCTGTCTACTCGCAAATGATACGATCCTAATTTCACATACTTCTTGACTCTACTTACAAAATAAATGTATACCTTTGCTGGAGGGTCCAGTTTTAAAGTAAACTACTCTAGATTGGAACTATTAAACATGCCGGTGGCATTCATGGAAAACAATGCGATTAACATATTAACTATCCGGGTGTACAAATAACACTGGGATTATCTCTGTATAGGGCAAGCTATCCACAACTGTTTGCTCATCTAGGATATGACTTTGGGAGATGGAGGAAACCTCCAATGTTACAACTTGTTTACCGTTAGGTCCTATACTTACAATTTTACTCAGTACAAAACAGTGAGGACAATGAAAGAATGAAAGCCTTCAAAGTCGCTTTTACTCTTT
Source organism: Ambystoma mexicanum (assembly GCF_040938575.1). NCBI lineage: Eukaryota > Metazoa > Chordata > Amphibia > Caudata > Ambystomatidae > Ambystoma > Ambystoma mexicanum. The sequence continues at coordinate 368,073,068 of NC_090934.1, forward strand.
GATTTTACTCTCCACTTTGTCAAAAAATGTAAATGCAGCCCACTTTGCAGACTGCATTTACAATGCATTACCATAGAATGTTCCTGCTTTTAGCAGGTGTTATATGCAGGGAAATTGCATTGGAAACATTAGTTTAATGGCAGCATGAATTTCCATGCTGGGATCAAATTATGTGCTCTTTGAAGATGGACTGTAACGTATGGTAGAAACTTTCATGTATTGCCCTTGATTCAGATTCAAATAGTAAGAACCTATGTTCGAGTGGTAAAGCAAAGTGTAAACTGCATTACACTTTCATTTTACGCTTTGCTTTACCCCGCCAGGCCTTATGACATTACCCCAAGTGTAAATGCTGCTTGACATTTCTGCATGGCAGACAGCATTTGCAATGGATTCCTACAGAATATAAAACAGGTCATTATTACTGATTACATGCAATCGCATTGGCAGTAAATGCATTTGATTTTTGCTCGTGGAGCGTAGGAGAAGGCAGGAAGAGCAATTCGGTCTGGCATCAAAAACAATACAAATGCTTTGGAAATTCATCTGAGGTGTAAAACAATGTCGAGCTCATGTCTGAGTCCCCTGGAGCGTAACAGTAATGTATCACCATGTTACGCCTTACTTTTATGCGTTTGGAGACAGGGGAGTTGCTAGGTCTGGAACAGAACCGGGGCTAAGCTGATGTCGGAACTGTCGGGATTGGGGGCTAGCTAGTCTTTTGGCTGTAGCTCCTGAGATTCTATCCGGGGCTACAACCAAAAGATCAGGGGCTATAGCCCCCTTAGCCCCCCCCCCTAGCAACGCCCCTGTTTGGAGATATAAATGCTCTTTTGCAGGTGGAGTGGGAAGATGTAAATTGATGCACGTTGCTGCCACCCCTTTCTGACACCGTCTGAAAAACCACGTTGTTTTATGCCAACATATTTTCATGGCAGAGTACAATTAATCCTATGGAATCTGCCTGTTTTGAGTGCTTGCTAAAAACAGACATAATACAATGTAAATTCCGTCTGCCGTGCATTAATGGCAGGTGGCATTTACACTTTTGACAAATCGTACTGGACTTTTCTCATTTGATTTTACAAAAGTGGACAATTGCAGGCAGAGGACACAAAATTACTGAAGTACAATGTGAGTACCTGAGTAACCATTTTAAACACAGTTTGTATGCATTGGATACTGTTCTGGGGACAGTGAGGCCCAGCTATGAGTACTAGGGAACAGAAGACATCATTTGATTATTGTATGTCTATAACCTTTGTACTCATTGACGAACCAGGTGTTAATACTGACATACTGTTGGTGAGAGTAAGCTTCATCAATTATGTTACAATTAGTGCAATAGCTTTCCTTTCAAAGGCTCCATATATATTGCAACTTGTTTCATAGAATTGTGTTTAAATGCCTACATGTTTTAACTAGCAGCACTTTTAAGAAGTAATGGGTCCATTAATTATGTGATTATTTTGTGAATGGCATACTTCAGGCTGGTAAAGATGACTCTCGGGACAGGGGATCTGTGGGATACTTTGATTTCCCAGAGGAATTATGTCATTGTCCGAGCGCACTCATCTCACATCCCACTTGCCCTAAGCAAAGTGTGCTTCAGCTCTAACTGATTCTCTTCAGTGAGCCTCTGCTTGGCCTGTATACCACTTTTCGAGTCGTCTGTGAATTGCCACTGTGTTTCATAGAGGTAAACTGCAGAGACACATTTCATAAGGCATAACATCCTGCAGAGCTCATTTCAGATGTGAAATGTTTTGTCTTCCCGGAATTAGAATTCGCCTATAGATGCATGGTATGTGTAGTCATCCAAGTACATTGATAAAACTACAAGTACCAACATGCAAAGTGATTTGAGCTGAGAAGTCAGGACAGACGAACACTGGGGATCATTATGTATGTACGTAAAAGTGAAATGTAAAACCAGTTCATAAGCCATTTACACCTTGTTGTACCACTAAGGGGGATTTACAAACCATTTCAGTTGGAGTAGTGGCTCAATACGAAGTTAACATTTCCATTGTGCAATCATTCTCTATTTTTAAATGCCTCCTGGTTTAACACTAGCCTCAGATGATCATGACAACATAAAACCAAAGGATTCCTGTGGATTATGGGAAGAAAGCTCAGGGGCAATGTGTTTCTGTTGGAAGCATGACTAGCAGAGAAACACAGGTTCGAATCCCAGTCCCACCCTTAGAGACTGGTCTCCAGTAAATTAATCAAACTGTTTTGACACCTGCTAAAAGCTGGCAGATTCCCTACGAACTCACTGTAAATGATGTCTGTCATGCATTAGTGACGCAGAAATGAGGGGGTTATTTAAAAGAAAGTTAATTTCACTGGGCGACCACGTCCGTTTGCACTTATGTGCAAAACGTCCCCTCTGGGTAATTTTCACCTTTTTCACCACGTAAGAGGAAAACTACACAGTGAAACAAAAGTAAAATAGCCTTTACTCTTTAATTTTGCACTACGTGTTTTGCAATATAAATACCTCCCACAAGTAACGATTGCAGGAGGCATTTACAGTACATCCCTACGGAATCCACTTGTGTTGACCATGTGTAAATGTCAGATGGGTTCTATAAGAATCTATTGGTTTAATGCCATCATGAAAATACATGGTGGCTTTAAACGATGAGGGTTATTTTCGACATAAAATGGAGGCATAAAAGCAATGTGTATTGCATTTATGCCTCCATTTAATCCCTTGCCCCAATTTGCAGCCCTTCCAAGGTGCAGTAAGAAAGCAAAGTGGAGGGTGCATAACCACTTTGCTTTCCTCCTCCATTATGGAAGAGCGCCAAGTTGTATGCATGCATGAGATTTTCACGCAGAGATAAAAGAAATTTGCCTCGCAATTGCGTCTGCTCAAAAGCAGACTCCATAGAAATCCATTACAAAATACTGCCCCACATCCTGCAAAGCGCAGTTTGCAGGCAGTGTTTTATTTCTCTCAAGGAGGTAAGAAAAAGTGAAGCATAAAGGCGATTTTACCTTACTTTACTGTTGACATTTACACGCCACTTTGAGAGTGATGAAATCTGCAATGACCATTTTTACCACATGACCCCAGCCATTTATTTATTTATTTGTATTTGTTGTACGCCCAGACCCTGAGGTATCACAGTGTAGTTACAGACATCTTAGTAGTAGATTGGTAGCATTCAATTCACAGTACATATATATGTATATATACACAAAAAGGCATGTAAAATTACAAAGTTACAAGAGCATAAATTTACACAGGTTATTAGAATTATTAACATGTGTCAGTTGTCTATTATTGGTTGAATAGCCACGTTTTTTTAAGTTTTTTGAAACACTGGAGGGATATTTAGAGGGAGGGAGTTCCAGTGTTTGGGGCCCATGATTGGGAACCTACTTCCTCTGCTCTGGAGTTTTTAAACCGTGGGATCTCAAGGGACGAGGTATTATTAGATCTGAGAGTTCTGTTGGATTCTTTTTTTCTTATTGAATTATTGATATAAATGGGTGCTTTCTTAGTAAGACAATTATGGGTGTCACACAATGCTTTGAATATAATTCTAGCCTTGATGGGTAGCCAATGGGCATCTCTTCTGATATTAGAGATATGGTCTGATTGTTTTTAGTCCCATGGCGGCTTGTAGCACTTTATTTTGCATTAGATGAAGTTTGGCTAGGTTGGCGCTAGAGGTGCCTAGAAGAGGTATATTGCAGTAATCTAGCTTTGATAAAAATGAATGACCTGGCTAATGTAGTACAGTTTTTGGGCGTGAGGAATTGGTGACTTAATGCGATTAGCTGGGAAGTGTAGGAGGTGGATGAGGAAATGTGATTAACATGTTTTGTCATGGTTAAATTAGCATCTAGGTAAATGCCTAGCATTTTTACCTGTTTCACTACTGGAATCAGGGTGCTATCGATGTTAATTGATGAGTAGTCCAAATGGAGGGCATACATTCTTTGTAGGTGAGCCCACAATGAGAATCTCTCTTTTTGTATAATTGCGTAGATTTTGTTGATGATCTCGATGTCATAATCATAATTCCCTGTAATTGGTATGAGGATCTGGGTATCTTCTTCGAAGTTAGTGTAGATGACATCCATAGCATACAGGGCTGAGAATAATAACTTGGTTTACGCATTATATAGGGTAGGTGATAGACATGAACCTTGGGGAACCCCTCTGGGGTCCAATAGACACTCAGGAGGTGCGCTCAGCTAGGAAGGATTTCACCCAGAGGGTGGCCTCCTTGTGAATCTAAAGTAATTTGCTAGTGTTGCACAGAGTTTATTGTGATCCACTATGTTGAATGCTGCAGATAGATCTAACAGCGATAGCATGCACAATTTGCTAGCATCCCTAATGGATTTTAAAGTCGAGGAGTGCCGTTTTAGTGCTGTGGTTTGGCGAAAACCCGAATATCTGACTCCCAGGAGTTGTTTATTTTGAGGTGGGCTTGAATCTGCGGGTAGGCTATTTTATCTATTATCTTAAGCAGAAAAGGAACTGTGGTGATCAGTCGGTAGTTAGTTGGGACTGTTGCGTCTAGGTTTTGTTTTCAGGAGTGGGGTAACCCATGCTTCTTTTATATTGGCTGGGACAGTGCTCATATTGAAGAAGGCATTGATAAAATTCATAATGGTAGGGGTGATAGTGGGGGCACAAAGTTTAATTAAGTGGGTTGGGAACTTGTCTCCTTTGCAGTTGGATGCTTTTAGTTTGGATATTGTTTTTAACACTAAGTCTTGGGTAACAGGAGTGAAGTGGAATAGCTTATTGGTATTGTTGTTAGATGTTTTAGGAGTGGTGGAGTCTGGGATGTTTTTCTCAGCTATGATCTTTCTGTTTGTTTTTTTTTTTTGTAGTAACTTGATTTTGGATGCTAGCGCGTTTTTTGATCCTAGTGCACCACTATTTACTAGAGTTAGCCGGCGTAGTGTCAGGGTGGGATTTTCCAATTCTTGAAGGATGGTGAATAGCTCCTTAGAGTTCGAAGAGGAATTGCTAATGCGTGTGTTATAGGCATTAGCTTTGTGGGTTATGATTGCAGTTTTGTAAATTTTATTGGTCGCTGTGAGGGCATTGCAAGAATCAGCAGTAGGGGATTTTGTGTGGGTATGTTCCAGGGATCCTTAAATGCGCCTAATGGCAACTAGTACGTCATTGAACCAGAAACGTCTTTATTTATTGACACGTCGTGTTTTAGTTATCACGGGTGGTAAAGCGTCAATGGTGATGGTGAGACACTTGTGATAGATGTCTGCGAGGTGGCCCGGGTTATCACTTGTGATACTATTGGAGGAGAGTGCTTCACTTAGTGTAGGTGATATGTTGTCTACTATTAGCTTCTTAATGTTCCTTGTTTCGTAAGAGTCCACTGTTTGGATCTTGGGGGGTGTTGCTTGTTTTCGATTAACGTGAAATTGACGTTATGGTGGTATGTCCAGTAGAGAGGAGCAATCGAGTCAATGGATACCTGGGAGTTGAGTGTGAGTACCCAGTCGAGTAATCTACCCTTAATGTGTGTAGGGGCATTCACTGTTTGCATGAAATTCATGTCTTTGAGGGCATCATGGAAGACGTTAGCTTTGGGGTCCTGCTTATCATTAAAACGTAGGTTGTTATCACCAAGGATGATGCATCTAGTGTTAGGTTTGATATGGGGTGCTAGTAGAAGAGGGATGTCAATGTCCAGATGAGTTTTGATATTGGGCGCTGTGTATATGACCAGAAAGTTAAATGTAGTATTAGTGTTGGACGTGAATTTGGCTAGGAGAAGTTTGTATCCTTCTATTTCTATTTCCTCAAGGGGACATGCCCTAATTTGCAGGCTAGTTTTAGATATTATGGCTACGCTACCTCCCTGTCTGTAGGACCTGTCAGACCTAATAATGCTGAAATCAGGTAGGATGGCAAGAGCTAGTAGGGGGCCAGATGTTCGCTGCAGCCAAGTTTCTGTTACCACTAAGATATCCAGCTGTTGGTCAATGATGAGATCATGGATCTCTATAGCATGGGCTCCAAGTTAATGGGCATTGATGAGAGCACCTTTAAGGTTGAATGGGGGCTCAGGCGGAGATGGTATAGTTGGTATCTGGGATCCTTTGGTTTTAATGGATTGGTTGACAGTGGCGGGTTGGAATTGAGATTGATCTGTTTGGAGTGTGTTCTTGAATAATTTAAATGGGAATGTTTAGTCCTTGATCTTAGTCTGATTAGTCTAAAATTACCTTGACTAGGATGTGAGACAGATGAGACACTGTTGGTAGGCAGCTGGTCCCAGGTTGTCATGGGAAAGAGGGTCGCGGTCTCTAGGTTATTGGGGAGTTTAGTGGTATTTTGGATATTTATAATAGGAGGGAAGGGTGGGGTGGGGGGCAGGAATGGGGTAGGGCAGGCGATAGGATGGTGCCTAGAGCAACCAGTTCTAGCGAGGCCATTTCCCTGGGTAATGAATGTGCTGCATGTACAAGGCAGCCAGTCCTTTATAATACAAAAGGAAACATAGTGACGAGTAGAAGGACATGCGTCACATTGAGTCAGAGCAGGGAAGCATGACAGACAAGGTTTATATGTTCAGTTCCCCACTCAGCCCCAAACAAAGTGAAAATCCAATATATTATTAAATAGGATGATAAGACAAGCATGACCCATACAGGTCTGTCTTGAGATTTTTAACGATGCCTGGGACTTGCAAAATGTGCCATTTTGGTGTGTACAAATAGAGGTGCTAGAACTTTCAAAAATATGCCCCATTATAAGGTCATGATTTTCTGGGAAAATTCGATCCACCATCTGGGATTCCTCCACTGGGGGTCTGAAGACAGGATTCAAGGCTTGCATTGAAATTGTAAGACCCATGACTCAAGAAGGAGGTTGAACCAGCCAATCAGATGCCCAGAGCCATTTTAAAATAGATGTGAGGGCCATAAGAAGGACCAGAGTTCCTCCTGCTTCCCTTATGGGTTTTATTTGGTGGCTACTGAGTTAGGTATGGACACACAAATTGGTGGTTTTGAAGGAGATTTGCTGTGCTTTTAGTAAACTTAGGAGTGTTTTGGACAAGTGTTTTGTACTTTCCCCTGTTCATTTCCCCTGTATGACATCCCAAACGTTGCTAATATCGTTCCTTTCCTTTGTTTTAAGACAAATGTTTGTGTCTGAACCCGAGAAGCCTGCAGTGCTCAGTCTCCCCAAATCTTTGTTTCAAGCACCCTGTCCCATTGTGAGTTACTTGTGAGAATCTCTTTGTCACTTTTTTGTGTTTTGCATATTGATGCCTTATAAACATTATGCACTTAGGCACATATGTGTTTTGCACATAGAGACCTTAGACAGCATGTAATTTTATTTGAAGACTGTCCTATGGGAAGAAGATGAGGAGTTGGACACCGCTGTGTCAGAGTTTGAGGTAGTTAGCAAGAAGGGGAGATGAAAGCTGATGAAGGGTTGGTGGAGGTTGAGACAGATTGAGAGGAGGGGGTGAAGGTGGCTGAGAAGGGGGAGATGGTGGATGAATAAAGGCATGCAGAGCAGGGGGGATAGATATGGCTGCCAATCCGGAGGGGGTTGTGCAGCTACAGAGTCATTGGAAGAATACCTGCTTTATGTAGGTGTCTACCTTAACCTTGGAGGTGGCAGAGAGGAGCTGGAATGCCAGTAGCAGCAGGGAATGAATGGCGGAGGGGATAGATGGGGATCCTACAGGAGGCCAGAGAGCACCAGGAGAAGGAGGCATAGATGAAGGCTCAGGAGGAGAGGACGAGAGGAGGAGAGGGGGTCACGGCAGGATTTCCTGCCCATGCATAATGGGTAAGTGGGGCTCAGGATTTCCTCAAGGGGGTGAAGTTGAGTCAGATGACGTTCTCATCCATGACATCACTAACCATCACTACCCATCTGGGCATCTATAAGGGACTACTTCAGCAACAATTGAAATCACTAACTGGATGCTTGTGCACATATTTCTTCTCTTTTGGAATATAGACACATGGTGACCTGACAAGGAATGGAATCCGCTGCTGTTATTACTCTGCAGAAGTTGGCTATTGTCAGGTAAACTATAAGCTTCAATTTGAGCACAAGAGATTTATGCAAAGTACAATTAAAAGCAATGGCAATGATAGATCACTCGCCATCATAAATGCAATCTCTGTCTGTACGATGAAATATGGCTTATTTGAGCACCCACTGTACAGCTTGATGTGCATTGAACTAAGCAAGTGTGGCTAATCCTCTCAATATTTTACAGAGGAAATTCACTAGTTATAATGCACATGGTTAAGATAAATTGGCAAGGTTTACATAATAAAATAAGAGCCATTACGCAAATCAAAGGAACACAAGTTCCAGACGACCTGACAGCCTTTTAAAAACTAATTTAAAAATAAATGTTTGTGACTAATGATCTTCAAATTATTTTGTTTCTAATGTTCTCTTATTTCTCCTGTGTGTGTTCACGCCATATCTATTATACTCAACTAATTTCTGTTTTGAATGATATATTTTAGTCTTAACATGGGGATTATTGTTTGGTAACATTAACATTCAACGTTGAAATTAATAAATGAAGTAACCTGCTTGTAACAATTTGGATTCTTTCATCGTTCAATGTTCAAATAACGCAATCATATGTGACCAAAACATTCATTAGCATTAGATGACAGAATCTTGTTGAAAGTATAATCAATGACTATGAATAGAACCCTGATAAAGAGAAAAGCTTCAAATACTTGCAGGCTCACTGGTTCACCTAAAATACATTATTTTCTGCCAAACGATTAAGAGGCCGATTCATGGAATAATTAGCGCGGCGCAAGTGGGCAAAAACGTGCGAATCGCAGTGGAATAGCGAAAATCGCAGTGCAATTGCGAAAATCGCACGAAAAGCAGCGCACGTCGATTCATGGAAGGCCATGCGCGAGAAAACCAGCGGATGTGCGATAAAAAGTGCGCGGCGCACGTTGGCGCACAGGCCATCTAACAGCGTGCGCCAGGTCACTGCGAAAATCGCACAGGCCACAGCGAAAATCGCACATAGCGCGGCGCACGCAACAAAAGTAGGCGGAACACGGGCGTAACACTCGGAATGGGGAACAACTTGCCAAAACGTGGGCGTCACGGGGGAAGTACAGGGCACAAGTGCGCGGAACGCCCACACGCTCGCCTACAACACGTATTCATGGAATAGAATAGGGGAAAAAAGCGCACGCTCAAACCAGCGCACAGGCACAAACACGACCGCCACAAGAAAGCAGGCGGTAGCGTCTCTGCGGCTGTAAGAAATGTGCGCCAAAAGGTGCGCCAACTAATCGCACCTATATACTGCCATGATGAATGTCCCATACTGTGGCCCTCCAGGAACAAAGACGTGCAAAGGGGTACCCACAAACACGGACACCCGCTGACAAAAAATACGTGTGCGTGTATACCGGGGTGCGCGGGAAGTCTAACACGCGATTTCAGCAGGGTACGTGCATCACAGGGGTTCGCGTGAAGTTTCACACGCGATCGGGTCTGGGGGAGCGGGCTACGTGTATTTCTGGGGTGCGCGGGAAGTTCCACACGCGAATAGGCTGGGCGCGTGTATTCCAGGGGTGCGCGGGAAGTTCCACACGCGAATAGCCTGGGCGCGTGTATTTCAGGGGTGCGCGGGAAGTTCCACACGCGAACAGACTGGGCGCGTGTATTTCAGGGGTGCGCGGGAAGTTCCACACGCGAATAGCCTGGGCGCGTGTATTTCAGGGGTGCGCGGGAAGTTCCACACGCGAACAGCCTGGGCGCGTGTATTTCAGGGGTGCGCGGGAAGTTCCACACGCGAACAGCCTGGGCGCGTGTATTTCAGGGGTGCGGGGGAAGTTCCACACGCGAACAGCCTGGGCGCGTGTATTTCAGGGGTGCGCGGGAAGTTCCACACGCGAACAGCCTGGGCGCGTGTATTTCAGGGGTGCGGGGGAAGTTCCACACGCGAACAGCCTGGGCGCGTGTATTTCAGGGGTGCGCGGGAAGTTCCACACGCGAACAGCCTGGGCGCGTGTATTGCAGGGGTGCGCGGGAAGTTCCACACGCGAACAGCCTGGGCGCGTGTATTTCAGGGGTGCGCGGGAAGTTCCACACGCGAACAGCCTGGGCGCGTGTATTTCAGGGGTGCGGGGGAAGTTCCACACGCGAACAGCCTGGGCGCGTGTATTTCAGGGGTGCGCGGGAAGTTCCACACGCGAACAGCCTAGGCGCGTGTATTTCAGGGGTGCGGGGGAAGTTCCACACACGAACAGCCTGGCCGCGTGTATTTCAGGGGTGCGCGGGAAGTTCCACACGCGAACAGCCTGGGCGCGTTTATTGCAGGGGTGCGCGGGAAGTTCCACACGCGAACAGCCTGGGCGCGTGTATTGCAGGGGTGCGCGGGAAGTTCCACACGCGAATAGCCTGGGCGCGTGTATTTCAGGGGTGCGGGGGAAGATCCACACGCGAACAGCCTGGGCGCGTGTATTTCAGGGGTGCGCGGGAAGTTCCACACGCGAATAGCCTGGCCACGTGTATTGCAGGGGTGCGCGGGAAGTTCCACACGCGAACAGCCTGGGCCCGTGTATTTCAGGGGTGCGCGGGAAGTTCCACATGTGATTTCACAGTGTGGGTCCTCCCAGGTGTACCCTGTACACCCTCCACGGCCCCTGCAGGCATCCCACACCACAGGGGACTACCCTGCATCCCTGGTCATGTCCCGCAGGCAGCCCACCCACCATGGGCATGCCCCCCAGCAAAGGCACATGTCTCCTTGAACTAATGAACACCAACTCATGTCCCCTTGCACCCCCACCCCCCAGCACTGTGGGGCACCTGCCAGCAGGCCCCCACCCATGTCCAACTCATGTCTCCCACCACCCCCACACCCCAGCCACCAGGGGCACCTGCCAGCAGGCCCCCACCCATGTCCAACTCATGTCTCCCACCACCCCCACACCCCAGCCACCAGGGGCACCCTCCACCAGGCCCCCACTCATGTCACCCACCACCCCCACCCCCCAGCAGTGCAGGGTCACCCTCCACCAGGCCCCCACTCATGTCTCCCACCACCCCCACCCCCCAGCACTGTGGGGCACCTGCCAGCAGGCCCCCACCCATGTCCAACTCATGTCTCCCACCACCCCCACACCCCAGCCACCAGGGGCACCCTCCACCAGGCCCCCACTCATGTCACCCACCACCCCCACCCCCCAGCAGTGCAGGGTCACCCTCCACCAGGCCCCCACTCATGTCTCCCACCACCCCCACCCCCCAGCAGTGCAGGGTCACCCTCCACCAGGCCCCCACTCATGTCTCCCACCACCCCCACACCCCAGCCACCAGGGGCACCCTCCACCAGGCCCCCACTCATGTCACCCACCACCCCCACCCCCCAGCAGTGCAGGGTCACCCTCCACCAGGCCCCCACTCATGTCTCCCACCACCCCCACCCCCCAGCAGTGCAGGGTCACCCTCCACCAGGCCCCCACTCATGTCTCCCACCACCCCCACACCCCAGCCACCAGGGGCACCCTCCACCAGGCCCCCACTCATGTCACCCATCCCCCCCCACCCCCCAGCAGTGCAGGGTCACCCTCCACCAGGCCCCCACTCATGTCTCCCACCACCCCCACCCCCCAGCACTGTGGGGCACCTGCCAGCAGGCCCCCACCCATGTCCAACTCATGTCCCCCACCCCCCCCCACCCCCCAGCACTGTGGGGCACCTGCCAGCAGGACCCCACCCATGTCCAACTCATGTCTCCCACCCCCCCCACACCCCAGCACTGTGGGGCACCTGCCAGCAGGCCCCCACCCATGTCCAACTCATGTCTCCCACCACCCCCACCCCCCAGCACTGTGGGGCACCTGCCAGCAGGCCCCCACCCATGTCCAACTCATGTCTCCCACCACCCCCACACCCCAGCCACCAGGGGCACCTGCCAGCAGGCCCCCACCCATGTCCAACTCATGTCTCCCACCACCCCCACACCCCAGCCACCAGGGGCACCCTCCACCAGGCCCCCACTCATGTCACCCACCACCCCCACCCCCCAGCAGTGCAGGGTCACCCTCCACCAGGCCCCCACTCATGTCTCCCACCACCCCCACCCCCAGCACTGTGGGGCACCTGCCAGCAGGCCCCCACCCATGTCCAACTCATGTCTCCCACCACCCCCACCCCCCAGCACTGTGGGGCACCTGCCAGCAGGCCCCCACCCATGTCCAACTCATGTCTCCCACCACCCCCACACCCCAGCCACCAGGGGCACCTGCCAGCAGGCCCCCACCCATGTCCAACTCATGTCTCCCACCACCCCCACACCCCAGCCACCAGGGGCACCCTCCACCAGGCCCCCACTCATGTCTCCCACCACCCCCACACCCCAGCCACCAGGGGCACCCTCCACCAGGCCCCCACTCATGTCACCCACCACCCCTACCCCCCAGCATTGCAGGGTCACCCCCCACCAGGCCCCCACTCATGTCTCCCACCACCCCCACCCCCCAGCAGTGCAGGGTCACCCTCCACCAGGCCCCCACTCATGTCTCCCACCACCCCCACACCCCAGCACTGTGGGGCACCTGCCAGCAGGCCCCCACCCATGTCCAACTCATGTCTCCCACCACCCCCACACCCCAGCCACCAGGGGCACCCTCCACCAGGCCCCCACTCATGTCACCCACCACCCCCACCCCCCAGCAGTGCAGGGTCACCCTCCACCAGGCCCCCACTCATGTCTCCCACCACCCCCACCCCCCAGCAGTGCAGGGTCACCCTCCACCAGGCCCCCACTCATGTCTCCCACCACCCCCACACCCCAGCACTGTGGGGCACCTGCCAGCAGGCCCCCACCCATGTCCAATCCATGCCCCCCTGCACCTGGGTCCCAACATTCCCCAATCATGTCCGTAATGCCCATCCTCCCCTGCCAAAAGGCCCAACCAACTATCACACCCACCCACATATCAAAGGCAATTACATGTTACACCCCCAATGTAAATAATGCAATTTAACACATGTCTGTCACACACAATGGCTGCAAGTGAATGACAAAACACCCAACATGACATGCCTGAAAGCAATGAGATGATACGACACATTGAAGAATAAAAAAATATCATGTATTGAACAGCAAACAAGAAAAAACACAAAGCAAATCAAACTAAACAAGATGAATGTCCAAGAAAAAATTCTGAATTATTAAAATAAGGAAATTAAGAAGATCATCCTGGATCCATGAGCCCTACCAAATTAAACCTAACTGACTACTAACTAAAAAGTGAACTATATACAAAAAAGTGGTGCATTGTCCAATCGCAACCAAAAAAAATTCAAAAAAACAAAGGAAACCTAACCCTAACTATACAACTATATACAAAGGCAGCGGGCTATTCGGACGGCTCACTGGTTGTTGTCATGGGCCAGGGCATCATCGAACTCCTGGTCAATGGCTTGGAGGCGGGCATGTTCCCTGGCCCCGAGGTCCCGCAGGGATAACGCAGTGTCCAGCTCTAACTCCCTGCGAAGACCCTCGAGGCACTCAGCCCGCCTCAGCGCCCTCCGCATGGAGTCCTCCGCCCTGACCATCGTGAGCCGTTCCTCCTCTGCCCGCTGCCGCTCCGCACCTATCCGCTGGCACAACCTCTCCCACACGGAAGCCACTCCCATTCCAGGGTTCTCCTGCCCTCCAGCCGATGCCTGCACCCCCGATGTTGATGGCCCCGAGCCATGATGCCTCCCACGTTGAGCCTGCTGCTGCCTCCGACGCAACTGCCTGTGCCAGCAGGACGGCATCCAGGCTGATGGAAACCACCGACGCCGTCGTGCACGTGCCCTGCCCGATGATGCCGTCACATCCTCCATCTGCTGGGGTCCAGTTGCTCTGGTGTCCACCCCTGCTGGATCTCTGACTCCCGACTGTGGCAGGGATGGGATCCCCACCGAGCTGGCTGCATTGGTCGGGGCAGGTCCACAGGGGGCCCTGGTGGCATCTGGGCTGGAAGACGGCAAGGAGAACGACTGGTGGATAGCCTGCACAGAGGAGGAGAGGGCCGCCACATTGGCCAACACATGCAGGAAACCCCCGAACATGGCCGATCCCAATTGGGCCACGTCGGCACGGTGCACTTTGTGATGACGTGCGTGCTCCTCCCGGGAAGCACGCACGGCATCACGAATCACAGCCGTGCGCATCGCGACCCCAATCAGGACCTTCTCCGCACGGCCAGGGGTTCCCACGTCCGCAGGTGGAGGGGAGTCAGGTGACATGGACATCCCCTCTACCTGCGGACGGGCCTGGGACGGGGCATCCCTGCTGGTGCATGGTGGTGCACTCACAGGGTCAGGGACAGCGACATGCACAGGCCCCTCCACGGTGACCTGTGCTGCCTCCTGCCCCTGGCCCTGGACTGCACCACTTGCACCAGCAGGGATGCCCCCACCAGGCCCCATGTGTGCCCCAGTGGCGGCCTCCTCCTCCTCTGTGCAAACCACCAACCTGGATGGCTCCTCACCGTCTCCCACCGTAGCAGGCCCCTGTGGGGGCTCACCCACCCCTTCCGCTGCAGCCGTGGGGGCATCCCCGCCGCCTTGCTCCACAGCGCCGTCTCCGCCCTCTTCTTCACTAGCCGCTGCGTAGAGGGAGACAAAGAACACAAGCATCAGGGCACTGTACAATGGTCCCCTAGACAGGAAGCAATAGCAGATGAGCACCACTGTCAAAGTACACTTCCATCATGTCCCTCCACAACACATGGGTCAGTCCAGGCAAAACACACACAGTAACAGGCATGGTGCATGCCATGGACATTTCCATGCATGTCCAATGGACTCTTGAAACATTCAATGATATGTAACTCACATGCATCATGCCTCATGCCCATCACATGCACACACTTCACCTCAGTCACATCCATCTGGCCCCAAACACACCAAACACAGCGGTTACAAGGGTAATTTGGCTGCTTTACTGAATCTCTGCATTGTCACACACATGTGTCATGCATCCATGGCATGCACAAGTCACAGACACGCAGGTCAGGCACACAGACATGGCTACCATATATGTACCTGGCATCAGCACCCATCCCTCACCCCCACCCATGTCCACGTACAGAGACTGGCATGCTCTCATGTTCAAAATCTGAATAGGGCTCCCCATGCGGCATTTCAACACATGCAACAACCATGTGCATCACACATCACTGGTCGCACATGCATTACCATGATGTCCCTGCACACATACATGCATACATGGCCTATGGCACACATACAGGCAAGTATCATAGAACCAGCACACCGCAACATGCCCTGTCTCACACAGTAATGCATGGACACTTACCGCTCAACTCCAGACGGGCCTCCCTCTCAAGGATCTGGGCGTGGAGCGCTGGGCGTACGCGTTCCAGGACCCTCATCTGGATGGAACTCATGCGGCCCCGGCCCCCCTCCACGAGGCGCCGGGCCTTCACAAGGGTCCTGGACCTCAAGTCCTCCCAGCGCTTCTTGATCTTCAGGACGTCGCGGGTTGCCACCCCCTCCGCGTTGATGGCAACCACACAGTCGGCCCAGATCCTCTGCCGTCCTTCCTTGCTGGCGCGGGACGATCCAAAGAGGGCATCATACTGCCCCAGGACATGCTCCACCAGGACACCAACTTCGGTGACAGTGAAGCTGGTGCCCCTCTGCCCCTCTGGCCTGGGGTTGCCACTGGTGCCAGATGTGGAAGTGCCCGACATGGCAACCCCAGAGGCAGGTGTGGGTGGGCAACTGGGTCCTGGGGCTGGGCTGTGGAGCGATGTAATACCAGTCGGGAGTCTTCTGTTCCAGCAGGGGTGCACACAGCAACTGGACCCCTGCAGATGGCTGATGTGCAGGCACCAAATGGCAGGGCACAGTGGCAGCAGGCAGGCAGGCAGGCAGCAGCAGATGGCACGTGGGAGGCTGCTCGGGGCACTGGGGGGCAGTAACTCGGCCTTCTGGGCAGGAGCGTGGGCTTCCGTGTGTTTTCGCGTGGCCAGCTTGATACGGAGTGATTTGGCACGTGAAAATCCTGCACGTCAGCGTGAAATCCGAGGAAAGGCCCTTAGCGCGTAAGCGCATCAGCACGCATACGCGATTCTATTGGACCAGAGTCCCTCAGCGCGTAAGCGCGTCTGTGACGTGACCCGCACGGGTGTTCCCCACTCAGCACGTGATGACGGGGCACACGTGGAGATACTGCACGTCAGAGTGTCATCTCGTGTAATTGGACAAAAGTGCGCGTACACGCGATTGGCCTATGTACGTGTATTTAATGGGTGCGCGGCCACTTACACACGCAAGTACGTCAGCGAACCTGTATCACGTGGTGCGTGTGAATTTCCGCACGCTATTGGACTGGGAACTGGATTCCAGGGGTGCGCGGGTCACACGCTGTATCCCGTGGTGCGTGTGAATTTCCACACGCTATTGGACTGGGAACTGGATTCCAGGGGTGCGCGGGTCACACGCTGTATCCCGTGGTGCGTGTGAATTTCCACACGCTATTGGACTGGGAACTGGATTCCAGGGGTGCGCGGGTCACACGCTGTATCCCGTGGTGCGTGTGAATTTCCACACGCTATTGGACTGGGAACTGGATTCCAGGGGTGCGCGGGTCACACGCTCGCCTAGAACACGCGCTAAGCATAAATTGCGGACTTTAACAATAACAAGCTCAGACGCCAGGATGAACATACCGTTCCTAGCAGCAGTGGCAGTGGGCTACCAAAGGAGGAGGAGGAGGATAGTCAGGGCCAGAATATTCACACCCAGAACCAGCCTTTTCGGGATGCCTGATGACCAGGTGTATGGGAGGTACAGGTTTCCACCACACATCATACTGGACCTGGTGAGTGAGTGGGAGGATGACCTCACATCACCCACCCTGTGCTCCCAAGCACTCAGCCCCCTGGAGAAGGTCCTCAATGTACTGCACTTCTTAGCCACTGGATCATTTCAGCGGACAAGTGCCATAGTGGGTGGGGTGTCACAGGCCACCCAGTCACGCTGCCTACACCAGGTCTTGAACATCATGACTGCACGCCCATCAGTCCGCAGGCACATATACCTGCCCAGAACACCCTCAGAAAGGCATGCTGCCGCCCTGGATTTTTACGCAGTGGCACGATTCCCCAAAGTGCTAGGTGCCATCGACTGCACCCATGTGGCTCTACGTCCCCCCAGGGCATCTGAGCACATCTATAGGAACCGCAAGCACTGGCATTCCATCAACGTGCAGGTAGCATGTAATGCCAAGGGAATCATCACCTCAGTATATGCCAACTATCCCGGCTCCACCCACGACAGCTTCATTTACCGAATGTCCACCCTAAGCCGGGACCTAGAAGCTGGGCGGCATGGCGATACATGGCTGCTTGGTGAGTATGTATGCCACTGCACATGCATGCATGTTGGATACTGAGCAAGGTCACAACCTCACCAATGATACCAATCCCCACCTCCACAGGGGACAGTGCCTACCCTCTCAGCCCCCACATGATGACGCCAATTCGGAACCCCACCACGCCACCCCAGGTAAGATTTAACACAGCTCACATTACAACCAGGGGCATAGTGGAGCGCACATTCGGAGTGCTGAAGTCACGCTTTCGCTCCCTTGACCGTTCTGGCGGGCAGCTGTTATACGCTCCCCCAGTAGTGTGCAGGATCATAGTGGCAGCATGTGTCCTGCACAACGTTGCAACACGCCGGGGCCTGGCCGTGGACATGGTGGTGGCCCCACATCCCCAACCACATGCACAGCCGCTGCGCATGGGAGGGGAAAGGGCACGGGGGGAGGCAGCCCGTACACAGCTAGTGGCTAATTACTTCACATAGAAATCACACCCCTGTGGAGTGCACACTGCCCTGGCACATTCCATCTGACAATCAATGATGACTCAACCTGACACTGATCCTGAATGTGTGGAGAATGAACCGGGAATTCCATGTCAGCCTGAGATTGTTCACCTGGAAGTGTCACAATGTGTGCATCCCTACCCACACAGACACCACCAATGCAGTTTTGTGAAGTTACACATTGAAGCAGCTAAAATGAATACCCACTTGCAAAATGCAACAAGAGGACAGTGCCATGTCAGCCAACCCAACCCCAGCACTGCCACACGACACACCGTGCCATGTCATGCTAATTGCAGGTAAACAAAGTAATCCCCACAACATGACATCACTCTCACTATGTACAGTGGCACTATTAGAAACCTGCAACACCTGAAATGCTCACAGCAATGCCGGACCAACAACATACTTGAGCACGTAGTACCATTAACATGACATCAAAAAGGTTACATATTAGTAGTCTCACCACCTGGAAATGCCTGCACTCCCACCACTACCAACTGTGCAGTGTTGGCGCCATGTAGAGTTGTAGGTGCACTGCTGCCAACATGGTCCCCTTCGCCAGACTAGAGGTCCTTGTGTGGACTTGAGGAAGGGACCTGCAAATTGGGAGGTAGACACAGAAGAAGAGTTACACATCAATGCAACATGCAGTGTACAACACAACAGCAATATGCACTATGAATGTATACACAGTATTGACTACAGACTGGCCACACAGCTCATGGGAGTCCAACGTCACTGTGTAATTCACTGTCACTTGGGCACACCCTTTGCAAGCCCATGGAAACGGGAAGCAGGAGGGGTGTGTGTGACTCAAACCCAAGCATCTGAACCAAATACATTACAAGCCTGCATGTGCCCAGCCACAATGCAGCGTATGCCCACAGGAACCACGGAAGCCAACAGATCGGAGCCAACAGATCGGAGCCAACAGATCAGAGCCAACAGATCGGAGCCAACAGATCGGAGCCAACAGATCGGAGCCAACAGATCGGAGCCAACAGATCCTCCCAAAAAAATTGGGAATAAAAGAAATCAAAATAAAAATAAAAATAAGAAACAATCAAAAATGGCCATTGATGGGCCCGGGGGGGTTGGGGAGGCCACCCAGGAGGTCCGAGGACAGGATGCACACCAGAACCCACCTGCGTGGATCCTGGGAAGATAAAACACCTCCATGGGCTCATGGCCCACACGGCTACCCTATTGTGGGAGTGTCACTGCTGTCGCTATTATCACCCTGTGCAGCTGCATCCGGAGGTGGTTGCACTATGGGAGGCAGCCCACGCAAGGCCCTAGTCTGCTCCTCCATGGCTGCAAGCATGCGGGTGTGGTAGGTCTGGTTCTGGAGGATGAGTGTGCGGAGGTCCCCATGCAACAACTCACGGGATGCCCGGACCTCCGCCCTCGTTGCCTGCATCTCAGCTGAGAGCGTACGGGTGAGACGCTCCAGCTGCTGTTCTGTCCTTTGGTGTGTTGAAGCCTCAAGCTCAACAAGAGTCGTCCTGAGGTGTAGGAGCTCCTGCCTCAGGGCTTCCCTGTGGCCCTGGGACTCAATGGAGATGGCCTCCTGCAGAGTCGCCAGTGCCGCCCGCCTGTCCCTGTTGGACCCCAACATGTCCTCCCTGTGTGACTGGCAGATGGAGTCGGTTGCCTGCTCTAGTCGCTCCATCAGCCTTTCTGGGGGGACAATGGAAGTGGCCACCCTATCCATGGCCTGAGCCATCATCTCGGATGATGCAGCCTGTTGGGTAGCCATACCGTAAATGGATTGCTCCCATGCGGTATTGCCGGGTGGCGTACGGCCACCACGTCGGCGGGCACCACACCTGTCTGGGGCAAGGCGAACTGCGCCTTGCTGTGCCGGCACTGCCTGAGGCTGCAGGACTGTATTCCCCCTCTGATCTGCTGGCCCAGGAACAGGATCAGATGTCGCGGAGTGTGACCCTGCATCCGTAACCACCGAAGGCGTAGCTGCCAACACTGACATCCCCATGGAGGGTACTGACCCTGGTGCAGGTGGGTGAGACAGAACAGAATCCCTCCCTGGAACACTCACCAGCGACGGCACGTAGGTCTCATCCGAATCAACACCTGAGTACAGCTCGGGGGAGGTGCAGCCAGAGACACCCCTTGAGAGCACGACCTGCAGCACTTGTGGGTTCTCCCCCACCACCACACCACGTCCCTCACTGGTGGTTGGTCGGCCCTGGGACACCTCCTGGGTCTGCACCATCTCCACAACCCCAGCAGTATCAGGTGCGTCTTCCCCTGCAAAGACATGAAAACAAAGTAATGGAAACAGGCATTAGCACCATGGCACACATTGAGGGCTGAGAAGCAAGAGAACCAGTACTTGATTGACACATGTCCCACATGACTAAAACCCTCCCATGCATGCACCCTCACTGCGTATGAAGTGCAGGCAAACGGCACACACTGATGACACCAAGATGGAAGATGAACAAATTTTCTGCATGCTGCCTGGCAGTGGCATCACACATTGGCCTGTGATTGGCAGGTGAAACACACATGCCATCACACAGATGGCATGTACCATTGCTATTGAGTGAAGATGGAGAGGAGGGCAGCACCTATTCATTCAGTCCAGTTCCCGCATGTAATAGCTTTTCTGATTCTAACAGGTCAGATTTTTCACCTGGAGCTGCCAGTCTGTAATGGTCAAATTGCACAGGGACATGTGTGTACAAATGATATCCAGGTAACAAAGTCACTCCCCTTTACCATACCCATGTCAGACATGTGACTAGTGGACAGCGACATGCCTAGTGAAAGTGGTGGAATGCAAACAAACTGACTGAATGAACAGTGAAAAATAAGCAAATCTGTTGTGTCAAGGTGACACTTCAAGGGCAACTGGCGTGCAGTTGTGCTAGATGTCTACTGTTGGCAGAAGGGATACTGCTATGGCCAAATGCAGCTGCGCAGGAAGTATTGCATGAAGCACATGGCTGACCCATACGACTGAGGCGCACACACTCTCACCTGGCACCCAAACAGAAGCCCTCACACACACACCATGCACATGTATGACACACACATGCATGTGCACTCACCGGACAATGCCTCGTAATCAGCCAGATCTCCCACGCCTTGGATCTGTTCCTCCGTGACGTAGGTCCCAGCGACTGACTCATGTGGAGTGAGTTCCATGTCTACTACTGGAGACCCACCTCCAGTCACTAGAGTTGCGGCATGACTTGAGGCCAGCTTACTCTTTGCCCTGCGCTTTAGGTCATTCCAGCGCTTATAGCAATCATTGGCTGTGCGCCTCACGATTCCAAGGGCACTTACGATGTCCGCAACGGTCTGCCAGTGTGCCTGGCGTTGTGCAGGTGTGGTCTTGGATCCTGCAACAATGACCATCTCGTTGTCATGTCCGGACACATACTCGACAAGTGCATTCAGTTCGTCATCCGTGAAGCTGGGCTTCCTGGACGGGCCGGACTGTGTAGCCGTGTCTGGGGCATCAGCCTGTGCCGGACGAGCACTCTTCCTCTTCCGCTTGGAAGGTGGTGGTGATCCTGAGTGTCCTGCGCCGCTTTGGACACTAGGGGCAGGAGCCCTGGTGGACTCTGTATCAGGAGTGTGGGATTGCACACTCAGCATGGGAGTTGGTGCAGGCATTGGCTCTAGTGTGATGGTGTCAGGGGGAATGTCAGCAGCATGGACTAGGACCGACACTGTCCTGGCTGGGTGTGTGAGGGCTGGGGTGGATGGAGCCGCAGCTGCCCCTGCAGCCACTCCGCCCTGCCTCCTTGGTGCAGCAGATGACCTTGCTGCCCCAGATCCACGTGGCATGATGGCATCAACGTGCACCAGCGCACGTGTCGTAGCCCTGCTGACCTGGAAGTCAGCCATGGAGTCAGCCAGGTCTGGTGCCACAATGGGCTGGTCTAACAAGGGCTGAGCATGGATGGTGTCAGCCACTTCAGCCTCAACGGGAGGGGGGGGAGGGGGAGGGGGGGGATGATGGGTGCCCTTGACTGGTCCTCCACACATGGGGGGACAGGCTCACCCTGCAAGTTACGACCACGTCCCCTACCGGATCCACCACGGCCACCACTTGTGGCTCTTCCACCTTTGCCACCCTTACGGAATCCTCGCCTCCCAGCCATGGCACTGATATTAATGTGCGTATGGGAGTGGCTGTAGACAATTTTCCTGGGCAATTGGGGGTCAAAGGGGTTGGGTACCAGATGGTAATTGTACCCTAGTGCTCTAGCACGGCTGATTTTAACCTCTGGGGAAAGATGACGGGTCACGCAACGCACAGGAGGCCCAAAAAAGGGAAATGACGTGCACGCAACCCCTCCTAGACCACGTGTGCAGAAAGAAAAACCTGCACTACGCTGTGGCACCCAGTAACACAAGAATGAACGTATGCGTGTCACACGCAGCCTAGAATGACCTCTGAAGGGGTAGGCTACACACGGGGCAAGCACAGAAGTTGGATACGTGCGTGACTCACCGTCTGCCAGGTAAAAGAGCGTGAAGAATGAGCGCGTTTGGCTGGCTAAACCCCCGCCAAAAGAAGATGTGTACGCTGTCTGAGAAGACAGGACAACAGTAGAAGGGGACACTGTTTGAGGGAACAGGCCCAGGTAAACCAGTAAAAGAGAAAAAAGAGAAAAAGCTGTCAGAGGTAACAGGGAATACGAACTGGAAATGCCGTGAAGTAAATCGCGTGTGAAACGACAAGAAGTACAGATTTCACCCACTCGCTCTCCACGAAAAGCACGTACAAGGAAATGGTGTTCTACATGTACCTTATATACAGGCCCACACGTACAGCGTCACTTACGCGGCGTGTACGTTCACCAATCACACGCTTTGTCACTCCTGCGTGTAGATCCATTTTCACCAATCACACGCTTTGTCACTTCTGCGTGTAGATCCATTTTCACCATTCACATGCTTTGTCACTTCTGCGTGTAGATCCATTTTCACCAATCACATGCTTTGTCACTTCTACGTGTACATCCATTTTCACCAATCACACGCTTTGACACTGGGACGTGTCACGCAACAATTTCCTGCACGTGCAGGTGACTATAGGCGCGTATATGCTGGTGACTATAGGCGCGCATATGCTGTTGACGGGTTTACGCGCTAAGGGCCTTTGCTGACGTGTGGGATTTCACTACCTATCAGGCTGTCCACGCGTTCACACATGAGAGACCACGCTCCTGGCCAGGAGGCGAAATTACTGCCCCCCAGAGCCCTGAGCACGCTCCCACCTGCCATCTGCTGCTGCCTGACTGCCTGCTGGCCACGTGCCCCACAGTGCTGGTGGGTGGGGGTGTTGGGAGACATGGGTGGGGGCCTGGTGGAGGGTGCCCCTGCACTGCTGGGGGTGGTGGGAGACATGGGTGGGGGCTTGGTGGAGAGTGCCCCTGGTGGCGGGGGGTGGGGGTGGTGGGAGACATGGGTGGGGGCCTGGTGGAGGCTGCCCCTGGTGGCGGGAGGGTGGGGGTGGTGGGAGACATGAGTGGGGGCCTGGTGGAGGCTGCCCCTGCACTGCTGGGGGGTGGGGGTGCAGGGGGACATGAGCAGGTGTGCAGGGTAGTCCCCTGTTTTGTAGGCTGCCTGCAGGGGCCGTGGAGGGTGTACAGGGAACACCTGTGAGGACCCACCCAGCCTAATCGCGTGTGATGATTCCCACGCACCCCTGTAATACACGTACCCTGGCCAATCGCGTGTTAAACTTCCCGCGTACCCCTGTAATACACGTACCCTGGCTAATCGCGTGTTAAACTTCCCGCGTACCCCTGTAATACACGTACCCTGGCTAATCGCGTGTTAAACTTCCCGCGTACCCCTGTAATACACTTACCCTGGCTAATCGCGTGTTAAACTTCCCGCGTACCCCTGTAATACACGTACCCTGGCCAATCGCGTGTTGAACTTCCCGCGTACCCCTGTAATACACGTACCCTGGCCAATCGCGTGTTAAACTTCCCGCGTACCCCTGTAATACACGTACCCTGGCTAATCGCGTGTATAACTTCACGCGTACCCCTGTAATACACGTACCCTGGCCAATCGCGTGTTAAACTTCCCGCGTACCCCTGTAATACACATACCCTGGCCAATCGCGTGTTAAACTTCCCGCGTACCCCTGTAATACACGTACCCTAGCTAATCGCGTGTTAAACTTCCCGCGTACCCCTGTAATACACGTACCCTGGCTAATTGCGTGTTAAACTTCCCGCGTACCACTGTAATACACTTACCCTGGCTAATCGCGTGTTAAACTTCCCGCGTACCCCTGTAATACACGTACCCTGGCCAATCGCGTGTTAAACTTCCCACGTACCCCTGTAATACACGTACCCTGGCTAATCGCGTGTATGACTTCACGTGTACCCCTGATATGCACGTTACCCGCTTTGCGTTCCTTGTTTGGCTGCCCTGTAAACTGGTCCAGGGTTAGCGCAGCCCTTTGCGATGATTTAGCGATTTTGATGGCTTTTCCTTGCGCGAGGGCGTTCTTGGGGGCGTTACTGGCGCTGCTGCAGGGTCGCTGCGATACTCTGCGCCACGGCTGGTTTGGGAGCATGAAATCCATGAATACGCTGTGCGCGGAAATCGGTTTTAGCGCACGTGCCTGGCGCAGTCAATCGCACGCGGACACTCTGCGCCAGCCGCTTGCGACACTTTTCTGCGAAATTCTATGAATTACCCTGTTAATGTGTGGGTTAGACAGAGAAGGTAAACGTATGCTCCCTGCTCTATAAAGGCTTTATATTGCAATTGTGACGGTGTCGCAAATATTCCAGAGGAATGAGAGACTTCTCTGGTTCTCTCTGGTAAATCTAGCACCAGTATTGTTTTCTCTGTTGAGTTTTGTGCCTGCCCTTCTATATGTTTTGGAAGTAGCTCATTCATATTTAACCAGAATCAATGCATGTAATCGTTCAAGAGGTGAATGAGAATAATTTACTTCAAATCACTTTTGTATACACATCATATTTACAGGGTAATTCATAGAATTTCGCAGAAAAGTGTCGCAAGCGGCTGGCGCAGAGTGTTTGCGTGCGATTGACTGCGCCAGGCACGTGCGCTAAAACCGATTTCCGCGCACAGCGTATTCATGGATTTCATGCTCCCAACCAGCCGTGGCGCAGAGTATCGCAGCGACCCTGCAGCAGCGCCAGTAACGCCCCCAAGAACGCCCTCGCGCAAGGAAAAGCCATCAAAATCGCTAAATCATCGCAAAGGGCTGCGCTAACCCTGGACCAGTTTACAGGGCAGCCAAACAAGGAACGCAAAGCGGGTAACGTGCATATCAGGGGTACACGTGAAGTCATACACGCGATTAGCCAGGGTACGTGTATTACAGGGGTACGCGGGAAGTTTAACACGCGATTGGCCAGGGTACGTGTATTACAGGGGTACGCGGGAAGTTTAACACGCGATTAGCCAGGGTAAGTGTATTACAGGGGTACGCGGGAAGTTTAACACGCGATTAGCCAGGGTACGTGTATTACAGGGGTACGCGGGAAGTTTAACACGCGATTAGCCAGGGTACGTGTATTACAGGGGTACGCGGGAAGTTTAACACGCGATTGGCCAGGGTACGTGTATTACAGGGGTACGCGGGAAGTTTAACACGCGATTGGCCAGGGTACGTGTATTACAGGGGTACGCGTGAAGTTATACACGCGATTAGCCAGGGTACGTGTATTACAGGGGTACGCGGGAAGTTTAACACGCGATTGGCCAGGGTACGTGTATTACAGGGGTACGCGGGAAGTTCAACACGCGATTGGCCAGGGTACGTGTATTACAGGGGTACGCGGGAAGTTCAACACGCGATTAGCCAGGGTAAGTGTATTACAGGGGTACGCGGGAAGTTTAACACGCGATTGGCCAGGGTACGTGTATTACAGGGGTACGCGGGAAGTTTAACACGCGATTAGCCAGGGTAAGTGTATTACAGGGGTACGCGGGAAGTTTAACACGCGATTAGCCAGGGTAAGTGTATTACAGGGGTACGCGGGAAGTTTAACACGCGATTAGCCAGGGTACGTGTATTACAGGGGTACGCGGGAAGTTTAACACGCGATTGGCCAGGGTACGTGTATTACAGGGGTGCGTGGGAATCATCACACGCGATTAGGCTGGGTGGGTCCTCACAGGTGTTCCCTGTACACCCTCCACGGCCCCTGCAGGCAGCCTACAAAACAGGGGACTACCCTGCACACCTGCTCATGTCCCCCTGCACCCCCACCCCCCAGCAGTGCAGGGGCAGCCTCCACCAGGCCCCCACTCATGTCTCCCACCACCCCCACCCTCCCGCCACCAGGGGCAGCCTCCACCAGGCCCCCACCCATGTCTCCCACCACCCCCACCCCCCGCCACCAGGGGCACTCTCCACCAAGCCCCCACCCATGTCTCCCACCACCCCCACCAGTGCAGGGGCACCCTCCACCAGGCCCCCACCCATGTCTCCCAACACCCCCACCCACCAGCACTGTGGGGCACGTGGCCAGCAGGCAGTCAGGCAGCAGCAGATGGCAGGTGGGAGCGTGCTCAGGGCTCTGGGGGGCAGTAATTTCGCCTCCTGGCCAGGAGCATGGTCTCTCGTGTGTGAACGCGTGGACAGCCTCATAGGTAGTGAAATCCCACACGTCAGCAAAGGCCCTTAGCGCGTAAACCCGTCAACAGCATATGCGCGCCTATAGTCACCAGCATATGCGCGTCTATAGTCACCTGCACGTGCAGGAAATTGTTGCGTGACACGTCCCAGTGTCAAAGCGTGTGATTGGTGAAAATGGATGTACACGTAGAAGTGACAAAGCGTGTGATTGGTGAAAATGGATCTACACGCAGAAGTGACAAAGCATGTGAATGGTGAAAATGGATCTACACGCAGAAGTGACAAAGCGTGTGATTGGTGAAAATGGATCTACACGCAGGAGTGACAAAGCGTGTGATTGGTGAACGTACACGCCGCGTAAGTGACGCTGTACGTGTGGGCCTGTATATAAGGTACATGTAGAACACCATTTCTTGTACGTGCTTTTCGTGGAGAGCGAGTGGGTGAAATCTGTACTTCTTGTCGTTTCACACGCGATTTACTTCACGGTGTTTCCAGTTCGTATTCCCTGTTACCTCTGACAGCTTTTTCTCTTTTTTCTCTTTTACTGGTTTACCTGGGCCTGTTCCCTCAAACAGTGTCCCCTTCTACTGTTGTCCTGTCTTCTCAGACAGCGTACACATCTTCTTTTGGCGGGGGTTTAGCCAGCCAAACGCGCTCATTCTTCACGCTCTTTTACCTGGCAGACGGTGAGTCACGCACGTATCCAACTTCTGTGCTTGCCCCGTGTGTAGCCTACCCCTTCGGAGGTCATTCTAGGCTGCGTGTGACACGCATACGTTCATTCTTGTGTTACTGGGTGCCACAGCGTAGTGCAGGTTTTTCTTTCTGCACACGTGGTCTAGGAGGGGTTGCGTGCACGTCATCTCCCTTTTTTGGGCCTCCTGTGCGTTGCGTGACCCGTCATCTTTCCCCAGGGGTTACAATCAGCCGTGCTAGAGCACTAGGGTACAATTACCATCTAGTACCCAACCCCTTTGACCCCCAATTGCCCAGGACAATTGTCTACAGCCACTCCCATACGCACATTAATATCAGTGCCATGGCTGGGAGGCGAGGATTCCGTAAGGGTGGCAAAGGTGGAAGAGCCACAAGTGGTGGCCATGGTGGATCCGGTAGGGGACGTGGTCGTAACTTGCAGGGTGAGCCTGTCCCCCCATGTGTGGAGGACCAGTCAAGGGCACCCATCATCCCCACCCCCTCCCCCCCTCCCGTTGAGGCTGAAGTGGCTGACACCATCCATGCTCAGCCCTTGTTGGACCAGCCCATTGTGGCACCAGACCTGGCTGACTCCATGGCTGACTTCCAGGTCAGCAGGGCTACGACACGTGCGCTGGTGCACGTTGATGCCATCATGCCACGTGGATCTGGGGCAGCAAGGTCATCTGCTGCACCAAGGAGGCAGGGCGGAGTGGCTGCAGGGGCAGCTGCGGCTCCATCCACCCCAGCCCTCACACACCCAGCCAGGACAGTGTCGGTCCTAGTCCATGCTGCTGACATTCCCCCTGACACCATCACACTAGAGCCAATGCCTGCACCAACTCCCATGCTGAGTGTGCAATCCCACACTCCTGATACAGAGTCCACCAGGGCTCCTGCCCCTAGTGTCCAGAGCGGCGCAGGACACTCAGGATCACCACCACCTTCCAAGCGGAAGAGGAAGAGTGCTCGTCCGGCACAGGCTGATGCCCCAGACACGGCTACACAGTCCGGCCCGTCCAGGAAGCCCAGCTTCACGGATGACGAACTGAATGCACTTGTCGAGTATGTGTCCGGACATGACAACGAGATGGTCATTGTTGCAGGATCCAAGACCACAACTGCACAATGCCAGGCACACTGGCAGACCGTTGCGGACATCGTAAGTGCCCTTGGAATCGTGAGGCGCACAGCCAATGATTGCTATAAGCGCTGGAATGACCTAAAGCGCAGGGCAAAGAGTAAGCTGGCCTCAAGTCATGCCGCAACTCTAGTGACTGGAGGTGGGTCTCCAGTAGTAGACATGGAACTCACTCCACATGAGTCAGTCGCTGGGACCTACGTCACGGAGGAACAGATCCAAGGCGTGGGAGATCTGGCTGATTACGAGGCATTGTCCGGTGAGTGCACATGCATGTGTGTGTCATACATGTGCATGGTGTGTGTGTGTGAGGGCTTCTGTTTGGGTGCCAGGTGAGAGTGTGTGTGCCTCAGTCGTATGGGTCAGCCATGTGCTTCATGCAATACTTCCTGCGCAGCTGCATTTGGCCATAGCAGTATCCCTTCTGCCAACAGTAGACATCTAGCACAACTGCACGCCAGTTGCCCTTGAAGTGTCACCTTGACACAACAGATTTGCTTATTTTTCACTGTTCATTCAGTCAGTTTGTTTGCATACCACCACTTTCACTAGGCATGTCGCTGTCCACTAGTCACATGTCTGACATGGGTATGGTAAAGGGGAGTGACTTTGTTACCTGGATATCATTTGTACACACATGTCCCTGTGCAATTTGACCATTACAGACTGGCAGCTCCAGGTGAAAAATCTGACCTGTTAGAATCAGAAAAGCTATTACATGCGGGAACTGGACTGAATGAATAGGTGCTGCCCTCCTCTCCATCTTCACTCAATAGCAATGGTACATGCCATCTGTGTGATGGCATGTGTGTTTCACCTGCCAATCACAGGCCAATGTGTGATGCCACTGCCAGGCAGCATGCAGAAAATGTGTTCATCTTCCATCTTGGTGTCATCAGTGTGTGCCGTTTGCCTGCACTTCATACGCAGTGAGGGTGCATGCATGGGAGGGTTTTAGTCATGTGGGACATGTGTCAATCAAGTACTGGTTCTCTTGCTTCTCAGCCCTCAATGTGTGCCATGGTGCTAATGCCTGTTTCCATTACTTTGTTTTCATGTCTTTGCAGGGGAAGACGCACCTGATACTGCTGGGGTTGTGGAGATGGTGCAGACCCAGGAGGTGTCCCAGGGCCGACCAACCACCAGTGAGGGACGTGGTGTGGTGGTGGGGGAGAACCCACAAGTGCTGCAGGTCGTGCTCTCAAGGGGTGTCTCTGGCTGCACCTCCCCCGAGCTGTACTCAGGTGTTGATTCGGATGAGACCTACGTGCCGTCACTGGTGAGTGTTCCAGGGAGGGATTCTGTTCTGTCTCACCCACCTGCACCAGGGTCAGTACCCTCCATGGGGATGTCAGTGTTGGCAGCTACGCCTTCGGTGGTTACGGATGCAGGGTCACACTCCGCGACATCTGATCCTGTTCCTGGGCCAGCAGATCAGAGGGGGAATGCAGTCCTGCAGCCTCAGGCAGTGCCGGCACAGCAAGGCGCAGTTCGCCTTGCCCCAGACAGGTGTGGTGCCCGCCGACGTGGTGGCCGTACGCCACCCGGCAATACCGCATGGGAGCAATCCATTTACGGTATGGCTACCCAACAGGCTGCATCATCCGAGATGATGGCTCAGGCCATGGATAGGGTGGCCACTTCCATTGTCCCCCCAGAAAGGCTGATGGAGCGACTAGAGCAGGCAACCGACTCCATCTGCCAGTCACACAGGGAGGACATGTTGGGGTCCAACAGGGACAGGCGGGCGGCACTGGCGACTCTGTAGGAGGCCATCTCCATTGAGTCCCAGGGCCACAGGGAAGCCCTGAGGCAGGAGCTCCTACACCTCAGGACGACTCTTGTTGAGCTTGAGGCTTCAACACACCAAAGGACAGAACAGCAGCTGGAGCGTCTCACCCGTACGCTCTCAGCTGAGATGCAGGCAACGAGGGCGGAGGTCCGGGCATCCCGTGAGTTGTTGCATGGGGACCTCCGCACACTCATCCTCCAGAACCAGACCTACCACACCCGCATGCTTGCAGCCATGGAGGAGCAGACTAGGGCCTTGCGTGGGCTGCCTCCCATAGTGCAACCACCTCCGGATGCAGCTGCACAGGGTGATAATAGCGACAGCAGTGACACTCCCACAATAGGGTAGCCGTGTGGGCCATGAGCCCATGGAGGTGTTTTATCTTCCCAGGATCCACGCAGGTGGGTTCTGGTGTGCATCCTGTCCTCGGACCTCCTGGGTGGCCTCCCCAACCCCCCCGGGCCCATCAATGGCCATTTTTGATTGTTTCTTATTTTTATTTTTATTTTGATTTCTTTTATTCCCAATTTTTTTGGGAGGATCTGTTGGCTCCGATCTGTTGGCTCCGATCTGTTGGCTCCGATCTGTTGGCTTCCGTGGTTCCTGTGGGCATACGCTGCATTGTGGCTGGGCACATGCAGGCTTGTAAGGTATTTGGTTCAGATGCTTGGGTTTGAGTCACACACACCCCTCCTGCTTCCCGTTTCCATGGGCTTGCAAAGGGTGTGCCCAAGTGACAGTGAATTACACAGTGACGTTGGACTCCCATGAGCTGTGTGGCCAGTCTGTAGTCAATACTGTGTATACATTCATAGTGCATATTGCTGTTGTGTTGTACACTGCATGTTGCATTGATGTGTAACTCTTCTTCTGTGTCTACCTCCCAATTTGCAGGTCCCTTCCTCAAGTCCACACAAGGACCTCTAGTCTGGCGAAGGGGACCATGTTGGCAGCAGTGCACCTACAACTCTACATGGCGCCAACACTGCACAGTTGGTAGTGGTGGGAGTGCAGGCATTTCCAGGTGGTGAGACTACTAATATGTAACCTTTTTGATGTCATGTTAATGGTACTACGTGCTCAAGTATGTTGTTGGTCCGGCATTGCTGTGAGCATTTCAGGTGTTTCAGGTTTCTAATAGTGCCACTGTACATAGTGAGAGTGATGTCATGTTGTGGGGATTACTTTGTTTACCTGCAATTAGCATGACATGGCACGGTGTGTCGTGTGGCAGTGCTGGGGTTGGGTTGGCTGACATGGCACTGTCCTCTTGTTGCATTTTGCAAGTGGGTATTCATTTTAGCTGCTTCAATGTGTAACTTCACAAAACTGCATTGGTGGTGTCTGTGTGGGTAGGGATGCACACATTGTGACACTTCCAGGTGAACAATCTCAGGCTGACATGGAATTCCCGGTTCATTCTCCACACATTCAGGATCAGTGTCAGGTTGAGTCATCATTGATTGTCAGATGGAATGTGCCAGGGCAGTGTGCACTCCACAGGGGTGTGATTTCTATGTGAAGTAATTAGCCACTAGCTGTGTACGGGCTGCCTCCCCCCGTGCCCTTTCCCCTCCCATGCGCAGCGGCTGTGCATGTGGTTGGGGATGTGGGGCCACCACCATGTCCACGGCCAGGCCCCGGCGTGTTGCAACGTTGTGCAGGACACATGCTGCCACTATGATCCTGCACACTACTGGGGGAGCGTATAACAGCTGCCCGCCAGAACGGTCAAGGGAGCGAAAGCGTGACTTCAGCACTCCGAATGTGCGCTCCACTATGCCCCTGGTTGTAATGTGGGCTGTGTTAAATCTTACCTGGGGTGGCGTGGTGGGGTTCCGAATTGGCGTCATCATGTGGGGGCTGAGAGGGTAGGCACTGTCCCCTGTGGAGGTGGGGATTGGTATCATTGGTGAGGTTGTGACCTTGCTCAGTATCCAACATGCATGCATGTGCAGTGGCATACATACTCACCAAGCAGCCATGTATCGCCATGCCGCCCAGCTTCTAGGTCCCGGCTTAGGGTGGACATTCGGTAAATGAAGCTGTCGTGGGTGGAGCCGGGATAGTTGGCATATACTGAGGTGATGATTCCCTTGGCATTACATGCTACCTGCACGTTGATGGAATGCCAGTGCTTGCGGTTCCTATAGATGTGCTCAGATGCCCTGGGGGGACGTAGAGCCACATGGGTGCAGTCGATGGCACCTAGCACTTTGGGGAATCGTGCCACTGCGTAAAAATCCAGGGCGGCAGCATGCCTTTCTGCAGGTGTTCTGGGCAGGTATATGTGCCTGCGGACTGATGGGCGTGCAGTCATGATGTTCAAGACCTGGTGTAGGCAGCGTGACTGGGTGGCCTGTGACACCCCACCCACTATGGCACTTGTCCGCTGAAATGATCCAGTGGCTAAGAAGTGCAGTACATTGAGGACCTTCTCCAGGGGGCTGAGTGCTTGGGAGCACAGGGTGGGTGATGTGAGGTCATCCTCCCACTCACTCACCAGGTCCAGTATGATGTGTGGTGGAAACCTGTACCTCCCATACACCTGGTCATCAGGCATCCCGAAAAGGCTGGTTCTGGGTGTGAATATTCTGGCCCTGACTATCCTCCTCCTCCTCCTTTGGTAGCCCACTGCCACTGCTGCTAGGAACGGTATGTTCATCCTGGCGTCTGAGCTTGTTATTGTTAAAGTCCGCAATTTATGCTTAGCGCGTGTTCTAGGCGAGCGTGTGACCCGCGCACCCCTGGAATCCAGTTCCCAGTCCAATAGCGTGTGGAAATTCACACGCACCACGGGATACAGCGTGTGACCCGCGCACCCCTGGAATCCAGTTCCCAGTCCAATAGCGTGTGGAAATTCACACGCACCACGGGATACAGCGTGTGACCCGCGCACCCCTGGAATCCAGTTCCCAGTCCAATAGCGTGTGGAAATTCACACGCACCACGGGATACAGCGTGTAACCCGCGCACCCCTGGAATCCAGTTCCCAGTCCAATAGCGTGTGGAAATTCACACGCACCACGGGATACAGCGTGTGACCCGCGCACCCCTGGAATCCAGTTCCCAGTCCAATAGCGTGCGGAAATTCACACGCACCACGTGATACAGGTTCGCTGACGTACTTGCGTGTGTAAGTGGCCGCGCACCCATTAAATACACGTACATAGGCCAATCGCGTGTACGCGCACTTTTGTCCAATTACACGCGATGACACTCTGACGTGCAGTATCTCCACGTGTGCCCCGTCATCACGTGCTGAGTGGGGAACACCCGTGCGGGTCACGTCACAGACGCGCTTACGCGCTGAGGGACTCTGGTCCAATAGAATCACGTATGCGTGCTGACGCGCTTACGCGCTAAGGGCCTTTCCTCGGATTTCACGCTGACGTGCAGGATTTTCACGTGCCAAATCACTCCGTATCAAGCTGGCCACGCGAAAACACACGGAAGCCCACGCTCCTGCCCAGAAGGCCGAGTTACTGCCCCCCAGTGCCCTGAGCAGCCTCCCACGTGCCATCTGCTGCTGCCTGCCTGCCTGCCTGCCTGCTGCCACCGTGCCCTGCCATTTGGTGCCTGCACATCAGCCATCTGCAGGGGTCCAGTTGCTGCACGTTGATGCCATCATGCCACGTGGATCTGGGGCAGCAAGGTCATCTGCTGCACCAAGGAGGCAGGGCGGAGTGGCTGCAGGGGCAGCTGCGGCTCCATCCACCCCAGCCCTCACACACCCAGCCAGGACAGTGTCGGTCCTAGTCCATGCTGCTGACATTCCCCCTGACACCATCACACTAGAGCCAATGCCTGCACCAACTCCCATGCTGAGTGTGCAATCCCACACTCCTGATACAGAGTCCACCAGGGCTCCTGCCCCTAGTGTCCAGAGCGGCGCAGGACACTCAGGATCACCACCACCTTCCAAGCGGAAGAGGAAGAGTGCTCGTCCGGCACAGGCTGATGCCCCAGACACGGCTACACAGTCCGGCCCGTCCAGGAAGCCCAGCTTCACGGATGACGAACTGAATGCACTTGTCGAGTATGTGTCCGGACATGACAACGAGATGGTCATTGTTGCAGGATCCAAGACCACACCTGCACAACGCCAGGCACACTGGCAGACCGTTGCGGACATCGTAAGTGCCCTTGGAATCGTGAGGCGCACAGCCAATGATTGCTATAAGCGCTGGAATGACCTAAAGCGCAGGGCAAAGAGTAAGCTGGCCTCAAGTCATGCCGCAACTCTAGTGACTGGAGGTGGGTCTCCAGTAGTAGACATGGAACTCACTCCACATGAGTCAGTCGCTGGGACCTACGTCACGGAGGAACAGATCCAAGGCGTGGGAGATCTGGCTGATTACGAGGCATTGTCCGGTGAGTGCACATGCATGTGTGTGTCATACATGTGCATGGTGTGTGTGTGAGGGCTTCTGTTTGGGTGCCAGGTGAGAGTGTGTGTGCCTCAGTCGTATGGGTCAGCCATGTGCTTCATGCAATACTTCCTACGCAGCTGCATTTGGCCATAGCAGTATCCCTTCTGCCAACAGTAGACATCTAGCACAACTGCACGCCAGTTGCCCTTGAAGTGTCACCTTGACACAACAGATTTGCTTATTTTTCACTGTTCATTCAGTCAGTTTGTTTGCATTCCACCACTTTCACTAGGCATGTCGCTGTCCACTAGTCACATGTCTGACATGGGTATGGTAAAGGGGAGTGACTTTGTTACCTGGATATCATTTGTACACACATGTCCCTGTGCAATTTGACCATTACAGACTGGCAGCTCCAGGTGAAAAATCTGACCTGTTAGAATCAGAAAAGCTATTACATGCGGGAACTGGACTGAATGAATAGGTGCTGCCCTCCTCTCCATCTTCACTCAATAGCAATGGTACATGCCATCTGTGTGATGGCATGTGTGTTTCACCTGCCAATCACAGGCCAATGTGTGATGCCACTGCCAGGCAGCATGCAGAAAATTTGTTCATCTTCCATCTTGGTGTCATCAGTGTGTGCCGTTTGCCTGCACTTCATACGCAGTGAGGGTGCATGCATGGGAGGGTTTTAGTCATGTGGGACATGTGTCAATCAAGTACTGGTTCTCTTGCTTCTCAGCCCTCAATGTGTGCCATGGTGCTAATGCCTGTTTCCATTACTTTGTTTTCATGTCTTTGCAGGGGAAGACGCACCTAATACTGCTGGGGTTGTGGAGATGGTGCAGACCCAGGAGGTGTCCCAGGGCCGACCAACCACCAGTGAGGGACGTGGTGTGGTGGTGGGGGAGAACCCACAAGTGCTGCAGGTCGTGCTCTCAAGGGGTGTCTCTGGCTGCACCTCCCCCGAGCTGTACTCAGGTGTTGATTCGGATGAGACCTACGTGCCGTCACTGGTGAGTGTTCCAGGGAGGGATTCTGTTCTGTCTCACCCACCTGCACCAGGGTCAGTACCCTCCATGGGGATGTCAGTGTTGGCAGCTACGCCTTCGGTGGTTACGGATGCAGGGTCACACTCCGCGACATCTGATCCTGTTCCTGGGCCAGCAGATCAGAGGGGGAATGCAGTCCTGCAGCCTCAGGCAGTGCCGGCACAGCAAGGCGCAGTTCGCCTTGCCCCAGACAGGTGTGGTGCCCGCCGACGTGGTGGCCGTACGCCACCCGGCAATACCGCATGGGAGCAATCCATTTACGGTATGGCTACCCAACAGGCTGCATCATCCGAGATGATGGCTCAGGCCATGGATAGGGTGGCCACTTCCATTGTCCCCCCAGAAAGGCTGATGGAGCGACTAGAGCAGGCAACCGACTCCATCTGCCAGTCACACAGGGAGGACATGTTGGGGTCCAACAGGGACAGGCGGGCGGCACTGGCGACTCTGTAGGAGGCCATCTCCATTGAGTCCCAGGGCCACAGGGAAGCCCTGAGGCAGGAGCTCCTACACCTCAGGACGACTCTTGTTGAGCTTGAGGCTTCAACACACCAAAGGACAGAACAGCAGCTGGAGCCTCTCACCCGTACGCTCTCAGCTGAGATGCAGGCAACGAGGGCGGAGGTCCGGGCATCCCGTGAGTTGTTGCATGGGGACCTCCGCACACTCATCCTCCAGAACCAGACCTACCACACCCGCATGCTTGCAGCCATGGAGGAGCAGACTAGGGCCTTGCGTGGGCTGCCTCCCATAGTGCAACCACCTCCGGATGCAGCTGCACAGGGTGATAATAGCGACAGCAGTGACACTCCCACAATAGGGTAGCCGTGTGGGCCATGAGCCCATGGAGGTGTTTTATCTTCCCAGGATCCACGCAGGTGGGTTCTGGTGTGCATCCTGTCCTCGGACCTCCTGGGTGGCCTCCCCAACCCCCCCGGGCCCATCAATGGCCATTTTTGATTGTTTCTTATTTTTATTTTTATTTTGATTTCTTTTATTCCCAATTTTTTTGGGAGGATCTGTTGGCTCCGATCTGTTGGCTCCGATCTGTTGGCTCCGATCTGTTGGCTCCGATCTGTTGGCTCCGATCTGTTGGCTTCCGTGGTTCCTGTGGGCATACGCTGCATTGTGGCTGGGCACATGCAGGCTTGTAAGGTATTTGGTTCAGATGCTTGGGTTTGAGTCACACACACCCCTCCTGCTTCCCGTTTCCATGGGCTTGCAAAGGGTGTGCCCAAGTGACAGTGAATTACACAGTGACGTTGGACTCCCATGAGCTGTGTGGCCAGTCTGTAGTCAATACTGTGTATACATTCATAGTGCATATTGCTGTTGTGTTGTACACTGCATGTTGCATTGATGTGTAACTCTTCTTCTGTGTCTACCTCCCAATTTGCAGGTCCCTTCCTCAAGTCCACACAAGGACCTCTAGTCTGGCGAAGGGGACCATGTTGGCAGCAGTGCACCTACAACTCTACATGGCGCCAACACTGCACAGTTGGTAGTGGTGGGAGTGCAGGCATTTCCAGGTGGTGAGACTACTAATATGTAACCTTTTTGATGTCATGTTAATGGTACTACGTGCTCAAGTATGTTGTTGGTCCGGCATTGCTGTGAGCATTTCAGGTGTTGCAGGTTTCTAATAGTGCCACTGTACATAGTGAGAGTGATGTCATGTTGTGGGGATTACTTTGTTTACCTGCAATTAGCATGACATGGCACGGTGTGTCGTGTGGCAGTGCTGGGGTTGGGTTGGCTGACATGGCACTGTCCTCTTGTTGCATTTTGCAAGTGGGTATTCATTTTAGCTGCTTCAATGTGTAACTTCACAAAACTGCATTGGTGGTGTCTGTGTCGGTAGGGATGCACACATTGTGACACTTCCAGGTGAACAATCTCAGGCTGACATGGAATTCCCGGTTCATACTCCACACATTCAGGATCAGTGTCAGGTTGAGTCATCATTGATTGTCAGATGGAATGTTCCAGGGCAGTGTGCACTCCACAGGGGTGTGATTTCTATGTGAAGTAATTAGCCACTAGCTGTGTACGGGCTGCCTCCCCCCGTGCCCTTTCCCCTCCCATGCGCAGCGGCTGTGCATGTGGTTGGGGATGTGGGGCCACCACCATGTCCACGGCCAGGCCCCGGCGTGTTGCAACGTTGTGCAGGACACATGCTGCCACTATGATCCTGCACACTACTGGGGGAGCGTATAACAGCTGCCCGCCAGAACGGTCAAGGGAGCGAAAGCGTGACTTCAGCACTCCGAATGTGCGCTCCACTATGCCCCTGGTTGTAATGTGGGCTGTGTTAAATCTTACCTGGGGTGGCGTGGTGGGGTTCCGAATTGGCGTCATCATGTGGGGGCTGAGAGGGTAGGCACTGTCCCCTGTGGAGGTGGGGATTGGTATCATTGGTGAGGTTGTGACCTTGCTCAGTATCCAACATGCATGCATGTGCAGTGGCATACATACTCACCAAGCAGCCATGTATCGCCATGCCGCCCAGCTTCTAGGTCCCGGCTTAGGGTGGACATTCGGTAAATGAAGCTGTCGTGGGTGGAGCCGGGATAGTTGGCATATACTGAGGTGATGATTCCCTTGGCATTACATGCTACCTGCACGTTGATGGAATGCCAGTGCTTGCGGTTCCTATAGATGTGCTCAGATGCCCTGGGGGGACGTAGAGCCACATGGGTGCAGTCGATGGCACCTAGCACTTTGGGGAATCGTGCCACTGCGTAAAAATCCAGGGCGGCAGCATGCCTTTCTGCAGGTGTTCTGGGCAGGTATATGTGCCTGCGGACTGATGGGCGTGCAGTCATGATGTTCAAGTCCTGGTGTAGGCAGCGTGACTGGGTGGCCTGTGACACCCCACCCACTATGGCACTTGTCCGCTGAAATGATCCAGTGGCTAAGAAGTGCAGTACATTGAGGACCTTCTCCAGGGGGCTAAGTGCTTGGGAGCACAGGGTGGGTGATGTGAGGTCATCCTCCCACTCACTCACCAGGTCCAGTATGATGTGTGGTGGAAACCTGTACCTCCCATACACCTGGTCATCAGGCATCCCGAAAAGGCTGGTTCTGGGTGTGAATATTCTGGCCCTGACTATCCTCCTCCTCCTCCTTTGGTAGCCCACTGCCACTGCTGCTAGGAACGGTATGTTCATCCTGGCGTCTGAGCTTGTTATTGTTAAAGTCCGCAATTTATGCTTAGCGCGTGTTCTAGGCGAGCGTGTGACCCGCGCACCCCTGGAATCCAGTTCCCAGTCCAATAGCGTGTGGAAATTCACACGCACCACGGGATACAGCGTGTGACCCGCGCACCCCTGGAATCCAGTTCCCAGTCCAATAGCGTGTGGAAATTCACACGCACCACGGGATACAGCGTGTGACCCGCGCACCCCTGGAATCCAGTTCCCAGTCCAATAGCGTGTGGAAATTCACACGCACCACGGGATACAGCGTGTGACCCGCGCACCCCTGGAATCCAGTTCCCAGTCCAATAGCGTGTGGAAATTCACACGCACCACGGGATACAGCGTGTGACCCGCGCACCCCTGGAATCCAGTTCCCAGTCCAATAGCGTGCGGAAATTCACACGCACCACGTGATACAGGTTCGCTGACGTACTTGCGTGTGTAAGTGGCCGCGCACCCATTAAATACACGTACATAGGCCAATCGCGTGTACGCGCACTTTTGTCCAATTACACGCGATGACACTCTGACGTGCAGTATCTCCACGTGTGCCCCGTCATCACGTGCTGAGTGGGGAACACCCGTGCGGGTCACGTCACAGACGCGCTTACGCGCTGAGGGACTCTGGTCCAATAGAATCGCGTATGCGTGCTGACGCGCTTACGCGCTAAGGGCCTTTCCTCGGATTTCACGCTGACGTGCAGGATTTTCACGTGCCAAATCACTCCATATCAAGCTGGCCACGCGAAAACACACGGAAGCCCACGCTCCTGCCCAGAAGGCCGAGTTACTGCCCCCCAGTGCCCCGAGCAGCCTCCCACGTGCCATCTGCTGCTGCCTGCCTGCCTGCCTGCCTGCTGCCACCGTGCCCTGCCATTTGGTGCCTGCACATCAGCCATCTGCAGGGGTCCAGTTGCTGTGTGCACCCCTGCTGGAACAGAAGACTCCCGACTGGTATTACATCGCTCCACAGCCCAGCCCCAGGACCCAGTTGCCCACCCACACCTGCCTCTGGGGTTGCCATGTCGGGCACTTCCACATCTGGCACCAGTGGCAACCCCAGGCCAGAGGGGCAGAGGGGCACCAGCTTCACTGTCACCGAAGTTGGTGTCCTGGTGGAGCATGTCCTGGGGCAGTATGATGCCCTCTTTGGATCGTCCCGCGCCAGCAAGGAAGGACGGCAGAGGATCTGGGCCGACTGTGTGGTTGCCATCAACGCGGAGGGGGTGGCAACCCGCGACGTCCTGAAGATCAAGAAGCGCTGGGAGGACTTGAGGTCCAGGACCCTTGTGAAGGCCCGGCGCCTCGTGGAGGGGGGCCGGGGCCGCATGAGTTCCATCCAGATGAGGGTCCTGGAACGCGTACGCCCAGCACTCCACGCCCAGATCCTTGAGAGGGAGGCCCGTCTGGAGTTGAGCGGTAAGTGTCCATGCATTACTGTGTGAGACAGGGCATGTTGCGGTGTGCTGGTTCTATGATACTTGCCTGTATGTGTGCCATAGGCCATGTATGCATGTATGTGTGCAGGGACATCATGGTAATGCATGTGCGACCAGTGATGTGTGATGCACATGGTTGTTGCATGTGTTGAAATGCCGCATGGGGAGCCCTATTCAGATTTTGAACATGAGAGCATGCCAGTCTCTGTACGTGGACATGGGTGGGGGTGAGGGATGGGTGCTGATGCCAGGTACATATATGGTAGCCATGTCTGTGTGCCTGACCTGTGTGTCTGTGACTTGTGCATGCCATGGATGCATGACACATGTGTGTGACAATGCAGAGATTCGGTAAAGCAGCCAAATTACCCTTGTAACCGCTGTGTTTGGTGTGTTTGGGGCCAGATGGATGTGACTGAGGTGAAGTGTGTGCATGTGATGGGCATGAGGCATGATGCATGTGAGTTACATATCATTGAATGTTTCAAGAGTCCATTGGACATGCATGGAAATGTCCATGGCATGCACCATGCCTGTTACTGTGTGTGTTTTGCCTGGACTGACCCATGTGTTGTGGAGGGACATGATGGAAGTGTACTTTGACAGTGGTGCTCATCTGCTATTGCTTCCTGACTAGGGGACCATTGTACAGTGCCCTGATGCTTGTGTTCTTTGTCTCCCTCTACGCAGCGGCTAGTGAAGAAGAGGGCGGAGACGGCGCTGTGGAGCAAGGCGGCGGGGATGCCCCCACGGCTGCAGCGGAAGGGGTGGGTGAGCCCCCACAGGGGCCTGCTACGGTGGGAGACGGTGAGGAGCCATCCAGGTTGGTGGTTTGCACAGAGGAGGAGGAGGCCGCCACTGGGGCACACATGGGGCCTGGTGGGGGCATCCCTGCTGGTGCAAGTGGTGCAGTCCAGGGCCAGGGGCAGGAGGCAGCACAGGTCACCGTGGAGGGGCCTGTGCATGTCGCTGTCCCTGACCCTGTGAGTGCACCACCATGCACCAGCAGGGATGCCCCGTCCCAGGCCCGTCCGCAGGTAGAGGGGATGTCCATGTCACCTGACTCCCCTCCACCTGCGGACGTGGGAACCCCTGGCCGTGCGGAGAAGGTCCTGATTGGGGTCGCGATGCGCACGGCTGTGATTCGTGATGCCGTGCGTGCTTCCCGGGAGGAGCACGCACGTCATCACGAAGTGCACCGTGCCGACGTGGCCCAATTGGGATCGGCCATGTTCGGGGGTTTCCTGCATGTGTTGGCCAATGTGGCGGCCCTCTCCTCCTCTGTGCAGGCTATCCACCAGTCGTTCTCCTTGCCGTCTTCCAGCCCAGATGCCACCAGGGCCCCCTGTGGACCTGCCCCGACCAATGCAGCCAGCTCGGTGGGGATCCCATCCCTGCCACAGTCGGGAGTCAGAGATCCAGCAGGGGTGGACACCAGAGCAACTGGACCCCAGCAGATGGAGGATGTGACGGCATCATCGGGCAGGGCACGTGCACGACGGCGTCGGTGGTTTCCATCAGCCTGGATGCCGTCGTGCTGGCACAGGCAGTTGCGTCGGAGGCAGCAGCAGGCTCAACGTGGGAGGCATCATGGCTCGGGGCCATCAACATCGGGGGTGCAGGCATCGGCCGGAGGGCAGGAGAACCCTGGAATGGGAGTGGCTTCCGTGTGGGAGAGGTTGTGCCAGCGGATAGGTGCGGAGCGGCAGCGGGCAGAGGAGGAACGGCTCACGATGGTCAGGGCGGAGGACTCCATGCGGAGGGCGCTGAGGCGGGCTGAGTGCCTCGAGGGTCTTCGCAGGGAGTTAGAGCTGGACACTGCGTTATCCCTGCGGGACCTCGGGGCCAGGGAACATGCCCGCCTCCAAGCCATTGACCAGGAGTTCGATGATGCCCTGGCCCATGACAACAACCAGTGAGCCGTCCGAATAGCCCGCTGCCTTTGTATATAGTTGTATAGTTAGGGTTAGGTTTCCTTTGTTTTTTTGAATTTTTTTTGGTTGCGATTGGACAATGCACCACT
This sequence comes from Ambystoma mexicanum, assembly GCF_040938575.1. Lineage (NCBI taxonomy): Eukaryota > Metazoa > Chordata > Amphibia > Caudata > Ambystomatidae > Ambystoma > Ambystoma mexicanum. Next base: position 368,115,306 of record NC_090934.1, read on the forward strand.
TTTTTGTATATAGTTCACTTTTTAGTTAGTAGTCAGTTAGGTTTAATTTGGTAGGGCTCATGGACCCAGGATGATCTTCTTAATTTCCTTATTTTAATAATTCAGAATTTTTTCTTGGACATTCATCTTGTTTAGTTTGATTTGCTTTGTGTTTTTTCTTGTTTGCTGTTCAATACATGATATTTTTTTATTCTTCAATGTGTCGTATCATCTCATTGCTTTCAGGCATGTCATGTTGGGTGTTTTGTCATTCACTTGCAGCCATTGTGTGTGACAGACATGTGTTAAATTGCATTATTTACATTGGGGGTGTAACATGTAATTGCCTTTGATATGTGGGTGGGTGTGATAGTTGGTTGGGCCTTTTGGCAGGGGAGGATGGGCATTACGGACATGATTGGGGAATGTTGGGACCCAGGTGCAGGGGGGCATGGATTGGACATGGGTGGGGGCCTGCTGGCAGGTGCCCCACAGTGCTGGGGTGTGGGGGTGGTGGGAGACATGAGTGGGGGCCTGGTGGAGGGTGACCCTGCACTGCTGGGGGGTGGGGGTGGTGGGAGACATGAGTGGGGGCCTGGTGGAGGGTGACCCTGCACTGCTGGGGGGTGGGGGTGGTGGGTGACATGAGTGGGGGCCTGGTGGAGGGTGCCCCTGGTGGCTGGGGTGTGGGGGTGGTGGGAGACATGAGTTGGACATGGGTGGGGGCCTGCTGGCAGGTGCCCCACAGTGCTGGGGTGTGGGGGTGGTGGGAGACATGAGTGGGGGCCTGGTGGAGGGTGACCCTGCACTGTTGGGGGGTGGGGGTGGTGGGAGACATGAGTGGGGGCCTGGTGGAGGGTGACCCTGCACTGCTGGGGGGTGGGGGTGGTGGGTGACATGAGTGGGGGCCTGGTGGAGGGTGCCCCTGGTGGCTGGGGTGTGGGGGTGGTGGGAGACATGAGTTGGACATGGGTGGGGGCCTGCTGGCAGGTGCCCCACAGTGCTGGGGGGTGGGGGTGGTGGGAGACATGAGTGGGGGCCTGGTGGAGGGTGACCCTGCACTGCTGGGGGGTGGGGGTGGTGGGTGACATGAGTGGGGGCCTGGTGGAGGGTGCCCCTGGTGGCTGGGGTGTGGGGGTGGTGGGAGACATGAGTTGGACATGGGTGGGGGCCTGCTGGCAGGTGCCCCTGGTGGCTGGGGTGTGGGGGTGGTGGGAGACATGAGTTGGACATGGGTGGGGGCCTGCTGGCAGGTGCCCCACAGTGCTGGGGGGTGGGGGTGGTGGGAGACATGAGTTGGACATGGGTGGGGGCCTGCTGGCAGGTGCCCCACAGTGCTGGGGTGTGGGGGGGGGGGTGGGAGACATGAGTTGGACATGGGTGGGGGCCTGCTGGCAGGTGCCCCACAGTGCTGGGGGGTGGGGGGGTGGGGGACATGAGTTGGACATGGGTGGGGGCCTGCTGGCAGGTGCCCCACAGTGCTGGGGGGTGGGGGTGGTGGGAGACATGAGTGGGGGCCTGGTGGAGGGTGACCCTGCACTGCTGGGGGGTGGGGGTGGTGGGTGACATGAGTGGGGGCCTGGTGGAGGGTGCCCCTGGTGGCTGGGGTGTGGGGGTGGTGGGAGACATGAGTGGGGGCCTGGTGGAGGGTGACCCTGCACTGCTGGGGGGTGGGGGTGGTGGGAGACATGAGTGGGGGCCTGGTGGAGGGTGACCCTGCACTGCTGGGGGGTGGGGGTGGTGGGTGACATGAGTGGGGGCCTGGTGGAGGGTGCCCCTGGTGGCTGGGGTGTGGGGGTGGTGGGAGACATGAGTGAGGGCCTGGTGGAGGGTGACCCTGCACTGCTGGGGGGTGGGGGTGGTGGGAGACATGAGTGGGGGCCTGGTGGAGGGTGACCCTGCACTGCTGGGGGGTGGGGGTGGTGGGTGACATGAGTGGGGGCCTGGTGGAGGGTGCCCCTGGTGGCTGGGGTGTGGGGGTGGTGGGAGACATGAGTTGGACATGGGTGGGGGCCTGCTGGCAGGTGCCCCACAGTGCTGGGGTGTGGGGGTGGTGGGAGACATGAGTGGGGGCCTGGTGGAGGGTGACCCTGCACTGCTGGGGGGTGGGGGTGGTGGGAGACATGAGTGGGGGCCTGGTGGAGGGTGACCCTGCACTGCTGGGGGGTGGGGGTGGTGGGAGACACGAGTGGGGGCCTGGTGGAGGGTGACCCTGCACTGCTGGGGGGTGGGGGTGGTGGGTGACATGAGTGGGGGCCTGGTGGAGGGTGCCCCTGGTGGCTGGGGTGTGGGGGTGGTGGGAGACATGAGTTGGACATGGGTGGGGGCCTGCTGGCAGGTGCCCCACAGTGCTGGGGGGTGGGGGTGGTGGGAGACATGAGTGGGGGCCTGGTGGAGGGTGACCCTGCACTGCTGGGGGGTGGGGGTGGTGGGTGACATGAGTGGGGGCCTGGTGGAGGGTGCCCCTGGTGGCTGGAGTGTGGGGGTGGTGGGAGACATGAGTTGGACATGGGTGGGGGCCTGCTGGCAGGTGCCCCACAGTGCTGGGGGGTGGGGGTGCAAGGGGACATGAGTTGGTGTTCATTAGTTCAAGGAGACATGTGCCTTTGCTGGGGGGCATGCCCATGGTGGGTGGGCTGCCTGCGGGACATGACCAGGGATGCAGGGTAGTCCCCTGTGGTGTGGGCTGCCTGCAGGGGCCGTGGAGGGTGTACAGGGTACACCTGGGAGGACCCACACTGTGAAATCAGATGTGGAACTTCCCGCGCACCCCTGAAATACACGCGCCCAGGCTGTTCGCGTGTGGAACTTCCCGCGCACCCCTGAAATACACGGGCCCAGGCTGTTCGCGTGTGGAACTTCCCGCGCACCCCTGAAATACACGCGCCCAGGCTATTCGCGTGTGGAACTTCCCGCGCACCCCTGCAACTTCCCGCGCACCCCTGCAATACACGCGGCCAGGCTATTCGCGTGTGGAACTTCCCGCGCACCCCTGAAATACACGCGCCCAGGCTGTTCGCGTGTGGAACTTCCCCCGCACCCCTGAAATACACGCGCCCAGGCTATTCGCGTGTGGAACTTCCCGCGCACCCCTGCAATACACGCGCCCAGGCTGTTCGCGTGTGGAACTTCCCGCGCACCCCTGCAATACACGCGCCCAGGCTGTTCGCGTGTGGAACTTCCCGCGCACCCCTGAAATACACGCAGCCAGGCTGTTCGCGTGTGGAACTTCCTCCCGCGCACCCCTGCAATACACGCGCCCAGGCTGTTCGCGTGTGGAACTTCCCGCGCACCCCTGAAATACACTCGCCCAGGCTGTTCGCGTGTGGAACTTCCCCCGCACCCCTGAAATACACGCGCCTAGGCTATTCGCGTGTGGAACTTCCCGCGCACCCCTGAAATACACGCGCCCAGGCTGTTCGCGTGTGGAACTTCCCCCGCACCCCTGAAATACACGCGCCTAGGCTATTCGCGTGTGGAACTTCCCGCGCACCCCTGAAATACACTCGCCCAGGCTGTTCGCGTGTGGAACTTCCCGCGCACCCCTGAAATACACGGGCCCAGGCTGTTCGCGTGTGGAACTTCCCGCGCACCCCTGAAATACACGCGCCCAGGCTATTCGCGTGTGGAACTTCCCGCGCACCCCTGCAACTTCCCGCGCACCCCTGCAATACACGTGGCCAGGCTATTCGCGTGTGGAACTTCCCGCGCACCCCTGAAATACACGCGCCCAGGCTGTTCGCGTGTGGAACTTCCCCCGCACCCCTGAAATACACGCGCCCAGGCTATTCGCGTGTGGAACTTCCCGCGCACCCCTGCAATACACGCGCCCAGGCTGTTCGCGTGTGGAACTTCCCGCGCACCCCTGCAATACACGCGCCCAGGCTGTTCGCGTGTGGAACTTCCCGCGCACCCCTGAAATACACGCAGCCAGGCTGTTCGCGTGTGGAACTTCCTCCCGCGCACCCCTGCAATACACGCGCCCAGGCTGTTCGCGTGTGGAACTTCCCGCGCACCCCTGAAATACACGCGCCCAGGCTGTTCGCGTGTGCAACTTCCCGCGCACCCCTGAAATACACGCGCCCAGGCTGTTCGCGTGTGGAACTTCCCCCGCACCCCTGAAATACACGCGCCCAGGCTGTTCACGTGTGGAACTTCCCGCGCACCCCTGAAATACACGCGCCCAGGCTGTTCGCGTGTGGAACTTCCCGCGCACCCCTGAAATACACGCGCCCAGGCTATTCGCGTGTGGAACTTCCCGCGCACCCCTGAAATACACGCGCCCAGTCTGTTCGCGTGTGGAACTTCCCGCGCACCCCTGAAATACACGCGCCCAGGCTATTCGCGTGTGGAACTTCCCGCGCACCCCTGAAATACACGCGCCAAGGCTATTCGCGTGTGGAACTTCCCGCGCACCCCTGGAATACACGCGCCCAGCCTATTCGCGTGTGGAACTTCCCGCGCACCCCAGAAATACACGTAGCCCGCTCCCCCAGACCCGATCGCGTGTGAAACTTCACGCGAACCCCTGTGATGCACGTACCCTGCTGAAATCGCGTGTTAGACTTCCCGCGCACCCCGGTATACACGCACACGTATTTTTTGTCAGCGGGTGTCCGTGTTTGTGGGTACCCCTTTGCACATCTTTGTTCCTGGAGGGCCACAGTATGGGACATTCATCATGGCAGTATATAGGTGCGATTAGTTGGCGCACCTTTTGGCGCACATTTCTTACAGCCGCAGAGACGCTACCGCCTGCTTTCTTGTGGCGGTTGTGTTTGTGCCTGTGCGCTGGTTTGAGCGTGCGCTTTTTTCCCCTATTCTATTCCATGAATACGTGTTGTAGGCGAGCGTGTGGGCGTTCCGCGCACTTGTGCCCTGTACTTCCCCCGTGACGCCCACGTTTTGGCAAGTTGTTCCCCATTCCGAGTGTTACGCCCGTGTTCCGCCTACTTTTGTTGCGTGCGCCGCGCTATGTGCGATTTTTGCTGTGGCCTGTGCGATTTTCGCAGTGACCTGGCGCACGCTGTTAGATGGCCTGTGCGCCAACGTGCGCCGCGCACTTTTTATCGCACATCCGCTGGTTTTCTCGCGCACGGCCTTCCATGAATCGACGTGCGCTGCTTTTCGTGCGATTTTCGCAATTGCACTGCGATTTTTGCTATTCCACTGCGATTCGCACGTTTTTGCCCACTTGCGCCGCGCTAATTATTCCATGAATCGGCCTCTTAGTATCAGAAGTTGTAGAGAACTGGTGTGTGCTGTCCAATAAACATCTCTGCAGTTCCTACAATGGATTAATGATCTCTGATCGTTGGCTCTCTCTGCTTTCTCCTTACAGGCATTTAATAATCTATGTGTGGGATCATTTCCTTTTGGTGAAAAAACCACCCCACATTTTCCTCATACACACACATATACACACACACATCTTTAAATGTTTCCACCTTGACATTAAACCATGGGTCAAGAAAAAAAAGCCAGGAGGTGCTCCATATTCTCCTTCACCGCAGCAATGCATGTATCCTGTTGGAAGGTTCAGAACATATTGATTGCACGTGTATCTACTCCTGAATCACCAGACAGTTCATGCTCACATATTATAGTGGTAAGTCCTAATTTCAACAGATTTAGCAATGTTAGTACCATGCTGAGTGACACAGCATACAGCCTAACCCTTTGGATGTCCATTTCAAAAGGCTGCAACAAAGAATGAACATTGTCCAAAATGTTCTACTGTGTAGGAGTTATGTGGGCACCACATCAGAGCCTGCTCTGGTTGTCACTGTGTTACATTGTTCTCGCATATGAATTCCACTGAGGCAACTTTGCAATTTTCAGCTGCTTCTAAGGGAACTAGTGGCCCAACTGCTGTTTCCTAACATTGTGGGTACTTTGTGAGCCACTAAAGCGTTTGCAGATCTTCTGGGCACACTTGCCATCTCATCTGGTGACTTGTAATGGTTTAAGGAGTGGGTCACCACAAGATGCAGGACATGGGCAAGCAGGGTATGTGTATGGTTTCAACTATCCTCAGAGCATCTACAACATTAAATCTATTGACAGCTGCAACAAGCCCTCTTGTAAACCATAAGGAGTTAGCCAATATGCCACAACCCCATTTAATTTCTCCCTGAGATCCACTCCCACCCTTGCTTACCGAAGGAGGGGAGCATGACAGTTGTTGGTCCTTTTCTGGTCTTTTCGGATAAGAGGTGTGTGTGAAGGTGACCCAGTATCCAGAGATGGCCATGAAATCGGTGCCTTGAGCACTGGGCCACATGCAAATAGTTGAGTTACATCAACACCCTTATGTGGTTCAGTGTCAATCAATGTGCTTCCTCACCAGGGTGGTACTAAAGTTTGTTTCAAGTAGTTCCATTGTGGAATTTCCCAGCAGGAATCGACAATGCCAATAGGCCATCTGAAGCCACAGTTTTCTACATAAGAATATGACAGTAAATCTATTGCCAACATTACACTACACTTTTCAACAAACATACAGAGCTTTCAATGTCTTTTGTGATATTTTGTGACTTGCACAAAGACTCAGCCACAGCTCACTGGTGCATATAGGAGTAAATAGGTTGTCTGAGTGCCATGGGATCTGCAGGTGAAGATTGTGCTCTGACAAAGCTTGCATAAATCTAATTCTAAAGAGTTGTGGTGCAGAATGGTGACACCAATGTGCCTTTTGGGGAGTAGTGGGCTGGCCTGTCACCCCTTTCCTTTTGCCTACCATCTGGAGTATTCAGCGGCATGCAAGCCCACAGGAAAGAGATGCCAGAAATGGTATCTGAATCCCTTAACAAACACTTTGTTTGTACATGTTGCATGTGGCAATATGTGCTTGTTGCCATGCAATAACACCATCATTTCATTATACTAATTTCTTTGGGAGTGATGAGAGGGTCCCTAACTTCCCTTACTTCTTAGGGTCTGCGCAATGGGATCCTGTGTTTGTGTTGTTGACTTAGGGGCCAGTGTTCTTGTTGTTGTGACTGACTGCAAAGTTGTATTATCACTAGCATGTGTTTTTCCTGACCGTTTATGGAGAAGACTATACACTGGAGCAGGGGAATGTTTGAAGCTTGCGTCCAGTGAACACTGCTTGTCATTGACAATGACACGGATTTGTCAGCATCTGCACCCTCTTCTTCTGTCTCTTAGTCTCCCCACTAGTTGTGCTATTGTTAAAGAAGGTGTGTCAGGGTCTTCTTTCTGAATCAGGGGATGGGAAATAGCCATTGACATGTACTTAATTGTTATCTGTTTCCAAGGAAATGAGGGTGGGGAATTTCCAGGCATCCTCTCATCTTCCTCTTCTGTTTATTGCTCTTTGTGTTTCTGAGCTGATGTCATCTCTTCTCCCTCTTGTGCCTAGGTTGATAGTATCTCATAATGTTCCTTCTGAATTCCATTCTCTTGCCCCTGATGCATGCGCAAAGGTGGATCAGGCACAGTTATCTTTATTGCCAGTGCACCAGATTCTTTGAGGCAGATGGCCCTGTTCTTTCCAGCAGATGAGACCCTGTGACTAATGGCAGGCACATAGACCCTGGTAGTATCAGGGCTTCCTCCAAACAGCTGCTGATGGAACAGCTGATAAATGCCCGACAATTACATTCCTCCCTGGCCTCATTCCCTACGCCATCTCATACCATATTGTGGCACTGCATAAGATTCAGACATGATCATTTTATTCACCTCTTCCCTTCATTGAACGGTACAGGGTTCTGATCAGCGCTCTGACCTTCTAACCCTACGAAATGCACCTGGGGAACTCAGTGCTTTGGCTTTCTCTTCTATCAAGATATTATGTGCTGGCTCAGCATACATAGTGATGCCTGTTGTGTGAGCAGGTTTCTGGCACCAATTGCTCTTGCATCTCCCAAGATGAGGCCCCGATTCCTGTGCTTATCCCCCTCTATGTCAGATGTCACACTTCTGCTTTTCTCCCAGCCTGTTTTTTTTTCTCTGACAGGGGAGCCTGGAATGTGATTGGTTTATGTTCCCTCTACTCACTGAAACCTGAAATTACACTTATTTCATCCCCACCTGTTAAAGAGTCCAGAGTGTGACAGTAATAGTATGATGGCAGAATCTGGCCATAGTGTGCCTTTCCTTTAATAGTAACAGTCAACACCAAAATAAAAAACACGCTTAAAACCCCCATCCATCCAGTCTCCACCAATGCACCCCTATCCAGTATTACAGAGACGTTTAAAATGAGGCAGACCTATTGGCTATGTACGTGCTTTCGAATATAGGACCCATGTCTCTGATGATATCTAGAATTGGTGGCATGCGGGCGACTCTGAACTTCATAGACACTATTCAAGGGTTTTGTTTGAGAGCACACAATGCTCCTCATACCATTGCCAGTGCATCTTCGGGTAATGATGGGGAAGTAACAAAGTTATGCATCATGAAATCAGCCTGGATAAATGCATGTTTCTACCTCACACTATCACCACCTTCCCACCAAAAGTGCAGAACTGTGTTCACTAAAACCGATTCTGAAACACGCTGTTGGATCATGAGTCTGCATCATCCAGGAGGCTATTTATGGTGTTAGTGATGTGAGTGGGGAAGTGATGCAATTACTTATCTGTCACTGGATCCTGTAATTAACTAATCCCTTTATCTATGTATATGTTCTTGTCCATAATCAAAAAGTTCCACCTTTATCAGTACTTTTGGTTACTTTTGTGGAATCATCTCTGAGGTTTTTCTAAACTCGAAATTCGAGTTTAGATCATTTGGGTTAAAGAGATTGTTACTGAGAATGAGCACACTTTCAAAAACAGATGCAGCATTAGTACCCCTCCTCCGCCACCCACATTCACTGATGCTGTGTCAGAGGACAAAGATGGGGATGACCAAGACAAAGATTGTGACTCATCTGCGACCAGGTTTCCCACACAGAAGGGATGTAATGTCACTGGGATAGGCTGGAAGGTCGAAGCGACTTTTCTATGCTTGGACGTAGTCTTTCAAAGACAGGCTGACAGATCTGGAGGTGCCTATTGTCAGTATGTGGCAGTCAAAGCACTAGCTCTAGCACAAACACCTTCACAGTGAGAAGAGCAGATGAGGGCATGTCTTCTTTCTCCAGCAAGAAAGTCCACATCGTGGAGTTTCTTCATACTGCAGGGTGAAAAGCAACAGTATCTTAAATCTGCAGACTATGCAATAAAAGTGTGTGCCCAGGAAAAATCTGGGACCAAGTTGGGTACCACATCAGAGGAACCCAGAAAACCTTTACTCCCACACCAGTAGCCAGCCACCATACCAAATACTCTTGATCCAGAAAATATTGAGCACATCATGTAGCCAATGTATCCATAATCGTAATTTTCATGCAAGAGGGCTTATTCCCTGAAGCCTTGGTTGCTGACTCCCATCCTACCACCTCCATCTCCGATTGAACGAGCTACAACAGTTGCCAAATGAAAACATCCAATGCCATTGAACAGAGACTGGCCTACTAAGGAGGAGTTTCTGTTATCTGTACATCTGTGGTGGTGGTCTGTTATGTGCCAACAAGAAAATCTGCCGCATCATTCTCATGCGTTGCATGTTACATAACCTAGCCCTTCAGTGAAAGGTACCAGAGCTGGTGCAGGACGATGACCTGGCACATATTGAAGAAGAACTATGGGATGGGTGAAATGTTAGGAGCATCTGGGTTATACATTTATTTTCATAATGGTATATGATTCAGGCAATGGTATCTCCTGCGCTGTGATCAACTGTTCTCTTGGGTAGCTACAGTAACAGCAAACAAGGACACTTTGCTCATGCCTTATGCCTGTTTGGGCTTAATTACATTGTTTGTCTGTTTGCATTTGCACTCACCTCTACGTTTTCCTTAATTAGCCTAAATAGTTACAAATAAATCAGCACTATGTGATGCATAATCTTATTGGCACCAATTGTATTCCCAAGTGTTTAGTCACACCAAATCAAACGCGTCCTTAACTTTCCCTAATCTCTTATATATGGAAACTCAGCAACGTGCAACACATATTTCAATCTGCCGGTGTCTTTAGTCGCAGGTTAGTGAACAACTCCCTCAATGGGCTTCATTCATTCGCCTGGTATTTAAGGGATATTCCTTCATAGGTGTGTTCAGTGTACAGTGTACTATTCTTTAATTGTGTTTAATGATGCATACCACAAATTCTATAGATGCATGTATGTTTTTTTTATAATTTAAATGGTAATGTATTTATCTATATTTAAAAAAGTGAAAATGTGTCGGTTTGTGGATGGATTTGTGGCTTCTCTAAGCAATGTACCTTATACAATTTCACACTGTTTCACCAATCTGCACCAAATTTTGCATATTTACCTGTTAGGACACTGCGGACAATCCTGGATACATGACGTTTGAACACCCCACCGCATTCGCCGAATTTCAGCTTAAGTCTAAATTTACCTGTGGTTTTGTGGCTTGGCGAAGCGTTGTTCCTTGTACAATTTCACTCTGTTTCAGCAATCTGCACCAAATTTTTCAAAGTTACCTGTTAAGACTCTCCACCCCTCTTCCTGGATTTCAGCACCTTCACACATGAGACAGTTGCCTGATATCGGTGAAACATCAATGAGGTCGTTGAAGGATCGGTCCTCAACCCTAGAATGCACGGTTTCTGGTAAATTGGCACTGCAGTGAACCGCAACAAACTGCACCATGCTAGGGTGAGGCAATAAGTTGTGAGAGAGCACAGTAGGCCCAAGTATGCAGCAGCACACCAACTATCACCTTCCCCCAATGTGTGCTCTGGGGTATGTCAGCCAGCCACACACGCCGATTCTCAGTGCAGTTTACTTCAGAGTGCAAAGCACATCAAGCAGTAAGCGAATCGGAAGAGCGACCTGCATGATCATTGATTTTCAACAATTGATTACAGTGTTCTCATGTCTGTCCACAGAACCCGTTCAGAGAACGGGTACTTTTTTCAAGTTCTAAAGGTTGATGTGTGAAACGTTTATTGTTAAACCGGAACACACACATACAAAAATAAATAAGTACAGACCCAATTGTCTCATTAGTGCTGCAAAGTGGCGTAGATAAAGGTTGTACAGAATATGTGAAGTGGCATTGCCTTGTAGTACCCCTCACTAGACCCAGAATTCTTCTGAAAAGAAGGGGATAAAGGAAAAGCATCAGGATCTATTTAGCCAAGGATGTGTTCAGCTACCTAAGGGTGAGGCCAAGCATTCCCTGTTTCATTCAAGCGTTCAGTCAGTAGTTTATGACTGACGGTATTGAAATCTACTGAAAAATCTAAGAGCACAAGCAATCCAGCTCCAGACAATCTCCCCTGAACCTAATAATGCACATAGCAGCTGCTACCACTGACTCTGTTACTCTCAGGGTCGTATTGGCCCCTCGGCCTTTCGGCCCGTGGCTGGCACGAAATCGTCCCTGGGGAGTGGGGGCTGGTTTCTGGCCATGCCTGGGCCAGTTTGGAAGAAATAAATGTTTGAAAAAATATGTATTTTTTCCAAATGTTTTTTTTTTTTTTAAAGCCTTTCATCCTTCATAGGTCGATAAATGAGTACCAACACAGGTTGGGTGAGATTGTATGCATATTTGTTCTATAAAAAAGAGCTTAAGCGTAAGTGCTATACAATAACATGTTATCATTTAGCCTTGGGCTACTGCTTGGATTCACAGTAATTTAGTGTTCATAGGACAATGCTATTTGATGACACTTCCTGTTTTGTGAAGGGGTGAAAGGTCGTGTTTCATCACTTTCCGGGATGTCACTTTGGGGTGGGGTCAAATGACATCACTTCCGGTGATATCATCAGAGGTCATGGGTCGTGAGGCGAGGGGTGGGCCACTTTTTTGAAGCGAGGGATGGCCACTTTTTTTTGGGTGACCGTGCTTATTTCTTGTCCCAGTCCGACCCTGGTTACTCTCCCAGGGATAAACACAGCCCTTAGGGAGTCGTGTTGTTCGGCGCGTTCAAAAAGCTCTCTTTTGAACAATTTGGCAAGGAAAGGTAAAATAGGATGGAAATGGATAGGCTCCATAGGGTGAATGACAGTTTTGTCAGCAAAGGGGTGGCCAAAGCTGTTTTCAGGGGCTTTGGACAATGACTGACACAAAGGACCTGCAGATCGCAGATTTAATTATACAAACTGTGACTAAGTGAAATAATAGGTTTTAAAATAATTTTTCTGGAATGGGAACTTGATATGGCTTAGTGGAGCAGCTCAAAGAAAATAGGAACCTGCAAAGATTTACATTCAAGCAGACTAGGGTGAGTGATTTGCTTTCGATTTCTCGAAGGTCTGAGGGGCTGTCAGACTCTGCATCCCAAGAGGAGGGGCTGATGACTGAGAGATAATTTGCAAGTAAATATCGTCAATTTTAGAGTTGAAGAATTTGGCAAGAGACTTACGCAGAGTCTTATTGGGAATGATAGTGCTAGCAATTCTGTGGAGTGCGATATTCATTTAAAATCTTGAACACTTTCCTGTGTGTTTGAATGGCAGTTGTAAACCATGAGGTATACTATACTTTTTGGGTAATGTGAATACGTTTTTGTTTTCTTATAAAGTATAAGATACTTGTGTAAAATACCTCGGACAGCAAGGACTTGAGTTCGGCACCCATTTTTTTTTGATTATGCTGCTTTGTTTTTTAATATTTTAGTTAACCAAGGAATTTGTTTCAATTTGAAACAGCTAGGGGGTGGATTGGTGTAGCTAGGTTGGTCAACCAGGTGCAGAATTTCTGACTCAAACTCTGGGAAACTAGTTCGTACAGAGTGAAACCAAGGGTTGCGTAAGGGTTCTGCCAGCTTAGTGAGAGCTAAGGTTGTCCATGTTCTCTGAGAATGTACAGTAGTATAGACCTGGTTATGAGTTGTGGGTGGCACCAAGAACATAATTAAAGTAATTCAATAGTGGCAAGTCCACACCAGGGGAGTTGAAAACTCGGTGGTAAGGGTGTTGGCACGGACACATACTAGAAGAGGAGGAGTTCCTTTCCCATGCAAAGGTCCGTTGCACGTTGAATCAGATGACTGCAAGCGTATCAAATGTTTTTTTTTTTATTTTGGCTGACGGGTAAGTAGGATCCTCAGGCTAAATGTTAAAGATGACTAGACGAGGATAATGCGCTATGTTGGGTGTCCTGACCAACGTTTGAACTATTATGCTGCAACATTTGGTGCTGTGAGCTCAGGAAATCCAAGAGGGCGGAAAAGCCCACATTTGCGCCAGAATCCTAGAGAACCGTGCAGTTTTGCGCACAGCAAAGTGGTCCCCTGACCTGCCACCCACCAGTGCAAGCATGATGGGCCAGGAGGGCCATGAGTGAAATGTGTGCCAAAGGAAAAACAGCAGTGCCGGTTGGCTAAAAAAAGCGTTTTAAAATCACCTTTGTTTCCCTGAATGCAAACTAAAAATGCCTATTTTAAACATCACAAGATATTCAAAAATCTCAATGAAAACCAGCAGACATTTGGCAGAATGTATTCTTGTGTGCATACAAAATCTGGAAAGATGAAGAGCCCAAAACAATGTTTATAACAAAACTGGCTGAGCTGTGCATTTCAGCAGCTTAAGTTAAATGGACAGAAAGCCACTAAAATCGAAATGTTTAAAATAAATGAGTGACCTACTTTTGAGTGTAACATAGGTTGCAACTCTTCAATGTCATAGTTTTGAACTTAGAATCAGCATTCTAGCTGAATATGCAAAAATTGTGAGTTTGATTTGAATGAAGAAAAACTGGGAAAAAAATTGACATTTAGCTGAAGTCTGCCTTAATGAAACTCGATTCTGCCTGACAACTACCCCCGACAGGAGAGGGAATTCAGCAGCTGTGTTCCCAGGCCTGGCTGCATCCTGCTGCCCCTGCCAAAAGGAGATGACACCTCTCTGATTGAATTAGGGGAGTGGCACCTGGGGACTACAGGAAACTAAACAAAGCACTGTTCCTGGCTCAGGCAAATGTTATATTAGGGGGGTCGTAAAATGACTTCCTCTTGGGAGAAACTGGGAGGGGCAGTGCCTGTGAGAGCAAGCTGAGCTTGGGGGAAGTGGATAAACCAGAAATTCCACCATGTGCTTTGGAAAACCACACCCGTTTGGGGCCAGAGAATAATTTTAAAAAGATGGATAATTCATAGTGCAGACTTGTAAAAATTATATAAATAACATCATCATTCTTGTGATTTTTCTGTGCACATTTTAAGAGGTGTTAGGACCCGGTGGTATGTTCTTGGGGATAGTAGCGGAAAAAAGGTTGTTACTCCAAATGTATGCATGTTAAAAATCTGACACTTTATCATCTGAAACCCATATCCCTGGTGCACATTTGTGTAAAATCTGGAAAGGTTTAGAGGTCGTTATCTGGATGAAAAGGGGAGAATTCTGTCATAAGTGGACACAACATCGTAAAAAGACAGGGATCGGATGGTTTGGTGCTACAGAAAATATGTTAACTGGACCTATAATATTAGAAAAAATGGTACATAGATAAATATGTATTTGGGTCCGAAATAGATTTGTGTGCAATTTGACAAGGGGAGGTTCCTCTGACCATAAAACATACAGCATCACTCTGACACTCCATTTCCTTCCCCCAATCATGGGAGAGAGGAAAGCTTGGCCAATGATAAGTGAGAGGGGCAGGCTTAGCTAGGCCCAGGCACACACCCATTTTCAAAACACATAAAATGAACATTGAAACCCAGGTAGAGACATTCACTTTCCACTTTCTTGCGGGACGCTTTGCCGGGAGACTCCAGACTTCAAATGCAGAACTCCAGTCGCATTCCTGTCCAAAATCTAGTGTGAGTACCCAGCTAGCACTGTGCCAAAACCAATCTCTTAGTTTAAAATAATCTATCCAAACCATTTTAGCCTATTAGAACTGCCTTCTAGAATTGTGTCATTCTGTCATCTTTAAAAGTGCAAACTGTCATCTGTCATTCTTAGCTTTTAAATTTCAAATCCGAAAAACTACCTTTACTAAATCGTCCGTATCTCGGGAACCGTTTGTGCTAGGAGCGAGTTTTAACTGTCATCATAAAGCTAAGATTCTAAGCTTTCCAATGAACCTCAAACTTGCTACCCCTTATAGTGCTTCCGTAATTGCGCTCGACGCACGCGACTAAATTGACTAAATTGCCACGATTTGACATTTTGCTTAATTTCAGCCACGTGTAAAAATATTTGTCCTTGCTTTCCTTGCTGAAATTCGTTTGCAACCTGACAATCATTCATAGAGCATTGCTAAAGTGATACCGAACTGATTCAAAGTATCTATCAACTACCCTGAACCCCCCATAGGGAATTAAACGCCTTTTTAGCATATTTTTCAAGTATCTTGCCTGTGTTTAAAACTCCTACCAGTTTTCCTCTAAGCTTGCTAGGGGGGAACTGCATTATATTTGATTGCATTCCTGAGAACTGTGTGCTTCCCTCCCATCTCTTTACCTTGCATAGGGGGGGGGTTGTGAATTGTCAAAGAAAAGTGATTACATTGTCTTTTGTTGAAGTCATATCAACTTTATTTTCTGTACTGCATTTTCATTCATCATTGCATTGTCCTTGAAGCCATAAAAGCATTCTCAGCTACTTTAACCTCTCTATATCACTTCTGAGCCATCAAAAAGAGTGTGCCACTGTAACATTATCCATTGTTGATCACTATCATCTTCACAAGTGTGCTATCAAACATTAATTTATTATAAAAGTGTGATATATATATATATATTGTTTAATTTTCAAATAAACCTTTTAATTTGCAAAACAAACCTACTTCTTGGCTCAGTGGGGTCAGGGGGATTCTAAGAGAGGGGTGTTATATAAGGGTCATCCAGAGTAAACGAACTGGACATAAAAATATATCAATAAGGGTTTCCATCAGCATCCCAGACTAGGCATTGACTTAGCTGTAGTGTTGAATTGAATCCGCTTACAAAGTGGGGGCTCGTAGCCGGGGATTCTGGATTAGGTTTACCACTTGTACAGCTTAATCCAGTGTGCCAACTGACCGGATACACATATCCGGTTAGATCACCACTCTGTTTTACACTGTGAAAGCACTCCTCAAAGGAACGCTCTAAGGAAACGGTCTGTTTTGCAAAATAAAATACAAACTTCTGTAAATCAGGAAGGAACTCAAATTCCAGAATGACGACACTGGTAGACATCAAAATAGCCAGAGAGCACTTCTTACATAAGCTATTTGTGAGAGGTGAATGGACTGAGCAGGGCCAGGATGCGTGGTTGCAGGCAATCACACAACAGGTCACTGCAACTGGGTTAGATATCTGGAGAGATCAGGGTCCCTTACATGTGGCCCTGAGCAAACTATACATGGCTCCTAAAGCTAAAGATGAACACGACAAGATGGTTAGGATAGCGGCATATTTGTATCTATATATGGGAGCTATGCAGGACAAATGTTCTGAAGGCCAAGATCTGGCAAGTAGGCAACTGTTGGCATTAGAGAAGGCCCAATCTGACCTGGTCTCTTCTGAGCAGAGGCTGCAGAGGAGCCAGGAGTCAGAAAATGATAGTAGGCAGTATATCATTAAAATAAAAGAGGACATGGATATACTGCAACAGGAAAAGACAGACCAGGATACCAGAATTCTGGCTTTGCAGAAGGAGCACCAAGACAGTTTGGACTCCTTACTGCAGAGCCATAAAAAGCTGAAGCAACAGATCAATTTCAACAGGGCATGCACAGAGCAGGTAGCCACCCTGCAATTCCAACTAGACAGAGAGAAAGAGGAAAGCAATAAATTGATTTTGAAAGACCTGGATGCCCAGGCAGAGTTTGATGAGGAACGCCAGAAAGCTGGTGCCTTTCAAAGGCAGAGGGGCGACCTGGCGTCACAAATGCAGGCTCTTGGTCAGGAAAGGGATACCTTAGGCCAGGAAGTCTGCCATTTAAAAAGAAAAATTGAAGAAAATCACTTGGCTCTCCAGGGGCTGGGTGAACTCCAAAAAGAGCATCAGGGCTTGCTAGATCACACCAGGAGGGTGGAGGAGGCTCTGGCAAGAAAGAAGCAGGCCAGTAGGGATGGGACTCAGGAGGTAATCCTCCTGCAGCAGAGACTGGCCCACTACTCCAGGACCAATCAGGAGGCACAGAGAGAAAATGAGGCTCTCTGTCAGCACAATGATAGGCTCCAGCAACAGGTAGCCATGCAGGAGAGACTGATAGAGTCTAGTAAGGCCTTAACTGAGGAACTGAAAGCACAGGCTCTTGCATTGCAACAGGGAGCAGGGGCTGACAGAGATGAAGTTCGCTGGGAAAGGGAAACACCTGAGCATAACCTAAGAAGCCCTAGTACCAGAGGCCTTCATCTCTCTCAGTCCCTGGACTCTGCCACCCCCATCCCCCCTGGTGCGCATGAGCACAGGGCCACAGGAATGGCAGATTACTATCCAGCCAAAGGTATGGGGCTCATAGGCCAGTACCATCCAGGAATGGATGGGTGGGCACCCGGGTATGGGCACCTAAGTACAGTGCAATTTAGTGGGGAACCCCAGGAAATTAGGCCGCCTAAGGGCATCCTAAAAACCTCTGCCCAGTTAGGTCACTGGGGGGGTACCCATCAAATCCTGGTAGCAAGGAGGGATCTGAAGACTCCTCTGAGCAACACAAGACACCGGAGACCAGATCCCCACATTCTGCCAGCTATTTCCAGGCTCGCAGAATCCGGGAAAACCTGGAAGATCAGACGGGCACCTCTGGGAGCAGTACTTCTGAATCAGAGGATGAATGGACCAGGATTGCCCGAACCAAAAAGGCCAATAAGGTGAAAAGGGCCTTGCTTAAGGACCCCTTAAAACAGATTAAGGCAATCACGAGTGTCATCACGCCTTATCATAAGAACGCCAAGTATTCTGTTTGGGAACACTTGGAGCTCTATGAGCAAATGATGTAGACTTTCCATTTGAAGGACAGCAGTAGCTGCATCCAGTACGTCAAATGGACATTCTCCCCTGAATACTCCAGTTTCTTTGCGGGGCTGGAGGACCAAAACCATTCAAGATGGTCCACATATAGGGCGGCCATCTTGAAACATTTTTCTGTACATAGAAATCCCCAAGAGGCTCGCAAGGCAGCCTACAATTTGCAATGTGGGGAGGATCAGGCCCCACAAGAATTTGTGCAAGAATTGAAGCGTGCCTTTGCGCAGACCACCAGAAGGGTGCGCACGGACAGCAGAGAATTCATCAACACATTTTTCCATGCTCTTCCCAAGAACATAATGACCCAGCTCGTGAGAGATTTTCACGAGAAAAGATCTTTAGACTGGGTCATTGAGCAAGCAACCCAGATCTATGAGGTGCAGAAGCCCATAGAAAATAAAAGTAATGCGCAGAAAAACCCCAAAACCAACAGCACCCCTGCTGCTGCCAAGGTGGCGGAGGTAAAGGTTGCCCCCGTTTTAGATTTGGAGATGGGGGGGCCTAAAAACCTGCCTGCGCAGAATAACTCTAACACCAGAAGGCCCTCGGGCCAGTCGCAGAGAGGGAGTCAAGGATGTAGTCCCACAAATGGGGTCCCTCGCTCCCCTGATTATGTAAGTCCCTGCTACAAGGGAAACCAACCCATCCTGGGTTATGTGTGGACTCCTCCAGCCCAAGGGGGGGGATCCAGTCAAGCACCTAACCCAGAGAACTTCCCTCCAAACTTCCCACAGGAGGGCAGAAATTCACCAAACCCTGGGCCAAACTTTTTCCCCAGGTATCCACAAGGTTTCCAGCCCCAAACTCATCCATCCTTCTTTCCCCAATTCCCTGAGCCCAGACCACCTAATCCAGGAGAGGGGAGGCCAAGGGTGGAGGGGTACCCAAATCTTCCCAACCCGGGGTATTACCAGAGAAGGGATAGCTACCCTTCCTGGGATCAGCCCAGGGGAGAAAATAGAGCCCCGTATCAGCCTGAGCGGGTTTCCCAGTTAGAGCGGCAGGTTCAGAACATGGCACAGGATTTGGGCCGCATGCTGAGGGCCCAACAGAACCCTCAGATGGGCATGCCGGCACAGAATGCCCCAAATCTGGACCTAGTGCTCCAGAACAATGACGGGGGCAGCACCCCGATAACCCACTGGTTCCCAGGCAGGAGGCACAAGGGGAAGGGGGGTGTAAAGCCTTGGAGGAAGCTTCATTCCCAACTTGTAAACAGCCCCTGGAAAACCAGGAACCGGAAACAAAATCTCCTACCCCTGAAAGTCTGCCACCCAAGGAACAGAGGGGAGGTAAAAAACAAAGTACCCAAACAGACCCATTTTGTGGAGGAGGTACATGTCTTCCAATTTGAGGGAGAGGGATCCTCAGAGGATCCTGGGCAAAGGATCTTCTCCTTCAGAGATGGGGGAACTTCTCCCAAGGAAAAATGGGTCCCAAGGGATTTCAACCCAGACTGGGTAGATGTGGGGATTGAGCTGTCGCCGCCCATCATCCTATCCCAGAACCAACAAAACCAAAAACCCCTGGTTCAAACCCATCCTGGTGACTGCCTCCCAAAAGGCAGGGGCGGCCCAGAACCGGAACCAGGGGAACCTAAAACCAAATCAACAGACTGGGTAGAGGTGGCGATTGAGCTGTCCCCGCCCATCATTCTATCCCAGAACCAACAATACCAAAATCCCATGGGTCAAACCTATCCTGATGACTGCCTCCAAAAAGGGGGGGGGGGAGGGAGCCCAGAACCCGAAACCATTTCCAGTTGCCAACTATTTCTTTCAGATTCCCCAGGCTCTCCACAGAATTCTGCCCAAATCTCTTCTCTCGCCATGTCCAAAACCAGAACATTAGCCCACCAGTTGTCCAAAAATGTGCATTATCTGTGCCCCCTTGAGGAGAAGGAGGGAAGATACTATTCCCCGGTACAAGTACAGGGGCAGGGTACAATTTGGGCACTGGTGGACACTGGATCCCAAGCTACCCTTCTGTCCAAAAGGGCCTTTGATGAACTAAATGCAGGAAGGGGGGAGAATTACCGTATTCCTCTCACCTCTCTTTCTGGACAACTGCAGAACTTTGACGGGAAGGAAATTCTGGTCGAAGGGACTGCAGACTTGGACATTAAAATTGGGCGACACAAGGTGAAACACCCGGTCATAGTAGTGACTCCAGAGGGCACCCCTTTTTTACTAGGGAATGACCTCCTGAGAAGGTTGTCACCCCTAATAGATTGTGTAAACAAGGTCCTCTGGACCCAGACTAGCCGACCAATAAAATTAAAACAGAGTGACAACCATGTTAGTTTAAACGGCACCTGCCACATGGTTGAACAAAAATCTGACCAAGTAGAATTTCACTTCCAGAACAACCAAATTCCAGACGTGACAGTAATAGCAGTAGGACAAAGGACTGCTGATGGGGGATCCTCTCTATTTCTGAAAATCAACCTTCCTTCCAGTTTAAGGTGGTATTCCACACTGGAAGGAAATACTCTGAAATTCTTTACCAATCCACAATCAGACACTCCCACTCCTATAGTCCAGAAAGATGTGAAATCAGCTCAGAGCCTGGCTGATATTCAGCAAATTAGAGATCAGTTGTTCATCCCTGATCAGTTAAATGATGGGAAGGACTCTGTTCTCGCTTGAGTGCGTGTGAACAACGGTAAGAGCTTCATCAGCGAAGCCATGTTCCGCCAACTCCCAAAAGATCCAGCCATTCCCACATTCAAACTGATAGACAAATGGGAAATGGATCTGGAAACACCCATTTCCAAACATCTCCTGCCAAGCAGGTGTATGCTCAAAATCTCCATTGGTAACAAGAGCATAGTCCATAATTGTTGGGTTGTGCGAGACGTCACTGCCGCCTTTTACTTAGGCAGTGACATTCACAATCGCTTCGCCATTAGTTTGGACCTAATAAACTTCAAAGCTTGGTCCCGATTAGCGGATAATCCCATGTGCTTTGATGATCAAGAAAAAGCATTTAAGTCAGCTCAATTGCTACCTTATGCAGCTTAAAGAGGAAGTCACCCTCCCAGAAAGGACCCGACAATTCTCCCTGGAAGTGAAAGTTAAAAGAGGACAAAAATTGAAAAACCCTGATGCTTATATTCATTTAAATGCTTCTCTCCAACAGCAAGGGTTAGGGGTAAACCCAACACCATTAGTCAACATAGAACATGACACCATTCCAATAGAGGTGGATAACAGCGACTTACAGAGTATTACTCTAGCCGCAGGCACCATTATTGGAATGGCTGTTGATGACCGACATTTCTCCATTGATTTAGGAACTTAACTGTTAGGACCAATCCCCAAGGACTGTTTTGACAGGGACAGTGATGACAATACGACACCATACAGGATCTTTACCCGGCATGGGGGGAACTTCCTGGTGTACATTTCTTGCCCTTATGGTAAGGAAGATGTCACTTGTGACTTCAGGAGGGATGAGGTGATTTTCCAGGTCCATGAGGGCTGCCTTTCCCACCTGAAGCCTCCAGTCCAAATCAGCACTCTGACCAGGGACTTCTCCACCCAGCTGGAGGAGGCCACTGAGATAGCAAAACCAGAAGTCTTTCCAGGCTTCAGGTAGATGTCGGAAGAGAGAGTCAACCTGGCTGATGCCTGCGTGACTCTGGAACAGAAGCAAAAGTTCAAACAAGTTTTCTTGGATTTCCAAGGTCTCTTTGCGGTAGACTCATATGACTGTGGTCGCACCTACATCCACACAACAACAATTCCCATGGACCCTGGCATGACTCCAGTGTTTGTGAAGCAATATTGCTTGCCTCTCGCATCCATGGAGTCCCTTACTGAAATAATTAAGAACCTTGAGTCCCGGGGAATAATCCGTCCAGTCCACAGCACTTTCAATAATCCGGTGCTGGGAATATTGAAGCCAAACGGCCAGTGGAGACTCTGCGCCGACCTTAGGGAGCTCAACAAACGGGTTCCTACTTCCCGATGGCTTCTGCCCTACATTGACCAAGGGCTGGCCCAGATCCAGGGGTCACAGGTATTCACTGCAATAGACCTGACCAATGGATACTGGACCGTGCCTGTCAGTAGGGAGGACCAATACAAACTGGCTTTTACCTTTGGGGGCCAGCAGTACACATGGACCCGGCTCCCTTCGGATACCTCAACTCCAGCAATGAATTCAACATTTTCCTACATAAGGCCATGCCCGACCTGGGTGCGAGGGGTAACCTGGCTTATGTAGATGATGTCCTCATCAAAAGTTCATCTGTGGAAGAACACATAGCGGAGATCCGTTATGTTCTGACACAGTTGAAGGCCGCCGGAGCAAAACTTTCCTTTCAGAAAGCACAGTGGTGTAGAACCCGTTTTAATTTCTTGGGGCATGAGATTACTCCTCAGGGTCTCTGACCCCAGGAAAAGAAAGTGGAAGCACTTCAGAAACTGAAAGACCCCACAACTCAGCGGGAACTAAGGAGCCTCCTTGGACTGACTAATTACAGCAGAAAGTTCATTGAGGGCTACGCAGAGATCACTAGACCCCTGATTCATCTCTTGAAGGGGGGGGTCAAGTGGGAATGGGGTACAGAACAATTTAAGGCAGTAAGACAACTCAAGAGAAGCCTCTCACAAGTGCCTTGCCTAGCTTACCCTGTCAGAAACAAGGAGTTCTTCCTGGAGACAGGGTTCTCTAATACATGCTTGACGGCAGTATTATACCAAAAGCATGACAAGGTCAATAAAGTAATCTCCTATGCGAGGAAAACTTTATCCTCTGTGGAGGAAAAATTCAACGATTGTGAGAAGGCACTCCTGGCAACGGTGTAGGCATTGAAGAATTACCGCCCGTTTATCCAGGGGGAACACATCATAGTGGAGACTCCACACCAGTCTCTGCAATATCTCCAAAGTGACAGAATCCGGGCCGGAAATGTGAGTAATTTCCGAATTACTTCCTGGATTCTGTCAATGCAAGGCTTTCCGGTGGAGCTCAGATATGGCCAAAACAAGAAGAGTCCCCTCGCGCAAGGTCTGGCTGACTTGCAAGATTGTGCCAGAGAAAACTGTCTCGAGGACGAAAGTCTAAAAATCAAGGACAACATGGAGGCATACCTTAATTCCCCACACAAAGTCTTTGAAGAAGACAAGTGTGAGGGAATGCCCACTGTTTATGTGGATGGATGCTCTTACCATGTTGACAACAATGGGGAAAAATAACTCGTGACCGGCGTAGGGAACGCATGGGTGAATGAGTCCCCAGAACCCTCCGCTGGATCCAAAATTGGTCCCCGAAGTAGTCAGGTGGCAGAATTGATGGCTGTGCATCAAGTAATTCCTCACTGTTGTCCAACATCAACTCCACAAACTGGTCATAATCACAGATTCGGATTATGTACGGAACGGGTTCGTGGAGCACCTGGTTAATTGGAAAACCAGAGGCATGTTATGTGCTAATAACAAACCCCTGAAACATGGGAAGTTAATCCAAAATATTGATGATCTGGTCACATCGAAGGGGATGACCATCTACTGGAAAAAGATCAAGGGTCATTCCAAAGTAGAGGGACCAGACAAAACTGGAAATGACTTAGCTGATCAGCTGGCCAAAACCGGGGCCATCCAAGGGGATCTAATAGAAATAGAGTCCCTGTTGGGGGACATCCAGGTCACTGCTATCACTAGGTCCCAGACAAATGCTCACAAAGATCTTTCAACTTCACAATGGAGTAAGGAGACCCCTGATGCTGATTTGATTACAGCTCAGAAGGGGGACCCAATAATTGGTAAGTTTTACCAACACATTGAGGACCCTGAGAACTTTCCTCTGACGGATACCGATTACATTGGGAAAGAGGACCTAAGAGTGTTGATGAAATGTCCAAAAAGGTTCTGAATCCAAGACGGTTTCTTGGTAAGGAAATCCCAAGCTGGCCATGATCAGTGGGTGGTTCCTACCTCATTCCGAAGCCTGATGTTAAGTCACGCCCATGATGCGGCCACCGCCGGTCATAGGGGGTTTCACACAACACTTGAGATCTTAAGAGAGGTCACACATGGGGCAGGACCGCGACCAATACTTGAAGGGTTGTCTGGTGTGTGCACAATTTCAGCCAACATCCCTCACACACCGGGCGCCTCTCCAAAAGAGGGGGATGACACTGCCATGGTCAGATTTGCAAATCGACTTCGTAGGCCCTGTAATTTGCTCGTCTAGAGGAAACAAGTACATGTTGACCGTCACATGCTTGTTTACCAAGTGGGTGGAATGTCTCCCGGCCCAAAACTGCAAGGCAGAAACAGCAGCTGCCCTGATGATTAACCACATCTTTTCCCGTTTTGGTCTACCTCAAAGGATTGAGTCAGACAGAGGTAGCCATTTCACCAGCGAGGTAATGACAAAGATGTGTGAGATACTGGGGGTCAAAAGGAAGCTACATATTGCTGACCGGCCAGCTTCTTCTGGAGCAGTGGAAAGATACAACCGAACCATTGTGAGCATATTAAAAAAGTTTGTGGCAGATTCTGGGCCAAGTTGGGATATCCGATTACCTCTGGTCCTAATGGCCATTAGATCTACCCCTTCATCTGCAACTAAAATGTCACCATTTGAGTTAATGACCGGACGCAAGATGGTGCTTCCCCAGCATTTGCTCTACAGGACCCAAGAGCAGACACTGATAAATGCCTCCACAACTCATGAGTATGTGGAGAATTTAAGGAAACACCTTCAGCATGCTTTTGCCTATGCTCAGCGGAATCTAGAAAGATCAGCTGATAGCATGAAAACCCACTACGACCTGAAAACCACCAGGAAGGAATATACTGTGGGAGACCGGGTCTATCTATACAATTTCCAAAGGAACCAGGCCAAACAGCGAAAATGTTTGCCTACATGAAAGGGACCATTTGAAATTATAGACAAGGTCTCCCCAGTAGCGTATAAGATCCGCATCCCCAAAGGTAGCCTGGTGGAAGGGGAAGACAAGTGGGTCCATATTAATCAGCTAAAGTGTTGCCATCCCAGGCACACTCTGCAACAACTGGAGGAATCCTCTGGAATCCCAGAGGGGGCCGCTCCAGATTAATTCAGTTCCAACCCTAAAATATCCCACATATAGTCTCTAAAATATTATGATTATTGTATGCCACTGTCTTTGAATTGTATCTTGTTTTTCAAAATAAGAATTCTTTGTCTCTTGAGGTATAAAATGTATATGTTCGCCACACCATTAATAGTGGTGGAGAAATGTCTACGAATAGGTATTGCCGCTTTTGCTTTATCATCCTAGGAGAGATGAAACCACGGAGACTGACCAAGGAGAACGACCCGGAGACCGTGAGCAAAGATCTGAGGGGCCCGGGGTGCCGCCCAATATTCCCATCAGGACAGGCGAGGAGAACCGATCGATCCAACCGGATGGAGGAAAAAATGCTGAACTGTGCCATCTGCGGAATTGAAAGAGATGATGCGGACAACCCAGCGC
This sequence comes from Ambystoma mexicanum, assembly GCF_040938575.1. Taxonomy (NCBI): domain Eukaryota; kingdom Metazoa; phylum Chordata; class Amphibia; order Caudata; family Ambystomatidae; genus Ambystoma; species Ambystoma mexicanum. Next base: position 368,140,720 of record NC_090934.1, read on the forward strand.
GTGGATCAAAACATCCTTTGCACCCGACTCCATCTCGACTCGAAATCAAAGTGCAGTCGGGCGGGGGGGTTTGTTGGGTGTACTGGCCCAAGTTTGGACTATTATGCTGCAACATTTGGTGCTGTGGGCTCAGGAAATCCAAGAGGGCGGAAAAGCCCACATTTGCGTCAGAATCCTAGAGAACCGTGCAGTTTTGCGCACAGCAAAGTGGTCCCTTGACCTGCCACCCACCAGTGCAAGCATGATGGGCCAGGAGGGCCATGAGTGAAATGTGTGCCAAAGGAAAAACAGCAGTGCCGGTTGGCTAAAAAAGCGCTTTAAAATCACCTTTGTTTCCCTGAATGCGAGCTAAAAATGCCTATTTTAAACATCACAAGATATTCTAAAATCTCAATGAACAACAGCAGACATTTGGCAGAATGTATTCTTGTGTGCATACAAAATCTGGAAAGATGAAGAGCCCAAAACAATGTTTATAACAAAACTGGCTGAGCTGTGGATGTCAGCAGCTTAAGTTAAATGGACAGAAAGCCACTAAAATCGAAATGTTTAAAATAAATGAGTGACCTAATTTTGAGTGTAACATAGGTTGCAACTGTTAAATGTCATAGTTTTGAACTTAGAATCAGCATTCTAGCTGCATGTGCAAAAATTGTCAGTTTGATTTGAATGTAGAAAATTGGGAACTAAAGTGACATTTAGCTGAAGCCTGGCTGGAAGAGAGTGAATTCTGCCCGGCAACTAACCCCGACAGGAGTGAAACCTGCTCAGCCACTCTTCGCAGGCCTGGCTGCATTCTGCTGCCCCTGCCAAAAGGAGATGACACCTCTCTGATTGGATTAGGGGAGTGGCACCTGGGGACTACAGGAAACTAAACAAAGCATTGTTCCTGGCTCAGGCAAATGTTATATTAGGGGGGTCGTAAAATGACTTCCTCTTGGGAGAAACTGGGAAGGGCAGTGCCTGTGAGAGCAAGCTGAGCTTGGGGGAAGTGGATAAACCAGAAATTCCACCATGTGCTTTGGAAAACCACACCCCTTTGCGGCCAGAGCATGATTTTAAAAAGATGGATAATTCATAGTGCGGACTTGTAAAAATTATATAAATAACGTCATCATTCTTGTGATTTTTCTGTGCACATTTTAAGAGGTGTTAGGACCCTGTGGTATGTTCATGGGGATAGTAGCGGAAAAAAAGGTTGTTACTCCAAATGTATGCATGTTAAAAATCTGACACTTTATCATCTGAAACCCATATCCCTGGTGCACATTTGTGTAAAATCTGGAAAGGTTTAGAGGTCGTTATCTGGATGAAAAGGGGAGAATTCTGTCATAAGTGGACACGACATCGTACAAAGTCAGGGATCGGATGGTTTGGTGCTACAGAAAATATGTTAACTGGACCTATAATATTAGAAAAATGGTACATAGATAAATATGTATTTGGGTCAGAAATAGATTTGTGTGCAATTTGACAAGGGGAGGTTCCTCTGACCATAAAACCTACAGCATCACTCTGACACTCCATTTCCTTCCCCCAATCATGGGAGAGAAGAAAGCTTGGCCAATGATAGGTGAGAGGGGCAGGCTTAGCTAGGCCCAGGCACACACCCATTTTCAAAACACATAAAAGGAACATTGAAACCCAGGTAGAGACATTCACTTTCCACTTTCTTGCGAAACGCTTTGCCGGGAGACTCCAGAATTCAAATCCAGAACTCCAGGGACCCAGAACTTTACTTCAGAACGTGTAGCAGAGAGGCTAACCCACAAGCTGAGTTCTCTTCAACAGGCCTCAAAAATCATTTGCAAACTATTCAACCGCCGGGCTGTGCGGTTTGTTGCTTGCTAAGAATCCACTTGATCCAGACCCGCAGAACCAGAGACCGATGTATCCGAAACCGCTAGCAGAACCGATAACAGAACCGGAGACCAAGAGACCAGATCGCTGTGAAGAACCGCTATCAGAAGTCCAGCCAATCCTGTCCTGATCGGTGACGAAGTCGCATTCACTTTCCACTTTCTTGCGGGACGCTTTGCCGGTAGTCTCCAGACTTCAAATGCAGAACTCCAGTCGCATTCCTGTCCAAAATCTAGTGTGAGTACCCAGCTAGCACTGTGCCAAAACCAATCTCTTAGTTTAAAATAATCTAATCCAAACTATTTTAGCCTATTAGAACTGCCTTCTAGAATCGTGTCATTCTGTCATCTTTAAAAGTGAAAACTGTCATCTGTCATTCTTAGCTTTAAAATTTCAAGTCCGAAAAACTACCTTTACTAAATCGTCCGTATCTCCGGAACCGTTTGTGCTAGGAGTGGGTTTTAACTGGCATCTTAAAGCTAAGATTCTAAGCTTTCCAATGAACCTCAAACTTGCTACCCCTTATAGTGCCTCCGTAATTGCGCTCGACGCACGCAACTAAATTGCCACGATTTGACATTTTGCTTAATTTCAGCCACGTGTAAAAATATTTGTCCTTGCTTTCCTTGCTGAAATTCGTTTGCAACCTGACAATCATTCATAGAGCATTGCTAAAGTGATACCGAACTGATTCAAAGTATCTATCAACTACCCTGAACCCCCCATAGGGAATTAAACGCCTTTTTAGCATATTTTTCACTTAATTGCAACCACATCAAAGTATCTTGCCTGTGTTTAAAACTCCTACCTGTTTTCCTCTAAGCTTGCTAGGGGGGAACTGAATTATATTTGATTGCATTCCTGAGAACTGTGTGCTTCCCTCCCATCTCTGTACCTCGCATAGAGGGGAGGGGGTTGTGAATTGTCAAAGAAAAGTGATTACATTGTCTTTTGTTGAAGTCATATCAACTTTATTTTCTGTACTGCACTTTCATTCATCATTGCATTGTCCTTGAAGCCATAAAAGCATTCTCAGCTACTTTAACCTCTCTATATCACTTCTAAGCCATCAAAAAGAGTGTACCACTGTAACATTATCCATTGTTGATCACTATCATCTTCACAAGTGTGCTATCAAACATTAATTTATTATAAAAGTGTGATATATATATATATATATATAAATATATATATATATATATATATATATATATATATATATATATATATATATATATATATATATATATATATATATATATATATATTGTTTAATTTTCAAATAAACCTTTTAATTTGCAAAACAAACCTACTTCTTGGCTCAGTGGGGTCAGGGGGATTCTAAGAGAGGGGTGTTATATAAGGGTCATCCAGAGTAAACGAACTGGACATAAAAATATATCAATAAGGGTTTCCATCAGCATCCCAGACTAGGCATTGACTTAGCTGTAGTGTTGAATTGAATCTGCTTACAAAGTGGGGGCTCGTAGCCGGGGATTCTGGATTAGGTTTACCACTTGTACAGCTTAATCCAGTGTGCCAACTGACCGGATACACATATCCGGTTAGATCACCACTCTGTTTTACACTGTGAAAGCACTCCTCAAAGGAACGCTCTAAGGAAACGGTCTGTTTTGCAAAATAAAATACAAACTTCTGTAAATCAGGAAGGAACTCAAATTCCAGAATGACGACACTGGTAGACATCAAAATAGCCAGAGAGCACTTCTTACATAAGCTATTTGTGAGAGGTGAATGGACTGAGCAGGGCCAGGATGCGTGGTTGCAGGCAATCACACAACAGGTCACTGCAACTGGGTTAGATATCTGGAGAGATCAGGGTCCCTTACATGTGGCCCTGAGCAAACTATACATGGCTCCTAAAGCTAAAGATGAATACGACAAGATGGTTAGGATAGCGGCATATTTGTATCTATATATGGGAGCTATGCAGGACAAATGTTCTGAAGGCCAAGATCTGGCAAGTAGGCAACTGTTGGCATTAGAGAAGGCCCAATCTGACCTAGTCTCTTCTGAGCAGAGGCTGCAGAGGAGCCAGGAGTCAGAAAATGATAGTAGGCAGTATATCATTAAAATAAAAGAGGACATGGATATACTGCAACAGGAAAAGACAGACCAGGATACCAGAATTCTGGCTTTGCAGAAGGAGCACCAAGACAGTTTGGACTCCTTACTGCAGAGCCATAAAAAGCTGAAGCAACAGATCAATTTCAACAGGGCATGCACAGAGCAGGTAGCCACCCTGCAATTCCAACTAGACAGAGAGAAAGAGGAAAGCAATAAATTGATTTTGAAAGACCTGGATGCCCAGGCAGAGTTTGATGAGGAACGCCAGAAAGCTGGTGCCTTTCAAAGGCAGAGGGGCGACCTGGCGTCACAAATGCAGGCTCTTGGTCAGGAAAGGGATACCTTAGGCCAGGAAGTCTGCCATTTAAAAAGAAAAATTGAAGAAAATCACTTGGCCCTCCAGGGGCTGGGTGACCTCCAAAAAGAGCATCAGGGCTTGCTAGATCACACCAGGAGGGTGGAGGAGGCTCTGGCAAGAAAGAAGCAGGCCAGTAGGGATGGGACTCAGGAGGTAATCCTCCTGCAGCAGAGACTGGCCCACTACTCCAGGACCAATCAGGAGGCACAGAGAGAAAATGAGGCTCTCTGTCAGCACAATGATAGGCTCCAGCAACAGGTAGCCATGCAGGAGAGACTGATAGAGTCTAGTAAGGCCTTAACTGAGGAACTGAAAGCACAGGCTCTTGCATTGCAACAGGGAGCAGGGGCTGACAGAGATGAAGTTCGCTGGGAAAGGGAAACACCTGAGCATAACCTAAGAAGCCCTAGTACCAGAGGCCTTCATCTCTCTCAGTCCCTGGACTCTGCCACCCCCATGTCCCCTGGTGTGCATGAGCACAGGGCCACAGGAATGGCAGATTACTATCCAGCCAAAGGTATGGGGCTCATAGGCCAGTACCATCCAGGAATGGATGGGTGGGCACCCGGGTATGGGCACCTAAGTACAGTGCAATTTAGTGGGGAACCCCAGGAAATTAGGCCGCCTAAGGGCATCCTAAAAACCTCTGCCCAGTTAGGTCACTGGGGGGTACCCATCAAATCCTGGTAGCAAGGAGGGATCTGAAGACTCCTCTGAGCAACACAGGACACAGGAGACCAGGTCCCCACATTCTGCCAGCTATTCCCAGGCTCGCAGAATCCGGGAAAACCTGGAAGATCAGACGGGCACCTCTGGGAGCAGTACTTCTGAATCAGAGGATGAATGGACCAGGGTTGCCCGAACCAAAAAGGCCAATAAGGTGAAAAGGGCCTTGCTTAAGGACCCCTTAAAACAGATTAAGGCAATCAGGAGTGTCATCACGCCTTATCATAAGAACGCCAAGTATTCTGTTTGGGAACACTTGGAGCTCTATGAGCAAATGATGTAGACTTTCCATTTGAAGGACAGCAGTAGCTGCATCCAGTACGTCAAATGGACATTCTCCCCTGAATACTCCAGTTTCTTTGCGGGGCTGGAGGACCAAAACCATTCAAGATGGTCCACATATAGGGCGGCCATCTTGAAACATTTTTCTGTACATAGAAATCCCCAAGAGGCTCGCAAGGCAGCCTACAATTTGCAATGTGGGGAGGATCAGGCCCCACAAGAATTTGTGCAAGAATTGAAGCGTGCCTTTGCGCAGACCACCAGAAGGGTGCGCACGGACAGCAGAGAATTCATCAACACATTTTTCCATGCTCTTCCCAAGAACATAATGACCCAGCTCGTGAGAGATTTTCACGAGAAAAGATCTTTAGACTGGGTCATTGAGCAAGCAACCCAGATCTATGAGGTGCAGAAGGCCATAGAAAATAAAAGTAATGCGCAGAAAAACCCCAAAACCAACAGCACCCCTGCTGCTGCCAAGGTGGCGGAGGTAAAGGTTGCCCCCGTTTTAGATTTGGAGATGGGGGGGCCTAAAAACCTGCCTGCGCAGAATAACTCTAACACCAGAAGGCCCTCGGGCCGTGCGCAGAGAGGGAGTCAAGGATGAAGTCCCACAAATGGGGTCCCTCGCTCCCCTGATTATGTAAGTCCCTGCTACAAGGGAAACCAACCCATCCTGGGTTATGTGTGGACTCCTCCAGCCCAAGGGGGGGGGTCCAGTCAAGCACCTAACCCAGAGAACTTCCCTCCAAACTTCCCACAGGAGGGCAGAAATTCACCAAACCCTGGGCCAAACTTTTTCCCCAGGTATCCACAAGGTTTCCAGCCCCAAACTCATCCATCCTTCTTTCCCCAATTCCCTGAGCCCAGACCACCTAATCCAGGAGAGGGGAGGCCAAGGGTGGAGGGGTACCCAAATCTTCCCAACCCGGGGTATTACCAGAGAAGGGATAGCTACCCTTCCCGGGATCAGCCCAGGGGAGAAAATAGAGCCCCGTATCAGCCTGAGCGGGTTTCCCAGTTAGAGCGGCAGGTTCAGAACATGGCACAGGATTTGGGCCGCATGCTGAGGGCCCAACAGAACCCTCAGATGGGCATGCCGGCACAGAATGCCCCAAATCTGGACCTAGTGCTCCAGAACAATGACGGGGGCAGCACCCCGATAACCCACTGGTTCCCAGACAGGAGGCACAAGGGGAAGGGGGGTGTAAAGCCTTGGAGGAAGCTTCATTCCCAACTTGTAAACAGCCCCTGGAAAACCAGGAACCGGAAACAAAATCTCCTACCCCTGAAAGTCTGCCACCCAAGGAACAGAGGGGAGGTAAAAAACAAAGTACCCAAACAGACCCATTTTGTGGAGGAGGTACATGTCTTCCAATTTGAGGGAGAGGGATCCTCAGAGGATCCTGGGCAAAGGATCTTCTCCTTCAGAGATGGGGGAACTTCTCCCAAGGAAAAATGGGTCCCAAGGGATTTCAACCCAGACTGGGTAGATGTGGGGATTGAGCTGTCGCCGCCCATCATCCTATCCCAGAACCAACAAAACCAAAAACCCCTGGTTCAAACCCATCCTGGTGACTGCCTCCCAAAAGGCAGGGGCGGCCCAGAACCGGAACCAGGGGAACCTAAAACCAAATCAACAGACTGGGTAGAGGTGGCGATTGAGCTGTCGCCGCCCATCATTCTATCCCAGAACCAACAATACCAAAATCCCATGGGTCAAACCTATCATGATGACTGCCTCCAAAAAGGGGGGTGGGGAGGGAGCCCAGAACCCGAAACCATTTCCAGTTGCCAACTATTTCTTTCAGATTCCCCAGGCTCTCCACAGAATTCTGCCCAAATCTCTTCTCTCGCCATGTCCAAAACCAGAACATTAGCCCACCAGTTGTCCAAAAATGTGCATTATCTGTGCCCCCTTGAGGAGAAGGAGGGAAGATACTATTCCCCGGTACAAGTACAGGGGCAGGGTACAATTTGGGCACTGGTGGACACTGGATCCCAAGCTACCCTTCTGTCCAAAAGGGCCTTTGATGAACTAAATGCAGGAAGGGGGGAGAATTACCGTATTCCTCTCACCTCTCTTCCTGGACAACTGCAGAACTTTGACGGGAAGGAAATTCTGGTCGAAGGGACTGCAGACTTGGACATTAAAATTGGGCGACACAAGGTGAAACACCCGGTCATAGTAGTGACTCCAGAGGGCACCCCTTTTTTACTAGGGAATGACCTCCTGAGAAGGTTGTCACCCCTAATAGATTGTGTAAACAAGGTCCTCTGGACCCAGACTAGCCGACCAATAAAATTAAAACAGAGTGACAACCATGTTAGTTTAAACGGCACCTGCCACATGGTTGAACAAAAATCTGACCAAGTAGAATTTCACTTCCAGAACAACCAAATTCCAGACGTGACAGTAATAGCAGTAGGACAAAGGACTGCTGATGGGGGGTCCTCTCTATTTCTGAAAATCAACCTTCCTTCCAGTTTAAGGTGGTATTCCACACTGGAAGGAAATACTCTGAAATTCTTTACCAATCCACAATCAGACACTCCCACTCCTATAGTCCAGAAAGATGTGAAATCAGCTCATAGCCTGGCTGATACTCAGCAAATTAGAGATCAGTTGTTCATCCCTGATCAGTTAAATGATGGGAAGGACTCTGTTCTCGCTTGAGTGCGTGTGAACAACGGTAAGAGCTTCATCAGCGAAGCCATGTTCCGCCAACTCCCAAAAGATCCAGCCATTCCCACATTCAAACTGATAGACAAATGGGAAATGGATCTGGAAACACCCATTTCCAAACATCTCCTGCCAAGCAGGTGTATGCTCAAAATCTCCATTGGTAACAAGAGCATAGTCCATAATTGTTGGGTCGTGCGAGACGTCACTGCCGCCTTTTACTTAGGCAGTGACATTCTCAATCGCTTCGCCATTAGTTTGGACCTAATAAACTTCAAAGCTTGGTCCCGATTAGCGGATAATCCCATGTGCTTTGATGATCAAGAAAAAGCATTTAGGTCAGCTCAATTGCTACCTTATGCAGCTTAAAGAGGAAGTCACCATCCCAGAAAGGACCCGACAATTCTCCCTGGAAGTGAAAGTTAAAAGAGGACAAAAATTGAAAAACCCTGATGCTTATATTCATTTAAACGCTTCTCTCCAACAGCAAGGGTTAGGGGTAAACCCAACACCATTAGTCAACATAGAACATGACACCATTCCAATAGAGGTGGATAACAGCGATTTACAGAGTATTACTCTAGCCGCAGGCACCATTATTGGAATGGCTGTTGATGACCGACATTTCTCCATTGATTTAGGAACTTAACTGTTAGGACCAATCCCCAAGGACTGTTTTGACAGGGACAGTGATGACAATACGACACCATACAGGATCTTTACCCGGCATGGGGGGAACTTCCTGGTGTACATTTCTTGCCCTTATGGTAAGGAAGATGTCACTTGTGACTTCAGGAGGGATGAGGTGATTTTCCAGGTCCATGAGGGCTGCCTTTCCCACCTGAAGCCTCCAGTCCAAATCAGCACTCTGACCAGGGACTTCTCCACCCAGCTGGAGGAGGCCGCTGAGATAGCAAAACCAGAAGTCTTTCCAGGCTTCAGGTAGATGTCGGAAGAGAGAGTCAACCTGGCTGATGCCTGCGTGACTCTGGAACAGAAGCAAAAGTTCAAACAAGTTTTCTTGGATTTCCAAGATCTCTTTGCGGTAGACTCATATGACTGTGGTCGCACCTACATCCACACAACAACAATTCCCACGGACCCTGGCATGACTCCAGTGTTTGTGAAGCAATATTGCTTGCCTCTCGCATCCATGGAGTCCCTTACTGAAATAATTAAGAACCTTGAGTCCCGGGGAATAATCCGTCCAGTCCACAGCACTTTCAATAATCCGGTGCTGGGAATATTGAAGCCAAACGGCCAGTGGAGACTCTGCGCCGACCTTAGGGAGCTCAACAAACGGGTTCCTACTTCCCGATGGCTTCTGCCCTACATTGACCAAGGGCTGGCCCAGATCCAGGGGTCACAGGTATTCACTGCAATAGACCTGACCAATGGATACTGGACCGTGCCTGTCAGTAGGGAGGACCAATAAAAACTGGCTTTTACCTTTGGGGGCCAGCAGTACACATGGACCCGGCTCCCTTCGGATACCTCAACTCCAGCAATGAATTCAACATTTTCCTACATAAGGCCATGCCCGACCTGGGTGCGAGGGGTAACCTGGCTTATGTAGATGATGTCCTCATCAAAAGTTCATCTGTGGAAGAACACATAGCGGAGATCCGTTATGTTCTGACACAGTTGAAGGCCGCCGGAGCAAAACTTTCCTTTCAGAAAGCACAGTGGTGTAGAACCCGTTTTAATTTCTTGGGGCATGAGATTACTCCTCAGGGTCTCTGTCCCCAGGAAAAGAAAGTGGAAGCACTTCAGAAACTGAAAGACCCCACAACTCAGCGGGAACTAAGGAGCCTCCTTGGACTGACTAATTACAGCAGAAAGTTCATTGAGGGCTACGCAGAGATCACTAGACCCCTGATTCATCTCTTGAAGGGGGGGGTCAAGTGGGAATGGGGTCCAGAACAATTTAAGGCAGTAAGACAACTCAAGAGAAGCCTCTCACAAGTGCCTTGCCTAGCTTACCCTGTCAGAAACAAGGAGTTCTTCCTGGAGACAGGGTTCTCTAATACATGCTTGACGGCAGTATTATACCAAAAGCATGACAAGGTCAATAAAGTAATCTCCTATGCGAGGAAAACTTTATCCTCTGTGGAGGAAAAATTCAACGATTGTGAGAAGGCACTCCTGGCAACGGTGTAGGCATTGAAGAATTACCGCCCGTTTATCCAGGGGGAACACATCATAGTGGAGACTCCACACCAGTCTCTGCAATATCTCCAAAGTGACAGAATCCAGGCCGGAAATGTGAGTAATTCCCGAATTACTTCCTGGATTCTGTCAATGCAAGGCTTTCCGGTGGAGCTCAGATATGGCCAAAACAAGAAGAGTCCCCTCGCGCAAGGTCTGGCTGACTTGCAAGATTGTGCCAGAGAAAACTGTCTCGAGGACGAAAGTCTAAAAATCAAGGACAACATGGAGGCATACCTTAATTCCCCACACAAAGTCTTTGAAGAAGACAAGTGTGAGGGAATGCCCACTGTTTATGTGGATGGATGCTCTTACCATGTTGACAACAATGGGGAAAAATAACTCGTGACCGGCGTAGGGAACGCATGGGTGAATGGGTCCCCAGAACCCTCCGCTGGATCCAAAATTGGTCCCCGAAGTAGTCAGGTGGCAGAATTGATGGCTGTGCATCAAGTAATTCCTCACTGCTGTCCAACATCAACTCCACAAACTGGTCATAATCACAGATTCGGATTATGTACGGAACGGGTTCGTGGAGCACCTGGTTAATTGGAAAACCAGAGGCATGTTATGTGCTAATAACAAACCCCTGAAACATGGGAAGTTAATCCAAAATATTGATGATCTGGTCACATCGAAGGGGATGACCATCTACTGGAAAAAGATCAAGGGTCATTCCAAAGTAGAGGGACCAGACAAAACTGGAAATGACTTAGCTGATCAGCTGGCCAAAACCGGGGCCATCCAAGGGGATCTAATAGAAATAGAGTCCCTGTTGGGGGACATCCAGGTCACTGCTATCAGTAGGTCCCAGACAAATGCTCACAAAGATCTTTCAACTTCACAATGGAGTAAGGAGACCCCTGATGCTGATTTGATTACAGCTCAGAAGGGGGACCCAATAATTGGTAAGTTTTACCAACACATTGAGGACCCTGAGAACTTTCCTCTGACGGATACCGATTACATTGGGAAAGAGGACCTAAGAGTGTTGATGAAATGTCCAAAAAGGTTCTGAATCCAAGACGGTTTCTTGGTAAGGAAATCCCAAGCTGGCCATGATCAGTGGGTGGTTCCTACCTCATTCTGAAGCCTGATGTTAAGTCACGCCCATGATGCGGCCACCGCCGGTCATAGGGGGTTTCACACAACACTTGAGATCTTAAGAGAGGTCACACATGGGGCAGGACCTCGACCAATACTTGAAGGGTTGTCTGGTGTGTGCACAATTTCAGCCAACATCCCTCACACACCGGGCGCCTCTCCAAAAGAGGGGGATGACACTGCCATGGTCAGATTTGCAAATCGACTTCGTAGGCCCTGTAATTTGCTCGTCTAGAGGAAACAAGTACATGTTGACCGTCACATGCTTGTTTACCAAGTGGGTGGAATGTCTCCCGGCCCAAAACTGCAAGGCAGAAACAGCAGCTGCCCTGATGATTAACCACATCTTTTCCCGTTTTGGTCTACCTCAAAGGATTGAGTCAGACAGAGGTAGCCATTTCACCAGCGAGGTAATGACAAAGATGTGTGAGATACTGGGGGTCAAAAGGAAGCTACATATTGCTGACCGGCCAGCTTCTTCTGGAGCAGTGGAAAGATACAACCGAACCATTGTGAGCATATTAAAAAAGTTTGTGGCAGATTCTGGGCCAAGTTGGGATATCCGATTACCTCTGGTCCAAATGGCCATTAGATCTACCCCTTCATCTGCAACTAAAATGTCACCATTTGAGTTAATGACCGGACGCAAGATGGTGCTTCCCCAGCATTTGCTCTACAGGACCCAAGAGCAGACACTGATAAATGCCTCCACAACTCATGAGTATGTGGAGAATTTAAGGAAACACCTTCAGCATGCTTTTGCCTATGCTCAGCGGAATCTAGAAAGATCAGCTGATAGCATGAAAACCCACTACGACCTGAAAACCACCAGGAAGGAATATACTGTGGGAGACCGGGTCTATCTATACAATTTCCAAAGGAACCAGGCCAAACAGCGAAAATGTTTGCCTACATGAAAGGGACCATTTGAAATTATAGACAAGGTCTCCCCAGTAGCGTATAAGATCCGCATCCCCAAAGGTAGCCTGGTGGAAGGGGAAGACAAGTGGGTCCATATTAATCAGCTAAAGTGTTGCCATCCCAGGCACACTCTGCAACAACTGGAGGAATCCTCTGGAATCCCAGAGGGGGCCGCTCCAGATTAATTCAGTTCCAACCCTAAAATATCCCACATATAGTCTCTAAAATATTATGATTATTGTATGCCACTGTCTTTGAATTGTATCTTGTTTTTCAAAATAAGAATTCTTTGTCTCTTGAGGTATAAAATGTATATGTTCGCCACACCATTAATAGTGGTGGAGAAATGTCTACGAATAGGTATTGCCGCTTTTGCTTTATCATCCTAGGAGAGATGAAACCACGGAGACTGACCAAGGAGAACGACCCGGAGACCGTGAGCAAAGATCTGAGGGGCCCGGGGTGCCGCCCAATATTCCCATCAGGACAGGTGAGGAGAACCGATCGATCCAACCGGATGGAGGAAAAAATGCTGAACTGTGCCATCTGCGGAATTGAAAGAGATGATGCGGACAACCCAGCGCGTGGATCAAAACATCCTTTGCACCCGACTCCATCTCGACTCGAAATCAAAGTGCAGTCGGGCGGGGGGGTTTGTTGGGTGTACTGGCCCACGTTTGGACTATTATGCTGCAACATTTGGTGCTGTGGGCTCAGGAAATCCAAGAGGGCGGAAAAGCCCACATTTGCGTCAGAATCCTAGAGAACCGTGCAGTTTTGCACACAGCAAAGTGGTCCCTTGACCTGCCACCCACCAGTGCAAGCATGATGGGCCAGGAGGGCCATGAGTGAAATGTGTGCCAAAGGAAAAACAGCAGTGCCGGTTGGCTAAAAAAGCGCTTTAAAATCACCTTTGTTTCCCTGAATGCGAGCTAAAAATGCCTATTTTAAACATCACAAGATATTCTAAAATCTCAATGAACAACAGCAGACATTTGGCAGAATGTATTCTTGTGTGCATACAAAATCTGGAAAGATGAAGAGCCCAAAACAATGTTTATAACAAAACTGGCTGAGCTGTGGATGTCAGCAGCTTAAGTTAAATGGACAGAAAGCCACTAAAATCGAAATGTTTAAAATAAATGAGTGACCTAATTTTGAGTGTAACATAGGTTGCAACTGTTAAATGTCATAGTTTTGAACTTAGAATCAGCATTCTAGCTGCATGTGCAAAAATTGTCAGTTTGATTTGAATGTAGAAAATTGGGAACTAAAGTGACATTTAGCTGAAGCCTGGCTGGAAGAGAGTGAATTCTGCCCGGCAACTAACCCCGACAGGAGTGAAACCTGCTCAGCCACTCTTCCCAGGCCTGGCTGCATTCTGCTGCCCCTGCCAAAAGGAGATGACACCTCTCTGATTGGATTAGGGGAGTGGCACCTGGTGACTACAGGAAACTACACAAAGCATTGTTCCTGGCTCAGGCAAATGTTATATTAGGGGGGTCGTAAAATGACTTCCTCTTGGGAGAAACTGGGAGGGGCAGTGCCTGTGAGAGCAAGCTGAGCTTGGGGGAAGTGGATAAACCAGAAATTCCACCATGTGCTTTGGAAAACCACACCCCTTTGCGGCCAGAGCATGATTTTAAAAAGATGGATAATTCATAGTGCGGACTTGTAAAAATTGTATAAATAACGTCATCATTCTTGTGATTTTTCTGTGCACATTTTAAGAGGTGTTAGGACCCTGTGGTATGTTCATGGGGATATTAGCGGAAAAAAAGGTTGTTACTCCAAATGTATGCATGTTAAAAATCTGACACTTTATCATCTGAAACCCATATCCCTGGTGCACATTTGTGTAAAATCTGGAAAGGTTTAGAGGTCGTTATCTGGATGAAAAGGGGAGAATTCTGTCATAAGTGGACACGACATCGTACAAAGTCAGGGATCGGATGGTTTGGTGCTACAGAAAATATGTTAACTGGACCTATAATATTAGAAAAATGGTACATAGATAAATATGTATTTGGGTCAGAAATAGATTTGTGTGCAATTTGACAAGGGGAGGTTCCTCTGACCATAAAACCTACAGCATCACTCTGACACTCCATTTCCTTCCCCCAATCATGGGAGAGAAGAAAGCTTGGCCAATGATAAGTGAGAGGGGCAGGCTTAGCTAGGCCCAGGCACACACCCATTTTCAAAACACATAAAAGGAACATTGAAACCCAGGTAGAGACATTCACTTTCCACTTTCTTGCGAAACGCTTTGCCGGGAGACTCCAGAATTCAAATCCAGAACTCCAGGGACCCAGAACTTTACTTCAGAACGTGTAGCAGAGAGGCTAACCCACAAGCTGAGTTCTCTTCAACAGGCATCAAAAATCATTTGCAAACTATTCAACCGCCGGGCTGTGCGGTTTGTTGCTTGCTAAGAATCCACTTGATCCAGACCCGCAGAACCAGAGACCGATGTATCCGGAACCGCTAGCAAAACCGATAACAGAACCGGAGACCAAGAGACCAGATCGCTGTGAAGAACCACTATCAGAAGTCCAGCCAATCCTGACCTGATCGGTGACGAAGTCGCATTCACTTTCCACTTTCTTGTGGGACGCTTTGCCGGGAGTCTCCAGACTTCAAATGCAGAACTCCAGTCGCATTCCTGTCCAAAATCTAGCGTGAGTACCCAGCTAGCACTGTGCCAAAACCAATCTCTTATTTTAAAATAATCTAATCCAAACTATTTTAGCCTATTAGAACTGCCTTCTAGAATCGCGTCATTCTGTCATCTTTAAAAGTGAAAACTGTCATCTGTCATTCTTAGCTTTAAAATTTCAAATCCGAAAAACTACCTTTACTAAATCGTCCGTATCTCCGGAACCGTTTGTGCTAGGAGTGCGTTTAACTGGCATCTTAAAGCTAAGATTCTAAGCTTTCCAATGAACCTCAAACTTGCTACCCCTTATAGTGCCTCCGTAATTGTGCTCGACGCACGCAACTAAATTGCCACGATTTGACATTTTGCTTAATTTCAGCCACGTGTAAAAATATTTGTCCTTGCTTTCCTTGCTGAAATTCGTTTACAACCTGACAATCATTCATAGAGCATTGCTAAAGTGATCCTGAACTGATTCAAAGTATCTATCAACTACCCTGAACCCCCTATAGGGAATTAAAAGCCTTTTTAGCATATTTTTCACTTAATTGCAACCACATCAAAGTATCTTGCCTGTGTTTAAAACTCCTACCTGTTTTCCTCTAAGCTTGCTAGGGGGGAACTGAATTATATTTGATTGCATTCCTGAGAAATGTGTGCTTCCCTCCCATCTCTGTACCTCGCATAGAGGGGAGGGGGGGGTGAATTGTCAAAGGAAAGTGATTACATTGTCTTTTGTTGAAGTCATATCAAGTTTATTTTCTGTACTGCATTTTCATCCATCATTGCATTGTCCTTGAAGCCATAAAAGCATTCTCAGCTACTTTATCCTCTCTATATCACTTCTAAGCCATCACAAAGAGTGTACCACTGTAACATTATACATTGTTGATCACTATCATCTTCAGAAGTGTGCTATCAAATATTAATTTATTATAAAAGTGTGATATATTGTTTAATTTTCAAATAAACCTTTTAATTTGCAAAACAAACCTACTTCTTGGCTCAGTGAGGTCAGGGGGATTCTAAGAGAGGGGTGTTATATAAGGGTTGTCATCCACAGCAAACAAATTGGACATAAAAATATATCAATAAGGGTTTCCCTCAGCATCCCAGACTAGGCATTGACTTAGCTGTAGTGTTGAATTGAATCCGCTTACAGATAAGATGTCAACTGCCATATCTGCTAGGCAGTCTGCAAAGTTACTACATGCGTTTGCACTTATTTAAAATGCACAGCTAGACAAATGCAAACGTATTGCATTAAATGCACTATATAAGAATGCAACATTAGCACTAGTAAACTTAGGAGACGAAAGGCACTGAAAGAATGCAGGACCATAACCAAAGATTGGGTCCAGAGGGAACAAATGAGGACACAAGCAGTGGGCGCTAGTTGGAGAAGGGAACCGTGGCCTTTCATAGCTGGTCTCTCTTCATATGATTGTCGACATGCCCAAAACGGGTTTGCTGTTTTCTATATATGTTCTGGTTTGCCTGCGGCAGTCTGCATGCCTGTGCCAAGCAATGGCTAGTAGCAGATCACGTTAACACGCAGATTGTTCCCGTGTATGTCTTTGAGTCTTAGAAGCATAGTTGTAAATCATAGAGCATATTTTTATGGCGCACTGTCTTATCCCCCATACTGACAGTAATAATGCAAAATGATCATATATTTTTTACAATATGTTTCTGTTAGGATTTGTGGATTAGTATGTTTGGCTTAGTGTGTGACTTTGGTGCTTATCAGTCTCATTTTAGACACACATGGGCACATCTGTAATAACCAAACTGGACATGTGACAGAATTAAAGGCAGACTTCAAGCCTCGCCTTGCCTTTTTGTGTGTGGGTTCCTAGGCACTTTATTTTACTTGATTGGGCCTTATCAGCAATTTTCGATGGGCCCTAAGATGTCATCATGTTTACAGTGTGCACAATTAGACTAAAAATCAGCGACGTCTGAATTATCACAATGACTATTCATATCATATAGTGAAAAACTCAAGGTCATTTGTTGCGTGGCTTACTCGTGGCAAACGTGTGCAATGTATTTTCACCATTGTATTACAGCACGCTGGTGGGGCGGACATCATAACTGCTCCCTGCCAAACCATAGACGCCATTAAGAATTGGGTGGTAAATAGTGATGAGAGTGTGCCGGATTTTCATGCCACATTTTCTCAAAATCGGTCCCGTAGTCGCGGTAGAGAGACGCTGACAGGGACCTGTCCCTGACACTGTTTTCTTTATGAGGTGATGACCCCAATGAGTGCCGCTTTTAGAGAAATAATATTACTTCATAAAAGATTGTTTTTTGTTACGAAAAGCAAAGCTGTTTTGCAGCTTTTAATTTCTTCTATTCCAGCAATAACATTTGAAGATGTCTCAGGGCCCCGCGGAAAGCTTCCATTTCTAGGGGACCCGGGCCTAGAAAGGCCCCTCACATGCCTTTCACCGGCGCTCGTGGTTATTTTCTTATTAAGATGTAGTAACCGCTTTTTGTTACATGCGCCATTGCCAGGCTCTTCAATTCGCACAGACGCGGAAGCGTCGTGTTCTCCCCCTGTATCGGTGCAACCGGACCTTGGTGCGTACGTAAAGAATAATAGAGGGATTCCTGACGCACACAACTCCATTACTGTAAGTGCCTTTGTTATGATGTAACCGCGATAAGCGGCAGCGTCAAGCAGCGCTGGCTGCGTAGCCAGGCAGCAGCATCGCACTGCTGGGCCTGTCAGCTGGCAGAAGCTGCCCCTGCAACCTGCCTCGTGCGCAGACTCCCTCGCCCGCCGGCAAGTGGGTCAACGCCTGTCGTAAAGCTATTCGCTGAATCTTACGTTTTCATCGACGTTTCATGACACTGTGCCTGAATAATAACTTTGTAATGTTGCATGACGCAGAGCGCATTGGGCATTAACCGTAGGCAGCATAGCACCTGGCTGGCCCGGGGCATGTATTGACGACTTTAGGGGTGGCTTCCCTACCATCACCAAACTCCACACCCCCCACCCTCCAGCAAACTGGATCTGCCTCCATGGAAAGAGGCAATGGCAGTGGTTTGGGGTTGAAAGCCCGATAAGAAAATGTTCAAGGACGAACATGTCCAACTTGACCCTGCGCCCACCCACCCCACACCCGCACCCCCATACTTACCTTGCTGCTGACTTGCTGTGTCCCTGCAGCACCTGTTCCCTTTCACTTCCGTGATCCGGAACCAGCATCATACCAGTCCTTTCCTTTTTTTTGGGACCGGCTGCGGGGGATACGCCCACAACCCCCACTCACAATACAGTGAGCAAGGGTGCGGGGGACATCCCCGCAGCCCCCACCACCGAATGGGGGATTTGTTTGAACTTTTCAGCCGTTTGGTATTTTCGAAACGCCCGAAATTCAGCCAAATCTCCCATTCTGACTTTTGCACTCAGTCTTTTTGGCCAATTCCATGCCAGTGACTTCAACTGCAACATGTACCTGTCACATTTAGTTTCTGCAGCACCTCCCTCCTACATTGCATACTTGCCAACCCTACTGATTTATTGCAGCTGTTCTTTCAAGACTTAAATATTAACAACTAAATAATCTCCACTAGCAACCAAACACTTTTTGTGTGATTCAAACCAGCAGACAGCATGGAAATAAACTAGAAAGTTTTAAAAGGGGAGTTATATTGTGACTCCTTTGTCTTGAAAGAAGGCACAGATTGGATAGCTAATTGGATACATGTGGTGGGTTTCAGATGTAAATGCACCCATCATAGCTTTTATAAGCAAATATTTAGACATATTAGAAGCCAAAAGCACTCCAAAGATAATTCCCTTTATCCATGATGCTATTCTATGTTACTGCCATGAGCCCAACAGCTAACACTTTAGTAGAAATGGAGGGTTTCAAGACTCTCAAAAGGGCGGGGCCCTACAGAGCAACCAAAGCCACCCATGTCTTGTGACAACCAGAGCAGTGGGTGTAGAAGCCATCTTTTTTCACCGCCTGTACCATAATCACTTGGGCGACAAGACTAGGTAGTGTTTTCAAACACCACCTTTTTTACTGGTAGAAGCATATTCATAATGAGGCTGTTTGTGTCTTGATACTCCTTTAGCCCTGCTGTTCTCTTGTCCTCTTGGCTCCTTGAAGTCCCATGATGCTGAACGCAGGCCCTTAATTCTCCTGGTATTTTAACAAGGTTTGTGGGCTGAGTCAGTCCAACAGTATGGCAAATTGTGGTGGGTATAAGGACTCTGGCAAGGAAGAGTAGGACCAAGAATAATGAAGATTGACATAAATAATCTATGCATTGCCCCCACGTTCCTGTTCTTCAACCCATGCTTTCTTCAAGTGCAGTGGCTCAGTGCATAGGCTATAGAGTCCCTGATGAAGGTGTTGTGTGGCTATCCTAAAACACGTTGCACAATTTATACATGATGTTTTGAGAATGAATTAATCATTTAACTACAGCCGTGATGGATTTGACTACTGGAAGTGCATACCAACCTATTATGAAATTAAAGAAAGGTGCTTCCAATTAACACATTTTCATGACTTATCTATTTTTTAAGTTTGCTTCAAAACAATTGTTTTTACTCGTTGATGAATGCAGTCTTTCTGAACATTTGAAATAGTGTGCATTCCCAAAACGGCATCTCCTTCCCGCTTGCTGATTATGTGGAGGGCTCCCTCACATGAGTGCTCAGGGAATTCTTCTTAACCCTGTGGTCCTTTTCCTCCCCCACCCATAGGTATGCTACAACACTCGGCCACACATTCCTGTTATTTTTTTGACGGTCCTTTCAAATGGATGGGAGAGTGTGGTGGGTGTAAGGGCTGCGATGAAGACGAGTTCGACCAGGAATACTGATGGCTACCCATAAATAATGTCGGCATTACCATCATGTCCGTCTTCTTTACCCCGTGATTACTTTTGTGGTATGTCAAAACATACATGCCTTCGTCCTGGTGAACAGAAAAGAATAGCCACAGATCAATAGACCTATTGAATACATGTAGTGAATATTATATTATTAAATACTTTCCTGAAACTTCACTTGGACAGTGATGGAAGCACGCCAACCCAAACCTGTAGGAGCTGGAATCCTCCGTTTATGTGCGATTATGTCAAACACACGCATGAGGGGGCGACCATGTTGGCTCCTTGCAAATATCATCCAAGGGAATCCTTTGGACTGCTGCCAATGAAGCTGCTCATTCTCTTGTGGATTTGCCCTGATACCCCTTAGGTAGGGTAGGGGGGGGGCTGCTATGGAATATGCCGGTGTAATGGTGTATCTAATCCTTCAATTTAAAAACACTGTGGAAGTCTTGCTGCACATTCCAGCTATATCAAAAGTCACAAGCTGACCTGCAAAAGGGACATAGTTTCTCCAAGTACATTGAAACTGATTTCCAGGAATCTATGGAGTAAAGGTGGGTGAACTAGGTGAGGCATGTTCTGACTGGGCCAACATGGTTTGAGCTTGATTCAAAGTTCAAGGTCTGACGCTTTCCTCTTAAAACTCGACCCAAAGGGTATGGTGCATTTTCAGATATCTTAGGTGTCTGCATTTGAGAAACTTCGGACCTTAGATCCCTCAGGTTCTAGTCATAGGACACATATGGGGAAATGTGCTTGAGGGGATGTGGAGGAGGGTGTTCCTTCCAAGCACCAAACCCTTCAAACTGGATGCTCTCGGACGCCTCAACCTGGTGGAAGCGTGCTCCCTGCCCACAGCTCTATGGTTGGGTGACTCTCAAATGCACGACCAACATAATGAATGGGCATCCTCTCACTCTTCAGAGCCTTACAGTCAGAGTCAGATTGGGACATAAAACGGACTCGTGCACCAATGAGAAAGTGGCTCACATTTGAAAATAGCAAATCATTCCTTTTGTAACAAACTGAGTAGTACCAAGGGGCGGGGGGTTTTGTCAAATAGGTTTCAATTCTAAATTTGAAAGGATATGTGTTCAGTAACAATGGTCAAAGCTACTAACCGTATACTGAAATAACTAATCAAAGTGGCCCATTTTGGCGAAAACACTGGACCACACTACAGTGTTGCACATGGAATTCGGGCACTGGTCTATTGCCCTATGGACGAGTCCGGTCCTACTTACAGTCCTTTGAGACACTCAACTTCATCGTTGCCAGGATCCTCAGGGAACACTGAGTGTGATAATGTGTCCCAGACATTGATGACCCAAAACCTCAAGCAAGAGCTTACATTGGGTTGTCGCAAATGCATTTTAGACCCTCTTTTTCTAACACATCCATTTGTCATCACTGCATTCAAATGGGAAGCTCTTTCTGAGAACAGCAGGAGCCAAAGTATTAAGCAGGGAGTTGACCCCTGTCTCTGACCAAGTGTTACCACTAACTGTGCTTGCTGGGTGATTAGAACTGAATATTTGCATCTGTTTCTGAAAACCTCCCCAGACAACTATTTAACTACTATATTTCTATCTTCCTCAATTCAAATAAACTGATTAACACAAATAAATGGCCCCTTTTCAACTTCCTAGTTTATTTAATTCGTGTATGATTGTTTATCAAAAAGAGTTTGTCTTTTTTGTAGAACTTCAAAAAATCCACACATCATGGATAAAAATAAATGTCTTGCCTCTTTTAAACAATGATTACAGACACGTGACCTTGCTGTTGACTTGCGGATGAATGCGTCATTCATAGCTACCGCCCCTCACCCATCATATTGCCCTGGTGATAAATGCTACTCACGAAGGTGACCATACCGGCCTTATCCCAGGCAGATACAGGAGGAGATGGACCTCATGTAACTAAAGATGGCAAGATTAAACAAACCCGTCGTTGACTAACACATGTGCATGCAATAGACACAAAGCAAATATGCACTCACCATGATGAAACGCAGACATTAGGTGAAATGTGCATTTATACACAAAGAATGTTGCTTGCAATCATAAAGGCACAGAAAACATAACATAATTAAGGCACAGGTTGAAATGAAACACAAACGATATACATGTAGAGCTTGCCAATGTAGAAACGCGCCAGTACTGAGCAGCCATCTTTTTCAAAATGGAAGTCACAGCATGCACTAAAATGAATTAAAGGACTCGAGGCTTCATGGTTGTTCAAATTGCTGAATTTACTGAAACACAGACCCGTGCAGGGTATTGACAAGGAGCTGCATGGCCCCTACCAAGCTACTTAGAAATTAGGGCGGCTTGGATGACTCAGAGAGGACCACGAGATAATTCCCATTGCACAAGATATATTTCTCTAAGATTAATTAAATAACAACTAGCCTTTGAAAGCCAGGTGCAGGATAATTATGAGTCCAAACCTTATAAAGCATTGATAGACCAAGTCCCTAGTGGTCGGAAAAGTAACAACACTCACGCTATTATTAACTAAAATCCCTATAAATGCAGGGTGAAGTAATTCAGAACATGGTCCACTCACACATGACCAATACATTTAAGAACACTGTCTATTCATTAGCTCCAGACACAGATAGGCACCTGTTTTGACTCCTCACATATTCTTAGAACCAAGACGCCATGCAAGGTCGACTACACAGGGATTGCTCTTGTTCATGCCCTATGAATAAGGAATAGTATCTTATTTCATTGAAAGGAAAGTAGTTCCTGGGCATCTCTCCCCTTGCTCCCGATTTGGCTCATCTGTTTATGACCTGTCAATTGCTCAAGGTTGGTAAGTCAGATGCCAACCAATGAAAACTCTCAGTGTTATGCCATCTGTTACATGTTGGATTAACCAATGAACTCATGTAAAGATGACATGTATTCTCTATTATCAATTTAGAGGTGGTCTCAGGTGGAGCCATCAGATCGATCATAACCTATGAAATGTCGAACCCCTATATATGATATATGTATACAATTTCCTTAACCAATCTTTTAGCCCTGTAGGTTTTTCTAACCAAGATTGTGATGTGACATCAGTTATCACGTATTTTCAATTTTTGTATCCATCCTTTTGCATGAGGAGCACTAAGAGCTTCGAGACATGTATACTTATATGCTCTCCTGCTTTATGTGGTTTTTTAACACAGTTTTTCCCATTTACTTTGACTATTCCCCCCCATTGGGTGCAGAATTTCGCGGCCAATCATTTCCGCTTAAACTGGGATTTTCTGGACCATCCTTATATATGGTTGCAGAGGATGATTGGCCAGGACACTTGGTTTGTCGAAGTTCCCCGCCGCAGCCTGAAGAGTGCGAGGTGCCATGGGGAGACCGGTATCACGTGTGAACTGAAAAAGGCTGGTTGGGGGAGGTTCAATACCAAAGGCCTCGGCTGATCCATGAATGTAAGTATGTAGCATCATCTTGGCAAAAAAGGGGAGGCAATTGTTTGCATATTTGCGGGATTATGACAAGATAAAGGATTGATTTATGTTGGGATACCTGTGACAATGTCGCAGAAGACACCACATTAAACCTTGTGATGAGGTACTAATGGTGGTGAGTTTTTTGGGACAAGCTCACGGAAGAGTGTGCTTTAAACCTCCTTCCTGGGTACGATAAAAAGAGGAGGATAACTCACCAGATGATGTGAAGACGGCCATATTGTATTTTATTTTTGGCATATTAGTCCAAATCCATCATATTCCCACTGACCCCAGCGACTAAATTATTTGCAGACGACTTTTGGCTTACATGGGAAACATCCGAATTTCGGTACCTGGGAATACAGAAGGCATTAAACTATCAAGAAGTATTTCATGACAACTAAGAAGAGGTCGCCAAATCCCTGAAGGAAAAAGTAGCTAGATGGAAGACCCTGCCTCTAACCCTCTGGGGAAGAGCCTCCCTAGTAAAGATGGTGATTCTACCAAAGTTGCTATACTTATTCACCAACATTCCCATATTACTGCCACAATCCTTCCTGAACAGATTGAAAAGCATGGACCTCAAACTAATATGAGCAGGCAAACCAGCCAGAGTGGCTCACTCAACACTAACTCTTCCAGTAAGAAGCATTGGACTAGCCCTTCCAGACCTGGAGAAGTACTTCTGGATGGCTTAGGCACATTTCCTCTGTCATTGATACTCTACACAGGCAGTCAGACCTCACGTGCAGGTGGAGAGAGAGCCCTAGCGACACCCAACCTACTAGCTGCCGTCATCATGGGCCAGATCCCAGTTCCTAACACCACCCTGAACCGGATGCTCTCAACGTACAATATTTGGAAGAAGCTTGCCCAAAAATGTGAAGTGCAGGTTCGTTACTCACCCCGACTCCCCTTCAAGTTCATACCTGGAGTTCCGCTGACT
The DNA here is from genome assembly GCF_040938575.1 of Ambystoma mexicanum. Classification (NCBI taxonomy): domain Eukaryota; kingdom Metazoa; phylum Chordata; class Amphibia; order Caudata; family Ambystomatidae; genus Ambystoma; species Ambystoma mexicanum. Next base: position 368,164,887 of record NC_090934.1, read on the forward strand.
TCGGAGAGGGTCTTACATCAATGCACTGAAAAGTTACAAATACACTCGTTTGGAGACCTTTTCATCGAGGACAGCTTCCTAACTCTGCAACAGGTGAAACAGAGAGGAGGCGACACAGCGCTTGACACATTTATCTATTTTAGAACCCGCTACACACTGCAAGCCCTCCTGCCCGACTTCCCACTCCAACATCCGACCTGGCAACTACTACATAATGTAATACAAGCTCAAGGGGAAGGCAGGCTGGTCTCACAAATCTACAGATCCATCATTACCGACACAACCCCTGACAATACCCGCGCAAAAGTTAGATGGGAAAAGTCCCTAAGCATATCCATCTCAGAAGAAGACTGGTCTTTCATCCTGAGACAAACCCAAAAAATTGCTCTCAATTCACGTCTTAAACTAATCCACTTTAACTTCCTACATCAAACCTATTATACACCAGCAAAAGCGAACAAGCATCATCCTGAAACACCCTCAAAATGCGAGCGATGTGGAACACCCTCAGCTGATTTTGTTCATCTCGTATGGGATTGTCCCAAATTAACCTTGTTCTGGAACCAGGTCCTGGAGACAACAGGCGCAATCATTGGAGAAGAGATACAGCCCGTCCAGATGGTGGCCCTACTGGGTATGACAAAACTGCTATCAGCACCAATAAGGAAACTAGTAGGCCTAATGTTAACGCTCGCCCGCAGGAGAATAGCCATGGCCTGAGGCCGAGGCCCGTTCCCCACAGTCTCCTCCTGGCGCAGAGACATTCTATACTGCCAGGATGTCGAAACTGACTTTGTTAAACAGCTTCCCCTTCACGCCCGCCCACCAGACATTTGGGGTCCGCTGGTACTCTTCCTGATGAAGGAAGCCAAGGAAGCTCCTGCCTCCCCAGCTAACACTCAATAAATAATAACCGCGTTCCCGCTAATAACCTGGCGTGACACCCTACATCACCCTGATCAAGTGCAGAAGCACACCGGTGAAGGTACTGAACTTTATGGTGGTGGTGGGGGCATCGGAAAGGCGCAAAGTTAATTCCACCCTAATGTGGGTGAGAAGTTGTATTATGTTACAAAACTAAAAATAAAGTTTTTTTAAAAAAACAATTTGGTATATTAGTGTGTGTAATGATTGCTGGTGCCAGCTAAAGGGTGTAAGTGGTTTAGCTTTGTGAAAAGTGAAGTTTTGCATAAATTGGTGTATATTGAGGAGGACGTGAAGCTGTGGTTTGGACAAGAGGGTGTGGACTGCAGTGTGGGCGGCTTTTTCTGCTGCTTACCCAGATAGTTGTGACAAAGAAGGTGTGGTGTAGGTGAGAGAGGAAGAAGTGTTGGGAATAAAGGAAAATATCGTTGGGGGATAGTGTAAAGGAGGGGTGAATAAGGGTAAATTTGAGTTCAAATCGCAGGTTGATAAGTATTGGCAGAGTAAATTGGACGTATAATAATGAGAGGCACTCCCCTTATTCATTTATGCAAACAATTTAACTGGTACAAGGACATACTTACTGTATACCATGCCCAGAGGGTGAAGGGAACAGTGGGCAAGATGTTTATGCCTTATCCACAGGAATGCACTCTTTCAAGATTAGTACTACAACACATGACAACATATTTGCACGCAGCATATATAGGGAAGAAACTAGAGAAATGATTAGACATTTGTGATAAATCAGCAATGATTCCTCCAAAAGACCTGGCCTGGGCCCCTTCTGATGCGGCCAGGGAAAGACAGACCTGATCCTGACCCTGTGGGTGGTGTTCTGCGAGAGGATCACATGACGGGGGAACCAGATCAGGAGGAATGAGAAACCCACTTGTTCAACTTTTCCCAAAGTCCAGTCTTCTAATAGCTTATTGTAAAATAACAGAAACTCAAAAACATAACTTTGCCATTAGGGACTTCAAGTCCCATAATTTCCAAAGTAATGGGACGAAGAAGAGGGCTAAAAGGTACAATGTTGCAGGAGTGGTCAGATCATTAATACAGATGAACCACACCTGAGGGAGAGACAGAGGCTTAAAAGGCCTCCTCAGGTGCAGGCCATAGAGAAGAGGAGGGGAAGCCAGTAGAAACAGCATCATGGTTCATGCAGGCAGATCAGGCAGATGCTGGAGGAGAGAGAAGACACCTGGACCACTGCCGGTCCTGAGAGATTATGTGTCTCTCAAAACCTGAAGTGCAGAAGTCAAGCAGCAGGAAGCATGTAAGAGGGAAGCTTGCCCTCTGGAGGCCTTAACGGCAGAGGCTGCTCCGAAGGAAGCAAAAATGAGGGAAGCTTTGCAGATGCAGGCGTGCACCCGAGGGCCTAAAGGCTGTCTCTGGTGACTGGCATGCACGAGAGGGCCTCAGGAGCAAGAGGAGTTCAAATTGCAGGTGGCATGGGTGAAGGAGGACTAACAGAGGCAGTTCACCGGGTCGCAAGGAGCTACAGAACCAGATGTCCTGCAAATGGCTATGGTAATGGAGGTGCATGTCTTACCCGATGAATTCACAAGCTGGTAATGACCCCAGAGCGCACTGTACCCGCTCGCGTATCCAAATCAGGCATCCAATGAGTGAGCGAAGTTTGCATATGAATGAAAGTAGTTCAGTAGAAGCATATCAGGGAAAGTGGGTCCCATGGTAATTCTGAATACTAAACTCATGAAAAGCAGCAACAACCTATTGTAACAAAGCCAAAAGATTGTAACCTTAAAATTGTAAGTCTGTGGAAAGTCCAAAAACCCAAGGGGGCAACATTGTTAAGAGTTAAGACCTGCACGCGTAGCCCAAGTCAAGAGAAATTAAAACCAAGGCTAAAACAATCCTGCCATTATTGCCAACAGCAGAAGGGGACTAATGAAAGGTTCATAAGCTGTGAAACCTGTTCCCCATACTTTGTACAACATATGATAAAAGCTGGTATAAACTCACATTGCCCAAACCAAGGGAGGCGCAGGAAAATACACTATCCCTGTCAGCCTTTGGTTACTTGTATAGTGGAGAAGCAAGAGTGGCAAAAAGGCTGCCCTTCTGGAAAAGAGGAGCATTATTCACAGAAGAGTATTAGACAACACCAATGTGAATCTTATTTTCCATGAAGAGTTGTTGAAAGTTTTGAAACTGCAATTTTTGAATATTATGAAGCTGTTGTGAACCTCTTGTCAATTGATCTTAAGCACAAAAACACTTGTTGTGAAACACTGTTCCGGCAAGGGAGTATACCCAGATATCAAACCTTTGGAGGAGTAGGCCTGGCATGGGAGTAAACCAGGAGTGAACTGAGGCTCTAGGCCTGGCATGGATGTAGACCAGGTGAAAGTTGAAAAAGTGCTATAAAGTGGTCCTGACAGAGATAATGTATGTTGTTTATACTGCTAAAGGAAGAGCTGTATAAAGCTGTTACAAAGAAGTTATATTTGATTGGAATGTATCCTTTGTGGAAAATCATCCCCACTAAGACAATTATTGTTGATATTGAGGAACTTAGAACGTGTTCAAGGAAGCTGAAGAGCCTTCTAGTTTCTGTATTTGACCTTTCTGTTGACAAGTTGAAGTTGCACAAGAACTTTATTGGAACTTTGTTGCAAACCAGGTATTCCTTATATTCTTAAACTGTGAAGCATCATGCCGTTTAAACCTGGGGAAGGGGAATTCTCCTAGGTTAAAAAGAGGGACCGTGGTTACATTACATACTTAATCATTATTGTTTTGATTCACCATGTATTTCCTTATTTATTTATTTATTGAATGTACAAGTGTGAGGGACAGATACCCTTTGTTAGAGTGTTTCCTTTAGTTTATTTTAGGAAGGGAAATTCTGATCACGGTAGGAATAGGGAGGTGTTCATTCAACTCTTTAACATAATAAAATGGCATATGTTGAGAAACCTTAACAAAGTTGTCCAGTGGTGTGTAATCAAAGGACCCAAGCCAATGGAACTGAAGGGCCTACAGGGGAAATAACCTGCCACCATTCTGAAACCTGCATGCTGAAATGGGGCCTATTTAGGCAGACTATGTAGGTATCTGTCTGCAGTTAAAATCCAGAGAAAGACAAAACAAAAATTCAATCCAAGTACTGATTGGAAAAGCACATTACATTGCTGGCTGGCATATGAATGCAGCATATTTCTTGGAAACTGTCACCCATCAAAAGGGTGTGCAATGTGACAATTCAGATCCACCTTTCAGCAGAATAACAAACAGCAGATAATTAAAAGTGTATTTTATAATTGACTGAAAGAAACAGCCCTGTACTTTCAGCTAGCATCTTTAAATAGAAAAACAATGCTGTGTTAAAAGAAAGAAGAAATTAATCGATGCAAAAGCAAAGTGAGCCCTGATAAGTAAAACACACAGTATGTCAAAGAACAAAGGCTGATGTTAGAAAATGCAATATGTGAGTGCCTTTCAGCCAAGGACAAATGGTGGGTCTCTGGGCAAAGTTCACTAAGGATTTACACCATAGAAAGCCTGGTTTGCGCATCCCAACTGTTAACAACGGCAATAAAATGTGGCCTGCTCAAAAGGTGTTGAAAACCAAGTGTCCCCAGACTTGGAGTCTCTGAAAGCTCATTTCTGTGCAGTGCTGATGACCTAGCTGGTTCATGACCAGAATGTAGAGGGGAGGTGTGAAATCAGGGGCTGCAATCAAGGCTGAACTACAAAACAGGTTTTCAGATCAAAAGGAAGTCCCCTTCAGATAAGAGGACAAGATGCCAGAAGTCTGCAGTGGAGAATCTCTTTGTTGGTCGGAGCATCCCAGGTATTTACGATCTGCAGCCTACACTTGAAACAACAAAGAGACTAATAAAAACACTGGTCAAGAGATGCAAATGGCACTGGAGACAGGAGGGCTCCAATTTGCAAAGATGATGATTTGCTATTAATTTAAAATGACTATTATCATGTAGGCATTTTTCTCAGCAACCATAAGTTAACTTCCTTGATTCAAGTCAAGTGCCATTTTTTAGGTCATTTCAAGACAATTTTATTGAAGTAAACCTCATCAACATGTGCCTTAGGGAATTGTAAATGTGAGCTATAAGGTGCTCCTTGTTGCTCTCAACCTGTTCCCGATTTAAGAGTTGGTGAACTGGTGGAGGGTAAAATTAGGAATGTGGAGAGTAAATTAAATGTTCATAATTATTAGGCTTTTTGTGTAAAAGGCAAAAAATTGCCACATGGCCATACACCGTAGTGCGGACGCGGTGGTCGTTTATTAAGTTTTGCCAAAAAAAGTTGACATGAAAGCAAAAGGTGATTTCAAAGGGAAGTTGCCATATGTCTGTTCCAGATTATTTAGCCAATCCATAGAGAGAGCCTGTACACTTCACTCTGAAAATTACACTATTACTTGCCAGAAAGCATGCTCCACTGCCCCTTCTATTCACTCAGAGTGCTCATTTCTTAAGGGACAACAGTCCTTGCTAATATCCCCCTCTGGCCCCAATTGATGTTTATCTGCTGCCATTGCAGTGCTCTGGTTGCATAGATCAACCTCTTCACATGCCGCACATCCTCAGAGAGCTCCCCTACCACCTTTCTGCTTTGACCGCAGACATTGCCAGCAAATCACCAGACAAAACCATCTATGCAGTTAAGTCCCTCAAAATACAGCACATTTGGCTATCTCATACATGCCAACATTCTGTGGCCAAAATCTGTAGGAATCTTAGCGTTTCAAAAATAGTAATTAGCATAATGATGAGATCCCAGGAAATGATGTCACATCAGCTTGACCCGATGAAGTGACAGGAGATGACATCACAGGAAATTATGTCACAAGAACTTTGAACTTACAACATCACAGCAAATGACTTCACTTGACATAAGGCCTTGAAGAGATCCCAGGAAAGGACTGCCTGTCCTCTGACCCAACATGAGAAACAAATGTACCAAATGTATGAGCTGTGTGCACTGTGACCAGCTTCATCCTCATTAAAACATATTTTCCTCTTCAAACATACAATGAGGTGATAATAAATCTGTATACCCCAAGTTAAGTCACAGTCACAAGGGAAAATTCTGATTGTAAAGCGAGCATTGTAAAGCGCACATTTGAAGCCCCAGAACAAAAGTAATATAGAGTGAAATATATTGTTTTTATTACACTGCTGACTTGCAACAGAAAGTGTTTGAAAACAAATGGTAAAGTGTGCTTTTCTGGTTTGCCATTGTCATTATACTTTTCTGGTCTATGTTTTTTAAAGGTAACAGAAACATGTGCACTGTCATGTCCACCTTATCGACACACCCTTACCTGCTGAGCTACTGAAAAAGAGAGAGCATGGGAAAAGTGTCAGAGTAAGCTTCACAATAGTGAGAGTGACATTGAACAAACACCACAACACTTATTGTTTCTCTGAGTGCAATCATTGGTTTCATTTGGGAAAAATTGTGAAATGGACACATTGATGTATGTGTTGGATACTTACTGTATGCTAAGTCGTTCTAGTTCCACAGTGTAGAAGTGATTCCTTTTTTTCTGCAATTATGTAGATACTGGTGGGTGTTGGGGAGTAGGGTATTCTAATTTTGTACATCAATGAGTACATTTTGGATTCAAGAATATTAAGTAGACATTTGCAAAATTTGCAGGTAATCTTTGTTTCGGAATAATGGAAGTATCATTGCATTCCCACCATGAGCATTGCTTTCTAATGTATGCAGTATAGTCGCCTGCACTGGTTGTGTCGCCTACGTGGTAGATTATGGCTACTGTTGTGAAGGTTTTTCATGCCAAATGATACCTGTCCGTGTGTGAAGGTAGTAAGTTTGCAGTTATTTTTGGTTCCATCTGCATTGTATCTTAAAAGCATTAATATTATATATTGACTATGTGATTGTATATGTAACGACGAGCGATTATCAGAATTGAAAGAAGTACACAATATGCTATGGTTTGCATTTTTCACCAGTTGTTGAAATGGAATGGAGTCACAGCTAGGTATTAATACATAGACAAAGCACTCGTTAGGCACTTGTTCCTTAATTACATGGTTGCAGAGAGTGCATGCATGTTTCCACATGTAGGAAATCTGAAAAACCTCATTAATGGGTATGTTTTTGCCTTCCAGGATTTGTAGTAAGTACATTAGACATTCCTGTAGATCTTCTTGTATATTTAATCTGAATTACAAAATTCCAGCATAGTAGTCCAATTCCTGCCTTATTCCTGAGACACTTAAGTGTTATTTAGCTGCATTTCTGTGAAGGATTAGCATTTGTAAACACAGCTGGTCTGAGCCATTTAAATAAATGTTTTCAACAATTGCTGGCATTTGGAATAGAACATTAATTGCTACATTTGCATAGCAATTTACACCAGTTGTGTTGGAAAATTTGAAGGGACCTGGTATTTCTGTGTCTGAGTACTTTGATGGATGTGCACGCGCCTTCTTTGAAGAGGTACTTTTCTTTGTGTGTGGAGTTGGGTAAATGTTTTCCTTTTCAGTCCATATCTCTGTGTTTTTGGTAGATGATGCAGTATGAGCTGATTTTAATTTCTTTGGTGGTACAGTTGGGAAATCATTTAGAACTTCTGATTGCATGAGTTTTCTTTTAAAACCTTTCCGTTCTTGAGGAACTGGGTACATTTTGAGATGGGGTGTTTAGACTGCATGTAGTCTATTGCATTCTATGATGCAAGGAAGGTCAGCACTGACTGCACTTGCATCAAAATTGACTAGATATAGTCCTTCAAGTGTATGTAGGCATGACAGTTCTACGTAACACGTGTCTTCTTTAAAGACTGTGCTGCCAATATCAATTAATGCTTGATCTAAGGGTAGACATTGCCATTTATGAATAGTCACTGCATAAGCTAGTGACAGAGAAAACTATTCTATGCGTACATACATGTCTTTGAAAAGAAGGAATCGAGCTGTTGTACGTCCTATTCTTTTAACTTCTGAAAGTTTGTCAACTGGACGTTGACAAACTGAAAGCTGTTGTTACGTTGGTATGTCTAGAAGCCAACAACAGTTCCAAGTGCTCCATTAACTAAACCTTGCTCTATATCAAGGTTACGTTTTAGCATTACTCTACAGTTAACACATAATGTTAAAGTTTTTTCCAAACCAGCTGTCTTGAAGATAGAGTTTTCTAAGGTATTTAGTTGTTCTATGGCTTGTTGACACATATGTTTTGTTATACTGTGTCCGTCCTGTATGTATGTGTAGTGAATTTCCACTAGTGGTTGCATTTCTTTTTTCAGCATTGTTGCATTGAATTGTCACGACTTGCTAGAATTGGCATTAAGGACATACAGTTGCCATTTTTATGAGCTAATTTTTCCATGACATCAGTAGCACATGTATTATGCCGGTAAAGTTCATGGATGCATCTGGTATTTAGGGTAGACTGCACTATCAATCCGCATGTTTTTTTTAAATATTGGCATTGGTGAGTTCTGCAGACTGATGCATGTTGTCAATTAGTTCTCTGTATTTGAAGTGTTGACAGAGATTTACATTCCCGATGCTTCCAAGACTTTTACGGCACAGTTTGAGTCCTAAGGTTTTAAAGATAGGTTCACTTTCACTGGTATTAATTGAAGGAGATCTCTGAAAACAATGTCATGTTTTCCTCCAAAGAGTTAATTGTAGTATGTTTTGAGGACCTCTTGCAATCTGAGGTGAATGAAAGCTAACATTAGATTGGAAACCATGCTCACCTCATCTATTAGGAGCATTTTCATTGGTTTCAAAACTCTGCGTAGTTCCATAGCAGCTTCTGCTGAAAGTGTGTAGTACTCTAATTTGTTTTGCTTTTCTACTGGAAGCAGTAGCAATCGGTGTAAAGTGACACCACCTATGTTGTAGGAAGCTAAACCTGCGGGGGTGGTTACATCAGCTGAAAGGTTGTTGTTTTTTGTTAATTGTTGGAGGAATTTACTGATAATTTGTATTAAGAATGTTTTTTCCTGAACCAGCTTAACCACTTACATTTAGCAGTACAGGTTTGTAGTTTTCACAGGTACAAGTTTTAGTTTTGTGCTGTATACCATGTTCAATTTCTTTACTTCTAGAAAAATGGTATGCTGCTCATGTTTAGTTGAGATTTTAGTACAGCAAACACCTCTGCAGATTGCTCATACTGACACATGATGGTCTTTACTTCTGTCATGGCTAATTCTGTCTCATTTGCTATGAGTGGCTGTCCAAGTGGTTCTTGGCTTCCTGTCACAGAAGGTCCACTGCTCTCAGGAGTGTCTACATCTAGTTGTGCTTGAAGTTCTTCCTCTTGATTGTGTTCATTGTCCAAAATCTTTGGACCGTGTATAGTTTATATCTGTTATGGTACTTTCACTTGCATTGAAAGCATATTCATAGGAGGCGTAGGTGGCTGATAACTCTTCTTCTTTTCTCCATGTTTGAAAAGTTTCAGTAAAGCCATGAGGTACAGTTCTTTGTGTTGAGGAGTTTCCAAGGATAATTTCCTATGATTAATCAGGCTGCGTTTGCTAAGTTTCACCAGGCTGCCTTCACAACTTTTGACTCTGTATCTACCTTTTTTCTTATCTGGTGTAATGTTATTTTTGTATGAGAAGTTTTGTGTTATCTGGTATAGGCACATGGTTTCTAAAGTAATACTCCTGTTTGGGTAGTATGTATCTAATAAATAGTTTTTTAAAATGCCCTGGCTGTTGGGATCGTTTTTGGCTATTGTTCCTATGTCTTCGTATGATTTCAGAACTATTTTATTTTTCTGGATGCAGCAGGACCAAGGCTTAGCCACATTATGTTTTCAGATTTCCCATATAAGGCGGTGCCGGTTAAACGGTCGGCGGCTCCATAGCTGCCACTTTCTCTATGGGACAGCATTTTGATGCCAAAGCTGTAGAATTTATGTGCCAATCTTTTGTATGAAGATATGTCATCCCAGAGGTCTTTCAGCTTTTCTCTGCTTTGGTTAAGTAGGCTTTGACATATTGTGCAACTACAGTGGAAGTGTCTGCAATGTACTGTACATCTACATTTGCATTCCATAGGAGGGTAATTATTGCAATGTAATCATTGGTGTACTTTAATGCTTCGGTTCTTTTTATGCAGTATGTGTTCTTAGGAGATTTCCCTTTCACACTGAGTCGAACTGAAGTCATGAAGCTGTTCACTTGGCCTGTTGCTGAAACTGGTCTAGGGAAACCAAAGTAGCATTTGGTGTAGTATTTGCCTTTGTTCTTGTATTTGCGCCGACAATACTTGCCACACTTGTGTCTTTGAAACTGAAAAATGTGTGCATGTAGGTCACTATGTGTACTTTTTGAAGGAATTTTGTAAGTGACATATTTGTGAATGAACTGCAAAACAGTTGCATCGATGTCCTCACCAAATTTAGGAGCATTTTTAATTCACAAAAGCATGTGGATGTGTGGTGCTACTCTGACTTGATATTCTTTTCTCCGAGGGGAGGAAGTGCTTTATTGCAAATAAAGTGCAGCATGGCAATGAAGTGATGATGAAAGTACCTTGATACATTTACAGGATTAGAGAGCAAAGTTCTTCTGGTGTTTCTATGTCTACATCCGTTTTTTTTTTGCTAAGTGTAGGAAAGTGTGCAAGTCTTCCCATGCATACTCTGCACAACTTAAAGTGGCAAAGCATGTGGGTGGGCCAAGGTTGCATAGCTTACAACGTACATCTGCGTACTGTCGGAACCAGTACTCGCATGTTTGCCAAAAGGTTTGTAATACTTGCCTGTAAAACTTCATCCTTGTCTTGCACCTTTTAAAGTAGATGTGTAGCAGTAATGTTTTGAAAATGAGAACCGGTTTTCAATGTGTGGGCAACTCCATAACATAGTGTTGCTAGTTTACTTTCAAAAAGGAGGTGAAATATGTATTCTGCATTTTTTCTAAAGCTAGGGTCTTCAGAATACATTCGTAAAGAGCGGTATTATGATGCTGTTATTTGTGTGCATCTTTCATCGTAACTCCCACCTTTTCCAATTGCGAAGAGCAGAGGGAAGGCTTGTGCTTGTACACTTTTTTCCCATTCACTAATTGGCGATCCTTTGGCTTGCCGCATTTCATATGTTTCTATTGCATCGTCTATGGTTTCTTTGGAGTGCAGTGGGTGAATTGTATAGTCATGTAAAATATTGTAGGCTGCAGTAAGATCTAGAAGTTCAAATTGGCCAATTGTTGAGGAGTGTCAAATTATTACGGTGGATTCTCTTAGGTTTTCTTCAACGTTTATTTCTTTGTAGTATTCATTGTTTTCTTTAAGGTATTGCAAGGCCTTCCTAAATTTGTTTAGGTCCATTAGTTGCAGCCAAATGTTTTTATGTTTTGTAGGTGCACCATTTACCAGGATAATCAAAGATTGTTTTATTGGACTTTGCACTCATAGAGTGTCTACATTTTGTTTCAGATCTAATGGTAAATAAACTACTTTCTGATGAATGCCTCTTAGTCATTCGGTGGCGGGCAATTTTGCAGTTTTTGGTTGAAGTCGTATGATTGCTTGAAATGGGTGTACTGTTCGGATTATAATGCTCTCATACAAATTAAGCTGCTAGAGTGTCTTTGGCAGTGGAAATAATTCTAAATTATTACTGATCGCGCATGAAGGCATTTGGTTATTGTCAAAATTTGCAGTGCAATATCCGCACATTATGGAGGTGTTAGTCATTTCACATTTGTTTTCAGCTATAAGGTACAGAGCTAATTGAAACCATTGGGATTCCTCATTGTCTTCTATTTTGTGCATTTTATCCACAGTTTTGGTGCTCTTTTTATAGAAAGTTCTGCAACGACACATACATAATTTGTTTGGCACTTCATCAGATGTGCTTTTGAAGTTTTGTATTTCTTTTTGTATGTGTGACATAGAAAGTTGATATCTGCAAAGTTGCTAATACTGTTGTCTTAAAGTGCTGGAGTTTGTAAGTGCTCTTCAGTTCCAAAATATTTCCTATGTCTTCAAGCAGTTCTTTGGCTGTACCGTGCAGGAGAATATCATTTAAATGTTGCAGTGCTAAAGCTGGACTTTTTGCATAGTACAGTCTGTAAACGAGATTTCTTACAGTAGAATGGTGTGTTGCTAACATTTTGATATGGTTGAGAAACTGCTGCAAAGATTTGATAGAGTACTGCCAAATTTTACACATTTGATTTACACATTGATGTGCAAGGCTATTTGCAGGTGAGGTGTATTGGTATGGTGGAATGGACAGTGGCATCTAAGTTTGATGGGGATATTTGTGAGAGCAGTGTTTCTTCTTCCATTATGGTATTGTGTACCTCTTCATACCCTCGTCCACTGCTTTGTATTGCAATTTTCTTTGTTTGGTCTTGTTTGTATGATTCTTGATTGAAGTATGGCTCTGTGCTGGTGGTGTGACTCCATTCACCTGTACTGATGGTGCCAAAGTTATCTATGCTGGCATTGCATTTGTTTCGAAGTAGTGGTTGTAGTTTACCAATTAATTTTGTGAGTGGTCTCATTCTGTTTAAAATGAATATAAACAATTTCTGTTTCAGGACCATTGCACTTTCTACAAGAGCTTCCAGATTACTTTTCTGTGGTAAGTTTTAAGGGTTGAGCATGATTTCTCCCCTTTATTTATACGGTTCTGAATGACTCTGTGGTGGAACAATTTTTTGTAAAATACATTTTTTGCAATGGTTCCTTGTGGTGACAGTGCCATTTGTACGTGTTCTGTTAGCAGTAGTGCGTGATACACACTTATTAGTGCATTTCTTTTCATTTCTACATTTTGACAGAGGAATTACCGTTTCCTTACTGGGAGGTGATTCCCTTTTCATTAGTGACTGTATTAGCTCTTCTGTTTGAACTTTCTATACAAATTCTGCTAGGGGTGGAGGCTACTTTCTATGCTTTTAGGTTGCGCTGATCTATTTCTGCATTTTTTCAACAGAGTTGCTGTTTGGTAGGCATTCTGTAGTAGCTGTTGGAGAAAAAAGGAAAGTGTGGGTGTGCAGATTTTGAAATGTATATGTGTGCAAGGTGCATGAGTGCTTGAATATGAGGGTAGGCATATACATGGAAGTGTGTCACTGTGTAATGGGCTCTAACTTTTGGTTGGGCACACTATCTTGCTATCTGGGGGTTATTATTATGGTGGCGTGCTGACAATATACAGTGAGGAACTGTAGAGGTGGCATGAGTAAGGATGAAGCACATACCAGTGGGGTGACTGAATTCTGTGGCTTACAATGCAAGAATATTGCACTTTTTTAGATAGATGTAAAACACTATGATGGTACGGTACTTTCTTTGTTGGTTGGTGAGAGTAGGTTTATTCTAGGTTGTATTTTCAAGTTCACATGCCAGTGGTTTCAGGATACAGGTGGGTACTGCAACTGTATAAGAAGATGGTGAGAAAATACATTTTGTTAATGGCATAGTGATTGCATTCGGAGAATACATTCTTTAAAAGTGTTGGGGGATGTCTTGGCAGGAAGAGTTAGTGTGTGTGTATATCAGCATGTTTTGACAGGGTTTAAGCGGGTTATTTGTAAGTGTGTTGTATGGCGTGTTCTTTAGCAAGTGTCTGTATTGGTGTAGGACAATTTACTTTGAAAATTGATTACATCTCATTGTAGAAGGGTGAGAAAAAAGTCTGGAAATATGTACAGATTGCAAAGGAGAATGTTTTTGTGTATGCAATTACATTTACCTTTCTGCAGCTATATGCTTGCTACAAGGACGGAGCAATTGTTTCAGTTGTTTCTTTTATTTATGCACATTTATGAATGGTACTTTTGTCAATGAACACATACATTTAAGTAATGTTGCAATCTGTGATGTGTGCAAGGTAAGTGGCAGGCAACTTGTTGTCATGCATGCAATGTATGTACTTGGCTTACTTTGGTAGGATCCATTCACTGATCCTTTTCTGTGAGATCTTTATGAATTTCATAGGTGAGTTAATGGGGGAAAAGTTTGTAAAATTGACAGAAATAAAGAAGAGAGTTACCGTTTGCATATTACAATGGCTGATTTGGGTAAATGCAACTTTGCAAGCACATAGCACTGTAGGTGGCATTTGATGGCAGGTGATGGGAGAAATGACAGTATGCTTTTTGAGTACTTTATGGGGGTTCAGTGACAGGTACCCTGTTGCAAGGCACTTATGAGAGAGTTGCAAATGTACTGTATAAAAAACTATTGATACCAGCAGGTTGTGGTGATGGGTGGCGATGTGGATGGATCTGGATGCAGAAATCGTAGATAACTTTATAGTACTTTCGATTGGAGGTGCTTTTCATTCACAGGACACTTGTATTCTTAGTGTTTAACGGTTAGAATGAAGTGTTGAACAGAGATGATACTGTTAGATGCAGAGGTCTTGGATGTGATTGGTGGAGGCATGTGTGACTGTTTAACAGTACCTAATGAGGAAGTGCTGGAAAAAGAGTACTAAAAAGGGAAGAAGGACTGCCCCTGCTTTACTGGGCCATGTCCCTCGCAGTAGTTGGGGAAGTGCACGTGCCACATGGTATCCTTCTTACTATGCTTGGCATGGAAATAGGACAGCGCATTATCCAATCAGGTGTTGAGGGTGTGCTTAACAGGAAGGGGTGGTTGCTGTGTACCATGATGATGGCAGAGATACAGAGAGTGCGAGTGCTCATCGTCAGTGATTCGTTTGTGGGTGACCTGCACACATATGCCGGGGTAGCTGCGTTGATGAAAATTATGGTATGGAAGGAGTGCACGCTTTGTGATGCAGTTTGCCTCTACCGAATTTGCAAGATGTGTTTACAGAGTGTAGAGGTGTGGCCACTTGGAGTACTGTTGACATAGTATTGCATTTTGGAGCACTGCATGTGGCTTTTCGCACTGCTGCAAGTTTGCTCAGTGAACTGAAGGAGGTGCTGAAAGCAGTGATGTGCCTATTTCCCACTGCAACAGTGATTATCTCATGCATACCACCAAGACTAGTGTGGAACAATCCTGATGTACTTTCGTCCGAGGTAGAGAAGGAAAGGTGTCTTGTAAACAGCGGCATGTCTGCTATACTGATTGATGCCGGGATGTTCTTTTGTGGCCATGAGGACCTTAGTGCTTCTAATGTGGGGTTCTTCAGTGGAGAAGATTTTTTTTGTCCCCCATTGAAAATGTTTGAGAATCTAAAAGCTATTTTGGAGAAGCTTGTGCAATGATGTAAGGAGAAGAAGAGAACAATACCCAACAAATACAACTTTTTAAAACATTTGTGACATTTGTGATGTCATCTTTGATATCTTGGGTGGTAGTCCTTGCAGTGTACAGTGGTGACACGAGTTATGGTTGCTTAGCTTACCATAAGTGGCGAATTTCTGGGGTGTTTCATTTTTACTAGTAACTATTTTTACTAGTAACCATAATAGGGATAGGTTGTCATGAGTGCAAAGTAACTATAATGTTGCTTTAAGAAAGCTTTTGCACTGATAGCTTTTTATTATGGCAGCTGAACCATAATGTCCCTTTAACAATGTTTTCACTAAATTTGATATGTTTCTATTAGGGCACCTTAATCATAAAGTTCCTTTAACATAGTTTTTTCAGGGAATTTGATAGGTTTTTAGTAGCGCAACTTAACCATAATGTCCCTTTAGTAACGTTTAACGTTTTTTCACTGAATATATATATATATATATATATATATATATATATATATATACACACACACATATATATATATATATATATATATATATATATATATATATATATATATATATATATATATATATGTATATATATATATATATATATATATATAACAGGGAGTAATTTACTTGGTGTTATTGTTTAAATGGAGAACAAAAAGAAAAAGTTGTGTATAAAAATACAATTTAAAAAAATTCATATAACATTGCAAGTTGTTGTCATTGTAAATTCTTTGTAAATCTTCCGGGAAAAATGTTTTTAATAAGTACTGAAACTTGTTTTTTTTAAATCTTCTATTAGAGAACTAACATGCTTAAATTTCAGCATGGAGAGGACCACGGGGACCTGGAAGGGAAGGAAGGGAAGGAAGAACCGGGGATGCTGTGCCAACCCAGAGACGTAAGGGGATATTGGAGTGTCCACTCCCTGATGAAGGAAAATTACACCGAAGGAGATCCCACACTGCCCTACTCTTCTCCAACAAAAAGCCATGGAAGAGCAGGGGGGATCTGTGGAGTACATTTAAAGGCCCTAGACAGAAGCACCCTCACCTGAAAAGCAGCATTTAAACACTGCCACTAAAAACGGACTTGTTTTGCTTTTGTTTCATCTGAATGGCACAAATTTCTACATGGCAACCAAAAATGGCCCTGTTCTGCTATTATTTCCTTTGAATGACATGAATTTCTACATTTCAGCCAAAAACGGCCCTGTTTTGCTTTTATTTACCCTGAATGACAAGAGGTTCTACATTGCGACCACAGACGGCTGTGCTTTACTTTCTTTTCACCTGAATGACAAGAAGTTATACACTGCAACTAAAAACAGCCCTGCTTTACTATTATTTCAGACGAGGGGCAAGAATTTCAACACTACAAAGAAAAACGGCTTTTATTTTCCCTTTCACATGAACAGCAGCCCTTTAAACACTGCAAACGAAAAACGGCTTGGCTTTTTCTTTGTGTTCATGTCAAATTAAAGAGCCATGGGAAAAGGGGGCCTACCCCTCATTATCAATGGACCAACAGCAAATGCATACTTACTCAAAAAGGAGAAATCAATCAAAGAATGCTGTCACCTGCAAGAAAGGATTGTAATCATTAGAAGCAAAAAGTCTGCACACGTGTGAAAAGAAAAATGGCTTTAAAAAGCCACAGTGAAAAGACAGCACTGTTCATGCAGAAAATGGCAAGGAAATATGATGTGGGGGGGTTGACCAGAGCCAATGTACATGATGTTCCAACCCACAAAACTCCAGTCACCTTTGCAGAGATACTTACTGCCGGAGAAACCAGTTTGGGTTGAGGCAGGAGCTTCAAATGACAAAGCCCCACTTCCCGCTGAATATCACACGTATCCTATAACCATCGTACCATAAAATGTGATGCTGGAGAGGGCGTTATAATTCCCTGCTCTGCAGACATGAAGGCAGGAGCCAAAAGATTTCAAAGGGGACAAAGGGCCTCCTTACGAGTCCGGCGGTAACCGAGGTGGTAAAACCGCCTGGTTACCGCCGGACTCGTATTACCATTCCGCCACCATGATTCCCAGAATTACCGGGGCATTGCAACCCGACCCGGGAATTCCGGAGGCCGAATGGTGTAAATCCCCATTCCCATTGAGTCCCATAGGAGTCCCATAGGACTCAATGGGATTGGGGTTCATGGAAACACTGGCACCATCTCATGATGGCGCCGGTGTTTCATCGTCCGCCTACAGGCGGGTGGTGTTAAACCCGCCAGGTCAGACCTGGCGGGATTGACGCCTCCGCCTGCAGGAGTCGTGATCACCCGGTATGGAAACAATGGTGGGTCCGGTTTACCGCAACTATTGTTTCCATACTGGGTGAGTTGTAATGAGGTCCAAAGTGTGGCTAGAGCTTGACCAGGTGGTGTGAGCTCCTTGTTGCACCCCCTTCCAAAGAACCCACATAACTTCAAAGAGACTTATACAAAAACTCTGGTTACAGGCTGAACCCAGGGAGACAGATAACTGTGGGGGGAGGAAGCAACCCTCCCCCAGGTGGAACAAGACACTCCCAAGTTACATTAAAATACTTATTTAATTTTAGGCATTTCCACAGGAATCAGAATACGAATCAATTTAGTTTTCTGCAATTTGTTCATGTAATTTCTAGGTGGTTTTAAAGAGACTAATTGCATTTCCCTAGGACTGTGGGTACTGAAATGGCCAGTCATGACTAGTTTCTGGCTGATCTGAACAGGTGACAAATATGAGAGTTGATGAAAAGATGGAAGATGAAATTAGGAACATTCTGGATCATTTGCAGAGTCACAACTGTTTTACATTTTATGAAAATGACAAAAATGTGCCAATGGGCCATGTTACCTTGTACAGAGTTGGCAATCAGCTAACCTAATTCCCTATGAACAACTGAAGCTGCATACCTATTTCATATTGCCGGGGCTAGTATAAGTATGACATTATGAGACATAACTAGTTTTTGCCAAAAAGTGGTAATGGGAACAAAGAATTGTAATAAATGCAAAAAGACAGATGGTGCTCTCTTCCCTTCAACCAATCATGACTGGAGGTGGAGATACAGAGAAAGACTGTCCAATCCTGGCGGCAGGGATAATTAGAGGGTACTCCCCCTAGATTGTAAAGTACTGATGTCATTTGTGCTATATAGGGTGGGCTGTACTAGGTCAGAGACAGACACCAAAATCCAGGGAGACAGGAAAAGGAGGACAGAGAGAAGGCGGCTGACCCTTACCATCTTTGAGAGTGCAGTGGCCAGACCCCTTGCCCTAGCTGTCCAGAGTGTCCTGAGATCCAGCCGGCTGTCCTGAATCCTAAACCAAGGCTTGCTTTGTAAATAGCATATACCCCAGCCCTAAATTGCATAAGCACTTCATTTTTGTAGCATTGCATCCAAAATTTCCCCCATTCAAACCCCATTGAAAACCCCAAATTGCCAGTGTAATTCAGTCACCTTCCCATATAAGAATCTATTGTTAGCCTGTGTATGTTAGCATCTCTCTTTTAAAAACCTCTCAGTTGCGTGTGTAAATCCTTTGTATTTTTTTGTTTAACTAAATCAATTAATTTCCCCATTGAAATTCACAGTACAAGATCGTTGCAAATATCAAAATCAACCATCTTGTCCCTGGTGTTGTATTTAATTTTTATAGTCATTAAAGTGTTGCCTCAAATGAATTAGTCTCCTTGTAACTGAAAACCAAATTTGTCTGGGTATTATGTGCGTTACCAAACAAACTCCCATTTGCATCTGTTTTATTAAATCCCAAACCTTTGTTCCATTATGATGAGTGATCCCTTTTTCCTAGAAGTCTACCTGTATGTGCCTCTGTCCTTGTCATTGAAAACCGATTTTCCTATTGTGAGCTAAACTCCTTCTTTGAGCTGCCTTTCATTGTAAACCCAGTGTAAACAAATTTTCATTTGCCCCTGTATTTTTCCCTTTTGCATTTGCTTCCTCCCAAAACCGATTTTCCCACTTCAATTCTATTTTTGCCCTGGTGTTCTTATTAGTATTCTCTAAACTTTCCCTTTCTCCTAAAGTTTAAGCAATTTGAATGCCCTTTCATTCTGTCCCCTATCAGTTGTGCGTAAGAATTAAAATCCAATTCTGCCATTTTGCTCCAAAAATGGGTTTTCACTTTCTTTGCTAGATTCCCATCTTGTGGTGGTGGGCTTTACCCCAAATCCGATTTTCTCTCGCTATTCCTACTCCTTGCCACTGCCTTCCATTCAAAGGAATCAAGTCTAATTGATGTTTGGGGTAAGTGTTGCAGGGGGAGTGCTAAACCGTGGCGCTATCAGCTTCAACCTGATGGTATTTTCCTGTTTTGTCATTAAAACAAAAGCGAGTGTAACCATCTGTTTCAACCAACCTGACTGTAGTCTCCTGTTTGTCATTATAACAAAAGTGAGTGTAACAGCCCATTTCCACTTGGTCGCTCTAGATAGGATATGGCATTTGTGTTGCCACAATGTTGGTGGCTGCTGTATATTGATTATTTTCTTTTTTTCATTAAATAATAAATTAATACATGTCTTATTGATACAGACCGGCCTGGTTCCTAGTCCATTGTGACATGGGATGTTGGTAGAGGTTGGGTGCAAGACGGTTTGAGGCCTACTTAAAAAAAGAATCTGTGCTTTATTAAAAATAAAAAGCGCTTTATTGTGTGCCACATTCATTGTTGGGGAAGGAGTCCCTGGCTGGAGTGTGCCCTGTAATAAACTATGGCAAAAGGGGGTTTCACACGACATTAGAAATCTTGTGCGAGGTTGCTTACTGGCCACACATGAACCAGGACCTCAACACTTACCTAAAGGGGTGTCTTCTTTGTGCTCAATTCCAACCCAGTTCACTCACACACAGAGCTCCTGTACAAAAAAGGGGAATGACACTGCCATGGTCAAATTTGCAAGTTAGTTGATTTCACTCCTCTAGATGAAACAAGTACATGTTGATTGTGACATGCTTGTTCACAAAGTGGGTCGAATGTCTCCCAGCCCTGAATTGTAAGGCAGAGATAGCTTCTACACTAATGATCAACCACATCTTCTCTCATTTCGGCCTCCCACAAAGGATTGAGTCAGACTGAAGAAGTCATTTTAGCAGTGAGGTGATGGCGAATATGTGGGTGATTCTAGCGGTAAAAAGAAAACTCTGCATTGCCTACCGCCTGGCCTCAAGCAAGGGTTAGAGAGATACAGCAAAACAGCAAAACAATTGTGTGTATCTTAAAGAAGTTCATGGCAGACCATGGATCCAGTTGGCCCAGGTCACCCCTCTCTCCACATCCATGCCAGCATGTGTCTGGATAAACTGGGTTCATTGCGTATAATTTATGTGGGGACAGGTACCAGCGGAAGCAGATTTTAAGGGCTCTCTCTCTTACGGTAGTGCATCGTGAGGTCTTGTGGGCTCTATCCCATATCTTTTGCCAGGATTCCCCAGAAATTGCCACCCCCATTTCCCTTTCCCACGCTAACATGTAGGGGAGTTTCTCAACCATCGGGTGATTCTCCAAGAGACAGTAACAGGTAGCTATTTTGTGGGATTGTTGACCCTCTAAGATTGTTAGTTCTATCCCTGTGGGGGGCCCTTATGGCTGCCCGTACTATGCTCTGGTTAGTTACCCAGTGGCGCAGCTGTATGTATTTGAATATCTCTGTTTCCAGAAGGTTGAATTTTGTTTGGCACTGTTCAAAAGTTAGGGGCAAATTGTTATCATAAAGATCTCGTAGTCTTAATGGTTTTTCACTTGACCAGAGATGGTAAGAATTGGGTTGAAGACCAGGAGTAAAGACTGGGTTCTGTGTGATAGGAGAGAGTGGACCAAGGCCCGATGTAAAGCTTCTTTGTGCACAGGCTTTATCCCAACATCAGAGTGTTGCTGTTGTGGTGGGCAGGAGGGAGCCTTGGCTATTACCCGCATCTCTTGGTAGGAACGGCAGATGATTCAGAGGGACAAGGATTGCTGCCTGCTCAATGTCAAGCCATTTGAATGATTCTATTGGGTCAGTCCAACTCCGCATTACTGCTGCTTAGGCTGCTCGGTAATATGTTGGGATTGAAGGGAGCCCCAGGCCTCCTTGAGCCTTCCCCCTCGTGAGGAGCTTACGTGGAAGTCTCGATTTCTTCCCTAGCCATATGAAACAACCTGTTTCCTTTTGTAATTCGAGAAGGTCCCGTTCTGAGATCAGTATCGGTAGGGCATGAAAAGTTTATAAGAGTCTTGTGAGTAGGGAGATAATTGCACTGATGCGCCCGTGCCATGATATCTCTTGCAATGCCCACCATTGCAAGGAGTCTCTGAACTCTCTCAAGAGATTGGGAATATTGGCTTTCATCAGTCCAGCATACGTTGGACTCAGGCACACACTCAGGTAAGTTATGTTTGTGGCCTTCCATTGAAAGGGATATGTGCCCTGTAGAGTATATAAAGTGGCAGCAGGGGGTTCTGACAGGCCCATACCCATTGACTTTGCCGTATTTATCATCAATACGGAGATCATTTTGAATTGGGCCAGTAAGTCCATAAGGGCAGGAAGGGAGCTGACAGCCTCTCTCAAGAAGCAAAGCACATCATCCGCTTAAAGCGCGATTTTGTGCCATTGTCCTCTAACTTCGAAACCCTGAATTCCCGGGTGAAGGCAGATCTTCTGGGCTATGGGTTCCATCGCTATTGTGAAGACCAGTGGGGAAAGAGGGCAATCCAGCCTAGTTGCCCTACCTAAAGCTATCTGAGTAGACCACTGTTAATTGACTCGCACATGGGTTTATAGAATCTGAACGTTTGACAGGATCAGTCTGGAGAACTTCGGGCCAAAGCCAAAGCCCTTAAGAACGAGACCCAGGTATTCCCAAGACATGCTGTCAAAAGCTCGCTGGGCATCTAGGGACAGTAGCGAGAGGGTGCCTTGAATTGTAGGGACCAGGGCTATCAGGTCTATTGCCCGGCCAATATGATCGTGCCCAGACCAACCCTGAATAAAGCTGATCTGGTCCCTATCTATTATTAACGGCAAAACCTCCCCCAGGTGACGAGCTATAATTTTGCTGTATAACTTTGCGTCCGTATTAAGTAAAGCTATAGGTCGATAGGACGTAAATTCTGTTGGATTTTTTTCCGGTTTCAAAATCAGGGTCGTGGCCGACTCAGCCATTGTCTGTGTGATGGATCCTGCTTCCCAGAGCAAGTAAAACGAGCTTTGTGAGGTGGGGTGTAAGTTCTGCACTAAAGATTTTATATAACTTGTTTGTAAACCCGTCAGGGGCCGGGGCTTTACCGAGGCTAAGGGTTTTTATCGCACTTTCAACTTCCTGAGCAGTTATTGGTTCCACTAGAGGGCCACATAGGATTTGTTGAACATGCGAAAGTTGTG
Organism: Ambystoma mexicanum; assembly: GCF_040938575.1. Classification (NCBI taxonomy): domain Eukaryota; kingdom Metazoa; phylum Chordata; class Amphibia; order Caudata; family Ambystomatidae; genus Ambystoma; species Ambystoma mexicanum. The sequence goes on from NC_090934.1 coordinate 368,187,383, forward strand.
CATTTAATATGAATTTTTCAGTAGTTTGTAGGTCCCCAGGATGGGTGGCTGCCTGTTCCCTAAAAAAGTTCTCAATAATGTTGAGTTTGCCTTCCTCTGAGGAGACATATCTGCCTGTACTGTCTCTCAAGCTGTATATTCTATTTCGTTTTGATTGCTTTTTCAATTGACCTACCCATACTTTATTAGCTTTATTCCCCTTTGCATAAAAATTGCTTTGTAAGCCTTATTTGGTGAGCTGCCCTTGTATCATTAATGCTTTCCTCACTATTCGTAGATCTCTCAGGGAGCACCGGTTTACCCTCTCTTTATGTATTGCTTCAAGCCTGCGAGTTTCTCCCTCCAGTTGACCCTGTAGCGCCCTTCTGGCTCTCCCCCTCTGTGCGGCTTGCTCAATCAGGTGCCCCCTAATTACTGTCTTGCCGGCATCCCACAATATGTTGCAGCTCACGTTGCCAGTATCATTCTCCCTAAAGTGGAAATGTATGGTTTCGGCTATGTGGGTTCAGATTGAACGATATTCTAATAAGAAATCATTTAGACACCAGGGCGGCTTCTGGAGTGGGGTTGTTTGGGGGGGAATGTTAGTTTCACTGAGGCATGGTCTGAGAGAGATTCTGGGAGTATTTTGGTATCTATCACTATGGGGATTAGTGTATCAGAAAGAAGGAACATGTCTAATCTAGAGGACCCCTTGTGCACTGCTGAAAATTAGGTATAATCCCGATCCTCCTTATGGAGGAACCACCATACCTCAATAAGTGAGTGCCCCCGCAATAAGGTGGTAAGAGCTAGAAAATGTTTCCTGTCATTTGCTGTTGGGGGTAATGTCTAACTACTATGGGGTTGATCACAGCGTTGAAATCTCTGCCTAAAATAATTTCATCTTCTGCATTCTCCATCAGGGGTTTAGATAGTAAAGCAAAAAACAAATCCTGCTTAGTGTTTGGAGCATAAAGTGAGACCAAACTCAATTTGCATTCACACAGCATGGAGACTACTAATGAAAGGGGCCCCTGGGGGTCCCTAACGTCTATGGAAACAAGGCGAGTCACCACACACGATAGATACGCCAGACACGAGGTTGTATTCCCAAAGCTAGGGTTTATTGCAAAGCAAAAGTCTCAGTTGGCCAACTCGGTCTCACGCCCCGATCGTGTATCTCTAAACCTCGAGGGACGCAAGAGAGTGAATTACGTACATCAGTTACATATATACAAAATGCATATCAAACAATCAGCTGTGACATGTTTAACACCCCCCTTTATTGGGTTTCTTTGAACTTGGTGTGATGATGGACATCTCCGACAACTATGACACCTTCAAACATCTATTCTAGTAACAATTTGCAATTTGTGAGTGGAGAGGAATCTTTCAGTTGTTGAACAGAACACAGCGCTTCTGTTCTTGGAAGCGAGCTACATACGGGGGGGAGAGATGCATACCAGACCTTGCTATCTATGAGGTGCTATTCGTGTCCGGGAGCCGACACGCTCTAACGGGGCTCAGTAAAGGGGGCCGTAAGAAAAGCATAATTCAAGCCTTTAGCTGAGAAAGGATTAAATGCCCTGCAGCTCTGCTTCAAGGCTACATTCGGGAGGGAGCCGGGCATTCTTCCTGGCGCTGCCTACGTTGTGTTTCAACAAACTCTTGTTATCCTCACGGCCCTGCGGCCTTGTCCTTTTTATGTGCACACAACAATGTTTTACAGTCGAGCAGTGTAAGCAGAAAATATACTGCGAAGCAATAGGAACATAAAGCAATGAGCAATGGTTAGAAAACAAAATGGCGATTCTTGTTACATCAAAATGGCCGTTCATTGGCAAACTCGAAGACCTATATTCTGTCATATCGTGCATGAGACGGTTGGCCAACGGCCACCAAAATACGTTTGTGGTCACACAGTAGAGGTATCCATTTTTCGAGACTGACAAACCCTCCTTTGGCCGTATGCCAAACGTCTCATCTATTTATTGAAACCTCCTCTAGTGATGATGAGTCTGAAGTACTTATGTCTGAATTTTGCATGCTATCGTAAACATCATCGTCTTCATCAATATCTATTGTCATCAACTCTTTTACTGTTTTCATCTCATATGGGTCTTGGTCAGCTCGACCATGAGGTTTTTTCATTGTCATCATATGCATACATCCTTCCGTACATCCCTCAGTTACCTCAGCGCAAACTATTGGTAGGCAATGTATGCAACAACAGCACGTTAGGAATATTCCAAACACCACTAACAATATTGAAATCAACTTCCATCCCCGAGAACATAGTGTTCCCCAAAACCAAGATCCTATTCCCCAGCCTCCTTCTTCAGTAGGCAGTTCAGAGTTTAGGACATGCATTTTCTTTATCGCTTCAAAGATCGTAGGGGAATAGTCATCGACATAAAGGCAACACGCTGATCCCACTATTTTGCAAATTCCCCCACGATCAACCAGGATTACATCGAGAGCCATTCTATTTTGCAGCGTCATTAACCTGATTCCTCTTTCTTCCAACGTCATGTTAAATAGTATATCTGTTGTTGTGTTTATGGTATTTTTTAGTATTCTGGACAGCTGCCTTATATTATAGGAGTTCACTATCTGCCCTAAGAATGGAATGAATGATTTTGCTACATCAGTTGCTATCAAAACACCCTTGTCAGTCCTTTTGACTCTAGTTCTGGATAGTCTGGCCATGTCTGCTGTTTCTAAGAGGAATACTCCTGGGAACAGTAGACCTAGGTAACATGCATCTCCCCAGTTTCTGGGCAACCAAGGATATGCTTTCTCTCCACATATAAAATAAACTGGATCACCTACATATACTGGTTCTATTTCCCATTTTAATACCACTGTATCCATGCCTCCAGTATATGTTCTGACTGAAAAAGAGCCTTTCTTTTTTAGACAAAAAGGGACAGTTCTTGGGCTATAATTTACCGTGTAAGATGGGGGGATTGCATCTTTTGTCCCCTTCTGTTCTTACACGAAACGTCATTACAGATGTCTTTTCTGGTGGGGACAATCTATCTCGTCTATTTTGTCGTGTTATCTTTCATGTACTTCTCCTCATGGGCTCTGGCGCCATTACTTGTGCTTTATGGAAAATGGAACAACCCACAGGCTTCATTATTATCTCCTCAAACTCATTCATGTTGGTTCTGTCTAATTGACCCGTACTACTCTCATTCCATTTCCCATAAAACATTGCACCTAAAGATGCACTACATGCAGAACTTAATGGTAATGGCTGTACATACCACCCTATTCCTTTCCCAGCATGCTGTGGTAAATGGGCACATACCCAGCAATTTGTTTTCTTCAGAATTGCATGTGTCATGTTCATGATTAATAACAACGTATTATTCCCAAAACCTTCCCTGTGTCTTTCTTCCATTGTGGGCAGGGTATAAGTAATCACCTGAACCAGGCTTTCAGTAGTGGATATATTAACTATTGGTAAAAACATTTCTAATGGGTGTATAGCTTCCGCATACCATAATATTAGGTCTGTCGATATTGGTGCTACCACTCTCACAAAGCACATTATTATTGTCAGTGCCAGCATACAATTCATTTTACCATGCGTTTTTCTTAAGCTTACAGTCTTTATAATTGACTCATTCTCTGCCATGGTGGTACAGGAGGAGGCTGGAGCCGGTCCCGGCATGTTTCTCGTCGTCCTTCTTCTTCCTTATCACAGTTCGTCGTGGATATCTCTCTTTGTCGCGCTTGCTCTGATGTCAATAAGTTCAACGGAATTGTCACAGTTCAGTTCTGCCAGTCCTTAATAGCCTGGATTTGTTTATTCATTTTTAGGCAAGATCACTTGTCCTTTCTCATACTGCTCAGAGGACCTTTGATCAGTTATCTTATTGCCTTAGTACCATGTGCGCCCAGCTTGTCCGCTCTGGTTCCTGACACATGTACTTTTTATGATCGCACCGAGGAGCCGCAAGTCTTGAATTGTCCGACTTGCACAATTCTCACGCTTCTCTCCTCTACACCTCTAGTTCCTTCTCCGTCCATGAGCTGAACCAGAGGTTGACATAAACACCAAAAAAGAACTGCGGATCACTTTGTCTTTCGAGGCCGCAAGTTGTATTGCCTCACTCCTGGTATCGTGTGATCCGTGAACAGTGCCGGTGCACTTCCAGATTCAGGCTCAAACTCAGCCTGTGGTGCTACTGCAGGTGCTGGTGTGCGCCACGCCAATGATGCAGATCTGTTCTTTGGCGTGCTGGCAAGTGCTGGTGGGCGCCAAAGGGGTACACGATTTGTTTCTGCTGGTATTTGCAAGGCAGATTACGTGTCGGCCAGCAGTGATGTCGATTCTGCTGGGCAACGTTGGGGCACTCTTTGCCCTTCCCCTTCTTTGGCAATCATTTCAGGCTTTGTTTCGAGTTTCACTTCTCGTTTTGGCAGATTTGGTGGCTGCTTACTGGCAATAGTTTCTTCCGTTTCTGGGACCGCTGTCTCTTTCCGGTCATCTGGGTCAGGCAAGTCTTTCAGTGAAGTTGGAATCTTTTTGGCACGGGTGGCATGGAACAACGACTTCCTTCCATCCACCCGTATTGCCGTCTGCGTTGCCAAGAGTACTTGATAGGGCCCGTGCTACCTGGGTGCTAACGATGACTTTCTTATAAAATTCTTTAGCAGCACCCAATCTCCTGGCTCCAGCGCATGCCCCGGACCGGTGTATCTCACTGGTAATACCTCCTGCACCTGCTGATGAATCAAACGGAATTTCTGCATTAAAAGGCCACAATAAGTACTAAGCACAGGACGTTCTACCTCACTAAGTCGTTTTGGCTGTGGTGTGCACCATAGATTTGCCGGCCTCCCCATTACGATCACGTACGGGGAGAGCCCAGTTTTAGCCTGTACAGATGTACGCATGCATAACAGTGGTATTGGTAATGCATCTACCCAACTCAACATGCTTCCCGCACATAACTTACTAATCTTTGATTTGAGAATCCCGTTGTGCCTCTCCACAAGACCGGCTGAACTTGGATGCCTTGAACTATGGAATCTCTTATCAATCTGAAGACCTGCACATATCTGTAACACCACTGCGCCCACAAAATGTGGTCCATTATCGGACCATAGGACACGGGGCAAGCCAAATCTGGAAAAGTATTCCTTAAGCATTACTTTTGCCGTGCTCATTGCTGTGCAGTCCTTCAAGGGATATGCCTCCACCCACTTACTGAATGCACAGATCACCACTAAGCCGTATTTTAAGTTTTGGCATCTCTCCATCTCTATGAAATCAAAATGGATCACCTCAAATGGCATAGAGGGCGGGCCAAAACTGCCTATTGGAGTCACTGTTCCCTTTCCTACATTGTGTTGCAAACACGTGATACAGTTCTGCACCAACCTCTCTGCATTCTTTTTTATGTTTACATTCTGCCATACTGTAAAAAGGTGCTGTATTATCTTTTTCTCGCAGATGTGAGTAGGGCTGTGGGCCATTGTGACCATTGCAGTCACATACGAATTTGGCAACATCCAGTTTCTAGTTCCCTTGTCCACCCAACAACCATCCAGATCTAACTCAGCAGAGCCCTCTGCCCACCCTTGTATTTCATCGGCCGTAGCTTCAGCCTGCATTTCTTTGACAGTGGCAACTCCAGTTTCTATCATACAGGGTACTTCCTCAGTCTGAACCGTCATCATTTTGGTATTTAAATCAGTGGCAGTTTGTTTCGCAATTCTGTCTGCAAACGTGTTTCCCTCTCCTACTTTGCATGTTACCTTTTTGTGTGCCTCGCATTTCACTATTGCTAGGCGTTTTGGAAGCGTGAGTGCAGACAGCAATCATACAATCAAAGGACCATGTTGAATTCTGGCGCCATGTGATGTCAAAAACCCTCTCTCAGCCCAGAGTCAACCAAAGTTATGAACCACCCCAAAAGCATACTGGCTATCAGTATATACATTCACATTCAAATTTTCAGAAATCTCGCAGGCTCTGGTTAATCCTATTATCTCTGAGGCTTGTGCCGAATTGTAGGGAATTCTTTTGATTTCTACAACAATCTCTAGGGTAGTGATAGCATATGCGGCAGTTGTCGTGCGTTCTGGTAATTTAAAACATGAGCCGTCACAAAAAAACTCTCCATCTGGCTCTTTCTGTGGGGTATCACTTAAATCAACTCTCCCCTTGGTTTCTTCCTCAGTGACCATTAAGCAATCGTGGGGAGTGATTCATCCGCCCCAATTTCTTTTATGGGTAGTGGCATTAATTCTGCAGGATTCAAAGCGCTACACCTCATAATTTGGATATGGGGCCCGAACAAGATAATCTCATATCTTGTCAATCTAGCAGAGGTGAGGTGTTGCGTCTGTGTCCTATTTAATAGAACGTCTATGGCAAGTGGCACCATCAAAATTAAAGTGTGCCCCAATACCATCCCTTCCGTTTGTTTCACTGACGCAGCAGCCGCTGCGACAGATCGCAAACATCGTGGAAGTGCGCGTGCTACAGGGTCCAGCGCAGAAGAAAAATAGCCACATGGCCTATTTCTTCCACCTTGTTCCTGTGTCAAAACCGCCAATGTACATCCTTCACTTTCACACACAAACAGTCTAAAAACCTTCTCATAATTCGGCGTACCCAAAACTGGAGCCGAGCATAATGCAGTTTTCAATTCATCAAATGATTTCTGACATTCCTCATCCCACTGTACCAGCATAACCACATCTTTTTTAGTGAAATTCACCATCGGTTTCACAATTAACGCAAAATTACCAATCCATTGTCGGCAATATGAAGCCATGCCTATTATGGCTCTGACTCCTTTTTGTGTCTTTGGAATAGGCATACAAGAAATACTTTCTATGCGTTCTGGCGTTAGCCTTCTCCCTTCTTTCGAAAGTAGGTAGCCTAAATAGGTCACCTCCATTCAATTATATTGAAATTTCTTCAAACTAGCTTTATGGCCATGTGCCGCTAGGTGTGATAGTAGTAATACAGTGCTTTCTTTACAAATCTCCTCTGTGTCTGCAGCTAACAATAGATCGTCTATGTATTGCAAGAGTATACAACCCACTGGTAATTCTAGCATGTCTAGCTGCTCTTTTAATGCTCTACTGTAAATACTTGGACTCTCCGTGTAACCTTGCGGAATCCGCGTGAATGTAAATGATCGTCCTCCTAATGTGAACACGAACAAATATCTGCTGTCCTTGTCCACTGGAATGCTGAAGAATGCGTTTTTCAAATCCACTACACTAAAATATTCTGCTGAAACAGGTATCATTGTCAATATTGTTGTGACATCGGGCACTAAAGGAAATTGTGGATCTACTACCTTGTTTAATGCGCGCAAATCAATTATAAAACGGTATGGTACTTCATTGCCTCCTTTTTTATAAACTGGAAGAATCGGGCTGTTGCATGTACTGCCTGTAATTTCCTCGATTACCCCTAATTTCACCAAATCTGTAACAATACTCTTCAATCCTTTCTCACCTTCAGCCGAAATTCTGTATTGGGGAATTCGCTGTAGGGTAACACCTTCTTTCAAAATGATTTTTACTGGCTCTATCTTTAAGCATCCTACATCATTGTCATATACAGGTTGGCACTTTACTTAGTTCTCCTGGTAAAATTTCGGACATGAATTCTGACACAGGGGCATTGTGTGGCCATATCGTTAGAAACACTCCGTCTGCCGTGCAATGTATAACAGAACCTAATTTTTTCAACAAATTTAATCCCAACAAGTTCTCCCCACAATTTCTGTTAAAAGGAAAGGACAATGTTCAGTAAATGGTCCTATTGTAACTGGGACTGGTTTGGACACTGGGTTTATGACTGGTGTACCTGCGAACCCTACGGAAACATTCTTTTGCCCTGACAGTGGTATATCTGGAACCAAGTGATGGTCTATTGAACACTTCTGCACTCCTGTATCTACAAGAAAGCGGTGCTCCTCATTCCCGACTCTCATTTCTACGTAGGGTCCTCTCTGATTCACGGTAATAGACACTGGTTCCAACCCCTGTCCTGGGCTGTCCTATTGGGGAAATAACACATCGTCCGATGTGTAATCATTGCTGTTACTGTAATACGTGTTTGGCTGTGTATCGAAAATGTTCCCACTCTTTCCTCTATTTCCCCCAGTCTGGATTCCATACGGTTTTGTTGTCCCTGACTCTGGTTTGGGACATTTTGGTTTTGGCCTTGGTTTTGATTACCTCCGTTATTGTGATGCTGCTGCATACTATTCCTATTTGGTCCATTCGCTCCTTGGTGTCCTCTATGCTGTCTCCTCTGACCAGACCCATTTCTATTCTGTAGATGCGGACATTGCGCTCGCCAATGTCCTTCCTCCTTACAATACGCACACTGATTTGGTCCCACTGTACCCCCATGCTTATTCGAATTACTCCTTCCTTGTACATTCCCTCTGCCTACATTATGTCCTACTACTTGCTGCAGTAGTACCTGTGTTCTCAATAGGCATTCTTTCAAATCTGCCCACGTCTGTTTTAGCAACGATAATTCGTCCACCATCTCCTTCTGCCCCGGTGATGGTAACTGCTTCCATTTATTATGTGACCCCTTTTTTCCCTTCCGATGTCTCCCGATATCCCTAATCCTGTACCCAGGTGTAGTAAACATTTTCAGCATAATCATTATCTAATTCATATTTAAGTTCAAAAAGTCCATATACATGTTCTCTCACTTCTTCATCCCTCTGCCTACAGCGTGCTAATGCATTCAAATCTAACAATCGCTGCAGTGGTAATTTCCCAATAAACTGTTTCCATTTCTCCACCAAATATTCACCCATGCATTCCAACACTACCTGTCTTTCGTTGCTTCTTCAGAAGTCATGTATCAAAGCCAATGTTGTCGTCCCATCATTCCCGTCTATATACATCTCTGCCTGTTGCTGCAATTCCACCTTCCTTTCTTTGCTGATCACGCTGCGAGTTACCCTCGAGCATCCCCGTTGGTCAGTCTCGCATCTTGCCCCCGCGGTTTCAACTTCAACCCCGGGAGAAACGGATGGTACCGAGTCTGTCTCTGAGGCGGGGGGTGCGGATGGGACAATGGGAACAGGGAGTGTCTGTTGTGGGCCTGGTTGGCTAATAGGAAGTGCTACGTGCGCGGTCTGTGGCTGTGGGAGGGCTTGAGCTACCGGAGGGAGAGCTTAGGCTACGGGCGGGGTTTGGGCAATAGCTACTGATGTGTCTGGCCTCACTTCTGATTTTGGGCCTTGTTTTGTATGGTTCAATATGTTTTCTATCAATTCATCTGCTATGTGTAATTCTCGTTGTGGATATATTTTTTCTATATTCAACTGGTCACGCCTACCTGCCCTTCTTAGACTCTCAGTCCACTCCTGCTCTTCTTTCTCTTCCGCTACTTCACCTTTCGATTTATGCCTGCGCGCATGCTTCGCTCTGCTTTTAAATCGGAGCATTGCTTCCCCTCTCCAGTCTTTAAAAGTCTCAAATGCTGGGACGCGCTTTCTTTCTTATCAACACCCTTTCCAAGTTATCTATTCTCGCTATCTCAAAACTACCATTAATCCGCCACTGATGGTCTTGTTGCTTTCTGGTTTGCCTATGCCAAGTCTCACAGAATATTATCGCACCCACTCCATACTTCACATACATCTCATACGCCGGCGTTCCCCCAGGTGGTACAATTTGGCCATCTACCACAGCGGAAAAAACCCACTGGGTGGACAATACCCAAGGCATGTTTCAACCTTCCCCCTGGTTAATCAACCTTACCTAGGGCATTTGATTTTGCAAAGTCAACTCTCAACCAATATCAGGATTACTTTAAATCAGGAATGACTCAACTGATAGATCAAGTCATCTGTATACTGATGCACCAAATGATGTTGTGTTTGCGTTTCTTGGGTTCCACCTCGTTTCGGGACCCTCACCACCTTGTTCTCTAGCCAGGCACATCGATCAGGGATCAGATGTGTGCAGATCTGCAAAGGAGTCTCTCATCACTTCTACAGGGCGCCCCGAACACCTCTTGATCCCGGCTCGATCGTCCCGTCCTCGCCGTTCTCCGCCTTACTCAATTACAACATTATGCGATGGAACAAGTGGGGGAGGGTCCCTATTCAGGCGCCATCTTGAAAGGGCCCCTAGGGGTCCCTTACGTCTATGGAAACAAGGCAAGTCACCACACACGATAGATACGCCAGACACGAGGTTGTATTCCCAAAGCTAGGGTTTTTTGCAAAGCAAAAGTCTCATTTGGGCAACTCGGTCTCATGCCCTGCGACGTGTATCTCTAGACCTCGATGGACGCAAGAGAGTGAATTACGTACATCAGTTACATATATACAAAATGCATATCAAACAATCAGCTGTGACATGTTTAACACCCCCCTTTATTGGGTTTCTTTGAACTTGGTGTGATGATGGACATCTCCGACAACTATGACACCTTCAAACATCTATTCTAGTAACAATTTGCAATTTGTGAGTGCAGAGGCATCTTTCAGTTGCTGAACAGAACACAGCGCTTCTGTTCTTGGAAGCAAGCTACATATGGGGGAGAGTTGCATTCTAGACCTTGCTATCTATGAGGTGCTATTCATGTCCTGGGACCCGACACACTCTAACGGGGCTCAGTAAAGGGGGGCCGTAAGAAAAGCATAATTCAAGCCTTTAGCTGTATTATTCCAACATATTCTACCATATAACGAGACTGGCTGGCAGCTGCAAAATGATTAAATGCCCTGCAGCTCTGCTTCAAGGCTACATTCGGGAGGGAGCCGGGCATTCTTCCTAGCGCTGCCTACGTTGTGTTTCAACAAACTCTTGTTATCCTCACGGCCCTGCGGCCTTGTCCTTTTTACGTGCAGACAACAATGTTTTACAGTCGAGCAGTGTAAGCAGAAAATATACTACGAATCAATAGGAACAGAAAGCAATGAGCAATGGTTAGAAAACAAAATGGCGATTCTTGGTACATCAAAATGGCCATTCATTGGCAAACTCGAAAACCCATATTCTGTCATATCGTGCATGAGACGGTTGGCCCACGGCCACCAAAATACGTTTGCGGTCACACGGTAGAGGTATCCATTTTTCTAGACTGACACTAAGAGAAAACTAACCTCCCCATCCTGCACCACCTTCAATGCTTTAAGGGGAATGCCCTTGCGCACTAGAATGACGGCCCCACGTTTCTTCAAGCCGCTGAGGCGAAACTCGTTAGCGGGTTGGAGGTGGGTTTTCTGGAGAAACAAGAGAGCAGAGTCAAGCGTTGCTAACCTATGGAGCAATGCATTGCATTTTAGAGGGGAATTCAAGCCTTGGACGTTTAGGGTGAAGAATCTAACTTCCGGAGTCACCATTCTGAGGTCACGCAAGCTTTTGTGATACGCTGTGTGACATTATCTCTCCCAGGTAAGGGGCTCGCCCACAGCCCCCCCTCCTCCCAGCCTTCCCAGAAAGACAGGAATTTTAAGCAGAGACACAAAAACAGCTTTGTATGAATGTAGTGTTTGCAGTTTAAATGTGAAAAATGTACCCCTGCTAACATATAAATATCAGGGAAAAGATATGGTACGGGTTGGCAAAAAAAAAAAAAAAATATATATATATATATATATTTTTTTTTTTTTCACATGCAGAATACTAGCAAACATTTGAAAAAAAAGCCCACTTAGTTTCCATGAAAAAGTTCCTTAGGCCCAAGTCAGACCCAGTTTACTTGCTGTGGGACAAATGTCACAGATAACTCTCCCATGGAAAGCCTGGTTTACATCCCCCCAGCTATTTTACAACTGCAATAAAGTGTGTCTGCTACAAGGTGTGGAAAACAGATTTTCTCTAGACTTGGTGTCTTTGAAAAGGCTCTGTGCAGAAACAAATGGCTCTGGCTGGTGCATCTCCGGAATGTAGAAAGGAGGTTTGAAGACAGGGGCTACAATTAAGGAAGGCTGGAACTCCAACTTAAAATGGCAAACTTCAAACACAAAGAGACTAATAAAAACTCTCATTACAGGCTGATGACATCACATGTGCATTTACTTTTCATGAAAACTCTGTAGAAGGGATTCTTATTGTAATATTGACAAAAAAGTGTCAAGGATCATTGGAATAAATATCATGAGCTAATTAGTGCATTAAGGAATGTGTTGATATACATAGCATTCTATTATGAAGTTCTATCCAGTATACTAAGCTATTCATGCAGAAACATAAGCAGTGTGTGCAGCATATATGATGAAGGTGCAATATTCATAATCTTGCCATGTTGAATACTGAAATGATAACTGCTTTTTTATTAGAGTTTTGCATAATGTGAAACATGTAATAGATAGCTAATAAAACCCAATTGCTACATTATTGCATTATTGCACACCAAACACAAACAGACAATAATAACACATACAAATAGAGCATATACAGGGAAAGTGAAGTAAACAAAAAAACAGCAGTATTACCCGACAATTTTCATAACGTAACTGATTATCTTCATGTACAGAAATGATTGCTCTGCTTCAAAGCTGCTACTTCCCTATGTATAACTATCAAATATTGTGACTAGACCCTAATGAAAATAGTGTGTACGTGCAATGTGTACAAATATGAGCATATTCAGGGAAAGTACAGTAATAAAAAAACAACAGAACTATAACACAGTGTTGATAACCGTACTAATCATCTTCATACATAGAAAGCATTGTTGTCTTCCAAGTCTGTGTTTTCTCCCTTGTATATGGTTCATATGCTTTGAGTGGACCCTAAGTGAATTACTGTAAGAACATATTTGTAGTATAAGTCTACAAACATAGTACTTTGTACTATAGTATAGTGAATTTTTAGTTCCTGATTGTAACTGGCCTAGATATAACAGTAAAGGTTAAAAGATGGAGCCAGACATGTGATGTCATCAATGACATTTGTGATGTCATCTTTGATGTCCTGGGTGTTAGTCTTAGCAGTGCACGGTGGCGGCGCGAGTTATGGTTGCTTATCTTACCATAACTGCCGAATTTCAGGGGTTTTTCGGTTTTACTTTGAACCATAACGTCCCTTTAACAAAGTTTTTTCACCGAATTTCATAGGTTTTTAGTAGCGCAACTTAACCATAATGTCCCTTTAACAAAGTTTTTTTACTGAATTTCATAGCTTTTTAGTAGCACAACTTAACCATAATATCCCTGACTTCATATACATGTAACATAGAACAAACTAACCCCCTCGTAGTGATTTTCATGTCCGCGGACTACCGCCATGTCCACGGAAAACATCGAAAATCTGAGCGTGGTGAATGTAAATTTAAATATTGTGCCCCATTTCCCCTTTGAAGTTGGCTCTGAAAAGGGCCGTTGTTTTTTTTTTTTTTACAGATGCTTGACAGACACCTGTTATTTTGTATTTTTTTTCTTGTTTTTTTTTTTCTTACTTTACTCCTAAAATGTTTACATAACCTTCTCCAAAGCAACCCTTACATTCCAAAATAGAAAGGCATTTCCCGTAAAAGATAAAGAAATGCCATCTTCTTTAAAATTAACAGCATTACTGGCATCAATATTCTCATTGTTACAGAAGAACATACCAGCAGTAAGCATGAAGGCACACATGCCTCGGTTGATGACACGCCTAGCAATGTTTTGCTGAGGACAAAAAACTGAACTATTGTCCCATATTGCCCTAGGTAGTAATCCAGAAAAAATTACTTTCGCATTTGGAAGGATCTTCATTACGGCTTGAACCAAGCGTTCCAAATCAGCCAACAAAGTAGGGGCACTGACATTGCCCAAATGGAAAGCACCATAGTGCAAAACTACCACATGCGGACTGTTCATCATGGCCATATCCTCACAAACTTGTACAATTCCCTGTACATTGCAATCAGGCACAGTGCTCCACACCACCTCCACTCCTTTCACATCAAAGTTCTTTGCAACATGCCTGCATTCAGCGTACTGCTGTAAACCATGCACAAACATATCTCCGAGCACCAACACCCTGACTTTCTCCACTTCTGCCATCTTCACCACACACAGTTTCTTTCAACACAAATCCACAACCTCGACATCTGATTGGCTGATCCGTACAGTCTTCTTTCCATGTTGGATTTCCTGGAAAAACCCGGATGTAGCTCGCCCTGTCCACGAACAGCCGCGGTGTCCGCGGACATATCAAAAATCTGAGCGTGGTGAATGCAAATTTAAATATTGTGCCCCATTTCCCCTTTGAAGTTATCTCTGAAAAGAGCCGTTGTTTTTTTTTTTACAGATGCTTGACAGACACCTGTTATTTTGTATTTTTTTTCTTGTTTTTTTCTCTTACTTTACTCCTAAAATCTTTACATAACCTTCTCCAAAGCAACTCTTACATTCCAAAATAGAAAGGCATTTCCCGTAAAAGATAAAGAAATGCCATCTTCTTTAAAATTAACAGCATTACTGGCATCAATATTCTCATTGTTACAGAAGAACATACCAGCTCTAAGCATGAAGGCACACATGCCTCTGTTGATGACACACCTAGCAATGTTTTGCTGAGGACAAAAAACTGAACTATTGTCCCATATTGCCCTAGGTAGTAATCCAGTAAAAATTACTTTTGCATTTGGAAGGATCTTCATTACGGCTTGAACCAAGCGTTCCAAATCAGCCAACAAAGTAGGGGCACTGACGTTGCCCAAACGAAAGCACCATAGTGCAAAACTACCACATGCGGACTGTTCATCGTGGCCATATCCTAACAAACTTGTCCAATTCCCTGTACATTGCAATCAGGCACAGTGCTCCACACCACCTCCACTCCTTTCACATCAAAGTTCTTTGCAACATGCCTGCATTCAGCGTACTGCTGTAAACCATGCACAAACATATCTGCGAGCACCAACACCCTGACTTTCTCCACTTCTGCCATCTTCACCACACACAGTCTCTTTCAACACAAATCCACAACCTCGACATCTGATTGGCTGATCCGTACAGTCGTCTTTCCATGTTGGATTTCCTGGAAAAACCCGGATGTAGCACGCCCTGTTCACGAACAGCCGCAGTGTCCGCGGACGGCGTCCACTTTACTCTCTGTGCCATTCCCTCATTGCATACAGCTAAGCAATCACACAATACGAATAACGTCCTCAGAACACCCCCATTTTGTGAATTTTCGAACATTTCAATTATCATTTCTTTATTCAACACATTAACATTACAAATATTATACTTTCATCTTGTACTCTGCACAAGATGCCATGTTTCTCCATTAGTAGCTCAGTATACTAGATAGAATCCCATAATACAATGCTATTTATATCAATGCATCGTTCAAAGCACTAATAACGGTATGATATTTATTGCAATATCCTTGACACTTTTTTCGTAACATTATAATAAAAATCCCTAGTACACAAATTCCATGAAAAGTACATACACATGTGATGTCATCAGTGATTTCATCAATGACATTTGCGATGTCATCTTTGATGTCCTGGGTGTTAGACTTAGCAGTGCACGGTGGTGGCGCGAGTTATTTTTCATAGCTTACCATAACTTGCGATTTTCAGGGGTCTTTCGGCTGTACTTAAAACCATAACGTCCTTTAAAGAAACTTTTTTTAATATCACGCAAAAAATATACAAACATGGCGTGCAAAAACCAACTTCTCACAGATGGCTTTACACAGAATGTCGCAAAGTAAGAATTTATGACCGTTCACAGTGAAGGTCAGCTGCTTCCATTTTTTTCTAGGGCCCCGGAGAGGTTCACGAAGCAGACTATAAGGTTGTATTGTGTTTTGACCTTGACAGACAGAGATTGTGATGAAAGACTTCTCTTGAAGGAGTGTTGCTAAAACGTAAGAGAAGATAAGGATGAAATTTATGAAACAAAACCACTTTTATATATTATATCACTATGCGAAAGATCGTTGGCACACGCAGAGTTGTATTTTGGGACTGCGCCACTCGTAGACAATGGAAATTGCAATTGTACTGTAAGTAACCCTTTAGATTATTTTATACCAAATATAATTACAATAGCGTAGCATTAAAGACCGCTCAAGTTGAACTTGTTCGTTGAAAGTAGCATAATGTTTTCTACCATGCACTATCACCGCCGAATTGATCCCCTGTTGTTTAGAGGGCTCTGAAAAAGGCAGACGACACAGGGTGGGTTAATACAAATAATTTAACCGGTCTATAGGCAGTCAAGCGCTCTACTCGCTGTGCCACTTCACTGTAGCCTGTCAAATGGCACAGCGAGTACAACGCTCGCTTTGACATCTGTGCACAGCTTGCTAACGCAAGTTTGAATCCCGGCAAGGCCAAACTCAGCCTTTCATCCTTCCGTGGTCGATAAATGAGCACCATACACCGTGGTTAATAATAAGCACCGCTTAGATACCTCACGGTTCTTGGCGCTATATGAATGGGAAAATATTATTATTTTATTATTAACATACTCCGTTGCACTATCTTCGATAGCAAATAGTTTCACGCCCTAATAAATAAAATGATGATTTTTAATGAAGATCGGCTGGTGAGAATAAATTATGTTTTTTAAAACAGGTATGTAGCCCCATTTTGCCTATGTCACGATTTACAGACTCCAGCGGATGGGGTCTTCAACTGCCAGGTGCAGTTCCAAATATGCGACTTCATGACCCTCACCATTTTATGGGACAATCGCCAAGGACCAATATGCCCTTACGCAGTACTAGCGGCTACAAACAACATACCAACCAATAGGGTGGTCTAATGGCTCGTTTTTGCAGCAACCTTCCGATTATAAGAGCGACCATTTACTGCTTTTATCATAAACCAACAGCCTATCTACCGCAAAGGAACAACGTTTGGCTCCAAATAAACTTTTGCTGATCGATAGCAGAGACAATAGCAAATTGCTGAATATTCACTAAACATTTCATGTGAAATAAATGTACTTTACCAAATGTACAATCCTGCTGTTTACTTTTAAACCACAGTTTCATATTCCGAATTGTAGCGTACTGAGTTGTAAGCTGATCTAACACCCTCTGTACCGCAAAGGAACATTGCGTGCCTCAACATGAACTTTTGCGGATCGACAACAAAGACAAATGCAAATTGCTGAATATTCTCTAAACATTTGCTGTCAAATAAATGTACTTTACAAAATGTACAATCTTGCTGTTTGCTTTTAAATCACTGTTTCATATTCCGAATTGTGGCGCGCTGTGTTGTGACATAATATGTGTTGTCTTCCGGGTTCTGTGTAAAGTCACTTAGGACTGGAGAGGACTGGGTGCGTTTGGTGGCGCACCCTGTAACGTCACGGAGAGAGGCGGGGAATATGAATGCTTTGATAATATCAGGTTTAGGGGCGGGAGATATGATTTAGTGTCGCAAAAGCAAGTCAGCCAGGTCAATAGCGCCAGTCATAGGATTATCACATAATGTCGACGCACACCAGCCGGATTTATCGTTTTAGTGGACAAAAAGTCGGTTGACGCCCATAGGAAATTGTACTATTAGCGGACAAAAGGAGTGGTCTTAAAACACTTTCACCCTGACAACGAACAATACAAACAACGTTCTCAGAACACCCCTATTTTGTGTAATTGCAACCATTTCGAGACACCGCGAGTGTTCTTAGAACACATTCAACTAGACAGATTACAATACGGACAGCATCCTGAGGACACCCCCAGTTTGTGTATTTACGAACAATTAAGTACACCGCGAGTGTTCATAGCTCATTTGTACCTTCCTTGCGAACAAAAATGACACATACTCCGTCCTCTAAACACACCACCATTTAGTTTATTTACAAAATGTCAGAACAGCTGTGTTCTCCGCAGACAATCGAACGCAACAAAAACGTCTAGCACATAAATAAAATACAACTTTGAACCTATCTCATACTCCCCCATCCCCCCAAAGACTTCTACACACCAACACACTCTACTAAATACACATTTTGAACAAACTTACACAGCGCTGTCCGCGGACGTCCGCAAATGCAAGATGGCGGGCGCGACAGAAAATCTGACGCGCATCACGCACCACGCTGCCCAATCAGCGAACACGTTGCATGTCCGCGGACATGACGCAAGCCGCTGGGCCAATCGGGGTGCTGTCCGCGGAGCGAACAGGGAAGTCCGTCCGTGAAGCGAACACAGATATCACTAATTTTTTTGCCTTACATGTTGGTCATTTTTTTTAAAAACTACTGGACGGATTTACACCTACTTTGCAAAAGCACGCTTTTGGGACGAATCCTCACCAAACTTTGCAAAACAATTCAGAGTGGGCCATATACTTATTTTGCGCAAACCCCCGCTTGGTCCCCTGAAATGAATTATTAGCCCAAATCCACCGCCACATATATTCACGATTCAAAAGCACATGTCACTGGGGTGTTGAGCTATATTTCACGCTTATACTGACTTTTGAAGATGGATGATGGTAATGCATAGTGATAGCCCCTCCTTTTCTTTGTATCCTGATTTTAGGAACAATTTTGGAATCTCTATGTGTGACCCTTGATCGCATGGTGGAGACTAAGAAGATCGAGTTCTTCCCCTGAAGAAAGTTTGTGCAATTAATGCAAGAAAGAACTGAAACATGTCGGGATTGTTGTCTGTCTGAATTAGTGTACTCAGAACTTGAAGAAGTGTTAAAGCCATTTGTGTGTTTTTTGTACTGTTTTTTACTATTGTATGTGGTTATATGTATGTGAATTTTGTGATTTGCTTTTATACTTACTATGTTGTGTTAAGTGGGGTCATACTCATGCAGAACATTTTTATGAGCTTTTTATTCCTTGTGTAAAAATGTTTTGATACTGTGTATAAGTGACACGTACTTGGTCTATTTTTTCAAGACTAAAGGTCCTGGGAGGTTTTTGTTCATCAGACCATCTGTAAAGATCCGTAAAATTCGAAATTAGTGTAACTGTCTCCTTGATATACAAACAATTGTGGTCACCCACAGACCGTGTGAGAGAGGTAATATTCTAAAGGGGAACTTTTGCCTTTTGTAAGGTTGATGGCATGGAATAAGCAACATTTCAGGTAGAAAAGGGAGAACATTTATAGGTTTTTCCTTGACATGTTAGTCCTCTGGAGCACAGTGCAGTTGTATGGTCAGGGACCCTCCCAGTATAGGGGCGCAGGTAGGCCGTAGCAGTAACACAAATGACACACAGTACTACACGCTGACACCAGGTTGCTTGGATAACTGGCATATGGGCGGTTGTGCGCCCCTTTTATTTAATACATCACATGTAACCCACGTGTCATTAGCCACATGCCTTTAGCACAAGCACAGGAGGGGTTTAGGGCCTAACATCCAATGTAACAGGTAACAAACAAGTGAAACATAACTGGAAACAAGTGCACAAGGCCCCCCCCTAACTTTATCGGGCACCTCAACCGGCACTACAACTGTTCAGGCTACTCTTGTCTATAGGCGAGCAGCGGCACCACACTCATCAGCTGCCGACAGCACTGCCATGTGGCCAGGCGCTGTGTCCTTCAAGCCCCCCCACCCCCGAGCAGCTAGCCATCTTCCCTTGTAGGACCCTTCGCCCCTATTGCTCTTTTCTTCCAGGTAACTCTTCCCGCTTACTCCTGACCGGACTGAGGCCTGTTGTGATCTTCTCCTCCATGCTCACGCCCATCTCGGGCCTGGTCCTGTACCTCTTCCCCAGGAAGAAAACATCTTCAATGTCGTTGTCCCATGGATTCTCCTCTGCTAAACCTTGCATACTTTCGTCACCCTCTCCTACTCCAGTAAGTGATGCCACCTGTGCAGCCGGGCCTCTTTCTCCTATCTCTCCTTGCCACTGGGCCTGCTGCTCCACCACAACTGGACCCTGCATCATGCTGAAAATTTCCCTGGAGATGGCACCTCCCGCAGTACCTATCGGCAGCCGGCATCATCCCGGGTGCGGTAGCACCCCTTCCCACACTGGTCACACTGGTTGGCAAGCTCTTCCTTCTTTGCGACCCGTTGAGTGCTCCACCCCCATCCTTCTCGCTCGTCTTTCAGACCTGCTCGCGCATCGCCAGCACCTCTTTTGGTGGGTGCCACCGTGGTAGCCCCTTCATAGTCCCTTCAAAGGTGTGCCGACCTCGCTTCAGCAAGCTCATGAGCCTTTTCAAGCTTCATGATTCTAGCCAGTGATATCCCTGGCTCCTTCAAGATGTGTGGGCGGAGCTTGCTCGAACAACACTGTTGGATTACCAGCCCTCCCAGCTCTCCTTCCGCATCTTGGAAGTCACAAGTGGCTGCCAACTGCAGCAACCAGGTGAGAAACTCATGAATACTTTCCTCCATCCCTGGGCCGCTTGCCGTAACTGGAACCTCTCATAGTCTACATACATCATTGGAGTGAAGTATTCCATCAGTGATCTCCCCGCGTCCTGATAGGACCATTCTCCTGATGGTAGCATTTTGTACAGTTTATGGACTCTGCTCCCCAAAAAGCAGCAGTGTTTTCTTTTTCTGGTCATCTTCCACCTCTGCTGCCTCAAATCCAATGTCGAACCTCTCGAGCCAGTGGGCCCATGCAGGCCCCAGTGAGACCAGTGTCCTCTCGACGGCGAACTCTGGGACAGGGTTGCTGTGAAATTGCGAGGCACCCAGCAAGTCACGGAACAGCATTTGGGCCTGGGCAGACCCCAGCATGGGAAACCTGGCCCGTCTGGTATCCCCCATGGCTCTGTTCCCACAGAATCTGGGGTCCTGATGCATCCTTCAAGTTTAAAGAAAGTACTTTTTGTTTTTCGCTTTGGGGCTGTCATGGTCACCTGGGACCTGACCGTACAAGAACTCAAGGTTGCAGAAGCCGCTGGTACAGGATTACTCTTTGAAGAACTGCCCCATTCTGTTCTGAAGGCCTGTCCAGCTACGTTCTCGCCCCCAGTCAGGAGCGCTATGCACAGATTGGCAGTAGCTCCGGCTGCTCCTCCCTCTCTCGCAGCCTTGACACTTTCCTTTAGTCAGCAAGTAGGCATTGAGCAGCGGGACCGTGCTGCAGGATTCCTAGATCCTCAGCGCTGTTACCACTAGAGGCCTGCCCAGCCGTGCCACATACCTCCAGCCCCACATCAGGGCTCACCACCGGCAGCAATCACACGCGAGGAGCACCACGCTGCTCACTGTGCCCCCGGCGGTTAGTCCTCCTTCCGCTGGCACTCTCCACGGGATCCACACCAGCGTGCCACACTCAGGCTGCAGCGCAAGGCCCCCCCCAACTCCTCGTCACCAGTTGTTGTATAGTCAGGGACCCTGGCCAGTACAGGGTTCCGGGTAGGCCGTAGCAGTTACACACACGGCATACTGTACTGCACTCTCAAACCGGTGATTGCTTGGATAACTGGTGCACAGGCAGCCATGCGCCCCTTTTATTTAATACCTCACGTGTATCCCACGTGTCATTAGCCAGGTGCTTTTAGCACGAGCCCAGAAGGGGCTTAGGGCCTAACAAGTGCTAAGTGCTACACTTTTTTTTCTACGCACTTAGGACAAATTACCTGTTTTCCCTGCGTATCCAGATGAAGAGGAATGGGAGATGCAAGATGAGATAAGAGAAATTGTTACTATCCTAATTTCAATCCTTATACCAGGGGTCTACAACCTGCAGCTTTCCTTATGTTTTGAACTGCAACTACCATGAGCCCTCACCATTGAGTATTGAGTCTTTAGCTGAAGGGAATTTTAGTCCAAAACATCTGACGAGCCAATGGTTGCAGGCTGCTGCCCACGCAGATGTATTACCTTACTGATGATGAATTATGGTCCCAGTAAAAACACTAACTGTACGCAGTGAACTTTATACGTTTTTGACTCTGGGGCAGTACCTCAATGAAATAAAGAGTTCTGCTGCTTATGAATTGTGTGTGTTCGCTGGGCTTGAGTTCTAAGAATAAGGATCAGCTGATTAGTCTAAAATGTTAATATATTCGAGACACATGTCAGCCTCGTTAAAAAGCGACAGGTGCAGACACACTCACATATAATCATATCTTCAGTATACAAAACGCCACGTTGCATTTGAATGCTAGCACAATCTGTAACAATTGCTTGTTTCCTAAGAACTCCGTTTTTGTTTATTGTACCCTGTCTCCTGTTTGCCAAACGTAGTAGCTAGCGCCCAGCCACGCTCTCATCCACGGAGGGAGAGCTTGATTGCCTATTTTACAGGGCCCAAAACAAAATGAGGTTGCTCTTGCAATGAGGTCAAATAGCTCTTTACGCTACTATGGCAGCAGCTGATATTACGTTTAAAGCAAGAGTCACGGGTTTGAATCTAGCCGTGCTGCCCTAGTTTATTACACTTTTGAAATTGATTGAGGCCTGATATTATAGCACTTAGAAGGCCGTGTTTAGGGTGTTATATACGAAAACGAATGTTAACATCTGCTACATTAGACGATTTAGAAAATAAAAATAATACTCTTCCAATGTGTTGCTATAGTCTATTAAATTTAACTTGAATTAAGATCACACACATGGGTGCTCTTCTAACATTAATTCATTGTGCACAAGTGCAGACAATGTCAACACAGTGACAGATCCCCTAAGGGCCTCGCATGCTGTTGTTATAACACAGCGTCCTACAAGTAAAGTCGCTTGAAAACCAAAGGTTTTCAGTCGTGTATGCCGGGCCCAGCCTCTGAGAACTAATTAGCTGGCTAGTGAAAGGTTGCCAGAGGGCTGGGGGTCCTTGGAGACAGGCTTTCAGCCCGGTGTCCTTTACTGTGGCAGCCATGTGTATTGTTAGGCTTGTAGGTCTACTTTCTGTGGGCGGTCTTGATGGGAGTGCTATTTTAGCAGCAACTGTATTCATTGCTATTCCAGAGACTTAACGTTAGTCCCTTTCCAAGGGTTTCCCAATTAGTCCTGTCGAATTGCACTCGATGCGGAGATTTGGCAAATCGTTTTTTTTTTGTTTTTTTTTGGCAGAATGCATAAAGAGAAACACATGGTTGTACAAAAAAAACTAGTTGTAACCAGTGCAATCTAGCACTTTCTCTCTGGGACTTTCTTTCAATCTCTGATTCTGTCTCACTCTTTCTGCCCGTATCTCTCTCTCTGTGTCTTGGTGTCTCTCTGCGGGCGAGTCACGTTGTAAGGTGCACTTTTGCTAGAGTCACCCCAGCCATAGCTGATAGCAGCAAGACAAGGGAAAAAAGCACAGATTTCTTGAATGCAGGGGCTGGGAGGTTGGGGGCGTTTTCTTTTGGTTAAATTAGAATGAGAGCAGCAGTGACAAAGGCATCTGCCCAGGTTGGGACTGGCTAGGTATGCAGAGCGCTACATTTTCGGTCCTGTGGGGATTTTGCCAGGTACACGCTGTGTGGATGGAGCTGTCCTTCTGACAGACCATGTAAGGGACCAGGGGTCCAGTCTGCAGGGACTTCAATTGTGTTTGTTATGTTTTATTTTTTGACAATTTTGTAGCATTTGTGAATAATGTAACAATCGAGTCCCTAAGAAGCAAATGAAATGAGGACAACTGGGCTTTGGAATAAAATTGAAGCATCGACTAAAAGCGGATGGGATAACTTAAACGTTAATTGAAATCTGATTAAGTCATTATTTTAAAGGAAAATATGAAGGAGAGAAGGTGTATTTAAAAGTTTGTAATAAACTAAATAAAACAATATAATAATGATAATAATAATAATAATAATAATAATAATGTAACATTACAGGAGAAACAGATAATAGTTTTTTCGCTGAGTTTGACAAGATGGAAGGCTTATATGTGATATGATCGCTGGAAATAACATTGAGGGTGACTCAATATTTTTTTTTTTTAAAGGCACTAAACACCTTTCCCAACATGCTAACATTTTTCAATTAAATAAACTAACTTCAGTCCTAGAAAATTTGGAGAAGGTGTTGGATAGTGCCTGTAAAAAAAATACCAAGTCACCCTTGATGTTATTTTCAGAAATCATATCACTGGATACCGAAGGAAGGACATTTTGGGAATATATTTTCCGCAAAAAAAGGCTATTCTTACAAACAAAATAAACATTTCATTTAACTAAGATTGCTAGTTTGATCTTTAAAAAAATGTAAAATGTTAATTTCTAACGGTAATGTTCAATATACATTGTAGTCATAATAAGAATGCTACAGTAGATTTACTGAGCAAAGCACATTACCGAGAATAAGCATATACATTATTTCTGTTACGTTTCCAGCAGCGGGAAACAGAAAATGTCACTCTTCTGGCTGAAACTCTCGGAAAATCATTGTTTCCAACAACTCTGATGATACCTATGCTAATTTATTTCATTTATTCGATTCTATTTTTGTGTGTGTATTTATTGTGTAAGTTCCTGCCATACAGAGCACTGTACGTCGGTAGGGGTAGAATACCGTAGGGGTAGAATACATACACTTTTCAGAGCTGACGGGCCCAGGAAAATGGCAAGTGGCAAAGAAGTGTGAGGAGAGATTCTTCCGTCCTTTGATCCCGCAGATTTCATCTAGCAAGTAAATGATTCACTAGGGGAATTTTGCAAACCCGGACATTATGGCGCGGCCTTTTCAGCGCCGGCCGTTTTGGCGTGGCTCATTGGGCAGTGGTCCTGTCCAGCAGGTTGCAGCGGCCTCTCCACATGTCATTTATGAGGGACACAGCAATCCATTTGTGCGTGGAACGTTTAGTTAAAGAACATCTCTTTGTACTGAGCTCATAGTGCAGTACACTTATTGGTGCTTTATTAACGCTTTGGGTGACAGTATATTCAAGGAAACTAACATCTGGGTGCAAATAGGTCTCTGCAACCTGCTGGCCACGGCCAACACTGTGAGCCTAAAAGGGACCTGCGCCCAATGCGCTGCGCCATTTTGTCCTGCACCAAAAGGGCTGCATCTAAAGATCAGTTGGCTTTTGGGCACAAGGGACCATCCATCCACATTCAAGTGTCGGCACACCCCTGACACCGGAAGATGCATTGGATCACTGACCCCGAAGTGCGTGGGGCCTGGCGTTAACCCCACACTGCAATGTTTTTCGTGAACACATTATCATTCATGGGCCCTAAACGGCCTGCCACTGCAAATCCCTCGAATGGGAATGGTTTATGTTTAGGGATTTTGATTAGCGAGAAGAACATTAGATATTAGCAATGGTGGTTGCTCATGTAGACCTCGGAAAGTCATGGGTAGCCAATGAGGTAGTGCCCTTTCCAAGTCAGTCAAATATTGCACTGTGCAAGCATCAGTGCTGAGTGAAGCAATGTGTGCAACCTGACATGTACTCCTGAGTTTGGAAAGGTGGGCACCTATTTTGAGTAATCCACAATGCATACTTTCATATTAAGTTCTGTTGAGGCCTTGTACGGAGGAAATTAGCCCGTTTTCTGGTTCATGTAGACGAATTTCTGGCGAATGAAGCAGGATGCATTTTGGGATATGGTGTCCTTTGTTGGAAGCTGTACTGTGTGAGATAGTGTGCCTTATGAGCAAATGTGGTCCACTGAGGGACATTGAGCCTCATTCCGAGTTTGGAGGTAGCCATGGCGCTATTTGCGCCATGGCTGCCTCCAAAACCGGGTCCGACTCCGAAAATGAATGAAAAAACTTTGTTGAAAGGGACATTATGGTTAAGTTGTGCTACTAAAAACCTATCAAATTCAGTAAAGAAACTTTGTTAAAGTAATTGTGTTTATAGGACAGTGAGATGATGTGTCTTAGTTTGTTGGATTGTGTTCAGAATGTTGGTATTGAAGACTCTAGGCATTTTGGGTTGTATTTATTGGTGAGGTGTTCGTTGCACGGCTGTGTTATGTTGTGGTGGTGGTGAGTTTAATTATTATATACTTAGTGTTTCTTTTGGTGAGGGTGTATGAAGAGTCTTGGCCAGGCCATGCAGTCAAGATTGTAGTGTTTGCCAACAAGCCCTGCAGCTTAAGTTTACTATGATGTTGGTTTTGGGTCGTTATAAGAGCATTGGGTGAAGACGGTATGTATTGAAGGGTTTCCCCGATGGTTGTAATTATTTTTTGCAATGTTAATTAAAGTGGGTAGGTTTTGAGGTGGATGTATTATGTTTTTGGTTTGTGGTGATTTGGTAGGTGTTTGTTTCTATGGGTGTGTTATGCTGCGGTGGTTGTGGCCAGGGCCTAGAATCTTGGTGCATGGACGAAGTGCCGTAGGCCTATGGCCATGCACCCAAGACTCTAAGCCCTGGCTACAACAACCACAGCATAACACATCCATGTTACCAAAGATTTTGACTGTGGTATGTGGGCTGCTTAAGGGATATGTTTTCATAAATGTGTGTTCTGATTGGTAGTACTGTAATACTGTTTATAGGACAGTGAGATGATGTGTCTTAGTTTGTTTGTTGCATTGTGTTCAGAATGTTGGTATTGAAGTCTCTGGGCATTTAGGGTTGCATTTATTGGTGGGGTGTTCGTTTGCATGGCTGTCTTATGTTGTGGTGGTGGTGAGTTTAATTGTTATATACTTTGAGGCCGATTCATGGAATTAATGTGCGCTGGCATTTTCGGCGCAAGCGTGCCAAAGCGTGCGAATCGCAGTGTCGGTGCGAAAATCGCAGCGAAACCCGCGCAGAGCGATTCATGGAAGTACGTGCGCGTGGAAATCCCAGGATGTGCACCAAAATTCTGTGTGGCGCACGCTGGCGCACACGTCTCCAAACAGCATGTGCTACGCTCACAGCGAAATCGCACATAGCGCGGCGCACACAACAAAAGTAGGAGGAACAGGGGGCGTGACACGCAGAATGGGGAACAACTCGTGAAAATGTGGGCGTCACGGGGGAAGTACAGGAGGCAAATGCATGGAACGCCCACACGCACGTTCAAAACACGTATTCATGGAATCTAACGGGGCTAACGCGTGCGCCAAAAAAGATGCGCTAATCCAGATACACGTACGCCAGCAGAAAGCAGGCGTATGTGGACCCGCCCAGCATAAAAGTGCGCGCAAACAACAAACAAGCTCAGACGCCAGGATGAATATACCGTTCCTAGCAGCAGTAGTCGTGGGATACCACAGGAGGAGGAGGAGGATAGTCAGGCCCAGAATTTTTACACCCAGAACCAGCCTTTTTGGGATGCCTGATGACCAGGTGTAAGGGAGGCACAGTTTTCCACCTCACATAATACTCGACCTGGTCAGTGAGTGGGAGGATGACCTCACATCACCCACCCTGTGCTCCCAAGCAAAGAGCCCCCTGCATAAGATCTTCAATGTGCTGCACTTCTTGGCCACTGGATCATTTCAGCGGACAACTGCTATAGGTGGGGGGGGGTGTCACAGGCCACGCAGTCACGCTGCCTACACCAGGTCTTGGCCATCATGACTGCACGCCCATCAGTCCGCAGGCACATATACCTGCCCAGAACACCTGCAGAAAGGCAGGCTGCCGTCCAGGATTTTTACAGGGTGGCACAATTCCCCAAAGTGCTAGTTGCCATTGATTGCACCCATGTGGCTCTACGTCCTCCGGGCATCTGAGCACATCTACAGAAACTGCAAGCACTGGCATTCCATCAACGTGCAAGTAGTATGTGATGCAAAGGGAATCATCACCTCAGTATATGCCAACTATCCAGGGTCCACCCACGACAGTTTCATTTACAGAATGTCAACCCTAAACCGGGACCTAGAAGCTGGTTGGCATGGTGATACATGGCTGCTCGGTGAGTATAAATGCCACAGCACATGCATGCATGTCAGATACAGAGCAATGTCACAGCCCCACTAATGATACCCATCACCACCTCCCCAGGGGACAGTGCCTACCCTCTGAGCACCCACATGATGACGCCAATTCGGAACCTCCTCCACACCACCCCAGGTAAGATACAACACAGCCCACATTGCAACCCGGGGCATAGTGGAGCGCACATTCAGAGTGCTCAAGTCATGCTTTCACTCCCTTGACCGTTCTGGCGGGCAGCTATTATACGCTCCCCCTGTAGTGTGCAGGAGCATAGTGGCAGCATGTGTCCTGCACAACATTGCAACACGCCGGGGCCTGCCCGTGGACATGGTGGTGCCCCCACATCCCCGACCACATGCACGGCCACTGCGCATGAGAGGGGAAAGGGCACGGGGTGAGGCAGCCCGTACGCAGCTGGTGGCTAATTACTTCACCTAAAATCACACCCCTGTGGAGTGCACACAGCCCTGGCACATACCATCTGACAATCAATGATGATGACATAAAGGACAGTCAACAGTCACAACCATACCAGCCTGAGATTGGTCACCTGGAAGTGTTATATTTTGTGCATCCCTACCTACACAAACACCACCAATGCTGTGTCATCAAAAGACACACTTCTATGCTGCTAAATTCATTACCCCCTTGCAAAATACAACATGGCAACAGTGCCATGTCACCAAACACCTCCCCAGCGCCGCCACCCAACACACCATGGCATGTCATGCTATGTGAGAGCAAACAAAGCAATCCCCAAAACATGACACAACTGTCAAAGTACAGTGTCCCTAATGGAAACTGCCCACACACAAAATGCTCCCAGTAATGTAGAACTAACAACACACATGACCAAATACTTACCAACAATACAATGCAGCTACACAACCTCAAACATAGCATAAACATGACAGTACTAAGTTAAAGTAGTGGTAGTCTTACAACCTGATTATGCCAGCACATCGACCACTTCCAACTGTACAGTGCTGCTGCCACGCAAATGTGTAAGTGCACTGCTTACAACAGGAACTCCATCTCCAAAGTAGACGGCCTTGTGAAGACATGAGGAATGAACCTGCAAATTAGGAGGAAGACATGGATGCACAAGCACATATCAATACACCATGCAGTGTACAATACAACAACAATATCCGCTTGGAATGTATACACAGTATTGACTACAGACTGCCCACAGAGCTCATGGGAGTCCAACGTCACTATGTAAGTCACTGTCACTTGGGCACACCCTTTGCAAGCCCATGGAAACGGGAAGCAGGAGGGGTGTGTGTCTCACGATCCCAAGCATCTAACCCAAACTCAGGACAAGCCTGCATGTGCCCAGCCGGAATACAGTGGATGCCCACGGGAGCCACCCAAGGCAACACACTGTAAAAAAAAATAAAAAATAAAAAATAAAAAATGGCCGGGTGGGGAGGCCACCCAGGATGTCCGAGGACAGGGTGCGCTCCAACAGCTACCTGTGTGGATGTTGGGAAAAAAAAACACCTCCATGGGCTCATAGCCTGCACGGCTATGCCAATGTGGGAGAACTGCTGCTGTCGCTCTCATCACCCTATGCTGCTGCCACAGGAGGTGGCGGTGCTATGGGAGGCAGCCCACGCAAAGCCCAGGTATGGTCCTCCATGGCAGCAAGCATGCGGGTGTGGAAGGTCTCATTCTGGCCGATTATATGTTTGAAGATCCCCATGCAGCACCTGACGTGATGCCCGGATCTCCTCCCGAGTTGCCTGCATCTCAGCTGAGAGCGAACGTGTGAGCTGCTCCAACTGCTGTTTTGTCCTCAAGTTAGTGGAAGCCTCAAGGGCAACAAGAGTCTCCCTGAGGTGATGGAGTTCTACCCTCAGGGCTTCCCTGTTGCCCTGGG
The DNA here is from genome assembly GCF_040938575.1 of Ambystoma mexicanum. Taxonomy (NCBI): domain Eukaryota; kingdom Metazoa; phylum Chordata; class Amphibia; order Caudata; family Ambystomatidae; genus Ambystoma; species Ambystoma mexicanum. Next base: position 368,216,933 of record NC_090934.1, read on the forward strand.
ACTCTATTGATGTCGATTGGCGTAGAGTCTCCAGTGCCACCCATCTGTCCCTGTTGGATGCCAACATGTCCTCCCTGTGTGATTGGCAAATGGAGTCTGTTGCCTGCTGTAGTTGCTCCATCTGCCTTTCAGGGGGGACAATGGAAGTGGCCACCCTCTCCATTGCTTGAGCCATCATCTCAACTGAAGCTGCCTGTTGGGTTGCCATACTGTACACGGATTATTCCCATGCAGTATCGCCTGGTGGCGTACGGCCACCGTGTCGGTGGGTACCACACCTGTTTGGGGCAAGGCGATCTGCGCCTCACTGTGCCGGCACTGCCTGAGGCTGCAGGACTGCATTCCCCCTCTGATCTGCTGGCCCAGGAACAGGATCAGATGTTGTGGAGTGTGACCCTGCATCCATAACTGCCAAAGGCGGACATACCAACACTGACATCCCCATAGAGGGATGCACCCCTGGTGCAGGTGGGTTGGACAGAACAAAATCCCTGCCAGAAACACTTACCTGCGACGGCACATAGGTCTCATCATCCGAATCAGCACCTGAATAGAGGTCTGGGGAGGTGCAACCAGAGGCACCCCTAAACAGAATGGTCTGCAGCAATATTGGGTTCTCACCCACCACCATACCACGTCCCCCACTGGTGCCGGTCGTGCCTGAGATCCCTCCTGGGTCAGCCCCATCTCCTCAACCTCAACAGCATCAAGTGCGTCATCCCCTGCAGAAATATGAGAGACAAAAAATGGAAACAGGCATTAGCACCATAGCACATAAATAGGCCTGACAAGCTACAGAACCAGTACATGATTTACACATGTCCCACATTACTATAACCCTCCCATGCATGCACTGTCACTGAGTTGGAAGGGGAGGCAAAAGGCAGACACTGATGACACCAAGATGGAAGAGCAACACATTTGCTGAATGCTGGGTAGCACTGCCATCACACATTGGCCTGTGAGTGGCATGTCCAATACACATACATGACACATGCCATCACACAGATGGCATGTACCATAGCCATGGTACATTCCATAAGTACATCCACATGTCAGTGAATGAATACTGTCAGCCATCCATGTGAGATGGACATGATGAGATGAAAAATGCTACATAGTGTGACAAAATAGGCATGTGCCAAACACTGCAACACACCCAGTGTATAAAAATACAGTGATTGCAGGCCAATGTACACATCAATGGTTGTGCACTTCAACATGACAGGAAACAACTATCATGTTCCACATTCAAACAGGCCTCAAAAAATGTATGTGATCAGGCCAATACTCAATCAGCCTGAATGGTCAAATCATTCACCTAACAAGGTAACACATGTGGGCCAATGTGGGGTTCATCAATGACAGAAGCATGTCATAAATGTGACAATAGGGCTGAGGAATGCGTAGCAAAAGTGGGAGAATTGAAACAATCAGCCTGAACGAACACTGAAAAATACAAACAATGTTGTTGCAAGATGCCACTTCAAGGGGAACTGCCGTAATGTTGCTCTAAATTACTACTGTGGGCAGAAGGGATACTGTCACACCCAAATCCAAGGCCGCTGAATGTTTTGGCTGAAGCACATGGATGACCCATACCACTCAGGCACACACACCCTCACCTGGCACTCAATCAGAACCCGTCACCCAAACAACATACACATGCATTACACACACATGCATGGGCACTCACCGGACAATGCATCATAATCAGGTAGTCCTCCCACACCTTGGATCTGTTCCTCTGCGACGAAGGGCCCAGCAACAGACTCATGTTCAGTGAGTTTGTTGTCCTCTTGTGGAGACACACCGCCAGTCACCAGAGTAGCGGCATGATTTGAGGCCAGCTTGTTCTTTGCTCTGCGTTTCAGGTCATTCCACCGCTTGTAGCAATCATCAGCTGTGCGCCTCACAAATCCAAGGGCACTTATGCGGTCGGCGATGGTCTGCCAGTGTGCCTTACGTTGACCAGGTATGGTCTTGCACCCTGCAGTCACCAGCATTTCGTGGCTATGTGCCGACACATAAGCCACAAGTGCATCAAGTTCCGGATCATTAAAGCAAGGCTTCCTTGAGGTACCGGAGTGTGTAGCCGTGTCTGGGGACTCAGCCTGTCTTGCGAGAGCACCCTTCTTCCTCTTCTTTAAAGGTGGAGCAGAGCCAGAGTGGCTTACGCCGCTCTGGTCAGTAGGGGCAGAATCACCGGTGGACTGGGTAGTAGGAGTGTGGGAATGCACAATGACCATAGGTCTTGATGCAGGCATTGGTTGCAGGGTAATGTTGGCAGGGGGAATGTCAGTTTGATGGACTGGGACTGACACTGTCCTGGCTGGGAGAGTCAGAGCTGGGGCGGATGGAGCTGCAGCTGCCCTTGCAGCCTCCCCACCCTGCATACTTGGGGCAGCAGATGACATAGCTACCCCAGATCCACATGGCTTGGTGACAACAACTTGCATCACCACACGTGGCCTAGACTTGCTGACCTGGAAGTCAGCCAGGGAGTCATCCTGTGCCAGGTCAGGTGCCACAATGAGCTGGTCCAACAGGGGCTGAGCTGGGATGGTGTCAGCCACGTTTCCCTCAACCATGGGGGGGCATGGGTGTCCCTGATTGTTCCTCCACACATGGTGGTATAAGGGCACCCTCCAAATCCCGGCCACGTGCCCTACCGCGCCCACCACGGCCACCTTTTTAAGGTCGGCCACCTTTGCCTCCCTTACCGCTTGATCGCCTCCCAAGCATGGCACTGATGTTGTTGTGCGTATGGGAGTTGCAGTAAACTATTGTCCTGGGCAATTGGGGGTCAAAGGGGTAGGATACCAGATGGAATTCGTACCCTAGTGCTCTAACAAGGCTGTCTGTGACCCCTAGGGGAAGATGACGGGTCACGCAACGCACAGGCAGCCCAAAATCAAAAATTAACTTGCAAGCAACCCCTCGTAGACCACGTGCGTGAAAAAATGAACCTGCACTATTCTGTGGCACCCAGAAACACAAAACTAAGCGTACGCATAATACAAGCAGGCTACAATGACCTCTGAAGGAGAACGCGACACACGGGGCAAGCACAGTTGCTAAGTACGTGCGGAACTCACCGTCTGCCTGGAACTAGAACGTGAAAAATACGCGCGTGTGCGCGTTGGCAACACCGCCACCAAAAGAAGAATTGTACGCTGTCTGAGGAGACAGGACAAAAGGAGAAGTGAACTCTCTTTGAGGAAACAGGCCCAACAAAAATACAGAAAAGATCTGTCAGAGGTAACAGGGAGTACGAACTAGAAACGCTGTGAAGTAATCGTGTGTGCACCGACAAGAAGTACAGATTTCACCCACGCGCTCTCCACGAAAAGCACTTACAAGGAAATAGCATCCTACACGTAGCTTTTAAACCGGCCCACATGTACATGTCAGATACGCTTTCCTCCAATTACACGCGATGACACTCGGACGTGCAGTTTTTCCACGTGTGCTTTGTCATCTCATGCTATGAGGGAAACGCCCGCGCGCGTAATGTAACTTACGCGCTTACGCGCTAAGGGGCTTTGGTCCAATGGAATCGCGGGCGTGTGCTGATGCACTTACGCGCTAAGGCCCTTTCCTCGAATTCCACGCTGACATTCACCATGGGCATGCCCCCCAGCCACCCCACATGTCACCTTGCACTACTGATCACCAACACATGACCCCCTGCACCCCCACCCCAGAGCAGTGCAGGGCACCTGCCAGCAGGCCCCCACTCATGTCCCACTCATGTCCGCTTGCACAACCCACCCCCAAGCAGTGCAGGGCACCTGGCAGCAGGCCCCCACTCATGTCCCCCTGCACCCCCACCCCCCAGCAGTGCAGGGCACCTGGCAGCAGGCCGCCACTCATGTCCCACTCATGTCCCCCTGCACCCCCACCCCCCAGCAGTGCAGGGCACCTGCCAGCAGGCCCCCACTCATGTCCCACTCATGTCCCCCTGCACCTACACCCCCAAGCATTGCAGGGCACCTGCCAGCAGGCCCCCACTCATGCCCACTCATATCCCCTTGCACAACCCACCCCCAAGCAGTGCAGGGCACCTGGCAGCAGGCCCCCACTCATGTCCCCCTGCACCCCCACCCCCCAGCAGTGCAGGGCACCTGGCAGCAGGCCGCCACTCATGTCCCACTCATGTCCCCCTGCACCCCCATCCCCCAGCAGTGCTGAGCACATGCCAGCAGGCCCCCACTCATGTCCCCCTGCACCCCCACCCCACGGCAGTGCAGGGCACCTGCCAGCAGGCCCCCACTCATGTCCCACTCATGTCCCCCTGTACCCCCACCCCCCAACAGTGAAGGGCACCTGCCAGCAGGCCCCCACTCATGTCCCACTCATGTCCCCCTGCATCCCCACCCCCAGCAGTGCAGGGCACCTGCCAGCAGGCCCCCACTCATGTCCCACTCATGTCCCCTTGCACCCCCACCCCCCAGCAGGGCAGGGCACCTGCCAGCAGGCCCCCACTCATGTCCCCCTGCACCCCCACACTCCAGCAGTGCAGGGCACCTGCCAGCAGGCCCCCACCCATGTCCTACTCATGTCCCCCTGCACTGCCACCCCCCAGCAGTGCAGGGCACCTGCCAGCAGGCTCCCACTCATGTCCCACTCATGTCCCCTTGCACCCCCACCCCCCAGCAGTGCAGGACACCTGCCAGCAGGCCCCCACCATGTCCCTGTGCACCCCCAACCCCCAGCAGTGCAGGGCACCTGCCAGCAGGCCCCCACTCATGTCCCACTCATGTCCCCCTGCACCCCCACCCCCCAGCAGTGCAGGGCACCTGCCAGCAGGCCCCCACTCATGTCCCACTCATGTCCCCTTGCACCCCCACCCCCAGCAGTGCACGGCACCTGGCAGCAGGCCCCCACTCATGTCCCACTCATGTCCCCCTGCCCCCAGGTCATGACGATCCTCAATCGTGGCCCTTATGGCCAGCCTCCCCAGCCTGAAGACCCATCCAAGTATTGCATCCACCCACATAGAAAAGGCAATTACATGATACAACCCCAATGGCAAGTATGTAAATGAGCACATGTCCGTCACACATACACAATGGGTGCAAGTGAATGTGAAAACCCATATCATGACATGCATGAAACCAATGAGATAATAACACACATCGAAGTATGAAGAAAAAAATGTATTAAACACAACATGAATGTAATCAAAATCCAACACACAACAATGGGAATGATAAAGAAAAGCTGCATGTCCGTAAAAGAATTTAAAAAAAAATCATAATCCAAAGAAATCCAAAAGAAATGGTGTCCAAAGTCACAGTCCAACAAAGCAAATCCAAGGGAAAAAGGAAAGTGAAAACCATTGCTCCATGGTGAAAATAAAAAAAGAAGAGAACAATCCAATGGTGAACTATGTACAGATGAACAATCCAGGGTCCATGAGTCCAACTGATGAAATGAAACCTATCAAAAATACTACCTAATATAAAACTATATACAAAACATGGTGCATTGTCCAAGCCCAACCAAAATAAAGAAAAAACAAAAGGAAACCTATCACTATCTAACTATATACAATGGCGACGGTCAAGTCCAGCGGCTCACTCTGTGGTGTCCCGGGCCAGGGCATCTTCGAACTCCATGTCTATTTGCCGGAGACGGGCCTCTGTCCTGGCCCCGAGGTCTCGCAAGGAGGCACTCATGGCCTGTTCCAACTCCCTGCGAGTTGCCTCGAGGCACTCTGCCCGCCTCAAAGCCTGACGCATGGAGAACTCCGCCCTGACCATGGTGAGCCACGCCTCCGCTCCGCACCTATCTGCTGGCCCAACCGGTGCCACACAGAAGACACTCCCATTCCTGGGTCCTCCTGCCCTCTGGCCGATGCTTGCCCCTCCGATGTTGATGTCCCCGAGCCATCATTGCTCCCACCTGGAGCCTGCTCCTGCTACTGCTGTCCATGTGTCGTGTCTGATGGTGCCTGCACATCCTCCATCAGCTGATCTCCAGTTGTGGTGTCCACCTCCTGCTTGGCCGCTGACTCCCGACTGTGGCAGGGATGTGAGCTCCACCAAGCTGGCTGTGTTGGTTGGGCCAGGTCCACAGGGGGCCCTGGTGGAATCTGGGCCGGAAGATGATGTGGAGAACGACTGGTGCATAGTCTCCACAGAGGAGGAGAGGTCTGCCAGAGTGCGCGACACATGTAGGAACCCACCAACCAGGGCCCCTCCCAGCAGTGCCACGTCACGACGCTGCTCTCCGTGATGGCGTGCGTTCTCTGCCCAGAAAGAATGCACGTCATCATGAATGACATGCGTGCGCAACGCGACACCAACCAGGACGGAGCCCATACATTCGTGGGACCCCTCATCCGCAGTTAGTGGAGAGGCAGATGACATGGCACTCTCCCCTACCTGCGGACGGGCCTGGGACGGGGCCTCCCTGCTGGTGCATGGTGGTGCAGTCACAGGGTCAGGGACAGCGACATGCACAGGCCCCTCCGCGGTGACCTTTGCTGCCTCCTGATCCTGGCCCTGGACTGCACCACTTGCACCATTGGTACTACCCCCACCAGGCCTCATGTGCGGCTCAGTAGCGGGCCCCTCCTCTTCTGTGGAGACCACCAACCTGGATGTCTCCACACCGTCTTCCGCCATTGGAAGCCCCTGTGAGGCTCACCTGGACCTTCCGCCACAGCCGTTGTGGCAGACGCAGCACCAGCCCCCTCGGTCCCGGATGATGGTAATTCCTGGGAAGGTGGCTGGGCCTTGCGTCGCCGCCCAGTGGAGGCATCCCCGCCGCTTGGCTCCACAGCGCCATCCCCGCCCTCTTCTTCACTTGACGCTGCGTAGAGGGAGACATAGAACACAAGCATCAGGGTACAGTACAAAATACCCTAGACAGGAAGCAATAACACATGAGTGGCACTGTCAAATGTCACTTCCCTCCTGTCATTCCACAACACATGGGTGAATGCACACAACACACATGCAGAAACAGTCCTGGCGGCTGCAATCAGCATCAACATCCATGTAGAAGGGCCCCTGTAAACCAAGATGTTGCCTTCAAAGTCACATGCATCCATGGCGTTTCAAAGTCACACACACACTTCTCAGGCACACACACACACATGTGCACCATACATGTACATGACATCAGCACCCATTCCTCACCCCCCTTCATGTCCAGGAACAGAGACAGCCATGCGTTCATGTGTGCATTCCGCATAGAGCTCCCCATGTTGCATTAAAACACATGCACCAACCATGTGGTTCACACATAACTGGTCTCACATGCATGACCACGATGTCCCTGCACACACACATCCATACATGGCCTATGTCACACATACAGGCAAGCATCAGACTACCAGCACACTGCAACATGCCCTGTCTCACACAGCAATGCTTGGCCACTTACCGCTCAACTCCAGATGGGTCTGCCTCCGAAGGATCTGGGCATGGGCCTACGCATTCCAGGACCCTCATCTGGATGTTACTCATGCGTGCCCGGCCCCCGTCCGCGAGGCGCCGGGCCTTGTGGAGGGCCCTGGACCTGAAGTCCTCCCAGCGCTTCTTGACGTGCTTGATGTTGCGGGTTGCCACCCCCTCCACGTTGATGGCAACCACTACGTCGTCCCAGATCCTCTCCTGTCCTTCCTTGTTGGTGCGTGATGTTCCGAAGAGGGCATCATAATGCCCCAGGACATGCTCCACCAGGACACCAACTTCGGTGGCAGTGAAGCTGGTGGCCCTCTGCCTCTCTGGCTGGGGGTTGCCAGTGGTGCCAGATGGAGATGTGCCCAACATGGCAACCCCAGAGGCAGGAGTGGGTGGGCAACTGGGCCCTGGGGCTGGGCTGTGGAGCGATGGTATCCCAGTCGGGAGTCTTCTGTTCCAGCAGGGGTGGACACAGCAACTGGACCCCTGCAGATGGCTGATGTGCAGGCATCAAATAGCAGGGCACGTGGGCAGCAGGCAGTCAGGCAGTAGCAGATGGCAGGTGGGAGCGTGCTCGGGGCTCTGGGGGGCAGGTAAATGGCCTTCAAGGCAGGATCATGGTCTTCCGTGTGTGTATGCGTGGCCAGCTTGATACGGAGTGATTTGGCACGTGAAAAAATTGCACATCAGCGTGTAATTCGTGGAAAGTCCCTTAGCGCGTAAGCTGGTCAGCACACGTTCGCAATTTCATTGGACCAAAGGCCCTTAGCACGCAAGCGCATCTGTGATGTACAGCGCATGGGCGTTGCCCTTTCGCGTGTAAAACTTCACGCGAACCCCAGGAATACACGTACCCCACTCGCAGAGGGCCCTTTCGCGTGTAAAACTTCACGCGAACCCCAGGAATACGCATACCCCACTCGCACAAGCCCTTTCGCGTGTGAAACTTCCCACGCACCCCCGAAATACACATACCCGGATCCAATCGCATGTGTGACTTCCCGCGTACACCCATAATACATGTACCCTGCTGAAATCGCGTGTGAAACTTCCAACGAACCCCAGTTACACACGTACCCCAATCGCACAGGCCCTTTCGCGTGTGAGACTTCATGCGCACCCCCGAAATACACGTACCCGGATCCAATTGCGTGTGAGACTTCCCGCGAACCCCCGTAATACACGTATCCTGCTGAAATCATGTGTGAAACTTCCCGCGAACCCCAGTTATACACGTACCCCACTTGCACAGGCCCTTACACGTGTGAAACTTCCCGTGAACCCCGTAATACACGTACCCTGCTCCAATCACGTGTGAAACTTCACGCGAACCCCAGTTATACACGTACCCCACTCGCACAGGCCCTTTCGCATGTGAAACTTCACGCGAACCCCAGTAATACACGTTCCCAGCTTGGCTTTGCTGTTTGGCAGCCCTGTAAACTGGTCCAGGGTTAGCGCAGCCCTTTGCACTGGATTGGGGATTTTGATGGCTTTTCCTTGCGCGAGGGCGTTCTTGGGGGCGTAACTGGCGCTGCTGCAGGGTCGCTGTGCCACTCTGCTCCACGGCTGGTTTTGGAGGCTAAAATCCATGAATACGCTGTGCGTGGAAATCGATTTTAGCGCACACGGCTGGCGCAGTCATTCGTACGCGCCCACTGTGCGCCAGCCGCATGCGCCACTTTTGTGCAAAATTCTATGAATTACCCTGTTAGTGTTCTTTTGGTGAGGATGTATGAAGAGTTTGGCCAGCCCATTCAGTCAAGATTGTAGTGTTTGGCAACAAACGCTGCAGCATAAAATACCCATGGAAGCATACATTTTGGATTGTGGTGTATGGTCAGGTGTTTTCTTGAATGGGTGTGTTATGCTGTGGTGATTGTGAGTTAAATTTTCCTCTGAAGAAGAGTACCAATAGCAATTCCAGGACATCCCTTGGTTTTTTGCATGTTTAAGTAACTTTGTGTCTCACTGTAAATTACTTGGACAATCCAGATGTTGACCCATAGGTCACTATTATTAGAGAGGCACAGCTCCACCCTACTGATGAGGTGCAACCAGACCGAAACACGTGTCTGGGGTTGCTGTTGGTACTCCTGTTCAGAGAACAATTGCCTAGCTTTTCAGGGCTGGAGTGCCACTGTGCAGGGCAAAGAGTGATATGATTGGGATACTTCTCCTCTGTGAAAGATAGTGAGCTAAAGAATCTGTGTAAGGCTCTCGCACCCATGACTATTGTCTGGCAGAGAGACTCCCAGGATGACCCTTGTTTTTTTCATATTTACGTAAGTTTGGTTCCTACCCTAAGTTACTAGGGGGACATTATTTTATGTACTTACTATGTGTCTGTATTTGTAAGGTGGGAAGTCCCCCCCACCGTTCACCTCACTAGTGACACAAAGTGGGATAGTACAAACACAAGTGTGGACATTATAAGAATTTCTCATACGAGCACATTTTGTCAGGACTCCAGATTTGCTGCTTGCGAAAAATGTTCACGTGATTTGGCGTGTGACGAGTAGATGGGCTGAGGTGACAGGTGGTCTGGCCTGCTTGTGGGAGTCTCTGAGAGAGTGTGAAGTTCTCTATAGGAACAAAGTAAATCCATAGAAATGTTGGCCGCATTGGTGAATGTTAGGAAAAAAATCATATCTTTAAAAAATAAATTCTAATGCACTACGTTGTAAAGGGCTATTTGCTGCCATTGTGAGTGAAGGTCAGCGGCGTCGAATTTTTGCTTCCGAGCTGAGGAAATCCATGCATCGTACACAGTATAAGGTTCAATTGTTTTTTGACCTTGAACCAAAGCTAACATTCGAAAAGGAATGCATGAAGGAAGGGATGTAACACTGTCATAACACCTATGATAAGGTTCACCATTCCAAAACTAGACAAAGGAAAATGTAACTTCACTTTATACAAATTTGTGGCCCTGAACGGAGTGTCAGCTTTACATTGAGAGAATGGAAATGCCAAATATTATGTAAGTTTTACCTTCGACGATTTTATAGAGCAACAAGTCAATTTATCATTTGCAACCGTTATTGCTGCCTTACATTGTACTTGCTTGTTGTTTTGTGTCATATTGCAACGACACGCCAAATACAGCGTGGGTGTGTAGTGGCCTTTGTCTCGCCCACATGGGCAGTTCTGTATCGAGATGCGTGTAGTCCACTAGTGGGTTCCCCCACGTTCCACAAAGGCATAATTCAACGCTAATATTTAATTAAAATGTTGTCTATGTGTTCTTCTTGCACTTAGCTTGCTCCTTGATTGTAGCATTAGCGTTCACATCCCATTTCGCGCTACACATATTTCATAGCACTAACCTCTGAAGCAAATTGTTTCACGTGTGTGTTCATCCTTGGTTTTAACACGGGCTGAATTAATGGTTAAAATGATAAATTGTAATAAAGATCAGCTACTGAGACACATTTCTGTTATGTTTTTCATATAGCTACATCCTGCCTTTCTGCGATTGTCATCGATTCCAGATACCAACTGACGGGTTCTTCAATCGGCAGCTGCAGATACACGTGAATTGCTGTATAATAATGACAATCTTTTGGGACGATCGTCATGGGCCGATATGCCCTTACGTGGTACCAGTGATAAGGAGCAACCTGACATCGTTTACAGTGGCCTAGTGCCAAGCTGATGCCTTTCCTATACTCAAAAGGAACACCGCGTGACTCACAATAAACATTTGTGGAACGCGAAGAAAGACATAAATTACCCATTTGCTTGAATATGGCAATCACCAGATGTTCTTGGAGCATTTATTGTGAAATAAAAATACTTTACAAATTGTACAGTTTTGCTATTTCTTTTTAAAGTTTCGTTTTATATTCAAAATTGGGGCACGCTGCGTTGTGAGATGATGTGTGTTATTATTTCGGGTTCTGCGTCAACTAACGGTAACACGTTTGTGATGACTGGGTGCGTTTGGCTACGCTGCACAGTAACATCCTGGAGATAGGTGGAGAATATCACTAGGTTTGGTGATGTCAGCCGCAGGGGTTGGGCATATGAAATAGTGCTGCCAGGGCAAACCACCTTGGGGATGCAGTAACGGATATGATTATCACAAGATGACCGCGCCTTACTGCCTGATTTTGCATGTGTGAAAAAGAGGAAAAGTACGGTAAGGTGCATAGGATATGTTTGTACGATTGATCAACGTATGCTTAAAAACACATGCCCGAACCCTTGGGACAATAATATTGCTGAGCGTACTATTCTTTTAATAGATCTATTTTTTGCTCCATTCGCTGCAGATGATTTTATAAGGTCTCTGTTTCTGTATTATTTTTAATGTCTGTGTGGTCTGTTAAAAAAATTTGTTAAGTACACATAAAGTAATGGTTATTAATTGGTTTATATAGAGAAGTGTAGGGACGTTACGGTTAAGTTGCCCTAATAAAAACCTATGAAATGCAATGAAAAAATGTTGTTAAAGGGACGTTATGGTTACGTTCTTTTAATTATTTCTTTTTTATTAAGTTGTTTTTAGTTCAAACAACATCACTTAAAATAAAAGAAAGAAAAAACAATTAAAATTAATTGCTATTCATTTGAGTCAGTCGCATTACAATTTGAGATTATTCAAAATTCCTCTTTTCAAATTTTAACCAATATCCAATATTAATTTTTTACAATAAATTTCACAGATCATAACATGAAGATGTATTAACTCATTTCTATGGTACCGTTATTGGGATTACACTCATGTAGTAGATTTTTCTTGCTGATTATTACCCATTTCGACAAACAAATGTTCATTTTTCTTTAAAAGTTCTGCATCAATTTTCCATAGAATGCGTGCTAATGACAATATCAAACGCGTACTATCCCCATACATGCATCTCTCCCAGAAGAAGGACCTCGTTATAACAGTATCTTGGGGTGCATACATCCCCAATAAGTTCTTTCTGTCATCTTCAAAGAATGTACAATCGACCACAAGATGTTTTAGGGTTTCAAATTCTCTTCCACAAAATAGACAACTTAAATACGCGTTAACCATAATAGTCAACTACCAACAATGGATACGCTCAAGTGTGTGGAACTGGTTCAATTTAAAATGCAAATATACATTTCGTACTTTGCTAGAAGGGCATTGAGATAAATAAGTTGATGTCATCTCTCTCTCCTCCTTGGTCGTTGTGTATATTCATAGTATGTTTTATAGTTTTTATTGCAATTTAGGGTTGCCGACCAGTAACGATCATATAAGTTGCGTTTTATCTTTGGCAAACCTAAGATGAGATCTTCAGTAGAAGAGTCGATGCTATCTAAAATAGTCTTCATTTGGTTTTCAAATCTGACCAAGGATTTAAGGCTTCCCTTGCTAAGTAGCACATTTAGATCGAGGAAAAGTGAGTTGTGATGTGGAGACATAAGGCTTGCATATCTGGATAACTTTCGCCATGCCCATCTAGCTGCTAGAGATGATAACCCCTTTTTGTGTCGTACAATGGAGTTTGGCACCGTTAGGGACAATCCCAAAGTACGTTTCCATAGATTACCCTGTATACTATTCAGCGTCCAATCCATGTTCAATAGACACATGTCCAATCCAAATAGTAATATTGGTTCAATTTTTAGTAAATAAAAATCAAAAAAGTGGTAACAATGAAAATTGACAATACTTGCCAAATATCACCTTCATGATTGATGCCAGTGGGTCTGCTTTATTTTTCAAGTACAATTCCCAATAATGTTTTGAGTGTTGGTCTGTTAAAGGATAACCAAGATAGCGAATTGTCTTGGCACATTCCATTTTGACTCTAGCCAATTGCCAATTATAAGATTTGATTTTTTTATAATTTCAAAAAATTACAATTAGAGATTTGGCTGAATTTGGAAGAAGGTTGTGCATTAAAGCATATTTGCAGAATTTATTCAACTTGTTTTGGGGACCACTAGGGGTTTGATAAAATAACACAATGACATCTGCAAAACAGAGCCATGAGATTTTCAGCTCTCCAAGTTTTATAGGATACATGCCAATCTCATTCCATAGTGTATCCATATCACAGAGATATAAATTAAATAAAGTGGCCGCCAGATTAAAGCCCTGTTCTACCTCTGTCTTTGTGTAAATGGGGGAAGTAACTGTTCTTGATTTAGTTATTCTAATCAAAAAAGTTGTTTCATTGTGTAGCAGGGCAATCAGCTGCACCACTCGTTTCAGAAAGCCTAAACCCAGTAGTTTCATCCACAAGACTTCCCTTATTACTGTGTCAAAAGCACTGGTGAGATTAAGTGCTGCCACGTAGATTGGACCTGTGTTAGGTATTTTAGATTTAGCAAGAACATGTGATAGGACAAAAGCATTTAAAGAGGTCCCCATGTTTTTGCAAAACCCTGTTTGAAACTTCGAGTAGATGTTATTCCCTTCAATGAAGGATTGCAGATGCTGCAATAATATGATGGCAAAAACTTTTGACGAAGCATCCATAAGTTCTATTGGTCTATAATTAGATGGACGCATAGGATTCCCTTTTTTAAAAATGGGAATAATAATGGTGTTTTGCCATGACCTTGGTATTGAATTCGTAGTTAAGATGTTTGAGAATATAGTAAAAAGAATAGCTGCCCAGAAATATGGATCATCTTTAAGAATGCAAGAGGGCAAGCCATCAGGCCCGGCCGCCTTGGATGCTTTTAAAGACTTTATTGCAGCAAAAATGTCCTCCATTGAAAAGAACATTTATACTGTAATATCCCAGAGTTTACATGTTGGAATTGAGTAGGTAGTTTAAACTTTTCTCTTATATATTCCTGCCAAGAAAACATAGAAATGGAAGCACCCAAATCGTGTAAGGCCACACTTTCTTTGCCATTGAGTATAGACCAAATGTTCTGCATGCTTTTAGTTATGAGCAGATTCATAATCCTATGATTTATCTGTAGTTTTGTCAAAAATATCATATATCTGTATTTTGATCTAATCCTTTTCTTGCTCTCGCTATAGGCGGCATATGTTAGATGCAACCTAGAAGAGGCTCTTAAATTTCGATTTCTCTCACGTTTGAGTTTGGCAATTTCAACATTAAAATTTGTGAGTCACAACAATCGTCCAATTTGGGGTGCTGACTCATGGTTTCAATGTTTTTTTTTAATTATTTGGGCATTCCAATCTTCTATCATATTTGCGCTGTAATCCATTAAGTGCAAATTAGAAACCCTCTATACATCTCTGTGTACCATGTAGGTCAATTCCCTACATGTATTGGGATGCCAGTCGACCGAAGTTTGTGCTCGGTCAAGAGTTACCAAACCTAGCAAGGGTTCTTTGTTTAAGACTACTAGATCACATCTTACATTAATACTTACCGGGGTATGCTCGCTAATTGTACAATCAATGATGTGGACCTTGTCAACCATACCTATTAGAGGAATTGATACAAAAAAGTAGTCTATGTAGGGCACAGCTGAGCTCTTTGCCCAGGTACCTCTGTGTGTGCCCGATACATAGTCTACCACTTGCATGTTCGATTCTCTGAAGTAGCTGGCCCAACTCTTCCCCTTACCGAATGGAACTCCACTTTTCCATGCTCGTTTGTTTTTGGATTTAGCCAATGACTTGTTAGACACTGCATTAAAATCACCCCCAATAATAATCAAATAATTTGGATTTCTAATCATGGTCTTTTCAAGAATTTCATCCAACATATCGAATGCAGCCTCCATAGTATTTACGGCAGGATTAAAGTAAATACATATCACTAGAAATGAGCAAGCAGACAACCCAGCAGCAACAAACTCTACTGCTAACAGACCATTTTTAGATAGATAGAACTTGAGATTGATGATTTATGATGTTGTTAATGAGAATAGCAATTCCCCCGGAAGGACGTCCAGTCATACCGTTAGTGGCAGGTAAACTAAAAATCATAAATCCATCAATAACAAGCTCCCAACAAACATAGTTTCCTGTAGTAATGAGATCATGGGGGGGAGCCCATTTCAACATAGCATGATGGCCAATGTTGTAGATTCTTTATTCCACAACAATTCCAGGATAACATTTTGAAGTGCTGCTGGGTCGAATTTCCGACTACATTCGGTTACAAATGATTTTGTTTGGATGACAATTCAAGGATTGAGGTCATTAAAGGGGTCAGCCAAGTGATATTAGATGCTGCACCTACTATTACTGAGATCTGAGAAATAAGTTCAGCAGTTTGGGTAGGCACAGCCTGCGGATTTGCTGAGGTAGACCCCACTGCTTCAGCAGTTTGGAGTTTTTCCTCTAGGAACACATCGGCCTCCTCGATAGATCTAAACAACCGCAACGAGGGACCTCGTAACTCAAAGTCCTCCCTGTGCTCCCACAGCAACTTAAGTATGACCACGGATTGTGGTGCACAAATAATAAGTAGATTATTGTGGTTAGCAAGCCTCAACCATTCAATGTCATCAGAGTGAAGCGTCCTCAATTGCGGACTACCCTTAAATATGTTGAACAGAAATGATCTGTTCAATCTCTGCTTGCCGTTTATTGCATGATCACTGGACCATCCCAGAATGTATCTTGTTTCTCTATTAAAGGAACACTCAATGCTCTCTTGCTCAAAACTGCCTCTGGAGGGGATATTCTACCATTGGTAGCCTTTAGTCCTTCACCACATTTTCAACTGCCTTGTGCAAACTGTAGTGTCCTTGTTATCTGTACTGTGCTCTAATGGCATGTAGTGATTTTCATTGCCATTTACAACAGCCATTTTAGCATTCACATAACCTTGATGCTCAGACATTACATTGACAGAGTGAGAGGAGGTGTATGTAGCTGTCAATCCCTCATTATTATGTTTTGACACTGTACCTGTTTTGAAGGTTGAGAATATTTTCCCATCATGTGCCTTTCCTGTAGTTATTTTTCAGTGAGGGGATAAAAGGTAGATAGGCGACCTTGTGTAGAAGATCCGAAAGTAACATGTCCACCCCCCCTGGCCCTCTCTAAGATTTACCTTTGTGTCTCCGTTTAAAAAAAAATTCAGGCTGTCTTGTACTGGGTAGGGCCAGATTTAACACAGCGTCCGATTCCTCATTCAGTTGAGTCAAGCCAGTCTTTGACTCATTTTCTGACCCCACAGGAGAGCTAATAGACTGTCCTGCAGTTCTTTCACCATCTCTTGGCATAGTAATTGTGTTCTTTATGTTTCTTGTGTTTTTTTGTTGCATTGTTGTATCACTCTCTAGAGGAGCATTGCTACTTTCCTTTTTTATTTTGTTTTCCCTTTTTAAAGCCTTAGCATGTGCACGCTTCATTTTTCTTGAAAAATACACCACATTGTTTTCATCAGATTCTTGTCCCTCTTTCACACTATCTATTAGTTCACTTTTTAAGTTCATGAGTGCCAAATTTTGGACTCTGTGGTTCTCGCGTTTTATTAGTACCGCCTCTGATTCCTTAATAATATTCATAAACGGAGATGGACTATTAGGCGAGTCCTCCTTTGTATCAGACAGACTATTTCGTAACGCGACATCTGCAGTGTCTATCTCCCCACCGAATTTAAAGTCACAGAGATGAGAAGTTAAATAACGAAACACATCATCCAATTTTAAGGAATTTTCCTTAATTGCCACCATTAAATGTACTGGATCTATTGCCACCTTTGGAGGTATCTCTGCCTTAGTGCCCTCAGCAACTACTTTAGCATAGGTTCGTGTGTCAGCAGTCTCAACGGCAACTATCTCAGAAGTTTGTGTGTGTTGATTCCTTCCCCTCTTATCCACAGGACTAAGGGCTTTCAATAAGCATGAGTCCACTAAGCCCTGTTATTCTATTTGTCCAGTTGCCTGTTCCAGTAGATAGCCTTCTAATTTAGATATTTTGTTTGACAGAACCAACATCCCTTCTTTTAGGGAGTTCACATGCATCTGTGTTAATTCATGACCCCTATCAAGTAGATTCAAGAGTGAAGTTATTACAGGAAAACTCGTGGGTTCTTCATATTTTTTTCTATTTTGGGAACTTATATCAGCATGTATGTCAAAATGTTTGCTTACCCTTTCCTCTAAATGATCTTCTTCTTCAAATGTTTTATTCTTGTACTGATTAGGTGAAAATACTCCCCCTTCATTTACTCCCATGTTGGTGAGTATAGGAGAACTACTTGAGGGTCTCACCAGTCTTTCCCAGTGATGTTTGTCACGATTGTGTAAACAAATTCTTTCTACTTCTGATGGTAAAAATACTACCGGAGATTGCGGGTTTAGAGCTATACGACATTGTTTTTCCCACTCATTTACTAATGCAGGTGCCAGAAAAGAAACATCAGAGATGTAATTAGGTATCTCAGTGCGAGTATCAGAATCGTTCAATGTTACATGAGTACTCTCAACATCATGCATCACTGTGGCAGTAGCTAATTTTACCTCATGCATATCTTTGATAACATGTGTTACCCCTCTAAGACCATTCTGCGTATAATGCGGCAGTTGCTCATTCATAGCATCATTTGGTTCAATTGCTAGCAATTGCATACTGTAGGGGACGTTGTTTACATCCAATGTGCGTTCATTATATACTGAAACTTGTAAGGCTAATGGAGTTATGTCATCACAGGAATCATGTCATTGAACAGGAGCTGTTGCATTTAGACCAATCTGTATATTCCCATCCACTAAGCTTTTTCCACTATGTAAGCTACCCACCATAGTTAAGCCTTATTTAGCACACAATGTATTGACTAAGTAAGTCACACTAAGTTTGCCTGGATTGAGTATTCTGACGCGTTTATCTGCAGTACGTATATAGAAACCACTAGTGGCATTCACATGTGGTCAACCGCACGGGAAAAAAAACAAATTTCAAATAAACCATTTAGAAGCACCAACAAAATAGCCTAAATGCAGATTTAACCAAAAATGTAAGTAGATAAAGTTAACAGAAGAAAGAAATAATTCAACCTCCTGCTTTCTGCCTACCCGCCGAACAGCCAAACAGCCAAACAGCCCAGCAAACTTGGATACACTTCGGTGCACGCGCGGTGCGCATGCACGGGTCTTTTGAAGAACACAGCTCCAATCAGAGAGTGCAATGGGCGGGGCCTTCAGTGGGAGTCGGGGCAGGACTACAAGGAAGAAACAACAAACAGCAATCAGAGAAAGTTGAGTCGATATTTGCCGTGTACGGCACAAAGAGTTCTCTTATAATACACAAGGTGCCTGTTTAGAAAAAGTCACCTTGAGTCCAAGAACGAGTGAATTAATAGTCCAGCAATAGTTCAGCAATGCGAGCGTGATTCGGCTCGTTGAAAACTTCCTCTTGCCGATGGCAGACCATTCAGAGGAACAAACGCGCAGTGTGTCCAGCCAAACAGCCCAGCACACTTGGATACACTTTGGTGCGCGCGAGGTACACGTGCACGGGTGTTTTGAAGAACACAGATCCAATCAGAGAGTGAAATGGGCGGGGCCAGCAGCGGGAGTTGGGGTCAGGACTTGAGTCCAAGAACGAGTGAATTAATAGTCCAGCAATAGTCCAGCAATGCGAGCGTGATTCGGATCGCTGAAAACTTCCTCTTGCCAATGGTAGACCTCTCAGAGGAACAAACGCGCAGTGTGTCCAGCCAAACAGCCAAGCACACTTGGATACACTTCAGTGGTTAAGTTGCGCTACTAAAAACCTATGAAATTCAGTGAAAAAAACATTGTTACAGGGACGTTATGGTTCCAAGTAAAACTGAAAAAACCCTGAAATTTGCCAATTATGGTAAGCTAAGCAACCATAACTCGCGGCACCACCGTGCACTGCTAGGCAATATTGTTCACATCTTTTGGTTGTCAGTATTGGTGTGAACTATCTCTTTGTTTGAACGGGTTCTGCATCTTTTTCTGACACTGACGTGTTTTAGGTTACAAAACCAGTATGTGGGTGTTCTTACCAGGCAGGGCAAGTTCCCAGCCACCCATTTGTTATTGTTTGGTATGCAGCAATGCATTTGTAATAAGGCCTATTAATTAGGTCCAGTAGACCTTAGTTTAGGGTGGCTGTGTGATGAACTGGATTCTGCCCTGCAGAAGTAAAAGGATGAATAGAGGCTAAAATACACACTCAGCCCTCACATTGCTACAAACCAAGAACCAACACAATCATAAAGGTACCTCAGACACAGTTAAGAAATATACCTCCTTTGCCTTTCGTGGTAACATGGGCTGAGGGAAGGCTTTGGTCTAAGGAGGGGTGTGAATGTGATTCACCAGGTACGCAAGCAGCAAGGCATAACAGTTAAAAATAAAGGGAATGTCCAATCAACGTTTTAATAAAACACACCATCTTCAAAAAAACGAAATAGAAAAACAATACACAAAACCCACCCCGGAGGAAAGAACAGACCAAGCAAAGGTAGCACAATTCAGCACTCTGAGTAATGAATCAGGGGTGTAAGGCAAGTAAAAACCACAATGTTCTTTAAAAAGGATATGTTTCTTGGATACAAAAGGTGCACAAGTGACCTAGGCAATCTCTGGGGCCCAGAAATGCACAAAAGGGGCAATTAGCGGTCAATAGTACCCTTTTGCAGTTCTGGGTGGTCCGTCAGCGGCAAACCAGACTTCTTGACAAAGATTGTGAGAGTCCTGGTGGTTCAAATCTGTCGAGTGGTTCTTGTTACAGGGGCTCAGGGACAAGATGAGTCATTTTATCATGCTCTCAACTTCGAGGGAGGCTGGCACAAAACTGCAGGGGTGCTTCAATATAGTGAGGTCTTTTTTAAAAACAATTTTTTATTGTATATGGTTTACAAAAAACCTTTATAACATTATTTAATGAAAATATAGAACCAACATTCTTTCACTATTATACAAGAAAAGAGAAATACAAAACCAGAGACCTAAATATTAAAAACCAGTGCCTATTTCTCATTACCACATAATCACAAATGTATACATTTATAAACAATTTCATACAATATAGCACATATAAAACCTGTTCTATGGAGTTGATACATCACACTTCATCCCACATGACAATAAAGCACATGTTTAAATACAGTGCTACAATAAAACACATAACCTATTACTGTGGGGTTGGCGAAATCTCACTTCATCTCTCAGAGCATACTTGCACACATTTTAAACAATGTCACACATTCTAACATATATACACCGAATGTTAGTGATAAACTAATACAGCCCAATTCATCACAATTTCACATGTACCAATGAAAAGAATTCAAAGTTCCTTGTTCCATATTAAGCAAGATTCAGCCCCTATTAAAATTCATGGATAAAAACAAATACAAGGACAGTAAATTACGCACTGTAGAAAGAATAAAAGAGTCGAGAAATTAACTGATCAATATGCAATTGCTAAACCGTCTAACGAATTCTGGATGTTAATGCAGATAGTGAGGTCCTAATTGCCACTATGGCTGGCAGAGAGGCAGGTTTTTTTCTACCAGCAGGTTCACCCACAATGGTACTTGGAGATGGTCAGGGGACAGAGCTGGCCTTTGCCTTGGAACACCTGTCTTCACCTCGCAACTGGAGGGCTTTGGAGAGATCAACTCTTCCAACTGAGGTCCGCTGAAATCTTCGTGAAAGGTTTGAGTTCAAAAGATGATTCAAAGAAGTGGTGTAGGACTCAATATTTTAAAGATAAAAGTGTACGGGTGATTGGACTAAAACAAGCCTACTTTAGGGGTTAAATCCCTGTTCTTGAAAAAAGTGGACTTTACCCTTCCGACATCCCACCCAAAGTACTTTGTGCTAGAGGAAATGGGGGGACAGGAAGGAGAGGCAGAGACAGGGAGAAACAAGATGGTGGAACCTGCCCCCATCTGTACAGAGCTCTAACTGTCTACACTAACCCTGTCCACTTCACTTCTCAGTAGGATCAAAGGCCCCTTTCATATGCCGCACATCAGTGTGAGGCCACTCCTTTGGAATGGGTGTGCTCATTTGATTCCTGGACCCATGGCATCTTCTTGCAGAGTGGCTGCCTCTGGGGGGGGGGTGTTACCTAACCTCTCAAAAAGAGATCATAAAAGAGGCATGGACATTCAGGTTCCTGTCCTATCACCTTGTACAGCTGAGCTGGCTCACAGGAGCTGACATGTGTGTGATATCAAATTGGATGTGGCTGCAATGATTATGAGCAGTGCCATGTATCATGCACTAGCATGGCTTATGTTTAGAGTGTAACCTGCCACCAACATGGGCCATGTATAATCATTATATCTCAGAGCAGGGGTGGATATTTTTCGGCTGTCACTTCAGCTGTCAAAATAGCACCAGTGACCTGAACCTGCTCTGTGCCACTGTAGGGCTGGTCAGGCAATCAGGCTACTAATGCACCAGCACATAGATGGACACTGTACTTTTGGCATGGAGCTTAAAGAAGGGCAGCTTACCCTTTCAGAGATGGAATTACCCACATCATTTCATAAAATTAATACAGATCAAAAAAGTCAGGGCTTCTACACCCTTGCCAAATGGCAATCTGTCACAGGCAGATTGTATTAGGAAGGTATTGTTCTGTTTTAATGTCAGACACAGCATTAAATTGCATGTTGTTGCTGGATGATTCTGCCTATTGCTGTAGGTGTACTCATGCCTTTCCAAACACTTGCCTCCAAAAAGTGCAGCCTGCAACTGCCTAGCCCTCCACAACATTTAATGGCGTGTCATCTTAGCAAATTCCATTGTCTGCAACCATTTTCATGGCATTTTGATACACAAAACATGATTCTTTTGAACTGCAGATTTAGATTTGATGGATGCCTGAGTTAAATAATTAAAAAGTCATATAGGTGACCAGGATGAACAGACCAGACCCATTCAACCTAAAACTTAACATAGCTAAGTATTGTGCTGGGCCAAAATAACAAACAGGGAAAGATATGAAGTGTAACTCGAAGATGTCAGGATTCTCCAGTGAACAGTAAATAACATTTGTAAAATGTAAGTTCACTGTCTCTCAGAGTGTGGGTGATACAATGATTCCTTTCTGGTTATGAAATGTGTGCGCCAAAGAAAATCAAAACCTAACAAAATCTCTGCTGGGTACCATTGTTTACAAGTTTTACCAGGGTTCCCAGACCCTTGGTAAATGGTGTTAACAATGAAAAAGGCCCAAACAAAAAAAGCCTTAATCCCGGAGTTCACATTTTCTGCATCCTTTTGCGTGTCTACAGGTCAGTTCGTCCAGACCTGCGGGCCTCTCTGTCTCACTGCAAGGAGAGAGAAGTACAGCTGGAACTTCTCTGGCAGGAGGGTGGTCAGCTCCTGCTCTGATATTCCAGTACATATTAGGACCTAGTCTTCTGGCAGCCAGTCTAATCACAGAGGAGGGTCCTCTAGTCTCCCCGAGGGTTGTGTCTACCAGATCTCTCTGCCCCTACAACTCAGGGTCTTTCTCTTGCTCCCCTGCTCCACCTCTCTTTGTAGGAGAAATCCTCCCTATTTTGTACTTGTTCCTCTGCCTACCTCCATTCCCTGCCTTGTGCCACCAGACTGAAACCTGCCTGATCTGCCTATCTTCCTTCCTTCTGTCATTCTCGGGGCTCCTGCTTCCTTCCTCCTACCACCTCCACCTGCTTACTGTAGGGATATATGGCATTGGTTTATTATCATTTCAAAAGCAGCCAGTCAAATGGGTGTAAATGCAGTTGACAGTGTTTTCAATGGAATCAGATGATAGTCATTTTAAAAGCAAATGGGTGCAAATGGGAGGAGCAGATTACAGATACCGGTCTGAGTCTTAGTGGGATTAGTCTAAATGCAGAAAAGAGAGGGAAATTATATGAAGCAGGTGAAATGTCACATTAGTATACCAGTGAATTAGGCATTCCATGACAAAGCAGAATGCAGAAAAAGACAGTGTACTCAAAGTGCATTATAAATTATGAGCATTCCCATTTGTGTAAAGTTGCATTAAAAGGAATAACCTGTATAACCAACTAACTTCCCTATTAACAACACCCCAGTAACTAATTAGTTCTGCTGATTAACATTGCAATGCAATGTCAATGAAAACGGATGGAAATTCTGTTTCAGTGTTTTTCCATGGAAGAGAAATATACACGGTAGAAACAAAATTAATTTTGTGCATTCTGAGAACTATTTGTGTGCAGGAAATAAGTTGATACATGCTCTTATCGGTGATTGGTCAGTCAGATCAGGAACATAGGAGGTGTTCAGATACGTTAGGAAGGGAGGATATTTTGTAGTGATTGACAGGCAAATTAAATAAATAGGGGTGCTGATAGAAGGACTGGGCTCTTTTCCTTGCTCGCACTGCAGTCTGTAGAAGAGAGTTCAGATAGAGATGACTGTCCTGGCATTGAAGCTGCTGGGATTCCAAGGCTGACCCTGGGGGCACAAACAGGCAATGCAGGGGTTGTAACACTTCAGCACAGATAAATCGCGGCAGAAAGAGATTGTTCCAGATGAAGCGCAGAAGTCCCATAACTCATTGTAAGTGAAGTTAAAACATGAGGAGTGTGGACGATTGAATCCTTATCAGTTTGCACAGGAGGTTATTTTTAAAAACAAAACGTTCAATGTTTTCTTTTACATGCGCTACATGACAAAGGGACAGAATGCCACATTTATAAATGTTTTTCCATGTACTGAAATACCTGTTTATATTTCTTCTCTTAGGTAACCGCAGCAGTGTTGATGTGGGTAAGATTTGGGGAATGCATCGTTGCCAATTGAATTATGCTTTTATTGTAAATTACATGATGTTTAACAGATTCATAAAATAGGTGAAAGCGGAAATGGTGTATGGATTTTTTTCTATGTCTTCAATGCTTATTATCTAACTGAGGGGAGATAACTAGGAGGTCCTCTGGTGCCTACACCACAGGGGTAAAATATTTACCACTTTATTTACTGCTGGAGGTAAAATCAGAGATAAAGGGAAAAGTATATATACAAGCTGGTGTGTTGTATGAATGTATTCATCCATGCATGCCAGGACTGAATGGGGATCTTCAAGGGCATAGGCCACTGACATAGATAAGTCATTGGCATAATCTACAGGTGATTCTTGACAAACTGTGTTCTTTTTTAAATGTGCTAAGTCTGGGTACATGCTTACAATCAGCCCGAGGTATGTCATAGACATAAAAGGGGCAAGGTTTATCTTATCATATGGGGCAGTGTTATGAATGTGCTTGGCACTAGTTTACCACCATAGCAAGAGAGTGCCAATATACCACTATACTAAAATACCACCAAATTATGTAATTGCCCCAAAGACAAAACCTCTTACAAATTTGGTGCGTTGGCCCTGTGGGAACAGAATGTAAAGCAGCTACTGGGCGTGGCAAGTGTGTTCCACACTGCCATCCGTGCATCTAAAGGAATTAATTATGTGAGATTAGAACAGCGCTGCCCATTATATCAATATGTCTCAAATTGAGACCACATTTCCAGAACTGGTGAAATACCTGGAGGCAAAATTATATGCGCATGGGGTGTGGTCATCAGCCATCAGACATTGCCATACAGTGGCATGATCGCATTTGTGGAGAAGTGCAGAAAGAACCACTGAACAGCATCTTTGAAGAGGGCAGTATAATTCAGGTGTACCTTCTGAGATTGTTTAGAGTTACTGACAAACAATCTGAGAGAGACTGCTTGATAAGGCTCTGTGCCAAGATACGGTTCATTTTGAATAGATCTTTACAGATGCAAGAAAATGATGCTGGGGGTGATTAGCAGACTAAAATCAAATTAGATGGAGCTAATGAGCAGGATAAAAAGCTAAAATCAGAATTATATTTATGTCAAAAAGAAATGCAGTCAAAATGCAATGAATTTGACACCCAGCTGCCTCAGAGAAGGAAGCATTTTGAAGACTGTGAGCAAGAACTAAAACACCTGAAGGGGTTGGTAAGTGACATCAGACAAGACCAATAGGATGTTATATTAGAGATGCAAACTCTCCAGAGTGACAATATGGAGAAAGAAAGTGAGCTCCAAGCTATTGAACAAGAGATAGCTAAAATGTTCCAGGAAAGGGACAAAAGGGACAAGGAGTTTAATCAATGCCAAATGTAGAGGAGTGAGATGCAGAATGTCATAAATAAGATGGGTGATGAGAATACTTACTTGTGTCAGGAGGCAGACCAACTCCATGAAAAGTGAAAAGATTTGGAACAGCAAATATGTCATTTTAAATCTCAGGAAAAACAACAAGGCACCACATTCAATGGGACTGAGGTTAGCCCCACCTCTACACAAGGGAATATTGTACCAATTGTTGTACCGGTGGCTGGGCCTGGTTGTAAGACAGTTGGGGGGTTTGACTCACCCACTGGTGGTTGCCACCAGCCCCATACACCTGAAAGGAGGAAGAACAACAGAATAATGCAACTCCAAATATACCGCCAAGTAGCCCTATCAAAATAATGAAATCAATCAAGGCTTTGAATAAGCCATTCAAAAAGGGAGGTGATTTCTGCATAGAGGATCACCTGGAAACAGTGCATGATATATTTAAAGCCCCACACATACCCAGAGAACAATCTAGACAGTACTTTCATTTAACTCTTGATGCTGCTACTGCAAGAAGAGTCAGGGGCTTGAATGAACAAGAGGGTATATCATGGGCAGAATTTGAAGAGGAGGTTAGACAGCATTTTTCACCATACCAGTCACTGCAGGATGCAAAGAAAGCCGCATATACCATGACAGCCAAGCCAAATGTGTAACCTCGCCAATATCTCCAAGAATTAAAAAGGGCATTCTCTCGCTTTGATGTATCCTTTAGTCCTAATTCAACTGAGTTTAAGACTGCCTACTTTTAAGGCTTACAAAAAGACATTATATCCCAGTTAATTTGCGAGTTTGATCACGAGAAGTCCCTTGAATGGATTGTAGATCAAGGCAATAAACTATATGAAGTCATACATTGTCCAAGTGGAGAGGGAGATAGAATTAAAGAAACAAAGTCAAGATATAAAGACTCCTCACCAACAGTAATGGAGATAAGATCTGCTAAAATGTCACTTGAATCAGCCCAAACTCTGGTCAGAAATAATATGACATCGGATCAGAGGGGTGCACCACAGAGACTGCCATCCCAAACGCCAATCTTTCAGTCACATGATCCGAACAATAGAGAGAGTTACATTAGTCATAACAATCAGAGACAAAATCAAGATCAAAGAAACAACAGTCCCTACGAGACATTGGGGGCACAGAGCAGGTTTCATCCCATTACCATGGTATATGGTAATCAGGACAGACCATGATATGTGGATTTTTTTATTGAAACTGGAAATCAACATATGGGACAGTTCCCACAAAATGAAAGACAAAACATGAACAATGCCCTGCGCCACTATAATCAATCACCACCACCAGTGGATCACATCCAAAGAATGATCACACCACGTTCCCCATCTTCCAGGAATCAAGAGTTCAGAAACAACTCCAATAGAAATCAATCTCCTGAGAGATACCAGAAGAGGGTTAACCAGGGTGAAAGTAACCAGTACCAGCCTAAGCCACAAAGAGAGTATTCTAGGGCGATGGACAGATTTCATTGCCTTGAGGCCCAAGTTTAGATACTGTCTGAACAAATAGGAAAGCTCTGTGCAGTTCAAAACCTATACAATACAATTCCTGCAAGGATAAAGAAACAAAATTCCATGAACCAGTTTTGTGTAACGGTTTTGAATTGCTTGCTGATTTAAACACAATCATGACCACAAATGAGAATAAGGCAGGGGATATAACTGCACCTAAAAAGGAAGTTTGGTTTAATTTAGCGTTAAATAAAACTATCGAAGTGTGTGCAAATGAAAAGGAGAACAGAGAAAATACACAAGAACTTCCAAAAGAGCAGAGAGACAGATTAAAAAAAGACATCATATGCAATGATAAAACAACTAATGAAGAAGTAGGTTTGACTGTGAAGACATCCTCCCCAGGTACTCAAAATGCCTATAAAATGCAAAAAAGGAAAAATGAGTATTGAAGAGGAGGGTACAGGCCAGTCACTTGAAGAGTACTTTGAGCCACATATATTTCAAGAGGCTAAAAAGACTGATACTGTGCCAGATTCAAAAAGGTGCTCAGAGTCAGAAAATGACAAGCTACCATGTGAGGTTTATGAGCATGTTCAGTTGAAGAACTGCAGTGTGAATGCTGTTGGTCCCCGAACAGAGGGGCGAACAGTGGCTACACTCCAGATGACTTCTGAATGTGACAAGACAGACCAAGATTCCTGAGATGAAATGGGCAAAAAGGAGGGAAAGATATCCTTTCACTCCCTGTGCTTGGCAAAAAGTGAGAAGGGCTTGAGAAAGGTGAGTCCTGAAATCAGCAGAAATTCACACTTTCTGTGTGTGTTGGAAGAAGTTGAGGACAGGTATTATGCTCCCATTACTGTGGAAGAGAAGTGCAATACGTTTCCAATGATTGACACAGGTGCACAGGCCACGATCATGTCCAAGCAGTTGGTAAAAAGTATCAATGAAGGGAGATCCCCACAAAATCAGATCAGAGTGAGACAAAATGAAGGCCCAGTACATAATTTCAATGGTGAGGAGGAACCTATCGAAGGTGTCACTGAGGTTGATATAAAGATAGGAAAACACAGAATGAGACAGGAAGTATTGATCACTTCGGTGAAATTCCATTCTTGATGGGAACAGACTGCCTTAAGGTTGTTGCCACTCATTGATGGAGTAAATGGTGTTCTGTGGTCTCTAACAAAAAAATTATTAAGGCCTAAGAAAATAAAGTCACAAAACAGCAGTGTAAACACATGCCATACCGTTGCTAAATCAAATGATGCTGTTCAGGTATAGCTTCAAAATGGTTTGTGCCTACTGTCACTGTCATCCTGATGTGTCAGGGTGAAATGCAAAGTGAAAAAGAGTAACAATCCATGGGGATTTATTTGGATCCTAAAAAAAAAAACTGCAGACTGAAATAGATGAACATACATTGCGCTTTTACTTAAAAGAAGGGAAGTGCAAGCAGAGTACTATCCCTGAAGTGACCACAGAAAAACATATTACCACCCTTTCTGAAATACACATGGGAGATGAGCAGCCATGGATCTATATTGGTATAAATGGTCATTCTGAAATGATAAAAGCCACGTTAGCACTTCAACAGGAAAGGAGTTTTTATTAATGAGAAACTGTTCCAACGAATAATTGAAAGGGAGGAGAGTTAACTTGCCACAATTCACCTTTTCACAATTCACCTCCTCATAGTTTATAAAACTCTGGTGGGGTGGAGTAAGGAGTCAAATCAAAGGGGTGGCATGTTTCAACAAGTTTTATTTTTAGAAATTAGGAAACAATCCTACTTCTCCCTATCTCTAAAGGGTTATCCCTCCCTAAACCAATATCAACTTGGTTGATTGTTATCAGGATGTTTGTCCAAATCAAATGTGTCTGTCCTCTGTCCAAAAACCTACTTTAACCCTACCACTAGCCTACAAGAGGATTCACCATCCAAATGAAAGTAATACCAGGATAATGACTCCCTTCTCTTGGTGAACTGGCTCAGTCTTTATCTCTTTTCCAACAAACCTTTACTTGGGTTTCTGATTCAACAAATAGAGTGTTGTCAGGAGAATGGCTCCCTTCCCCTAACCCACCTGGCACAGCCTTGAGGGGTGTTTGAGATATTCCTTGGTAATAGTCCTGAAAAGTATCTTTACATTTTGACAAGGACTCCTAAAAGCTTGCTTTACAGTTCCAGCAATTCTTCCCTTTCCTATGACATTAAGAAGATTATCTCCAGATAGTTCTTATTGTCTAGTATCCTCTTTAATCTAAGCTGAATTATCACTGGACAAGGTAGATTGCTCCAGATGCTCTCTCGAGTCTCAGACTTTTAGATATTACTACTGTGATGAGGGAGATGAATCTCAAGGCTTGCTTGGCTCTTGGTTCTCTGGGTTTCACCATTGTGATGAGGGTGATTACTCCTGAGGCTTTCCTGATTCTTGAGCTGCTCCAAGCCCCTACCGGATACCCCGCTACTCCCATTACCTGCTACGTGTCGGGAGTACATCGCTGGTTCTTTGCTGGGGTGATGGGCTCACTCCTGCAGCTTCAGCACTTCTTGTTTTCTTCACTACACACCCTGCTTTATTGTTGCGGCTCCACAGAGACTTGGGCCACATGATTCCTGTGCAGTTGCAGGACCTCACGGTCCTCCTCCTGAAGGACATGCCATCGCTGGCTTCTCTCTTCCTCTCCCACCAGTCAGGAGCTTGGCTTCAACCGCAGTGCTCCGTCGACCGTCTCTGAATATATGATAATGATATCATATATCACCACCAGATCTTCACCTTCATGAATCCCCTCTTCAATGCCACCACCCTCCTCTTTCTCAACATCACGACAAACCTCTTGCTGAACGCAAACCTCATCTTTGTTATCACCAACCTTGTTCCCTGCTGCCCTGCCTACCGGGTCTACATCCAGGACAGGCCCATCCTGTCCTTACCCAGTCGCTTTGTCGACTACCCTTTCCCAGTTCTCCCTTGCTCTGCCTCCAGTGGCATATTTAGGCTTTCTGCTGCCCTATGCCCAAATAGGTGCATACGCCCCCTGCAACTTTACTCTACCCCTGCCAGAATCTGCACCTTCACCAGATACTGCCTCTTCAATAAACTCTGTCCCTGTTGTCCAAACTACACCCTTTCCAGCCCATTTTGTCCCCCATTTTGGCTCCATAACATTATAAGGACCCCCTTTCTGAAGTGGGTGGAAGTATTGGAGGTGAGATGTCATTGTCATGCTTTTGAGCAACAAAAGCTTTGATAATCTCTCATTGTGGGGTCAACATGTGCTCCAGTGCCATTGCGAGCATTTCTTAAAAGACTGCCACTTTTCTAATTTACGAAAGTTTTCTTAAAATTTCATTAGACTAGAAAAGTGGTGCTGCAGTCTAAAAAATGCTGTTTCTATAAAGTGAAAAAGTGTGCAGTTCAGTTTAATGGCACCTCAAAGCTGCCGTATTTAACTCCTTTTTTGATGTGCTAAACCAGTGCTGATGCGAGGAGAAAAGCCTCCATGTGGCTGCCCTGCATTCCTGAAGATTGCTAGGGCTGTTGTCAGGCAATACATCAGGCTCATGCAAAATCCACGGCTTTCATGTCCTTGCACTGTGTACTTTCTTTATCAGAATATGGTATGTGTAAGAGAAGTGTTCCTCCTTCATGGAAGAACACTTTCCTACATTTGCACACACCTCAGAATCGGCCCCTCATTCTTTCTTGTAAACCCACACCCATGCCTTACCAAATGGGGTCTGAACAGGGGAGCTCAGGGGTTTAGAGCCATAGATGGAAGGGCTTGCTGACAGAACCCTGTAGCAGGGTCTCACAGTAGCAGGGAATCACAGTCCTCCCTTATAATACTTATAGACAAGTTGGGGTGTCGGCAGTGATGATGTTGTGCATGCAAAGTACATATAAATGATGTGAACGTCTTATAACAAGTATGAAGCCTTCAGGTGGTTTTCCTGGTCGTATGGTCACAAATGTAATAATTTAACCAATTTGGTTGCATGCAATTCTACACTTGTAGCATACATTTGAGACTATGTTAGTGCACAAATCTTGGTTGTAAAGCAAAGTTAACTTACTCCAGAAATCTGTGAGAAAACACAATGTACAAGGAACTGTTTCAAACCACAATACAAATGGCACACAGCACAGTCGTGGGAAAAGCATGTAGAGCAAAGTGATTCACCGTCTGTAAATGATGTGGGATATGGAAAGAGGGCATGATAAAGCAGGAGGGGGGCATGCTCTTGGTTGGGTCCAGGGCAACATAAAACCTAAGTACATCACTAAAACATACAACTGGATGTTGACTCAGAGTGGTTAGGCTTTGCAATGCCTTCCCAGACCCCATGGGTGTTAGTTTTGGTGTAATTTGTTCTTTAAAGTGGTTGGGTGTTGGAACCATATGCAGCACTCAGAATGGTCCTTTGGGCAGATCATTGAGGTACGTTTCTTTTCCCGGCACCCCACTGTGTTTAATGAGCATACTTTGTTATTAGGAGGATCATGCTTTGAGATGCCTTCTGCAATACTGGAAAGCAAGTGTTTTAGTGCGATTACTCTTCCCGGTGGCAAGGGTTGTCACCATCGACAATTTGAATAAGTGCATTTTGGATTGCGTTTATGTTTGGATAAATGTACTGGGTCTATTAGGTAACCAGGTGGTCAGGCAGGTGGAAAGGTGCCTTTGGATGAGTGAGTTCTAAAGTTGGCAAAGAAGGTTTGTGGAGCTAGGTGTGCAGGTGAGGTGGGAGATGCTGGTGCTTGTATGGAATTGGAAGGAAAGGGGGCCAGGTATGGTGGTGCAGGGTACTGCGTGTGATGTTTTAGGGCGAATTCTCAGAAATGTGCTAATTCCCTTCACCTTAGAGACCCCCAGCAACTTTGCTGGATTTTAAGGCCTTGATTTATTTACCTGGAAAGAGTGTGAGCCTTTTTTTCCCACTCTTTCATGTTTTTTGATGTGTGTTTTACATTTGTGTTCTCGGATTATGGAGTTTTAGATAACTCCATAAGGCATCATCTTTTCATGTGTGTTACACAGCACCTTTAGTGCAGTGACACAGGGATGTCTGTTAGACTTCCCAAAGGTATAAATACCTTCTCTGGGATAAACTACTGTTTCCCAGAGAATGTAAAGTGAAATTGACTTCCAGTCTTAAGAGCTCCTGACTACAGCCAAACCTTAATTGTGCAAACAGATGCTTCCAAAACAGGAATAGGTGCAGTTCTGAGTCAGCTGAATGAGAAAGGTAGGGAGCACCCCATCTTCTTCATCAGCAGAAAGCTAAAGGAACCAGAAACAAGGTGGGCAACCATTGAAAGACAATGTTTGCTCTTGTGTGGTCACCGAAGAAGTTTAGACCATACTTGTATGGATCTGCTTTTGTGATTCAGTCAGCCTACAGGGATTTGATTTTACCATTGAACACAGGTCAGGGTGTAATCACCAAAATACTGATGGTCTCTCCAGAATGTTTGACTGACTGGAGTAAGGAGATTCGTCCAGGGGTGGATTAAATCCTCCTGTCCCTTAGTCTGGGCGGGACGAGTGTTAGGGAGAATTCTCAGAAATGTGCTAATTCCTTTCACCTTAGAGACCCCAGCCACTTTGCTGGATTTTAAGGACTTGATTCTTTTACCTGGAAAGAGTGTGAGCCTTTTGTTCCCATTCTTTCATGTGTTTTGATGAGTGTTTTACATTTGTGTTCTCGGATTATGGAGTTTTAGATAACTCCATAAGGCATCATCTTTTCATGTGTGTTACACAGCACCCAAAGTACAGAGACACAGGGATGTTCTTTAGACTTCCCAAAGGTTTAAATTCCTTCTATGGGATAAACTTCTGTTTCCCAGAGAATGTAAAGTGAAATTGACTTCACTAGTCTTTTCGAAATTCATAGACCCAGCACACACCATCTTACAATGGAGGCTGGAGGGGTTACATAGTATCACCTTTGTCTAAACACTCATGTAGCAGTCAAATGCTACCCTTTCCCATTGAAAAGGCTGGTGGTAGTGGTTTTACAATGAACTACCATGATTTTCCGCGACCGCGAACACCGGTAGCTAAAAACCATGGGAGCCATGTTTTTCAAGATGGCGCCTTAAGACCCTTTGTTTAAACAGGGCCCAGTCTTCTTTTTTAGCCATTTCTTTTTGGAAAGGTCCTTCTAGTGTTTGTCTCTGCGCGCCAAACCAGGTTCAGTCCCTTTGTTTGTGTGCCTTTGGCGGGCTTCAGGACTGTAGACTGCCCTTGGCATCTGAGTGTCTGGGGTGGACAGGAAGTGAGGGAGTTGCCCGAAACTCCCTGTGCTTAGTCTCCTAGGAGACCCAAATGCACTCTGGCGTGAGTGGCTGGCTGACTGTCCGGCAATGACAGCCACCCTGCTGGGTGAGTGACAGCTAGGCTGGAATAAAAGGGAGAAAACTGTTTAAAAGGTGAGTCTCCACGACTGGAAGGCAGAATCGACCACTGGAACGAAAGAACTGAAGACGAGCTGGTAGAGGACAGCTGCTGCAACCAGCGGACCGTTGGTTTGCCCGGTGAAGCCTTGCTGCAGGTCGAATTGCCAACCTCCATTCAACAGAGAAGCTCCTTCAAGGACGGCTTCTTCCTTTGAGTTGGTTGGACCAATCAACTCATAAGACACCTGTATACCATTCTCAATGATGGTTGTGTTTAACCAGGGAGAGGGACACCAGTTTGTGTACTTGAATCTACAGCTACTGGAACTGAAGTGACTCCATTTTGTTTGCTTTCTTCAACGATCTCATGCAGTGCAGGAGTCCCCCGATCTCCTCCCTCTTGTCCGCACGACTGAGGCTCAGGAACAACGAGATCTGCAGGAACTGCCAGGAACCACGTCTTCAGCAACATTTGTTTTCTTCTCAAAAAGGTACTGTGCCAACCCGATTGAGAGAACTCCACTCTTGCGGAGAAAGTTTGTGAAACTTTCCCAGCTTGCAGGCCTAATCAGCTTGTGACCCCACAAATGATTCTTTTTCACCTAAACTACTTCTCAGAATTTTTGCAAAGACTTTACCGTTTGATACCAGAACTGCTCTTTCCTATCCAGAACACTAGCCCATTGACTTTGGCCTGGCCTATTGACTGGAATCGAACTATTCTGGTGAACTGAAACTATTTGCACTGCCTAGAAAGTATATATAATCTATTCTACTTGTTTTCCTTTTTGCTCACTGCTAAGTAACTGAACTGCCATTTGGCTCCTTTTCCAAGGGAGCTCAAACTGTCTCAAAAACTTAGAGTTTTGTATTGAAGTGTATTGGTCTATAATATTAAGTTGTCTTCCTCTAGTGAAATGTTTTATAAATGATTGTGTAAATAAATTAATTACCTTTTACCAAGAAACCTTGAGTATAAGTGTCTACTTGAACCACTGTGATTGAAAGTCCTTTGTGTAACTACTTGTACTGCTCACATTCACTCTTGAGATAAGCCTGGCTGCTCAGCTCGCTACCGACAAACTGTGTTGTACAGACTTATGCCAAAGGTTGGTCTTGCTTACACCTGTAGTCCTAATTGTGTGTGGTGGTCCCAGAGCGTATTGCATGCAATTCTGCCTAACATGATGAAATTGGTAGCGTGATTGGATAGGCAGAAGCTGTCATCATAAGTGGTTGAAAATAGCTTGTGAATCAGGCTGTGAAAGTGGACTAGACCATGCACCATGATGTGACAGAATTTCCCAGAGCTTTCCTTATGAATCAACTAAAAATAAATACATGTGTTATGCTGTCTGAATTAGCTGAGAAGGGTCAATGTGGGTGAGTATGGGTAGGAGGTGAGAGACCGAGATGAGATGTGGGTGTACAAGTGATGGATGTGGTGGAGTGATGTGGCACGCAGGATAAGTCAGTTGAAAGTGTTATGACTTTAAGCGGTCTAGCCGTGATAGGAGGTTCATGGTGTGTGTGTATTTGTGGGTTAAATGGCTAGGGGGTGGTGCTATTGTGCACAGAGGTGGAATGGCCTATAGGGAACTCTGGAGATTTCCCAGTAGGCCTATATGATATGATATGGGTTTTATAACGCGCCTATACACAAATGTTTCAAGGTGCGACAAGGCAAGGGAGGGGTACAGAGGGAAGACAGAAACAACAATCTTACTAGGCCAAGTGACATTGAGATCGGGCAAGTGCAGGGGAGGTGGGGAAGGGGAAAAGTGCAAGGGTTAAGGGGGAGGGGAAGTGCAGTACATAGTATAAACAGTAATAAATAGAAACAATAAATAGCAACAATAAATAAAGTGCGGCCAGTTGGTGGCAGGTGCAAAGGTAAGTGCAGGCATCGGGTGTCAAGTGCCGGTAGGGGGCTGTAGGGATACAGAAAACAGCCCCAAAGTGCAAGGGTTGCCTGAGGGGCAGTGCAGGTGTGCAACTAGTGGGGAGGGCACCTGGGCCCAAGAACAGGGGGTAGCCAGGTGACCAGTGCAGTTTAAGCCAGAGGTTCATCAGGGGAGAGGAGGAGAGAAAGCAGAAGCAAAGAGGAGGGTCGTGAGGTGCTTCCGGAACCACAGATGTTTCTCCTCAATATTCAGAGAGGCAGGGAGGCTGTTCCAGAGGGAGGCCCCAGCCGAAGAAAGAGATTGACCACCAACTCGTTGCTTGGAGAAGCGACTGACCCTGAGGGAGTTGGAGGCGGATGAGCGAAGAGCTTGAGAAGGAAGATATTAAGGAAGAGAGAGTTGAAGATATTGAGGTTCCAGGCCCCAGAAGTATACACACTGGACCTCTTTTGCATCGTATTTCCAGATTTTCCTATAGGAAAATGGTTGGGCCTGTTGAAAATATGTAAAAAGGGGGCACTTTGAAAATTATTTTCAGGGCTCTTTTGTTCCCAGTCAACCCCTGGTTGTGCAGCTTCTGTTAGGGACTCAGGTTATGTGTGTACAGCGATGTGGGCCCAGAGGCTTACATAGATTTGCAGGCTAGCAAGTGAGGTTCATTTATAGGTACACTGTCTCTCTTCTATCCCGAACAATCATCCGCTCTCTTTCCCCAGGTTTCCTGCTGCCTTTTCTGCATCTTGAGACGAATCATTTGCAAAATAACCTAATCTTTCATTTCACTGAATAGTAGCAAACTGTTGTATTTGTTTTGAGAGGGATTCATCCCAGAATCTAAAAATGTATCCTGCATCCTCTTAAATGCATTGCGAATTTCCTAACGTTCCTGAAAACATTTCTAGGCCCCTTCCTGATTGATTGATTCATATTTTGGATTTTTTTTAACAAAATGGCCTCAACTCTTCGAGTGTTATTCCCTGTTCCATGCCCTTTTCCCCTTTAATCCTATCTTCAGTTGGTAATATAGGCTGCACCTTACGATCCTTTCCTTCACTGAAATTCACCCCATTTATAGTCGGATACCCATCATGCAGATGGTTGATCAGACCATTAAATGAAATGTGTCGTTGTTGAAGTAAAATGCTGATCAAGTTGTGTTTTACCAGTGCACCCTGCATTCCCGCCTACAGGAGGAGTTGTGTCTGCAGGTGAGCATCATATTACTGTATTTAGCTTTGTAAGTATTTATGCCAGGGGCAGCAGGTGAATTATTTTAATTGGAGGGGATTAAATATTTACCACAAATATAAGTGGGCGTCCGAGCATAGCGAGGGAGACCAAACCAACCAAGGATCTTTCCTGGGTGTTCTTCCCCGAGAAACTGTATTGAATAATTGATTAAAATGGTACATTATAGAGCACACGTTCTGTGAAAAAGCTGGTGACAAGTCAGACAGTTCACTGTCGGTCTTGGAAGGTAGCGCATGAAAAAATCCAATAGATGCACGTCACCAACAGCGCACAGGAGCCTTTCCCAGCACATTTCCATGATGTCTTTCCCGACAATATGCTAATATAAAAATCATTTTCACGCTGGCTGTGGCCATAGATGTCCATGCTGGCTGCAACTATACATACTAGTATTTCCATATGTTTGCTTTGTGCATAATGCTAGTTATGATACTATAAGAAAACATATCCAAGCTGGCTCTACGAATATATGCCAGTACCTGCTCAAAGAACATACTTCTGTTGGCTTTGCCATTAAAAATGTCATGTCAGAGTAAAAAAAACCTGTCCGACACATAATAACAATTATCATGTTTGCTTTATTGTAGCATCCCAGTTAAAATGTCATGCCACAGTAAGAAATGGCAGACTGGCTGCACATAAATGCCAGTCCAACCACTTAATCACATGGCACATGTGTAGTAACATGTCTTTCTCTCGCATGACATTTTTTACCAGGAATCTGTGACAGATGCCTAGTAAATAAAATTGGGCCACAGTAGGAAAAGGCTAGACAGGCTGCCCCAAAATAACAGTATGGCCAGATAATAACACATATAATGCTGGCTTTATCATAGATCCCTAGTAAAAAAATATCATGCCACAGTAAGAAATGGCCAGACTGCCTATGCCAAAATATCAGTTTAGCCATTTAATAGCACTTATCATGCATGATAAATGTTATTACATGGCCAGACTGGACTGCATTGCTGCAGCCACTTTGGTGACGTTTTCTGACTCTGGCATGAAATTCTTACAGGGCATCATGGTTAAAGCAAACATGATAAGTGTTATTATATGACTAGACTGGCTTACATTGATGCAGCCAGTCTGATTATGTTTTATGACTGACCTGTTATGTTTAATTTGGTATCAAGGGTAAAGAAAGCATAATAAGCGAACATTGCTTGATTTATTTGTTTATTTGTTCATTTTAATATTTATGAAGTGCCACGCACCCGAAGGCCTCCCAGTGCAACATAAAACATACAGGAAGAAAACAAACACAAGCCAAACTTACAGAGCAGTTCATCTAGCAGCAAAAGCCAACAAAGCCAGATCAAACAAAAAACCTAAACACATTTTTCAGACAAAAGCACAACAACATACATACATAAGAATTCCATAATGTGCTAGAGGTCCTACCTAAATGTAATGCCCAGTAAAAAATTGGATCATATGAAAATAGAGAATGCAATAATTTCAAGGGTAAAAATACCAACATTGAAAACACCAATTTTACCACATATATATATATATGTGGGGGGGGGATTAAGTACATATAAAAGGTGAAGCTGTATTGGAGGTGTGAAGGGGGACACCACCCACATATATATATATATATATATGTATGTATGGTAAAAAGGGTTAAAGCAAAGTGCCATTACAGAGTCAGAAAACATACCCAAACCCAAAACTGGCTGCAGCAACGTAGGATAGTCTAGCCACATAACAACTCAAAACCATGTTTGCTTTAACCATAAAGGCCAGCAAGATATGCCAATTTAAGAAGCAGCCATGCAAACATGAAATGTGTTGTGACATGGCTAGACTGTACTGCATTGCTGCATCCAGTTTGGTCACATTCATGCCTCTGGTCATCATCGTTAAAGCAAACATAATACCAAACATTCATGCCCAGAAAAAATGCACCCCTACCCCTCGATTCCCCAATCACAGGTACACTCACAAGGCCTCTGAATAACCCCCAAATCAAAGGCCCGCCCACCAGCATGATCCTCTGATTTTGGGACACCCCCTACTCTGAGCCCCCAAATCAGAGTCCCGCTCACTGTGCTGGTGAGTGGACCCCTGATTTGGGGTCCCGTAGAGGGTGCATTTTTCACACATTTATTCAAATCCATTCACACACCAATACACATTCACTCACACACCCATAAACATTAACATTGACAACAAGTATAACTCTTTTACCTTCATACCCATAACATACACTATTTTATTAACACATGCACCCACAGAGCATACACTATTTCATTCACGCTCACTCCCAAACACATACTCATTCCTAAACACAGAGCCAGACACACATTGACAAACACATTTTCTTGTTTTACTTTTAACCCCAGTTCAGAATCAGAGAGAGATGCCTGGGTCATGCACATGTGTGCAGGAGCCGGGGCACCCCCTGGAGTATGCACAAGCAGCTCTGAATGGGCACAGAGGCATAGGAGATAACCCTTGCACATTCAGAGCTGCAGTACCACTGCCTGCATCTCCAATGGGCCATGCAACGGTGGGGTAGCAAAATGTCCCTGGTCTTGCATGACTCATTGGTCCTGCATGCTGGTGTATGAAATGTCAAAGGGAAAATCCTGTTGATCATTCAAGCCAGCACAGGAGCGCCCCATCACACCTGCACTGCTCCCTGGCAAACCCTGCACATGGAGACTATTTTCTGTATCCCTACAGGCCCCCTACCAGCACTTATGTCTGTACTTACCTTGCACTTGCCACCAGCTGGCCGTTCTTTTTATTTATCTGATTTATTCTACTATCCCATGTCCTGCACTTTCCCCTCCCCATTCCCCCCACACTTTTCCCTTTCCCCCTTCCCATGCACTTGCACGATCCTAATGACACCTGGCCTAGTAAGATCATTGTCTGTCTTCCCTCTGTCCCCCCTCCCTTGTCGCGCCTTGAAACACCTGTGTATAGGTGCGTTATAAATGCCATATCATATCAGCTGTGTTTTGCAGCTGAAGGAGTGTTTAGTGTTTTCAGCGGGCTGGCTGAACTGCTCATCCAAAATGGGTGGGTAGATGTAGCTTCGCCCATTATGGACAAGCCTCCCATGCTTTCGGCAGGTCAGTACAACAACTGTTTGTCACTGTGTTCTCAAAGCTGAGACCAAATTCTCAAAGAAGACATTTAAAGGGTTGTATTGAATCTT
Organism: Ambystoma mexicanum; assembly: GCF_040938575.1. NCBI lineage: Eukaryota > Metazoa > Chordata > Amphibia > Caudata > Ambystomatidae > Ambystoma > Ambystoma mexicanum. Next base: position 368,256,599 of record NC_090934.1, read on the forward strand.
TGGTGCACTCTAGAATGGAACGTGTCAGGATGAGGGCAAACATAACAAGTATGGTGTCAGGATGTCAGGATTGTATTTTTGATAATAAAATAAAGTGTCAGCAGTATAACTCCAATAGTCTGGGTCTAACGTGAGAGAGATGCCAGTGAGTTTCACAATCATGGCTTCAAAGGAACAGGTTTGCCCCGATTGCTTCAAAAGGGATCTCGAACAAAAACATTCTACTTGTTCCTAAATCCAACAAATCCCAGTGTCCGGTGATGAGGGCATATCAAAGGTTCCAAGTCTTTCCTGTATCAAAACAAATGAAGTGTCCAGAAACACTTTCCTCCTCAAGGACAGAGGTCGAAGTGGGCGGGAGCGGTCGGGAGCGGTGCTCCTATACTTTCCATTTTTCAGTTTCACTGTTCCTATACTTTTATTTTAAAAATAAAGCGTTCTGGAACGGTTTAGTTTTAAAATATAAGTGTAGGAAGAAGTTGAAGCTTGCACTTCAGTGCACTGCACTGAACATTCCCTTAAATAATAGGTGTGTTTGTTTGGGGGTTTGGATTGTGTGTGGGACGGGGCACAGCGATGGGGTTTGTGGAGAGCGGGGCAGACCGGCATTGAAGATAGCTCCACTACTTCTTTTCGTACACTTCGACCACTGCTCAAGGAGGGCACCTATTCCTCTTTCAGGTCTTCCAAGGAAAGTATGCTTGGTCCTCCTACCTTCTTCTTAGGCTGTGGAGCTTCCCTGTCCAATGACCCCTGTCCCCCAGGCAGATTAACATTTCTGGGGCCTTTTTGACTGCTGCCTCCTTGATGTTCTCCTTGAGGTTCCATCCAGGTAGTGTACTGGGTGACTCATATAAAGTCCATTGTAGCATTGGTGTTTACAAGATGATCTGGTGCACCTTTCAAGGCTTGGCAGAGAAGCATGGCCCTACTCTCAACGTACACTCCCTTTCACCTCAATGTCCTCTCTCTGGCATGTCTCCATCCTAGAAAGCCTTGGGACACCTCCCTGCTCCTTGGCACAATGTTACAATTTCATTCTTAAGACCACTCACCTCTGCATTCTCCCTGGGAACAACCTGGTCATCTGGAACATCCCATTTCTCTCTGCCTAGATGGGTGGTCTCCCCTTCTCCCCCTTTCCTATGATGGTCTGACTCTATGCCCCCTCTTTTCTCTTTATTCTCTTGTCAGCAATTCTCTATCCTCTGATGGTATCATCTTTTCTCCATGTAACGCTCACTTATGTAACCATTTATTGAGAAGCCACCCTCTACACAGAGAGTTCCTTCCCTCCCCACTCACGTGGTTATGCAACAAACAGTTTAACAGATTCTTTTTTTAGCCCTATCTCAGACATATATAATGCCACTTGGATCCCTCTAAATCAAAAGTAATATAAATTAGCATGAAAATGTCCAAAACCACTTTATCTGTGGCTCAACTTCTCTCAGCATAAATAAATCACAAAAATGTCAATCACAATTCTTCACTTTCTGCAAATTTCACTTCTCAAAATAATTACACTGATCAATGACAAAGGCACTCATGTAATGTTGTGTGATTTTTATTTTCCTGCAAACTTAAAAGGCTAACAGTAGGACTTCAAGATTGGTAATTATTATTTCACCCACAAGTTTGGTTTAAAATAAACACAGGGGGATTTATCGGTTTGTTTTTCAGACCTCCCCCTGCTTTGGTCTATGTTGGGAAGTTAGACAGAAAAATTGGAATGCTTTTGGGAATTTTGGATTTCAGACCCCCCCCCTTACTGAAAGGCCTGTGTTGGGGAGCTGGATAAAAAGGTTGGGCTGATTTAAGAACAAAGATACCCCTCTTCCTTAAAAAAGTCAGGGTCAGCAGGACAACAAGGATTACCCAATTCATTTATAGGCTATAGTTTAGTAGGAAGTGAACTTTGTTAATTTCGATTTTTAACAAAATTCCCCCGTAGCATTCTGCCAAATGGGGAATTAATTAAATTAATATTTTTGGTTAAATAGGCTAAGGATCTACACAGTTTTTCCCCAAAACCACTATAAAGGGAAATAATTCACGGCAAGCATACAACCCCACCTTTTGGTTTCCCAGGGCTCAGTTCTACTTACATAGCAAGTTTAAGGTTCAGGAAAGCCAGCTGCACCTCAGGACACTCTGGAAAGATAGGGCAGGGGTATGGTCACTCCACTCTCAAAGATGGCCTCCCTCTCTCCACTATAGGACCCAGTCATCTTTGAGGCCTTCCCAGAAATAGAAAGCTCCACCCAGATGCACTCTCAGCAATTTCCTCTAGTGTCTCCTTACAGCTGTCAGATGGTAAGTATCAGCAGCCTTCCTGATGGTCTGTCACTTCTCTCTGTCTGTCTCTGTGTGTTTCCTTTTTCTGTATGTCCATTCTGTGTGTGTGTGCAGTCCCTCTTATATAGCAGTGATGACACCACCAATTTTACAATCTTGGGGAAGTACCATGCAATAATCTCGGCCACTAGGATTGGACAGTTACCCTTCTCTCTCCTCCCAAACCAAGCCCCCAAGTCAGAATTGGTTTAGGGTTCTGGGGCAACATATGGCAATTCACATTTGTAATCGCCCCTTTATTCTCCTTTCAACTTTTTAGCAAAATCTAGTTATATATCACAACTTCATAATTCTACTAGCAACTGCCATACTAAACATATTTTCTGATTCAGCTAATCAAGGAGAATTAGATTGGCCAAACACCAAATTAGTACCACGTAGCACAGCTATGTGGCACCTTTCTGCCATTTCCATATTCCATAAAAAGCACAACAGTTATGAATATGTAAGTTATTAAGCATGTTCCTAATTTCATTTTCCACATGCTCACTAACTCTCTCATTTGGAGCATGTTCAGATCAGACAGAAACCTAGTTTAAGTAGACATTACAGTTCCCAGAGTCACAGGTAGATACATTTTACATCCCCCAATTCGCCTGGAAATTACATAAATCTATGGTACAAAAATTAAATCAATCCACCTTATGATGGCTGAGAAAATGGCCTAAATGATAATAGTCCTTTGAAATTAATTGCGAATCTTCATGTGGGAAAAATTGCCCTTTTCTGCCTTCCGGCCACTTGTTTTCACTGGGTCAGCCTGTACCTTTATCAGTCTACTTTGTGTTGGAAGCTTGCTCTTTGAAGTGGGTGCCCCCATTTTCACAAATTCTCACACATATTAGTCAAGCTCCAGTCCAGGGTGACCTTTTCTTGAAGTCAGTGCTTTCAGAGCCAGCAGGTCTGGAGAACACTGAATTTAAACGCCTTTAGCAGTACATTTATTTGTGGTTGGTCATTAAATAGGAGATGTGACATCCACGCTGGGAATGGGAGTTTTCCTTGTGAAGTTTTGCTCACAGCCAGGAAAGGGTATTATGCCTTGGGCTGATATTTTCTCATGAAGACAAAGTGGCTCTTCAAATGCCACTGGAGTTTTGTGGGTGAAACATAATATACTTTGCTCTTTGTCAACCCACGCATCATGTTTTGTTTACCTGACATTTGTCTGTGAGCAGTGATATTTTTTTCATTTTAACTTTTTCAAACTGTTTTTATTTGCCATTTCTTCTTTTTGTAAATTTTAAAAATCCTGTTTTCCATTTGACAGGGAATTCTGTTTTCTCATTCTTTTGTAAATTAAAATGCTGCTTATCGATTGGCATTGACAGGTAGGCCCCTTTCCACATGGCTCTTTAATTTTACTTGTAAAACAAAAACAAAGGACAGGCCGTTTTTGTTTCATTGTTTAAAATCCTGCCATTCATGTGAAAGGGACTTCTATTGGGGCATTTAAATGCAAACCACACTTAACAGTCTTATCTTATCTTGTCTCCGCTCCACAACAATAATCTCCTCCTAGACATTCAACCTTTGCCTTCTCCCTAAAACAACTGTCTAATAAAATCTCCTACAACTCTCCTCTCTCATCCATTCTCTTCCAGTTAATATTTCTTGTACCCTTCCTATGTCTAACAGTATCTCCTTCCTTTCTCAATCAATATCGCTGTACTCTTTTAATCCAACTATATCGTCCACTAGTGCATTCCAAGGAATATCTCTTTCTGTCCAATATCTCTCTCCTTCCCATTTCAGGTGGGACCACTTGCTTGCCTCTCCAGGTGATGCCCCTCTTACTCTGCTCTCAAAGCAATCTTTCCCTCTGCCTCAAATAAACCAGGTTTCCCCATTCCATACTATCACTTCTCCTCTAAAACCAAAATATCTCTCTCCAAAACAATCTCTCCCTTCACTCTAGCCCACGCTTCTCCCTCCTTACCATGCACCATTCCTGACATCTGCTATCGTGCCCTCCTCACTTGGGGTCTCCAGGACAGTAGTCTGCCAGAGTCTGCTGCATTTCACCTACCAGCCCTCCCAACGGTTGACACTAACTGACTGGGCTTTCTTTTTCAAGTCTGGTCTGCTCTCCCCTTGGGTGGTACTTGGGATATTGGTTGCACCTGGGCTGTGTGGGCTTAGCTGTTCTCTGATTGGGAAAAGTGCATAGATTCATGTGGTCTGAAATGGGGTTGTCCTAAGCGTATTTTAATTCCTGCTGCCAATTTGGGATATTTCGAACTGGCCTGCTATGTGTGTGGATCCCTTCCACCCTCCAGGAAGCTTTGTTTTCGTTTCCTGATTTACCCTGCTTTATTTTGCTTCCCTAGCTTGTTAATTAAAGTCAGAACATCCCCTGCTAAGCATGGCACATTGATACATTTTCATCATGGGAGAGTTGCATTTTTGTAACTGCTGAGATGTTCATAGAATTGCGAGAATGGACTTTGTTTGTCTTCCTTCTGTTGCATACAACTCAAGTCAATTTCACTTTATTTGCACATAAATTCGTCTCTACAGAGTGTATTTGCTCTGCACAAGCAGGATATATAATGGGAAATGTATTGCTGCTCGATAATGGCTTTCAATTATAGCAAGTTGCTTTCATTAAAGCGGAAAGTTTCCTTCCCTACCTAAGTAGCATTGGAAGACAGCATTCCATTTTTGAATCACCCCTCCAACAACCCAAGTATTTATCTGTGACTCCTTACCTTGCAATACTTCAAATCAATGTAAAGGAGCATGTGGAGGTGAAACACAAGTAACTCTAATGGATCCAAACGCTGGCATGGTTGCTTTCTGTACACCAATCCTGCTTTGGGACTTTGGGGATGAAAAACACCAGTTTTTTGGCTTCTGACAGCCATATCTCATCCCATCCTCATCACCCCTCACCTCCTCAGAGCTTGTTTGATAAGTTTGACAAGCGCAATGTTGTGTTTTTTAACATGTTTCTACCGCAATGTTCGTGGACAATGGTGGCTGTCCATGAATCCAACATGCCTATCATTTCCAAAAATCTAACGCACTTCACGCTTTTCACCATCCAATCAGTGGGTTCGTCCGATGTCCACGGACTTCACGTCGCCTTCTAGGCCAATCAGATGCCCGTCTGCAGACCGAAAAGGGAAGTGAGTCCGCGGACCGAACCCAGATATCGCTCATTTTTTGGAACCTGCGTTTTGCCCGTTTTTATAGAAAACTACTGGATGGATTTACATCAAATTTACAAAAGCACGCTTTCGGGACCAAGCTGCCAGTCCTGCCGCAAATATGGTGAAAATTCGTCGAGCGGTTTGGGCTGTAGGCATGAGCTACATTTTCTTTCCATTGCCTCTATGGAAAAAAAAAATGTTTTTGCCCCCCCTTGATTAAACCTCACCAAACTTTCAGACAGGCATTATACTTTTTTTGCAAAGTTTGGTAAGGATTCATCCAGCGGGAGCAAAGTTGTAAGCCGCCCAAAAATTGCTCTTCCTATGAATTGAGCAACTTAACCATAACTACATGGCCACTACCGCAGGCCGTGTAATGTATATATATTCACTGAAAAAACTTTAGTTAAAGTGTATTAAGTTGAGCAGATTTAACGCAACAAAACCCTTGAAATTCAGTCGCTGTCAGAAGTCATGACCATCTGAACTCAGCGTGTTCCCGTCGCAAAGCCCTTGAGCACATACATATTATAAAAAAGGGAGTCACAATGACAAACAAAATGGCATTACGGGCGGGCATAGCATTATGGGGGACATCAACAGGAACACGCTAAGTAAAGCTTGTTATGACTTTCCACATCCACTGAATTTCAAGGGTTTTGTTGTGTTAAATCTAACTACACTTTGACTAAAGTCTTTTCAGTGAATTTCAAGTTTTTTTTATACCATCATTTTTTTACTGGCCAGTATCCAAGGCCTTCAGCGTTGTCCACTCTACATGTTGCTCCAATATCTTTCTTTCTGACCAACTAGGTGGCCATGGGATTTAGCCATGGCCACTATACATGTTGGCCCTGCTCACTGTATCTTTTAAAACACTACCTTTCTTTCCTGCACACTAGCCATAGCCTTCACCCATGACCATTGCCCCTGCCCTTTGTCCATGGCCCAATTAGATGTTGCCCCAATAGCTTTCTTCTGGTCCCACTAGCCATGGCCTTTGGTCAAGGGTCTTTGGCCGTGGGCTCTCTACATATTGCTTAAATAGGTTTCCTAAACAGGCCCACTAGCCATGGGCTTTCATCATGGCCACACCACTAGGTTTCTTTTGGGCACACTAGTCATGGCCTTTCGCTGTGGCCCCTCTATATGTTACCCACTAGGATTCATTAGGTCGCACTAGCCATAGCCTTCGGACACACCCATTACCACCCACCTCTGCCCAATTTGTTTCTTATTTGGTCCAAATCTTCCATGCGGTTTTGAATGTACGGCTGTTCAAAAATTGCACTTTTTCTCTATGGGACAAGAAATGTGAGTAGGCTGAAAACAACATTTCTATGTTTTCTTAATATCTTTTCATTTTCTAACAAATCATTCCTAAAATTTCCAGTTTGGGGGCCCTTGACATACCCTTGGTTTAGAAAATATCCTCAAAATCCATCAAGCAAGTCAAAAATTAGCCTCTTTTTATTTTTTTTTTATTGTGTTTGATTCAAAATAGAAACTTTACAATTTTGTAACACATTTTTGTTTGTTTAAAGGAAGAAAACATAACAGTATAAATTCTCAATTAATTACATATTAAAAAGACAACAGAATATAAAATTACTTCAATTTACATTAATTCATTTTGTGCAGAAATCGCTTTCATTATCACCTTTAAAAAATTAGTCAGATTGATAAGTAACTTACAACTGTTCCCCCACATACACCTATTCCATAGGGTTAGTTTGGAGAATTCGGTATCAGAATACAAGTAGCTTCTTAGATGTCTATTTCTTACTTCATCAAAGTGTTTACAATAGATTACCAAATGTTTCAGTGATTCAATGACACCATATATTTGACAAAATCTGCAATCTGCACCTTGTGTATCAAACTTCACACCTTTATAAACCCAGCTCTGAATTTGCTCAAAAGTAGGAAATTGGTTCAAACGGAACCACATGTATAAATTCCTTTCTAAAAAATTAGGAAATTGGAACAAATACCTGGGTAAAACCCCCATTTAAATGGCGCATATTCTTTATACATCTTAAAATTACCAATTTGGTCAGATTGCCGACACCAAGCCAAGAGTTGGAATTTACGTTTGTTTGCAGGTAGACACAATAGAAAATCTTCTCTAGAAATATTTGTAATTTCTAAGATGTCATCCCTTTTCTTAATAAAGTTATCTAATTCCAATAAGGAACCATGTTCTATTATTTGACCAAGATCACCATAGAGTGAGTTCCTAGGTGGATCTAACATCTTTCTGTAGTTGTTCAAACGTCTCCAATTCCACTTAGCAGGCAATGGCAACAATCCTATTTCATGGAGAATAATTGCATTTGGAACTGATCTAGCAATACCCAGAACTTTTTTCCACATTTGCCCTTGAATCATGTCAAGAAAATCCTCCATATCGAACATACACAAATCAAGGATGTATAGTATACAAGGTTCCATCTTCAGCAAATAAAACTGAATGATTGGTATCAGAGAATAATTGCAATATTTCCTGAATAATATGCTCATTTGAGATAACAAGGGTTTAGTTCTTTCCCTTAACAGTTTAGACCACCATATCTTAGAATACAGATCAGTAATAGAGTAACCAAGATAACGCAATTCTTTAACCACCTTTAGTTTTTCCATACCAATTACCCAATCATACTTTTTGATATTTTTCATCCCATCCGCAAAAACCAAAATTTTAGATTTAGCCCAATTTATTTTCAAATTATGTTCCTCTGCAAAAAGATGAAATGCATCCAGCTTGTTCTGTAACCCAAACGGGGTTCTATCAAGGAACAATAAATCATCTGCGAAACTAATACAGTTCAGTTTGAGATGACCAAGTTTAGCCAGATAACATATTAACAGGGTAATTCATAGAATTTCGCAGAAAAGTGTCGCAAGCGGCTGGCGCAGAGTGTCCGCGTGCGATTGTCTGCGCCAGGCACGTGCGCTAAAACGGATTTCCGCGCACAGCGTATTCATGGATTTTAGGCTCCCAAACCAGCCGTGGCGCAGAGTATCGCAGCGACCCTGCAGCAGCGCCAGTAACGCCCCCAAGAACGCCCTTGCGCAAGGAAAAGCCATCAAAATCGCTAAATCATCGCAAAGGGCTGCGCTAACCCTGGACCAGTTTACAGGGCTGCCAAACAAGGAACGCAAAGCGGGTAACGTGCATATCAGGGGTACGCGTGAAGTTATACACGCGATTAGCCAGGGTACGTGTATTACAGGGGTACGCGGGAAGTTCTACACGCGATTGGCCAGGGTACGTGTATTACAGGGGTACGCGTGAAGTTTTACACGCGATTAGCCAGGGCACGTGTATCACAGGGGTACGCGGGAATTATCACACGCGATTTGGCTGGGTACGTGTATTACAGGGGTACACGGGAAGTTTTACACGCGATTCGGCTGGGTACGTGTATTACAGGGGTACACGGGAAGTTTTACACGCGATTCGGCTGGGTACGTGTATTACAGGGGTGCGCGGGAATTCTCACATGCGATTTGGCCAGGTACGTGTATTACAGGGGTGCGGGGGAATTATCACACGCGATTTGGCTTGGTACGTGTATTACAGGGGTGCGTGGGAAGTTACACACGCGATTAGGCTGGGTGGGTCCTCACAGGTGTTCCCTGTACACCCTCGACGGCCCCTGCAGGCAGCCCACAAAACAGGGGACTACCCTGCACACCTGCTCATGTCCCCCTGCACCCCCACCCCCCAGCAGTGCAGGGGCAGCCTCCACCAGGCCCCCACCCATGTCTCCCACCACCCCCACCCGCCAGCAGTGCAGGGGCACCCTCCACCAGGCCCCCACTCATGTCTCCCACCACCCCCACCCCCCAGCAGTGCAGGGGCAGCCTCCACCAGGCCCCCACTCATGTCTACCACCACCCCCACCCCCCAGCAGTGCAGGGGCACCCTCCACCAGGCCCCCACTCATGTCTCCCACCACCCCCACCCCCCAGCCACCAGGGGCACCCTCCACCAGGCCCCCACCCATGTCTCCCACCACCCCCACCCCCCAGCAGTGCAGGGGCAGCCTCCACCAGGCCCCCACTCATGTCCCCTATCACCCCCACCCCCCCGTCACCAGGGGCACCCTCCACCAGGCCCCCACTCATGTCTCCCACCACCCCCACCCCCAAGCCACCAGGGGCACCCTCCACCAGGCCCCCACCCATGTCTCCCACCACCCCCACCCCCCAGCCACCAGGGGCAGCCTCCACCAGGCCCCCACTCATGTCTACCACCACCCCCACCCCCCAGCAGTGCAGGGGCACCCTCCACCAGGCCCCCACTCATGTCTCCCACCACCCTCACCCCCCACCATCCAGGGGCACCCTCCACCAGGCCCCCACTCATGTCTCCCACCACCCCCACCCCCCCAGTCACCAGGGGCACCCTCCACCAGGCCCCCACTCATGTCTCCCACCACCCCCACCCCCCAGCAGTGCAGGGGCACCCTCCACCAGGCCCCCACTCATGTCTCCGACCACCCCCACCCCCCAGCAGTGCAGGGGCACCCTCCACCAGGCCCCCACTCATGTCTCCCACCACCCCCACCCCCCAGCAGTGCAGGGGCAGCCCCCACCAGGCCCCGACTCATGTCTCCCACCACCCCCACCACCCAGCCACCAGGGGCACCCTCCACCAGGCCCCCACTCATGTCTCCCACCACCCCCACCACCCCCAGTCACCAGGGGCACCCTCCACCAGGCCCCCACTCATGTCTCCCACCACCCCCACCCCCCACCATCCAGGGGCACCCTCCACCAGGCCCCCACTCATGTCTCCCACCCCCCCCACCCCCCAGTAGTGCAGTGGCAGCCCCCACCAGGCCCCCACTCATGTCTCCCACCACCCCCACCCCCCAGTCACCAAGGGCACCCTCCACAAGGCCCCCACTCATGTCTCCCACCACCCCCACCCCCCACCATCCAGGGGCACCCTCCACCAGGCCCCCACTCATGTCTCCCACCACCCCCACCCCCCACCATCCAGGGGCACCCTCCACCAGGCCCCCACTCATGTCTCCCACCATCCCCACCCCCCCAGTCACCAGGGGCACCCTCCACCAGGCCCCCACTCATGTCTCCCAGCGTGCTACGTGTATTTCAGGGGTTCGCGTGAAGTTTCTCACGCGATCGGGCCTGGGGGAGCGGGCTACGTGTATTTCAGGGGTTCGCGTGAAGTTTCTCACGCGATCGGGCCTGGGGGAGCGGGCTACGTGTATTCCAGGGGTGCGTGAGAAGTTCCACACGCGAATAGCCTGGGCGCGTGTATTTCAGGGGTGCGTGGGAAGTTCCACACGCGAATAGCCTGGGCGCGTGTATTTCAGGGGTGCGCGGGAAGTTCCACACGTGAATAGCCTGGGCGCGTGTATTTCAGGGGTGCGCGGGAAGTTCCACACGCGAATAGCCTGGGCGCGTGTATTTCAGGGGTGCGCGGGAAGTTTTACACACGATTTCAGCAGGGTACGTGTATTACAGGGGTGCGCGGGAATTATCACACGCGATTTGGCTTGGTATGTGTATTACAGGGGTGCGTGGGAAGTTACACACGCGATTAGGCTGGGTGGGTCCTCACAGGTGTTCCCTGTACACCCTCGACGGCCCCTGCAGGCAGCCCACAAAACAGGGGACTACCCTGCACACCTGCTCATGTCCCCCTGCACCCCCACCCCCCAGCAGTGCAGGGGCAGCCTCCACCAGGCCCCCACCCATGTCTCCCACCACCCCCACCCCCCAGCAGTGCAGGGGCACCCTCCACCAGGCCCCCACTCGTGTCTCCCACCACCCCCACCCCCCAGCAGTGCAGGGGCAGCCTCCAACAGGCCCCCACTCATGTCTACCACCACCCCCACCCCCCAGCAGTGCAGGGGCACCCTCCACCAGGCCCCCACTCATGTCTCCCACCACCCCCACCCCCCAGCCACCAGGGGCACCCTCCACCAGGCCCCCACCCATGTCTCCCACCACCCCCACCCCCCAGCAGTGCAGGGGCAGCCTCCACCAGGCCCCCACCCATGTCCCCTATCACCCCCATCCCCCTGCCACCAGGGGCACCCTCCACCAGGCCCCCACTCATGTCTCCCACCACCCCCACCCCCCAGCAGCCAGGGGCACCCTCCACCAGGCCCCCACCCATGTCTCCCACCACCCCCACCCCCCAGCCACCAGGGGCAGCCTCCCCAGGCCCCCACTCATGTCTACCACCACCCCCACCCTCCAGCAGTGCAGGGGCACCCTCCACCAGGCCCCCACTCATGTCTCCCACCACCCCCACCCCCCACCATCCAGGGGCACCCTCCACCAGCCCCCACTCATGTCTCCCACCACCCCCACCCCCCAGTCACCAGGGGCACCCTCCACCAGGCCCCCACTCATGTCTCCCACCACCCCCACCCCCCAGCAGTGCAGGGGCACCCTCCACCAGGCCCCCACTCATGTCTCTCACCACCCCCACCCCCCAGCAGTGCAGGGGCACCCTCCACCAGGCCCCCACTCATGTCTCCCACCCCCCCCACCCCCCAGCAGTGCAGGGCCAGCCCCCACCAGGCCCCCACTCATGTCTCCCACCACCCCCACCACCCAGCCACCAGGGGCACCCTCCACCAGGCCCCCACTCATGTCTCCCACCACCCCCACCCCCCAGTCACCAGGGGCACCCTCCACCAGGCCCCCACTCATGTCTCCCACCACCCCCACCCCCCACCATCCAGGGGCACCCTCCACCAGGCCCCCACTCATGTCTCCCACCACCCCCACCCCCCAGAGGTGCAGGGGCAGCCCCCACCAGGCCCCCACTCATGTCTCCCACCACCCCCACCCCCCCAGTCACCAAGGGCACCCTCCACAAGGCCCCCACTCATGTCTCCCACCACCCCCACCCCCCACCATCCAGGGGCACCCTCGACCAGGCCCCCACTCATGTCTCCCACCACCCCCACCCCCCACCATCCAGGGGCACCCTCCACCAGGCCCCCACTCATGTCTCCCACCACCCCCACCCCCCCCAGTCACCAGGGGCACCCTCCACCAGGCCCCCACTCATGTCTCCCAGCGTGCTACATGTATTTCAGGGGTTCGCGTGAAGTTTCTCACGCGATCGGGCCTGGGGGAGTGGGCTACGTGTATTTCAGGGATTCGCGTGAAGTTTCTCACGCGATCGGGCCTGGGGGAGCGGGCTACGTGTATTTCAGGGGTTCGCATGAAGTTTCTCACGCGATCGGGCCTGGGGGAGCGGGCTACGTGTATTTCAGGGGTTCGCGTGAAGTTTCTCACGCGATCGGGCCTGGGGGAGCGGGCTACGTGTATTCCAGGGGTGCGTGAGAAGTTCCACACGCGAATAGCCTGGGCGCGTGTATTTCAGGGGTGCGCGGGAAGTTCCACACGCGAATAGCCTCGGCGCGTGTATTTCAGGGGTGCGCGGGAAGTTCCACACGCGAATAGCCTGGGCGCGTTTATTTCAGGGGTGCGCGGGAAGTTCTACACGCGAATAGCCTGGGCGCGTGTATTTCAGGGGTGCGCGGGAAGTTTTACACGCGATTTCAGCAGGGTACGTGTATTTCAGGGGTGCCGGGGAGTCCTACATGTGATTTGACAGTGTGGGTCCTCCCAGGTGTTCCCTGTACACCCTCCACGGCCCCTGCAGGCAGCCCACACCACAGGGGACTACCCTGCATCCCTGGTCATGTCCCGCAGGCAGCCCACCCAACATGGGCATGCCCCCCAGCAAAGGCACATGTCTCCTTGAACTAATGAACACCAACTCATGTCCCCCACCACCCCCACCCCCCAGCACTGTGGGGCACCTGCCAGCAGGCCCCCACTCATGTCCAACTCATGTACCCCTGCACCCCCACCCCCAGCACTGTGGGGCACCTGCCAGCAGGCCCCCACCCATGTCCAACTCATGTCCCCCACCACCCCCACCCCCAGCACTGTGGGGCACCTGCCAGCAGGCCCCCACCCATGTCCAACTCATGTCCCCCACCACCCCCACCCCCCAGCACTGTGGGGCACCTGCCAGCAGGCCCCCACCCATGTCCAACTCATGTCCCCCACCACCCCCACCCCCCAGCACTGTGGGGCACCTGCCAGCAGCCCCCCACCCATGTCCAACTCATGTCCCCCACCACCCCCACCCCCCAGCACTGTGGGGCACCTGCCAGCAGGCCCCCACCCATGTCCAACTCATGTCCCCCACCACCCCCACCCCCCAGCACTGTGGGGCACCTGCCAGCAGGCCCTCGCCCATGTCCCATCCATGCCCCCCTGCACCTGGGTCCCAACAATCCCCAATCATGTCCGTAATGGCCATCCTCCCCTGCCAAAAGGCCCAACCAACTATCACATCCACCCACATATCAAAGGCAATTACATGTTACACACCCAATGTAAATAATGCAAATGAACACATGTCTGTCACACACAATGGCTGCAAGTGAATGTTAAAACACCCAACATGACATGCATGAAAGCAATGAGATGATACGACACATTGAAGGATGAAAATAAAAATGTATTGAAAATCAACTTAAATGGAAATGAAATTAGAAAAACCACAAAGCAAAACAACAAAAAGAAGATGAATGTCCATGAAAAAAATCCAAGAAATCAAAAAATCCATAGACTATTTACAAGACAATCCCGGGTCCATGAGCCCAACCAAATGAAACCTAACTATGTCAACTAACTAAAAACTGAACTATATACAAAAAAGTGGCGCATTGTCCAATCGCAACCAAATAAAAAAAAATAATTTAAAGGAAACCTACCACTAACTATATAACTATATACAATGGCAGCGGGCAAGTCCTGCGGCTCACTCTGTGATGTTGCCGGCCAGGGCATCATCGAACTCCATGTCGATGTCCTGGAGGCGGGACTCTGTCCTGGCCCCGAGGTCTCGCAGGGATAACCCCATGTTCACCTCAAACTCCCTGCGAGCTTCCTCGAGGCACTCAGCCCGCCTCAACGCCCGACGCATGGAGAACTCCGCCCTGACCATGGTGAGCCGCTCCTCTTCCGCCCGCTGCCGCTCCGCACCTATCCGCTGGACCAACTGCTCCCACACGGAAGACACTACCATCCCAGGGTTCTCCTGCCCTCCGGCCGATGCCTGCCCCTCTGATCTTGATGGCCCCGAGCCATGATGCCTCCCACGTTGAGCCTGCTGCTGCCTCTGACGCCACTGCCTCTGCCAGCACGACGGCATCCAGGATGATGGAAACCACCGACGCCGTCGTGCACGTGCCCTGCCTGATGATGCCGTCACATCCTCCATCTGCTGGGGTCCAGTTGCTGTGTTGTCCACCCCTGCTGGACCTCTGACTCCCGACTGTGGCAGGGATGGGATCCCCACCGAGCTGGCTGCATTGGACAGGGCAGGTCCACAGGGGGCCCTGGTGGCATCTGGGCCGGAAGACGGCAAGGAGAACGACTGGCGTATAGTCTCCACAGAGGAAGAGAGGGCCGCCAGATTGGCCGACACATGCAGGAAACCCCCGAACATGGCCGATCCCAATTGGGCCACGTCGGCACGGTGCTCTTCGTGATGACGTGCGTGCTCCTCCTGGGAAGCACGCACGGCATCACGAATCACAGCCGTGCGCATCGCGACCCCAATCAGGACCTTCTCCACATGGCCAGAGTTCCCCTCGTCCGCAGGTGGAGGGGAGTCAGATGACATGGACATCCCCTCTACCTGCGGACGGGCCTGGGACGGGGCATCCCTGCTGGTGCAAGGTGGTGCACCCACAGGTTCAGGGACAGCGACATGCACAGGCCCCTCCACGGTGACCTGTGCTGCCTCCTGCCCTTGCCCCTGGACTGCACCACTTGCACCAGCAGGGATGCCCCCACCAGGCCCCATGTGCGCCTCAGTGGCGGCCTCCTCCTCCTCTGTGGAAACCACCAACCTGGATGGCTCCTCGCCGTCTACTGCCGTAGCAGGCCCCTGTGGGGGCTCACCCACCCCTTCCGCTGCAGCCGTGGGGGCATCCCCGCCGCCTTGCTCCACAGCGCCGTCTCCGCCCTCTCCTTCACTAGCTGCTGCGTAGAGGGAGACATAGAACACAAGCATCAGGGTACTGTACAATGGTCCCCTAGACAGGAAGCAATAGCAGATGAGTGCCACTGTCAAAGTACACTTCCATCATGTCACACCACAACACATGTGTCAGTCCAGGCAAAACACACACAATGACAGTCATGGTGCGTGCCATGGACATTTCAATGCATGTCCAATGGACTCTCGAATCATACAATGTAATGGGACTCACATGCATCATGGGTCATGCCTATCACATGCACACACTTCACCTCAGTCACATCCATCTGGCCCCGTACACCCCAATCACAGTGCATACAAGGATGATTAGGCTGCATCAGTGAATCTGTACATTGTCACAGACATGTGTCATGCATCCATGGCACTCACAAGTCACAGACACGCAGGTCAGGCACACAGACATGGATACCACATATGTATCTGGCATCAGCACCCATCCCTCGCCCCCACCCATGTCCAGGAACAGAGACTGCCATGCTCTCATGTGTGCAATCTGCACAGGGCTCCCCATGTCGCATTCAAACACATGCAACAACCGTGCGGTTCACACATTACAGGTCGCACATGCATTCCCATGATGTCCCTGCACACATACATGCGTACATGGCCTATGTCACACATGCAGGCAAGTATCAGACAACCAGCACACTGCAACATGCCCTGTCTCACACAGCAATGCTTGGCCACTTACCGCTCAACTCCAGACGGGTCTCCCTCTCAAGGACCTGGGCGTGGAGCGCTGGGTGTGCGCGTTCCAGGACCCTCAACTGGATGGAACTCATGCGGCCCCAGCCCCCCTCCACGAGGCGCCGGGCCTTCATGAGGGTCCTGGACCTCAAGTCTTCCCAGCGCTTCTTGACCTTCTGGATGGTGCGGGTTGCCACCCCCTCCGCGTTGATGGCAACCACACAGTCGGCCCAGATCCTGTCCCGTCCTTCCTTGTTGGCGCGGGACGATCCGAAGAGGGCATCATACTGCCCCAGGACTTGCTCCACCAGGACACCAACTTCGGTGGCAGTGAAGCTGGTGCCCCTCTGCCCCTCTGGCTGGGGGTTGTCACTGGTGCCAGATGTTGATGTACCCGACATGGCAACCCCAGGGGCAGGAGTGGGTGGCCAACTGGGTCCTGGGGCTGGGCTGTGGAGCGATGTTATCCGAGTCGGGAGTCTTCTGTTCCAGCAGGGGTGGACACAGCAACTGGACGCCTGCAGATGGCTGATGTGCAGGCACCAAATGGCAGGGCACGGTGGCAGCAGGCAGGCAGGCAGGCAGGCAGCAGCAGATGGCACGTGGGAGGCTGCTCGGGGCACTGGGGAGCAGTAATTCGGCCTTCTGGGCAGGAGTGTGGTCTTCCGTGTGTTTTCGCGTGGCCAGCTTGATACGGAGTGATTTGGCACGTGAAAATCCTGCACGTCAGCGTGAAAATCGAGGAAAGGCCCTTAGCGCGTAAGCGCGTCAGCACGCGTACGCGATTTCATTGGACCAAAGGCCCTTACAGCGTAAGCGCGTCTGTGACGTTTTGCGCACGGGCGTTGCCCTGGCAGGGCTTGGTGATCCCGCGTGCCTTTATGTTCTGTACGTGCTTTTCGTGTGGTGCGTGTGTTTTCCATCCGTTGGGGTTCACACGCTATTACTTCACAGCGGGTGTTGGCTACGCGTTCTTCTACACGCAATGCAGACGGTGAGTGGTACCCCGCTCCCCCAGGCCCGATCGCGTGAATAACTTCACGCGAACCCCTGTAATACACATAGCCCGCTCCCCCAGGCCCGATCGCGTGAAAAACTTCACGCGAACCCCTGTAATACACGTAGCCCGCTCCCCCAGGCCCGATCGCGTGAAAAACTTCACGCGAACCCCTGAAATACACGTTGCCCGCTCCCCCAGGCCCGATCGCGTGAAGCTCCCCCAGGCCCGATCGCGTGAATAACTTCACGCAAACCCCTGTAATACACGTAGCCCGCTCCCCCAGGCCCGATCGCGTGAAAAACTTCACGCGAACCTCTGTAATACACGTAGCCCGCTCCCCCAGGCCCGATCGCGTGAAAAACTTCACGCGAACCCCTGAAATACACGTTGCCCGCTCCCCCAGGCCCGATCGCGTGAAAAACTTCACGCGAACCCCTGTAATACACGTTGCCCGCTCCCCCAGTCCCGATCGCGTGAAAAACTTCACGCGAACCCCTGAAATACACGTAGCCCGCTCCCCCAGGCCCGATCGCGTGAAAAACTTCACGCGAACCCCTGTAATACACGTAGCCCGCTCCCCCAGGCCCGATCGCGTGAGAAACTTCACGCGAACCCCTGTAATACACGTAGCCCGCTCCCCCAGGCCCGATCGCGTGAAAAACTTCACGCGAACCCCTGAAATACACGTAGCCCGCTCCCCCAGGCCCGATCGCGTGAAAAATTTCACGCAAACCCCTGAAATACACGTAGCCCGCTCCCCCAGGCCCGATCGCGTGAAAAACTTCACGCGAACCCCTGTAATACACGTACCCTGCTGAAATCGCATGTGAGACTTCCCGCGCACCCCGGTATACACGCACACATATTTTTTGTCAGCAGGTGTCCGTGTTTGTGGGTACCCCTTTGCACGTCATTTGTCCTGGATGGCCACAGTATAGGACATTCATCATGGCAGTATATAGGTGCTATTTGTTGGCGCACCTTTTGGCGCACATTTCTTACAGCCGCAGAGACGCTACCGCCTGCTTTCTTGTGGCGGTCGTGTTTGTGCCTGTGCGCTGGTTTGAGCGTGCGCTTTTTTCCCCTATTCTATTCTATGAATATGTGTTGTAGGCGAGCGTGTGGGCGTTCCGCGCACTTGTGCCCTGTACTTTCCCCCGTGACGCCCACATTTTGGCAAGTTGTTCCCCATTCCGAGTGTTACGCCCGTGTTCCGCCTACTTTTGTTGCGTGCGCCGCGCTATGTGCGAATTTCGCTGTGGCCTGTGCGATTTTCGCTGTGACCTGGCGCACGCTGTTAGATGGCCTGTGCGCCAACGTGCGCCGCACACTTTTTTATCGCACATCCGCTGGTTTTCTCGCGCACGGACTTCCATGAATCGATGTGCGCTGCTTTTCGTGCGATTTTCGCACTTGCACTGCGATTTTCGCTATTCCACTGCGATTCGCACGTTTTTGCCCACTTGCGCCGCGCTAATTATTCCATGAATCGGCCTGTAAATCTTTCCAGAGATTTTCAATTTGGGAGAGATAAATATTGAATTAGCCTCTTTCAACCTCTCTGCTGCAAAGCACCAACACTGATATAACAGTTTTAAGGGGGCACCCCTTTCTCTGTCATATATTAAAAAAAATAGCAGATGGATTTGCCCCAAACCAGTTTAGGAAATTAAGTCAACACTTTGTGCACAAATTGTTTCTCATTTGGTTCAATTCTGCCAAGCTGTTTCCATGCTATGGCTGTTCAAAAACTGCACTTTTTCTCTATGGGGAAATGAATGCGAGTAGGCTGAAAACAGTGTTTTTATGTTTTCTTGATAACTTTTTGATTTTCGAACAAATCATACCCAACATTTCCAGTTTGAGGGGCCCTTGACAAAACCTTGATGGAGAAAATGTTCTCCAAATCCATCCAGCAAGTCAAAAGTTATTAGCCTCGCTCAGCCTCTGTGCTGTAAAAAGCACCAAGGTCGATTTTAAGGCATAGGTGGCACCCTGTTCTCTGTCAAATATTTTAAAAACTAGTGTATGGATTTACCCCAAACCAGTCAAGGAAATGTGTTACTTATTAGGTTCAGATCTGCCAAGTGATTTTGATGCTACGGCTGTTCAAAAACTGCACTTTCTCTCTACAGGAAAATGAATGCACATAGCCTGAAAACAGTGTTTTGATGTTTTCTTAATAACGTTTTAATTTTCTAATGAATCGTTCCCAAACTTCCCAGTTCAGCTGGGCTGTTAAACACTTTGCATGGAAATGTTCATCCTGATCCATCCTACAAGTTAAAAGCTAATAGCCTCGCTCTACCTCTCTGCTGTAAAAAGCACCAAAGCCGATATACATGTTTTAAGTAACAGGGGGCACCCTCTTCTCTGCCAAATATTTTGTCTCTGTTAAAAAGCTTCTGAAAGGATTTACCCAAAACCAGTGAAGAAATATAAGTCAATGCTTTCTTCCCAAGTTGTTTCTTATTTGGTCCATATGTGCCCAGCGGTTTTCACTTCACAGCTATTCAAAAACTGCACTTTTTTTGAAAGGGCTGAAAACTGTGAAATTGTGTTTTATTTTCTTAATAACTTTTTAATCTTATAACGAATTGTTCCCAAAATGTGCAGTTGGAGGGGTGTGCGCATGTCAACATTTTTGTTTTGACAATTTCATCCAAATCCATCCAGCAAGTCTAAAGTTATTGCCAATAGAATTTTGTGAAAACATTTCTTTTTTCATTTCTGAAGATCATGTCAACCTCTCTGCTGCAAAGCACCATGGGAGATATAGCTATCATTTTGGGAGAAGGGGCACCCCCTTCACTGTCAAATCTTTTAACAACTACTGAATGGAATAATCCCAGAGCAACTCCCGGAAATCAAGTCAATGCTTCGTTCCCAAGTTGTTTCGTACTTGGTCGAATTCCGCCCAGCAGTTTTGGCTGTACTCTTGAGTTGAGGGAAAATGAAATTGGGACTAGGCCTAAACAGTGTTTTTTTACTTTCTTATAACTTTTAACGGCTATTTCCTGAAAATTCCAGTCTGGGGGCTCCCATGAGTACAATTTTGTTTGCAGAATTTCAGCCAGATCCGTCATACGAGTCAAAATGTATTAGCAATACATTTTTCGGGTTTCCCATAGAACTCAATGCTCAACTATGTTGCAGCAACCGCCAAACAATAATATATATACTTTTTCTCTAAAAAGCACACACGCCTGAGTGTCTTGGCTTCTTAGTTTCTAAGCAATTGTTATTGAGGGGTGCCGGTGCACACAGCACACTGCTTTGTTGTGCGCCCCGAGGGTGTCTGCAGCCACCCGTCCCGTTGCCACTGTCCAAAGAAAGGATTCAAAAGAAGGTAGGGAAGTGTGTTGTAATCTATGTGTGCATGCATGCATATTTGTTTTATGTTTATGTTTATTTTGGTTTGGAATGGCGCTTCACAGCACTCAAACATCATGCAAATACATGGTCTGTATGTAATGGATGCAGTGTTTGTGCATGCAAGAGTTGGATGAGTCTTTAGGGAACCTGTGTGCATGTCAGGGTATGAGTGTGAATGCAAGGCATGCATCAGTGATTATGTGTGTATGATGGGACATCAATGAATTTTATCGTTAGTGTCACCGAATCTTGAAAGAAAGACAACAAATAATTATAATTGTTTTTTTTGTTCTTCTTTTGTAACACGATTAATACCGGGGACCGGTTTCTAAGCACAAGCCCACGATTCAAACTTGTGTTGCTATGCATTGTCTTGCTTCCAAGACAAACACGTTGCCCCTGAGCTATCCTCCTGGCCTATACCAGAATACAGTTCGATGGAAGGCTATAAAATGACCTGTGTGTTCTGTAAATGTACTTTGTGGGCTTAAAGACTCACAACAAAAGAAAATATGTGAAGAGGTGACCTGGTTGTTTGTTTAGTGACAAAGGTATGCTTCATATGTTGTGAGGAAAAGGTGACATTCTACAAAAAATATAAACTTGATTTGGTGTATCAAATGAGAACACAAGAAAATAGGAGTGACCCTTCCCCGGCTGGGGCCTTCTTGATTGTGGGGTGGCAACAGGGAGCCTATATTCCCCCACCCCACTGAGATATCTCTCACCCTTCCCCCACCCGCCTGCCTCGCTCCCCACTTACCTGCTGGAACAGAGCTTTGTTCTACGATCCTGGCGCTCCCTACCGTCCCCAGCTCCTGCCATGGAAATAGAAAAGGGACAATATCCCTTCTCTATTTACTATGGTGGTGGATATCTTGTTTGTTTCTGTTTTCATGGGAGATTGGGTTCTGGAAATAGGCATGGAGCCTAGTTATTCCATGAATAAAACCCCCAAAACTATTTTCACCACGGACGGAGCCCTGTGGTACGAATAGCAATCACCCCCTTGCTAATAACATCCCACAGCTCAGGCCTTCCTATGCTCGGGCTGGCATGCCATTACTCGCCATATACGCCCCTGATGCAGGGGTGATAACCATATTAAAATGTTGTAAAATGCGTTTGTGATCTGGCAATTACTGTTTTTGTTCATGTTACTTGAGAGAACAAATTGTACATTTGTCATGCCGACGTTCCGCATTCTCCAGCGATGGTCACTGTGGCAACGTTGGACGCATTGTCACAATCAACATGGTGGCCGGAATGGGACATTGCACCTGTTGCAAGATGGCACTCGCAGCATCCACTGCCTCGCTTTGGGATTCTTCAGCAGCGTTCAGATGCCACGTATGTGAGGATGGTGCAGTCACAACTTCAGGTATTCTGGTCCTATGCATGACACTCTTTGTTTCCATGTTCTTCCTCTGTAATGCTTCCCTTCCGCTGCTGGGGATATATGTGTCACTCTTCTTATCCTCCTTGCTATCCAGTCCTTTGCTACCCTTTCCAGCCTATCATATCTGGGGCCATCCGTCTTTCTGGATCCTTTCTTTCTAACCTACTAGACAACTACCTGTACCTGCCTATTGCATGCTTTCCGATATCTCTGTACCTTCACCTTACATCAAGTCTGCTGCCCACATCTACTGCATAACCAGGGCATCGTGGAGAAGGGGTTTCTTCCCCAAAAGAGTTTCCCTTCAGGTTCTTTCCTTGGAGGGGACTTGCCTTCCAGTTCTGATTTGACTGGAGGTGAAGTGGCCTCCGGTGGAGACCGACCATTCCTGTACAAACCCAGAAGACAAAAGCATCCACAAGTACGTCCAATCACTGACAACATTGTTTGGCTTTTTATGAGGTTTTTGTCAAAAAATGTTGCTGTAAAATGCACCATTTTAACATGTTTTTGGCATCAGCTATTGCCATTTCACCCAGATCTATGTTTACCTCCTGGTGCGGCAAACACCTCTCTCCTGCTGTCTCTCCTTTCCGCACTGCGTTACATAGAATACAGTGGAGTCCTCAGTAAATTTCAATTGTACACATAGTCTTCCACCTTTTCCTTCCTGTGCCTTCCTGGGCCTCTTACTGGTTTTCTGCCCTCATCCCCACAATTTACCCGACTTTACTCCTCCCTCCCACTACAGCATCTTCTATAATTCTCCTCCTTTGCCTCTCTGACAGGCAAAGTGCCTGGATGCCATAACCCATGGTGGGAGGAGCTACACAAATGCAAGATAACACAACATATTATTTAAAACATGTTCTTGGGGCGAGCCAACCTACGCCCCACGTCATTTAATCATTTTGGGCTACCTCGCTAAGTTCAGTTTTTCGCCCTAGTTAGGGGGAATATATATATTTCAAGTGCAAGCTGGTAGACATGCCTAAGATTCACTTGCCCCTTCAGTTCTCCACATACATGCATCATACCATTTCTTACCAATTGGAAATTATCACTAGCCAATGGCTAGTGGTGAGTGCAGATTTTGAAGCCTGATGACCGTGAAGCATTTATAATCCTGGTGCCCATCAGGACCCATCAGCCCCCCTTGGCAGCAAAAGCTGCCTCCACCACTGAGGAAGCATATGATAAAAATACCCATTATAATGTTCAACACAGTTGTCAATGTTGGAGCACATTGAAACCTTGGAAGGAACGAAATAACAAGCAATCATAGAATCATATTGTGTTTGCAAATCTACAAATAATACGATTAAAGAATGTGAAGGCAGTACAACAAACCTTATGTTTGCAGAGATTCAGAAGAAAGTTAATGAATGAAATTGTTGAAAGGAGGAGTGGTGCCATTCGAATAAAGGAAAACCTCTGACACTGTGCCTGTGAAGCAAAAGACTCAAAGAAATCAAATAAAGAATAAGACATAGCCCAAAGAATATGTGATTATTGGTTAGTAAGTTAACTGATAAAAGTAGAAATAGGTTTGAATTTGGATTATGTGGCGAGTTAATGAAACACCTTGCCACACAGGGTGTAAGAAGTGTAACGAGGAGGACTTAATATATGGTCCCATACATGGCTAAAGCATAAGATTAAGGTGGGCGAAGGAAAAGTGACTCGAGTCCACATCCAGTAAAGGACTGCCTCAAATTCTGGTGCAGACCTGATATCTTCTGTAGGCCTCATTAGGAGGTGGGCGGTATGGGTTTAACGGCGCAAGTAATGTTGCCCTATGGGGGCTCAAATGGGAATGGGGACTGTCCGGGTCCGGGTTCCCTGAATGGGGAAATACCGGGCCCTCCTAGGTCATAATGGACCGGTATTTCCCCATTCAGGGAACCCGGACCGGACCCAAGTTTGGAGGCAGCCATGCCCTTCTTAAGGGCATGGCTGCCTCCAAACTCCTAATGAGGCCCTATGTGTCTATTTACACGAGGACACAGAGACAAATGTTTGAACCCATGAAGAACTTGTTGAGACCGATGGAACTTCAGCAAATGTACCCCTACAGATGCAAAGGGCAGAAGCAGATCATACTACAAAGAAGTGTCAAAATGAAGCTTTTAAAGAGTATATGTAAATCCACAGTGACAGACAAATTATGGCCAAAATGAAACTTCATGAAACATCACTCCAGCTGTGGGATGCTACAGCTTCAGGGACAGGCTCACCCTAATATTCTTTCACGCGTTTTAAGAGTAATGCCGAAATGCAAGTTCGCCTGACACAAGATGGGGTCATACATAGCACCTCTGTGAGATCTGTGAGATGGCGGCATGCAGTTGCCATGCCAGACTGAAAATCCAACTTGTGATACCCCATACCATTCTGTTCGAAAAAGAGAGTCTGTGGTTTCACCAAGAAATCTATATTTACAGAAAATAGAGGTGGACTGGTTACCCCTCATGCGTCCGCTCTATTGGTTTGTTCACACCCATTAAATGTTGTCAAGTTGTTTTTTCTCATTATATATCGACATACAGATCCTTACAAAAATAGTTTATTCACTACTTAGAAAAACAAGTAAATAGAAAAGATTATGGTTATAAAATATAAGATTTTCAACTTCTTATCATCTAGTCAAGAGGTGATCTAGGTGGGGTTAGTAAGTCACTTGAGTTCTTATATAGTGTATACATTAATTCATAAGATTCGTCGTAAAGAACAAAAAACAGACTAAACAGTTCTGTTCCTCACAAAACACTTCTTATTTTTTAGATAGTGATGTTGAAAAACAAAGCCGTATACAAGTCACAAAATCAATTGTTGCACTTTGTGCTGAGCAGAGTGCTGGCTTGACCCACCAGTGTCAGGGTCGAGCTTTCTCAACTATCCCTGCAGTGCTTTGTTCGCACTGCCTTTAACATTCTCCCTGTTTTTCTTTGAAGGGTTCACCGCTGGGGGATCCTTCATTTCTTTTTCTATTTAGTCTTGCCCATGGGGTTGCACAGTTCTTTTCAGGGTCAGTCGGTTCCACAAAAATCTCTTTCGAATGAAGGTGAGTAGACATTCAGGAACAGCGAACCAGGGCAAAGTCTTTCTCACCGTCCAGCATTCAGAAATGTTACAAGTGAGTGATCCAATAGCAGGACACCTGAAAGCCCCACTATGCTAATTCTTGAAGTAAGAGCAGTAATCAATCCTACATATTGCTGAAATATTGTCCATATAGCTTTTCACACTCTGAGCACAGTCCATAGACTCAGAGGCCACATTTGCCGGAACCGTAAATCTTTATACATAGCCACCTGTCTGGTATTCACTACCCCCTTATTTCAGTGAGGGGTAATCTGGCTAGCCTGGCTCACAGAGAGGAGACCCTGGTACAATCTTCCTCAAGAAACAAAAGCTCCTCAACAATACAGTCATACCTCATCCTGCTACCCACACCAGGGATATCTTCACCCGTGATAGTCGCCCCAAATCATTAACAAAACTTAAGCTGGCTGAGAGTTAGGTAAAATGTTCAAACTTTATCTAAACAATTTGAGGTGATTCCGGGTTCTTTTGTTTCAGCCAGGATTTCATAAATGTTCCTAAAATGAAACTTGAAGCTGACCACCACCAGAAGGTAATTTTACATTATTCTCCAGTTAATAAAGTTTGGACCCAGGGCCGTTAGGTCACAAGGGCCTCTCTATGGTGGGCCACACCAGAGGGTCGAATTATATGAAAGCTAGGAAAGGGGATTAAATGATTCTCCCCTTTCCACTTCCAAAGCACCATCTGGTACACTGGGACTAGTAAGGGCTCGTGCCTGTGGCAACCCCAAATGTGCCCTTTTCTATCATAAACTGCTTCAGGTATATTTGAGACAGGCTGGTCTGGAGTCCAATCTTGGCCACAGTAACAGGTAACGTACCTGAAAAAGGGATGGATATCTTTACAGAAACTCGTGGATCAGCCTGTAAAATGTGGTTAGGGACTCCTCCAATTCCTGTCACCCATAGATATACATAGAGCTTGGGCCAATCTAGGTGACCCTGAATAGTGGGGTCCAAAAGCACTTCAGTAATGTCCTTTATGAGCCTGGATGAGGACACATTGCCTGATAAATTGGACAGCCATCTCTAAACCCCTGCTGAGCCTTCGGAAAAATGTTATTATTACATTTCTGAAACGACAGCACCATCTGACCATTGTACCTATTTAATTGAAAAGGCATATTTTACATAGCAAAGTACCAAATAAGGTTACGCTCCTTTTTACTTTTCCTAGTACTAAATTCATCTAATTCCTTATCACATTCGCTTTATTTTCTTATGCATGATCCTAAATAAACAATACAGTAAACAATCCTTAATTCAAAACTTCACGTCCTGTATGCCACTCTTCTTTGAATATATCACCATTATATATGGGATCCATGAATCCAACATGGAGTGCATAGCTTTTCAAACTGGCCCGCTGATCCTTATTTTTTTCTTCACTACTTGCCAACGTTCCTATTTCTATTAAAACGGTGCTGTTTTTGGTAGGTAGCAAAATGAAATGGGTATCTTGCCCAATGTTGCCCCAATCCATTGGTGCTACTTCACTGGGACTTGTGTATCCCAGCTTACTGCCATTCGTGTGATTTACCACTGTCATTTGAGAGAGTGGCACACACATTTCAGTTCCAACATTCTCCTAGGGTTGGATGCGTCCCACCTAAGAATTTAGCATGATATTAGAAAATCTGAGCACATTAGCGACTGCATTGGGAGGTTATATCAAATGTGGTGGACATTTTATTTTCACATAAGCCTCTAATCTCTTGAATCTTGATGTTATTGAACTCATCAATGCAAAATTAAAGCCTATATTGTTCCCTGTTAGTATCATTGATTTGGTAGGCTGCTGTGCGTAACCCCTAAACTGCCAGGCTATTATGCAAGTCTATGAAAAAAAGGGCGAGCATACTCGTCCTTGGCACTTAGTCCAGTGTAACCTGGGGGCAGGGCGTTGCTTGTGTTAGATAAACAACAATATCAATCA
Source organism: Ambystoma mexicanum (assembly GCF_040938575.1). NCBI lineage: Eukaryota > Metazoa > Chordata > Amphibia > Caudata > Ambystomatidae > Ambystoma > Ambystoma mexicanum. Next base: position 368,283,703 of record NC_090934.1, read on the forward strand.
GATGGATCTGACACCTGAGGTTCCTACAAGGAAACATATTCGTAATGTGGCTATAAAATTCGGCCAGTGACACAGGCACATGCCTACTGCACAAGCATAGACATAGAACCCCACTGAGCAACCACGTGCCGCTATCTGCCTGATATGTGTCAAATTGAAGAACACAACTGATGTTCAGCCTCATGGGTGTCCACATTGTCATATGAAATTATTTTCGAAATTGTATCTCCCCATATCCGTGAGATTTTACTCTGTAAGGTCTGAAGGTGGTTGCAACCAACAGTATGGCCTCTTTCCACACCGCCTAACCCCGTCTGGTGACGTGAAGTTGAGGGATATCAGAGCAGTAGTCAGACCCTGGCCATGTGAAGCCACTGGGTTGCTCTCATTCTCCCTGTACTTTATGGGTCAATGTAACCCTTGGTCTAGCCCGAGTCCTATAAATATTGCTACACATGAACACTGGTTCTGCTACAAAAGAACACTGGTTGGCCATACTGGTTAGATGAGCCGGTGCGGTCCCACGTGACTGCACCCTCGTCATAGCCATTTTGTCTGCCGTTTTTGGAGATATTGTATATGCATTTGCACATTCTTGGTGACATGTTCACAAATCACAGCACTGTGAAGCACATTGAGAATTTTATATTGTGATTATTGGATGTGATTTTACACATTCCAAAAGATTTTGTAGTTTTTAATTGTACAATGTTATACATCGATGAATAAATATTTCCATGTTCATGTTCTGTATTATACTTGTATATTAATTACAGAGAGAACAGATGTCCCCCATTGGTAAATCATTTTGTGAAATAGGACATATGTACTTATTGTCTCTAGGAAGACATATGTGTTCACAATTGTAGTTTTTCCTGGCCCCCTTAGGCGTTACAGGATCCTTGGAGTGTGATTGCGAGCAACTAAGCCTGAAGCACCATACAGTGTCTGGCTCTTTGCACCCGTCAGTAGTGCTCACATACCACAGCACCACATGGTGGCCATTGGCGCAAGCATAATTAGCCAGGCATTGTGGTAAAGGCATGGTGGTAAATGTATTAAAGGCAATCAGGGAATTCAATCAAGCGATAACAGAGTTTTAGCATCACACTATGACAGGTTGGAACGTGTGCATGCTGAGTTGAGGGCCCATCTCGCAATCTCTGCATGCTCTCTCTCGGTCTCACTCTTTTTATGGAGGTGAGAGAGGTGCGTGTTTGCTCCTCAAACTACCCCAACCTTGCTGACAGCTACGTATCCAGAGGAAAACACAGACATCTTCAGGAATCTGTGTTATCTTTTCTGCAAAAGCATCTATTTAAAGAGGAACTGTATTAAGTAATTATTCTAACACTGTAACATGGCTCTTTTTTTTAACATGTTGCAGTTTATTTGTAGTGGTCACTTAAAAGATGCATTGTAATCATTATAATAAAGTTGCAATTGCCCTGTAGAAGAAATTATGTTATTAAAACCCAGAATAACAAAATAATTATTTTTTTATCGAAGTTTATAATTTCAAGACAGTCTGGTGCACTCCTATTGTACACTTTCGAAATAACTGTATGAGAAAGAGGATGGGGAAGAAATAGCACCAGTGAAGTTTAAAGCCTGCTTTGCATAAACTCAGGGACCATTTCGGGAACATAAGAACGACAACAGATCTTACATTTTAAAAATATATTTGTGATGTAAGTTTTCCATGTCTGAATCACTGAAGTTCATAATGATCACTGGATTGTTTCTTATTTCGTGTTTCACAACACTCATTCTAACATTAAAATATTTGTAGCACTGAAGCATATATTCTAATCCCGACAACTTCAGCATTCGGATGTGAGTATAAAATGCCTTTGACATGAGTTGCTTTCTTTTGGCTAAGATCAGGGGTACTATCTGCAAATACCAGAGTATACTACCTTGGATCATAGTGAAGAGGCCAGGCTCGGGTCTTCACCTCTGTCGTTTTAAAGACCGGGGTCTAGGCTATGTTGTGAGCATGAATATAAAACCGGTGAAGCGACTTTGTAATGAGACATGCACCAGAGGCACATGGTTAGGTACAGTTGGGGATGAACATCCATCGAGGGTGAAAATGATTAATGAATATCTGTGAAGCCCGAAAAGAGCAACCGTATGGACACCATCCTTAAAGGTCACCCAGGCTAAAAACAGCAGGTAACGAGAGGTGGGTGCTGGCTAGGGCACTCTAGAAAGGTTGCAAAGGAAACATAAACTAATGGTGCATTCCTATTGCCCATGAGGAATACACAGCAGTCAAAGGAGTGAGTCCAAGGTAACGATACACCTCAGTGTGCACCTGGCAAAATGGCAAACCTAAGGAGCCAAGCATGGATGGGAAAGGGCTGACACATACTTGGGCAGAATAGAGGACTTGCACACAGCCACAAAAGCTCCTAGTACCAACATGGGCTTGATGGTCAGCACAGGCCCAGAACAGATTACAAGTGAGCACCCAGTACCTGCTTAAAGTTCACAGACATAGATGTATGCACACCAGAGCATTTCTTACCTGTTGGAACTGGCTGAAACCATACCAGTACATGAACAGTGTGACTTGGGTGACGATCATGTGGAAAAATCAATGGGAGCGCCTCCCTTGGACAAACATGTGTAGGGCAGATGGGGCACAGCAGAGGCTGGTGCCAAAGTCTTAGGATGCGCAGGCAAGAGAATCCCAAATGGTGCAGGTAGCAGGGCACAACACAAATGAACATCTGGGGCAGACGAGCAAGCGTGAGCATGCTAGATCTGGGAGGAACTCCCCCTCCCCCCAGAGTCAACCATCCAAGTTAACAGCATGAGTGGACCATGGAAGGGATAACTTGGGCAACAACCAGGGCAGAAATGAGCGACTGACACTATGGCCCAGCAGGCAACATGGGCATGTCTGTGCACATGTGTGCTGACCCCACAAGTTAGAACCACATCCATGAGTCATAGGGCTGCAACAAGTTTGATGAGCACAGTTAAAATGAGGAGATGTTTATGAATGTGGTGTGAATAGGAAAGAAATCAGTCACTCACTCCAGAATGTTAACCTTGTCCCAGGGTAAGGATGATGTGGAACATGATCAGTTCTTAAAACACTGACATCCCAAGATAAGTCTCTACATATATTCACTGAAAAAGAAACTTAGTTAAGGTGCCGTTAAGTTGGGTAGATTTATTGCAACATAACCCTTGAAATTCAGCGGATGTGGGAAGTCATGACCAGTTTAGCTTGGCCCTTTGTTGTCCCTCTTTGATGGGATTCTCTTGCCTTTCCCTCATAATGCCATGCCCCCCTAATGCCATTTTGTATGTCATTCTGAATCCCTTCTCTTATATGCTCATGGACTTTGCCACGGGAACGTGCCGAGTTAAGCTGGTCATGACTTCCCACATCCATTGAATTTGAGGGTTTTGTTATACCAATTTTTTTTATAGCCCTCTAGTCATGGCCTTCAGCCATTGGCAGTGGCCACTGCTTTTGGCCGTGTCCACCGTACGTGTTCCCTCAATAGGTTTCTTTTGGACCCACTACATGGCCACTATATACATTTCCTTCGGGCACACTAGCCAGGACCTTCATTTATCTTTGAAAAAACACTACTGGGCCACTAGACATGGCCTTCGGTTGTGTCCGCTGTACGTGTTCCCCCAATATGTTTGTTTTGTACGCACTAGGTGGCCATGTACTTTGGGTGTGGCTATTTTACATGTCTTTTGGGCCCACTAGCCTCTTGCCATGCCCACTGTATATTTAAGACACTACAGGGCCACTGTCCATGACCTTTGGCCATGGCCAGTGACCCTGGTCTTCAGCAGTGTCCACTGTACATGTTTCCCGGATATGTTTCTTTGGAACCCACTAGGTGGCCACTATACATGTCTTTCAGCCCCACTAGCCGGGCCAGTGATCATAGTGAATATTTTAAAACACTACCTTTCTTACTTACTCACTAGCCGTGGCATTCGCCCATGACCATTGGCGCCGGCCTTCGCCCATGGCCCCTTTATATGTTACCCTAATTGATTTTTTCTGGTCCAACTAGCAATGGCCTTTGGCCATGGCCAGTGCCCACGCCTTGAGCCATGGCTACTCTACATATTGTTCCAATAGGTTTCCTAAACACTAGCCATGGCCTTTAGCTGTGGGCACACCACTAGGTTTATTTTGGGCACACTAGCCATGTCCTTTGGCCATATCCACTTTCCATATTGCCCCCCCTTGACATGTTGCCCCAATATGTTTCGTTGAGTCCCACTAGCCTTGGTATTCGCCCTTGGCCAGTGTCCACAGTCTTCGGCCGTGTCAACTTTCCATATTTTACCATTCGGTTCCTTAAAGTAACCCAGTACCCATATCCTTCACCCATTACCCTCACCTCACTGTAGCTGTAAAATTCCTATTTTTTTGTATTAATCTAATGTGTTTAACTCTCTTTTTGTGAAAAAAATATTCTATAAGCGCAGTTATATTTACAATGTACAATGTACAAATAACCCTGTTTATCTGTAAACGCCCACAAATAACCATGGTTATTTTCGGGTTGTGCACTTTCACTCCTGGTCCCATTTTCTACTACAACCCTTGTTATCTCCAGTATAACTCGAATTATGCAAAAACGTTTGAGCTCGGACTTGGTCTCCAGCTGCCCCACCAACTCCCCAATTTCTCGGGAGGATAGCTCAGGGGCAACATGCTCACCTTGGAAGCAAGACGACACATAGCACCACAGGTTCGATACCCAGGTCCACGCTTAGAAACCTCTGGGTTTTAAGCGTGTTATAAATAACCCTTCATATCACATCATATGATTTCTCATCGTGGCCTCTTTCCCCTTACCCACCTGTAGCCTAATGGCGTTTCATCCTTTTTCCTCCTCCAAATGGCATTTTTTCAACTTTTTGTTTCGGCTAACCCCAGTTATAACCCATAGAACCCCACTTATCTCTTGCATGAACAAAACACATCACGCTTTTTATTTTAATTTCTGACAAGTCTTGCTGATGCATTGTGGGACACATATAGCTATAATTTTGTGAGAAAGGGCACCACCTATCCCGTCAAATATTTTAACTGTTGAACGGAATAACCCCAGACACCTCCCGGAAATTAAGTCAGCACTTCGTGCCCAAGTTCTTTCGTACCTGCTCCAATTCCATTCAGCGGTTATTGCTGTGCACCATTAAGGAATGTTGACGTTTTCTCTAAGGGGAAAGGAAACAGCGTTATTTTTCATTTTTTTATAACTTTTTCATTTTCTAACAAATCTTTCCCTAATATTCCGGTCTAAGGTGCCCATGACAAACCTTTTGTTTGCAAAATATCAGCCAAATCAGTCATGCTTGTACAATTTATTAGCAATTCAATATTCAGATTTCCTATGGAACTTGATACTTAACTATTGTACAGCGACCTCTGCAATATAATATAGGATTACAAAGGGTCCTGTGTGTTATAAGTATAGCATTCATTATGAAAACCTACATTGCAAAGTCATTTAAATGAAGCATGTAATGGTCTTGTAAATTTAAAGTACTAGGAACAGTGTGAGGAAAATGCAATGGTCTTCATTATAAGTGTGGCTGTCTGGAAACAAAGGCTCCAGTAAGCTTATCGGCACCCTTGTTTCTAGACCGCAATACTACTAGTCTACCTGGCAGGGGCGCTGCGCCCGACAGGTCTGGCCCTGCCAGGCACGTCGGTGCCAGTGGGCAGACTTTTCACAGAAGCACCGGCACCATTAGCAAAGGTGCTGGTGCTTCCGTCTCCCCACTCTCTTGGAGTCCTATTGGACTCTATGGGAATGGGAAAAAGCAGCATGCAATAGCATGAAAAGGACTCCAGGAAATTGCGCCTTGTTTCCAGTAAATTTATTTGTATTAGTTTACTTTACAGGATCTCACTTGCCCTTGTTTATTTACACGTGTTTCGGCCACCAAAGGCCTTTCTCAAAATAGGGCTTGTCAAATTAGTACGCAAATTAAACTGAAAAACATTAACATAGCAATGTATTACATCATACATATTAAAAATCAAAAAATGTAAAATACATAATTACCCAAGTGGTGGTGGGGGGGCAGGAGAAACAAACAGGATGAGAGAAAAAGAGACAAATGTGATGTAAGTAAGGTACAATACCTAATATTATATACTAGAAGACATAGGCCACTGAGCTTATAGGTCCAAACTTACCCACTAGGGTGTTCAATAAATCCTTACTCCTCGCAATTATACAGGGTTAGATCCCGTTGTAAGCTGTTACATACGAAAAGAAAAAGGATGGAACTATATATACCATGCTCCTTCAAAATTCCATTTTGTTATGTTTCAACAAATCTATTAAATGGTGCAATTCAAATAGGTCCTATTGGTTAAATGATCAAGTATACTACAAATATGGGTAAATAAAATTGCGCCCTATATCTATCCAAACATGCCGTATTACCCCATATGCAACATTCTGTGTAATCCGAACAGAACAGGTAAGTATAACCATAAAAGAAATTGTATACTTTGGTTAAGTGCTCCAAAGCACTACAATTGTGGGCGCGTGGTAATACGCCATTTATTTATCTAACACAAGCATGCGGTATTACCCAATTACAACATTCTAATATGTCTGGAGTCTTAATAAGAGCATGCGGTATTACCCAATTATAACATTCCAATATGTCCAAATTCTGATAAGAGTCATGTTATGAGGAAAATCCTCAACTAATTGAAGAAATATGTGTTGTGAGCAGAACTTACTCACCAGGTAGCAAAACAGTCTCTTGCGTCGGCTCCTCTCGATCTGAGCCGGCGCCATCTTGGAACTACTTTATGTGTCCCCATGGAAACTAGACGCTGTAACCACGCGCCTCAGGTTGTTGCTTGGCAACATGTCCGTAACGTTGCCATACCTTGTGTATTCCTCTAACATACCTATAGTATGTTAGAGGAATACACTGTATAATATGTCTGAATATACAGTGTATTCCTCTAACATACCCATAGTATGTTAGAGGAATACACTGTATATTCGGACACATTATTTGAAGAACATGTCAAATTATGGACCCGCTACATCGATGATATTTTTTTAACATGGGATGGACCTGTAATTACATTGCAAGAGTTTATTGAGAAATTGAACCACAATCAATTTGAGATTGAATTTACGGGAGAAGTGAATGCCAAATCTATCAATTTCTTAGATCTTAACATTTATGTGAAGGAAGATCACCTGGAGACAAGAACATTTCGTAAACCAACAGAGGTTAATTCAATTTTACATGCACACAGTTGCCATCAACGTTCAACCATTCGGAACATCCTGTTTGGAGAATACATACGAGCTTGACGTAATTGTCAGAATGACCAAACCTTTCATCAAGAATGCAAACATTTGAGGGGTCGATTCCAACAGAGAGATTACCCCAGTAAGTGGATCCAAAAAGCCTTGGAGAAGACTAAAAATTTACAACAAAAGGATACACTGACTCCAAGAAAGAGTGAGCAAGACCAACAGAGGAAACTTATATTTGTGATTCAATATAACAAAGACCACCACCAGATCAGAAAAACGTTACAAAAGCACTGGTATCTGTTACAATTGGATGAGCATTTGAACAAATTCCTTGACAATACCCCAACCATGATATTCAAGAGAGCTAATACTCTCAAATCAATGATTTGTCCATCTTTGCTACCTGAACCAACGATTAACCATCAAACTACATGGCTCACTAAAATGGAGCCGGGATTTAGGAAATGTGGATATTGTTCCATGTGTAAATTTTCTGGAGATAAAATTACTCATGTAGAGGGCAATAATGGACGAAATTTTGTGATCAAACAGTCAATTAATTGCAGATCTAAATATGTGGTTTATGTAATCAGATGCGCCTGTAAGAAATTGTACATAGGGAGCACTATAAGGGAATTGCGCATTAGAATCAGGGAACACCTGGCAAAAATTGGAAGTCAGGATACCACCCTGCCACTAGCGGTACATTGGCAAAAGAACCACCAACTAGATGATAAATCTGATATACATTTCATCGGCATAAAGCAGGTTACTATGAATAAGAGGGGTGGTGACAGATTAAGGGCATTGCGCCAGGTGGAAGCGAGAATTATTTGTTTTTTCAATGCGACTATATGAGGTCTGAATTTGGATGCTGAAATGGCATCTTTTCTGTGAAGGTATCTATCACTATATGCTATAACGAAGGTGAACTTAACTGTTTAAATATGTTGTTTCATGCTACTAATGTATCATGAGATTCAACATCACTTCTTTCTGCTGCCGACGAAATAGCCATGCATTTAAGGTACCTAACTTGGGATATCTGGATCCAGTACCATAACTTAGAGTAAATTATACACTGTATTTAGTTCTGCAGCCGATAGAGAGAGAGATAATGAGTACATGCGCAAGCACACAAGGTATGGCAACGTTACGGACATGTTGCCAAGCAACAACCTGAGGCGCGTGGTTACAGCGTCTAGTTTCCATGGGGACACATAAAGTAGTTCCAAGATGGCGCCGGCTCAGATCGAGAGGAGCCGACGCGAGAGACTGTTTTGCTACCTGGCGAGTAAGTACTGCTCACAACACATATTTCTTCAATTAGTTGAGGATTTTCCTCGTAACATGACTCTTATCAGAATCTGGACATATTGGAATGTTATAATTGGGTAATACCGCATGCTCTTATTAAGACTCCAGACATATTAGAATGTTGTAATTGGGTAATACCGCATGATTGTGTTAGATAAATAAATGGCGTATTACCACGCGCCCACAATTGTAGTGCTTTGGAGCACTTAACCAAAGTATACAATTTCTTTTATGGTTATACTTACCTGTTCTGTTCGGATTACACAGAATGTTGCATATGGGGTAATACCGCATGTTTGGATAGATATAGGGCGCAATTTTATTTACCCATATTTGTAGTATACTTGATCATTTAACCAATAGGACCTATTTGAATTGCACCATTTAATAGATTTGTTGAAACATAACAAAATGGAATTTTGAAGGAGCATGGTATATACTGTTCCATCCTTTTTCTTTTAGTATGTAAGAGATTACAACAGGATCTAACCCTTTATAATTGTGAAGAGTAAGGATGTATTGAGCACCCTAGTGGGTAAGTCTGGACCTATAAGCTCAGTGGCCTATGTCTTCTAGTATATAATATTAGGTATTGTATCTTACTTACATCACATTTGTCTCTTTTTCTCTCATCCTGTTTGTTTCTCCTGCCCCCCCACCACCACTTGGGTAATTATGTATTTTACATTTTTTGATTTTTAATATGTATGATGTAATACATTGCTATGTTAATGTTTTTCAGTTTAATTTGCGTACTAATTTGACAAGCCCTATTTTGAGAAAGGCCTTTGGTGGCCGAAACACGTGTAAATAAACAAGGGCAAGTGAGATCCTGTAAAGTAAACTAATACAAATAAATTTACTGGAAACAAGGCGCAATATCCTGGACTCCTTTTCATGCTATTGCATGCTGCTTTTTCATATATTAGACGGTTTTACCTGTGGCTTACCGTCGGTCCAGTTTTCTGCGACTACAATATTTATTAGCTTGGAGAAGCGAGAATCTGTTGCACCTTTACCAAATTAACAAGAGTCGCCCAACAGACCAGCTGTAACCCTAAGCCCAGCCTACTTTTCTTCAATTCTATTTTTGACAGCTAGGCAACCGGACAGACCATCACTGCCATATTTATATATAAGTATGGTATCATACTTGAAAAACAGAGAAGAAGAAACTAAGAATTTATTCACACAGAGAGGAGATATGACTCATGCGTTCTCAAATCTGAATAAACGGCAAGAAGACCTACGTAGTAAATTCATCCGACTTGATAGAATATCTAAAAAAGAAATTGATAAATATTGGGAAAAAGTGTCATTGGAAAACTATACTAAGAACGATCAAGTACCACGAGGTCTCAGACTCTTAATCTTTCCAAATTGTAGTCATCAGGATGATGAAGACCTAGCAGAAGCTTGGGAAGCTAACCTAAGTAATAGTTCAATGAAAATGATGAACCTCTTGATCGAACATGCATCAAGGGAACATAAGAGGGCAATAGCGGGAATAGAGACCATTAAAAAAGAAATCAAGAATATGAAATCGAGTGAGGAGACCAAATTGAAGAACTATGACCAAATGTATGATATTTTACAAATATATCAAGATGAGGTGAAAATCAGAAAATTGAGAAAGAGTTACAGAGATGAACGGGCTTACAAAGAAGATAGGGTTTACACCTTTCAACCCAAATATGACAATTGCATTAGACCATCGTCTCGTAATCTTACACCTAATACGTCATCTGCCAGCTCGGAGGCAGAATCTGAACTAGAGATAGTAGACACCGAAGCTCTACCAAGACAGGTGAAAAGTTACATAAATCAAATTAAAAGATACAAAAGGGGCAATAGACCCCAGACACAGAAATCAGTCCATTTTCAACTATCCCCAAAGGCAAATGTTTCGATACCACCACAAGGAGGAGAGGAAGGAGGGGGGATGCAAGCAGCGTAGAGCAAGAGCATGTGGCAGAAAGCAAAAGACTAACAAGGGCAACCTCGAAGGAATCCAACAAAAACAAATAAGCCAGAATCTGGTACTTAATCTTTCGTCAAGAATTCTTTCAGAAGATGAGATTAAATTGCTCAATAAAGGGCTGTCTTTTGCCCCAACACAGAAGCTTAATGACATTGACATACATATTGATCTGTTCAGATTCATACGAAAGTTGAGGCTTAAAAAATGTTTTGCGACACAAGCACCAGGCAAATATGTGCCAAGACCAACCAAAATACCCGAAAGTGAGTTTTCAATACAAGATATCGAAGATACCTTCACTTTAAGATCATTATCAGAAGATGATAATTTTGAAATGCACAACCTATTACATGAATTAAAGATTAAACCAGATCTTTTGACCATTAAAGAATTAAGAACCAAATCAAAATGTAACCCTCAATTGTCATCAGATAGTGTAATTGACACTTTTTATACAGTGGTTACACATGATCTTCGTGAATTGTCTACACATGAGAACTATGCCAGGACCCAATATACGAATGACAATCTCACCAAGGGAGAAAGACGAGCTCTGAAAACATTATCAGAAGACACAACAAGGCTGCTACAAACAACTCAATTCTTTGGATAGGCAAACAATTCTCAAACAAATTGAAGAGGCAATTATGAGCTGGCACAGAAAAGGGCTTATAACAGATGAGGAGAGATCTTACTTTAGTTTACACAATCCTGTTACTCCAACAATGTACTTTTTGCCTAAGGTTCACAAAAATTATCAAGATATACCAGAGGGTCGGCAAATATTGAGTGGCATTGGCTGGATCTCAGAATACCTATCAGAATACCTAGATGAAATTTTGAAACCACGAGCGACGCAGGTCAAGTCCTACCTACGGGATTCTTCCAATCTCATACACATTCTCCAATCAGTTATCTGGGAAGAAACCTTCGTATTGGCAACGTTGGACGTTAAAGTGTTGTGCACGTCCATTCAACATAAGTGGGCCATAGCCTCCATTGAATACACTTTCAGGAAGGATTCCGCATCATATTATGGTCAAATCCAAACGCTAAAAGAGATGTTACAAATAACTTTGGACTCCAATATATTCACGTTCCATAACTGTCTATTTCAGCAACAGAAAGGAGTGGCCATGGGGACAAAATATGCCCCCTTAATTGCTAATATTTTTATGGGTATGTTAGAGGAATACACTGTATATTCGGACAAATTATTTGAAGAACATGTCAAATTATGGACCCGCTACATCGATGATATTTTTTTAATATGGGATGGACCTGTAACTACATTGCAAGAGTTTATTGAGAAATTGAACCACAATCAATTTGAGATTGAATTTACGGGAGAAGCGAATGCCAAATCTATCAATTTCTTAGATCTTAACATTTATGTGAAGGAAGATCACCTGGAGACAAGAACATTTTGTAAACCAACAGAGGTTAATTCAATTTTACATGCACACAGTTGCCATCAACGTTCAACCATTCGGAACATCCCGTTAGGAGAATACATACGAGCTAGACGTAATTGTCAGAATGACCAAACCTTTCATCAAGAATGCAAACTGTTGAGGGGTCGATTCCAACAGAGAGGTTACCCCAGTAAGTGGATCCAAAAAGCCTTCGAGAAGACTAAAAATTTACAACAAAAGGATACACTGACTCCAAGAAAGAGTGAGCAAGACCAACAGAGGAAACTTATGTTTGTGACTCAATATAACAAAGACCACCACCAGATCAGAAAAACGTTACAAAAGCACTGGTATCTGTTACAATTGGATGAGCATTTGAACAAATTCCTTGACAATACCCCAACCATGATATTCAAGAGAGCTAATACTCTCAAATCAATGATTTGTCCATCTTTGCTACCAGAACCATCGATTAACCATCAAACTACATGGCTCACTAAAATGGAGCCGGGATTTAGGAAATGTGGATATTGTTCCATTTGTAAATTTGCTGGAGATAAAATTACTCATGTAGAGGGCAATAATGGGCGGAATTTTGTGATCAAACAGTCAATTAATTGCAGATCTAAATATGTGGTTTATGTAATCAGATGTGCCTGTAAGAAATTGTACATAGGGAGCACTATAAGGGAATTGCGCATTAGAATCAGGGAACACCTGGCAAAAATTGGAAGTCAGGATACCACCCTGCCACTAGCGGTACATTGGCAAAAGAACCACCAACTAGATGATAAATCTGATATACAGTTCATCGGCATAAAGCAGGTTACTATGAATAAGAGGGGTGGTGACAGATTGAGGGCATTGCGCCAGGCGGAAGCGAGAATTATTTGTTTTTTCAATGCGACTATATGGGGTCTGAATTTGGATGCTGAAATGGCATCTTTTCTGTGAAGGTATCTATCACTATATGCTATAACGAAGGTGAACTTAACTGTTTAAATATGTTGTTTCATATTACTAATGTATCATGAGATTTAACATCACTTCTTTCTGCTGCAGACGAAATAGCCATGCATTTAGGGTACCTAACTTGGGATATCTGGATCCAGTACCATAACTTAGAGTAAATTATACACTGTATTTAGTTTTGCAGCCGATAGAGAGAGAGATATTGAGTACATGCGCAAGCGCACAAAGTATGGCAATGTTACGGACATGTTGCCAAGCAACAATCTGAGGCGCGTGGTTACGGCGTCTAGTTTCCATGGGGACACATAAAGTAGTTCCAAGATGGCGCCGGCTCAGATCGAGAGGAGCCGACGCGAGAGACTGTTTTGCTACCTGGCGAGTAAGTACTGCTCACAACACATATTTCTTCAATTAGTTGAGGATTTTCCTCGTAACATGACTCTTATTAGAATCTGGACATATTGGAATGTTATAATTGGGTAATACCGCTTGCTCTTATTAAGAGTCCGGACATATTAGAATGTTGTAATTGGGTAATACCGCATGCTTGTGTTAGATAAATACATGGCGTATTACCATGCGCCCACAATTGTAGTGCTTTGGAGCACTTAACCAAAGTATACACTTTCTTTTATGGTTATACTTACCTGTTCTGTTCGGATTACACAGAATGTTGCATATGGGGTAATACCGCATGTTTGGATAGATATAGGGTGCAATTTTATTTACCCATATTTGTAGTATACTTGATCATTTAACCAATAGGACCTATTTGAATTGCACCATGTAATAGATTTGTTGAAACATAACAAAATGGAATTTTGAAGGAGCATGGTATATACTGTTCCATCCTTTTTCTTTTCATATGTAACAGATTACAATGGGATCTAACCCTTTATAATTGTGAAGAGTAAGGATTTATTGAACACCCTAGTGGGTAAGTCTGGACCTATAAACTCAGTAGCCTATGTCTTCTAGTATATAATATTAGGTATTGTACCTTACTTACATCACATTTGTCTCTTTTTCTCTCATCCTGTTTGTTTCTCCTGCCTCCCCACCACCACATGGGTAATTATGTATTTTACATTTTTTGATTTTTAATATGTATGATGTAATACATTGCTATGTTAATGTTTTTCAGTTTAATTTGCGTACTAATTTGACAAGCCCTATTTTGAGAAAGGCCTTTGGTGGCCGAAACACGTGTAAATAAACAAGGGCAAGTGAGATCCTGTAAAATAAACTAATACAAATAAATTTACTGGAAACAAGGTGCAATTTCCTGGACTCCTTTTCATGCTATTGCATGCTGCTTTTTCATATATTAGACGGTTTTACCTGTGGCTTACCATCCGTCCAGTGATCTGCGACTACAATATTGATTAGCTTGGAGAAGCGAGAATCTATTGCACCTTTACCAAATTAACAAGAGTCGCCCAACAGACCAGCTGTAACCCTAAGCCCAGTCTACTTTTCTTCAATTGTATGGGAATGTGGACTTAAAAAATCCGGCGCCTGACTTCCTGCGCCGCTGGGACCTGTAATGTCCCGGTAGCACCAGGAAGTCAAGCGTCATATTCAGTGTTATGGGGTTGCTGGTAACCTCATTACTAGGCCCAATGTTTTGAAAGTGGATCATTATGGAAGACTGCATAGTGTGTTGTGAGTGCTATGTGGGGAAATGCATTTTGATGGCATACATTGTTTTTGTGTGTGACTGGTTTTAGCATCATCAAGTGCCTTTGGTAAAAGTTGAGTAAGACACTATGGGCCTCATTACCGTTGCGCGGTAAAAATCTCAAATTACCGGCATGGCGCCTTAACGTGTCCGCCTTCGCAAGACGGCGCTAATAGCGTACCATTACGAGTACGCGGACACGAGCATAGCGCCATGCCGGTAATGACCCTACCGCCATGCCGTTAAAGACCCCAAAAAGTCACTTACCGCCCTCGACGAAAAGTGCAGATAGCACCTCTGCCCTCACGCTGCATGCAAATAGCGGTCACCGCTATTAGCGGTGACCGTTAAATTGCGGAACCTGGAAATAGCGTCATCGTACAGGAACGGGAAAAAGCACGGCGGCCATCTTTAAAAACACAATCCATTGCCATCCTCTGCCCCCTGGACCTGTTTGGAGTAGCTTGCAGTTGCAAATCATCAGGGACACCCTCAACATGCCCAAGGCATTGAAAAAAACCACGGACCGGCAGCAGAAAGAAAAATTCACCTCAGAGGAGCTAATCATGCTGACCCAGACCCTGGCTGACAATGCCGCCGTTGTCTTTGCCAACGACATGCGGCGGGAGACACTTTTTAAAAAAAAGGCAATCTGGGATGATGTTGCAGTGAAAATTAGTGCAGTGGGCACCACCACCCGCAATGTGCGTGAGTACAGGAAAAGGTGGGACGACCTCCGACTCCAGGTGAGAAGCATCCTTGCCGAAAACCACAGAATAGCCACTGCAGGTGGATTCGGTTTACCCATCAAACTAAAGGAATGGGAGGAGACCTGTGCGAACCTAATCGGAGTAGAATGCATTGAGGGAGTCGGCACTATGGAGCATGGCGTGGCAACCACTTCAGATGGAGGTGAGTGTACACATGACAGGATGCTATGTGAATGTACTGGTCCCCCCAAATGTGAGCCCAGAATCATCTCATGGATGGACAAACATCCACACATGCATCCATCCCTGCCCATGTCAGTGTCAGACCCAAACACACACACACATGCACACATCACCAGAGACAAGTGCCAAACACAACCATGCATGGATGAGGCACTGAACTGACACATCACCTGCATCCCCAACAATGAAGTCCCAATGGCCACAACTGCATTATTGATGTATTCTGCATAAAGTACATAGAAACGTAACCAATGCCATCCCCCTTCTTGTCCCTGACAGGCTCACATACAGACGGTGAGGATGCCGGAAATGCATCCCAGGCACCCCCTGCAAGTAAGAGAACAAGGGCACAGAACTTTGAGGACACCCCAACGACATCAAGGGGCAAGGGGGGAAGGTTCCACATGATGAGTGTCAAGCATCGGAGGAGTGCCACTGCCAGGATAGAAGTAGCCACACCACCAACTACAGCCCCACCACCGGAGGTGAACCCACAACCACCAATCCCAGCCACGGAGGGCCCACCATCAGCTGCGCCAAGCTCCACAGGAGAGGCAGCAGCCACTGCCCCACTAGCTGATGTTGAGGACACAACAGATGTCACAATGGAGATGCACACCCCAACCCCCCCTGGAACATCTGAGCCATCACAACTCCAGACACCTGGGTCTGATGCCACTGGCGAGGACAACATTCTAGGTTCTATGTTCCCCACGGTGGCTTCACCTGCTGACATGGATGCATCAGAGGGCACAGCAGCCACTCCACCAGCACCCAGCACTGCCCTCGACCTGGCCACCATCAGCCAGTGGCAACAGGAACTAACTGTGCTGGTTGGCCAGCATGTGGAGGAGGCTGCCCATCTCAGGGAGGAGATTGTGGAGACAGCAAGGCACTCTAGGGAGGGGATGGAGGCCTGTACAGACAGGCTGTGTGAGGAGATAGGCAGATTTAGGAAGGTCCTCACTCGAATAGCAGACACAATGGACCACCACTTCACACCACCAGGACAGTCAGACACGTCGTCATCTGCCGGTTCAACGCAGACAAGCCCCCTCCGCCGCTCCACACGCACCACCAGGCGCATGACTAGCCAGCCTCCAAATGCTGCTGCAGACAATGGCCAATAGGGAGTTTATGGCGAAGCTTCTGCGTGCATGGCCCGACGCAAACATAGTGCCAGACAAATGAGGAACTGTTGTGGGGGTGGGGGGAAAGGGTGTTATGGGTCTGTTGTGGGGGTTGGGGGAAAGGGTATTATGGATCTATTGTGGGGGGTGGGTGGAAGGGTGTTATGGGTCTGTTGTGGGGGGTGGGTGGAAGGGTGTTATGGGTCTGTTGTGGGGGGTGGGTGGAAGGGTGGTGGGATGTTTGGGGACATGCACTTTTTCATCTTTCTGTTACTTAATACACTGGTGTCTGATCAAAACACAGGCTTGGACATCTTCATTGTGTTTGTGTACTTTATTGGCGACAGGGTCCATTGCGTGCTTCCAAACATACACCAGTGCATTCATACCCATATCCATGTGACAGTAAAAAAACATGTTACTCAGAATATTTGGTTGATCTGATGTTGTCTCACAGCACATCCCTCTTGGCCATCCCCTCTTGCATGTCCTGCATCCCCTTCACCTCCGTCCTCATCACCATCATCATCCTCATTACGTGCTTCCATATCAACGTCAGGGGGCAGTGGCACATTCCATCTGATACACATATTGTGCAGCATGACACATGCCATGGTGATCTTGGCCACCTTCTCATGGCCATACAGGAGAGCGCCACCAGACCTGCTAATGCACCTAAACCGTGTCTTCCAAAGGCCAAAAGTCTGCTCAATCACGTTGCGTGTACGGGTATGTGCACAATTGTATTCCTCCTCGTGCCTGTTCTGTTGGTTCCGTACAGGGGTAAGGTGCCACCTCTTCAGGGGCTAGCCAGCATCACCTGTATGGGGGGACAAATGGGGACCTGTTACTGTTCAACTCAAGTGCGGCCAGTTCATTTCAGGCTTGTTTAATTTGCATTGTGATTGAAGTGCACAAGTAACAGCATACATGCAGACTGTCTGTGTGACTGGAATGTGCAAAGGTAAGGGCGACCCTGCAAGTACACATGCCCCGTCAATGCCTACAACAGTAATTGACATGCCCTGGCTGAAGACGTGTGTTAGGGGTTCCTTGGTCCTAGGCAGATTTGGTATCACACTGCTGGTGTACTGCCATTCCAACATTGATGTTGCCATGCTGAGAGGCATCACTTGAGTTGTGCTATAAGTGTGTGGTGTAATGCTATGGCTAGGGGTGATCCCTTTGCATGCATTCAAGGCCACAATGCATTATTGCTGTTGTGCTGCGCTCATTTTGTAGGACTATGTTGGTGGCATGTATGAGATTTGTGTATTTTGAGGTGTGGAATGTTGTGCAATGTGGATGTGGATGGATGTTTGATTTTTCTAGACCTTGATTGTCATCTATGTTATGTAGCTCACACTTGCATGTCCATTCATCTCTGGTACGTTTTGGGCCTACCCAGAGGGATGTTGGCGTACATCTGTATGTGCATTTGTCCAACAGACAACAAGCTACACCCCATCGGAGTATGTATCTCCCCCCCCCCCCAATCACACTGCCATGTGCTTGCCCTGCTACTCACCAAGTAGCCACGATCGTTGTCCGGCTTGTCGCTCCATGTAGCGTGGGATAGTTGAGTTCCGCAGGACCATGGAATCATGGGTTGATCCAGGGAATCGGGCACAGCAATGAGTGATTATCTTGTTGGCGTCACATACCATTTGGACATTGATGGAGTGGAATTGCTTCCCGTTTCGGTGCACTACTTCAGTGTGATGTGGGACAACCAATTCCACATGGGTAGTCGATTGCCCCGATGCAACTTGGGATGCCTGCCAGTGCATAGAAGCAAACTTTGGTGTTTGCAATCTCCTGGGCAGTCCGTGGCATGAATATGCGTTCAGGTGCATGCTTCAGGAGGGCACTAAGTGCCTGGGTCAGCGTGCGTGACAATATTGGTTGTGAGATGCCATGCATCTGCCCCACCGTATGCTGGTAAGTGCCTGTGGCCAGGAAGTGGAGCACAGTCAACACCTTGAGTAGAGGGGGGATGGCAGTTCTGATGTCTATGAGGCTCACAATGTCGTTGTGTATCATGTCTACAATGCTGGTTATGGTATCCTGGTCCAGACGGTACAGGGTGTGTATCTGCTCCGGGGTTAGGTTAAATGGATTGGCTCTGATCCTGGGGATTGGTGGGTGCCTCTGTGGTATGATTAGGTGCCGTGGTGGTGCTTGCTGTGCCTGTCTTGCCCTCCTCCTCTTCCTCCTGCGTCTCCTCTGTGCTGCCTGCTGCTGCTGCTGTGCTGCGATCATGTCCTCCAGTCCATGTAATGCTGCTAGTATTGGTACCATCTTGGTGTGGGAAGGGGTGTGGTGTGCTCCTTTTGTGCTGCCTGAGTCTCCATTGCCTCCACCTGTGCTGATTGTGTCCACCTGTGGCAGGTGGAAACACTGCTCAGTTCTCTTAACGGGTGGTTCGCGATGGCGGTATTAGCACCATGGCGGTAAGGGGTTTTGGGTGCTTTTCCATGCCGCTATTGGCACGTCCGCCTGGTTTGTGATGATGTGCTAATAGCGGCATGGTGTAAATTACGGACTCGAGGGTTGCGCGCCTGCGGACTGGCCGCTATTATTGGCACCGTACTTAGCGGTGCCGCAAATAGCGGTGAGCAAGGTCGTAATTTGGATGGGGATTTAACGTTACCGATATTCCATTACCGGTAACGTTAAATCCCTACCACACACCGTGTAATGCGGCCCTATGTGTGACACCAGCCCCTGGCTAGGGAGGTTTGAAGCCCTCCCACTTTGATGCAGCCTGCACCCCTCTGTTGTGATGCTCAACCCTGTGCTCTTTGATGTTTAAACAATCCTTAACGTGATGGCAGTATCAAACGTACAATGGCAGAAAACAAAATCTTGCCCAGGTAATATCAATGGAACCTGTAATGGCAGCATCAAACGTACAGTGGTGGAGGACAAAAGCCTGCCTAGGCAATATCAATAGATCAAATGTACAGCGGTGGAGGACAAAAGCCTTCCCAGGCAATATCAATGGAACCTGTAATAGCAGCATCAAACGTACAGTGGTGGAGGACAAAAGCCTGCCCAGGCAATATCAATAGATTCGGTGATGGCAGCATCAAACGTACAATGGCAGAGGACAAAAGCTTGCCCTGGTAATATCAATATATCCCGTGATGGCAGCATCAAACGTACAGTGGTGGAGGACAAAGTCTTTCCCAGGCAATATCAATAGATCCCTACATGGCAACATCAAACGCACAGTGGTGGAGGACGAAAGCCTGCCCAAGCAATATCAATAAACCTTTGATGAGGCCAAAGACTAATCCATCACGGATCAGCTTTTAGATGGCACATACTTTCAAAGACGTGCATCTTAGTTAAAACTAATAGCCTATGAAGTGCGATGAAAGATGAAACAAATGGGCAAAGGGCAGGCACCATTTCTATTCGACCGCCTGGCCTCAAAGGAAAGTGTCAGGGGACGTTGACAGCACAGTCGCAGCACTCACTAAACCAGCTTTCAAAACAGCCATCCAGACCCCTTCTCCCAAATACTGAGCCTGGCTCCGCCCCTGGAAGGCACTCATTACTCTCAAACAAAGGCTGTTAAGGACCACCTTCTGACCACCTAGGTCACCAAATAGTTTGGACAAATAAACTCCTATCGTCGTATATCACACCGTCTGCCTTCTGTTCCTAGCATTGTTGGGCATAGTGTCCAGGCCTTTCCAACAGTGCCCAAAAACAGCCCCTCTAACCAGCACTGCGTGCTTTAAGCGCAATGCATCTTTCTAAGATTGGCCCAGCCTTGTAATGACCATGTCAGAGCGACCTCTCTGAAGTCTCGCGGCACTGCAGCATGTTTCCCTTGCTGCGGGACTTGGCTTGGAGTCGCACTTGCTGTGGCAGGAAGTGATCAGACTTTGAGGCCTCCCAGGATATCTGCCCTAAGGTGAAACTTAGATGAGGTCTCAGAAGTCAAGGCTTCTGCTTCTATTTTGTACCACCTCCCCCCAGCTCCCAAGTGTAATGTGCTCGGCTTAAGATTAAAGCAGTAGCTTGCCTTTCCCCGTGGATGACAGTGTCCTTGCCCGCCTGCTCAGCCAGCGGGAGATCGATTTGGAGGAGGGCATGCAATCATTTTAAAAGCCAGTATTTTGAAGAGCCGTATGTCTTCAATAATGCCCATATCCACGTCTGCTTGAGTTAAAGGGAGTGCTTTTACCACACGTTATCAAGCAATTGTACTATATGATTAACTTTTAAAAGCTTCATGACATTCCTTGCGTGTTTCCAGCTCTGATTTAAGGATTAGTCACCCCAGGATGAGTTGCCATTGTGGCACCCTCACCACCTTAAAAATGGTGCAGATTTGATCCGTTAGGGCTCAAGGTGTGCTCCCTTCTGGAGCTCTACTGATGGCATCCGGGCCATCAGCCCATACTTGTGCTATATTTGTGCTTGCCCTGCTTGTTTCGAGTTCTACTACTGGTGCTCAAATCTACCCATGAGCTAGTTGCACCCCTTGCCAGGCTGCTTTCACCCCCACCTAACACATTCAGCTCTAGCACACTGTCAATCTGTCCATCCCTCTCCAGCTTTGTGCACTCCCTCATGTGTGCTCCTTACATCCCTTTGCCCCCCACCACTGGAACCCCTTACTACACGAAAGCAGGGCATGCCAACATTCATGTATTCAAGTCAGACCTCATGAACCATCTCCTTCTTCTTTGGGGGCCCCACAATATCCCATCTCAACACCCTCACTATCATTCCCCCACACCCCTTCCACCAATATATTCTGGCATCTTCTTGTCTAGGCCCACCCACTAACCCCCAGTGTGTATGTATTTGCCCATTAAATGTCCCACCCATCCCTTATCTGTGCTCATTTCATTATGCATTTCACATTTTCTATTGAAGACTCTCTTGTATGATTTCCTCAACTACTGAATGTAACTGTGCATGGGTTCTTCTAGAAACACTGTCTCTTAAATATATACAAAAGCAAGCTTGTATTCTGACCCCTTCAACGCCCATTGGGCAGCAGTGCAACAGGCAGCGGTGGCCCTGGCCATTTAACAAGGATCCCCTTCCCATACATTCCATGCCTCCTGTTGTGGTTTTCTTGTGCAAAGGAAAGAGGAATGGGACGTGGTAAGTGGGATGAGAAGCAAAAATGAAACATAGTAGGGACTGGGTCACTGGTTTATTACACCCATGTTGAATGCCCCAAGTCCTTCTTCTTGCCACCTGTGCATACCCGAGTGGGACAGGTATGACCAGGCCAGGGGTCATGTCCTAAAAAATAAATGGGTGAACTCGATGTAATGTCACCAGAAATTAACATATCGAGATGAAATATGCAAATGTCCTTCAATTGGCTTTGCAAACCCATACACCTTGCACAACGCGAATGGCATTTGCCTTTCATAAAATCAACACACACACAAACCAAGAGAGGATATTTTCTTCTAATAGCGTTTTAAAAACGTTAAAAGGTGTGCATGTTCTAACTTCCAATAACAACGTTTTCCCTGGAACATGCAATCCCGAAATGTGACATTTCACCTTTAGTTGTGCGCTGTTTTTCATCTGTTTATCTGGTGCAGTGGTGCAGTTCCTGGAGAACCTGGTAACTAAGATTTGAGGACGGTGTAAATTCAGAAGTTGACAAAAAGACAGTCACTGTTTCCCATTTTACACGTGGCCTCTAATATAGCCAGGGGGACGGCGTCCTCCCTCTGAAAAAGTGGGTGGACACGTCCACCCTCGTGTACTGTCGAATTGGGCCCTGGCTACTCCTCACTGATGATGCCCAATGAGGCCGAACATGTCTGGGGATGCTTTTGGTCTCGTGCAGAAGGGATGTGACTTAGCAGCTTGGGCTGCACTGCCCCTTTTGTGGTGGGACCAAGCCTGATTTGGATATGGTATTTCCCCTTCTGTAATGGCTTGGCAGATGAAGAACGATGGTCTGAAGGGTTCCCCGGATCAATGCCAGAGGTTGGGATTAATTCCAAACCTTGCAGCCATCACCTGGTGTGTTTTTTGAACCGTTGCATGAGCCAGAAATGATCATTTATCTTACATATCTTGTCCCCCCAAACTTTTAAATTAATTTTACTTCTATAGCTTAAGCTCCTGTGTGAAGTGTATGCAGTGTATGATTTAGGAAATGTGTTTCGGTAAAGCTTACTCCATATGGATTTATGTGATTCTAAGAAATACTAAAAATTTAAAGGTTGAACTGTAAATAATTTTTCAGAAGAGTGATAGGTTTTTGGCAGAGGAACTTATCAAATGTTTCAAATTAATTTCCCAGTGATGTGGTTGTTACTTGGCTTGGCCTTGGGTTGCCTGACATGTTTAAAACCTGTGCTCATAATCCCTGCATGGCAACTGGCCAGTAGGTGGAGGGGTGTGTTGAGGCAAAAGTTGTTCATGAGTGGTCCTTTGATTAATGTTTGATTCTGTTGGTAGCCCCGTCCCGGGAGGATAGCTCAGCAGCTACGTGCGCGCCTTCGAAGCAAGACGATACGAAGCAACACAGGTTTCATCCCCAGGTCTGCGCTTAGAAACCTCTGGGTGTTTAAGCGCGTTATAAATACACAACTAAGACGAAAAAGAAAAACAATTATGCAACTAAAAAAAAAAACAATTCCTGTAACAGCGCCTCGATGTCTGTGGGCTGTGTGAGCGCTTTAAAAATGTAAATAAATGAATGTTTGTATGAGGCGCTCGAGATAACTGAGAGCTCTGAAATACAGAGGTGCTTTCATGGTAGATAAAATGTATTTCTTTGTGAAAATAAGGTCCCAGGCTTCAACAGCAAATAATGTGTTTGTTTGAGCTCCAGAGGTTTCCTTTATTGCCATAGTATATGGCATTGCCTGCTTGGAAGCTCCAGGGTGGCATACATTAAGCAGGACCCTGACTGCCATTTTGGGAGCTCTGTCTACCCACTCACACCTCCCTTTGTTGTGTTGAAGAGTATACGATTAGAGGAAATAAAGCATACTAGGTTCCATATGTCAATATCCCTGCAAAAATATCACCATACAAAAATATCGCCATATTTTTGCAGCAATGTTAAGCCATGGAACATGTGGGGGATACCCCTGCAACCCCCATAATTTTCTTAATGGAGCAGGGGACACCCGCGCACCCCCCGGTCCCAATAAACTCAGAAATTATCCCCACTAAGAATATTGCCTATGGCCTTACCCCGCGACTATATATATGGCGATATTGTTGGTGGGGATAATATTGCCTGATACCACATGCTAGAGGGAAAGCAATTAGGAATGTACTATCACTAGTGATGGCCACATATGGCCTGTTCAGACCATGACTATCAATTCCTGTTCATAACACCCACCTTGCTTCAGCCCTGTTAAAATAATTAATGTTGATGGTTTACTTTGGCCCCCCTTTTTGGGAAACCCGTGTCCATGTTGGGAAGTTTTCAGTTGAAGCCAAAGGTCCTATTAGTCGGCTTGAATTGGCTCCTGTGAATAGTGAGCTGCATATTTGGAAATTGAAAGGCAGAAATGTAATGACTCTTTTGCGAAAGAGGGACATCACTGGGCGAGAAAAAGAAAAATGGGACTGTGGAAATTCAACTGCCAAGTTAGTGGAGTGTAGTGATGTGTCCTAGGGCTGGCCCGCATGCCTTCAAAAACCCTACCCCTCCGCCAGGCATTGTGTATGCCCAGGGTCTGGCGAGCTTTCTATTCACACTCCTCACTCTCACAGACAGATCATCAAATGGTGCACTGTGGTTTGGCAGCCAGGTGACATTTGCATGAAGTATTGACCGGTGTTGCAATCATCTTGAGGGGTGACACTTTGAGGGTTCCGATTGCATAAATGTAAAATACCATCTGTCACGGTCAGGCGCATAGATGCTTTTGAAACCCTACAGACAAGGCAGATCATTTTACAAAATAAACATATTGGCCTCATTCACAGAAGCGTTTTAAAATGGCAGAATCCCATAGGAAAAAGCTCTGTGAATCAGGCACACTGTCTTGAAAGGGAAATGCTCCGGGAAGGTCGAGCTCAGATGCTTTCGGGGAGACTTGAATAGAGCAAAAGCAATTGATTCCTAACTGGGTTTGATGATGGTACACAAATCATGAAATCTGATCCTTCATAATATCTGAGGAAATATGATGAAGTTGTCTTTAACTTGGGATCCCTTTTTAGATACGGATCACAAGTGACTAAAAGAGTGTCATTTGTCTACTTAAGTTGCTAACTTCCCCTCCCCCGGTGGGTTGGTATGTACCACGTTGCAAGACTTCCTGCTGCAGTGGCACGAATGGCATCCATGACGATCACGTCTTTGCTGCTCCATAGGACCCATGACAAAAGCGCACCTCGTGTGCAATGTCTTCAATGTCCATAGTCATTCAGATCTGTGGGATTCCATCACTTCTGTTACTGCGAATGCGATTCCATGGCTTTTTTTAACAATTAATTTCACTGAAAATAGATGCAGGAGTAAAACCCCCACAAACGCTCTGACATTCCCCCACTTTAATGATTACCCAAACCCGCATGTATATTTTTGGCGAAATTCGTTGTAAAAAGTGCAATGGAATCACATTTGCAGTTATGGTCTGCAATGAAATCTGCCTATGCCATTCAATTCTATCTTGAACCACAAAAAGTCCTTCTGGGAGAGCAAATGCACACACTGCACTGCAGCACCTCTACTGTCCAGAGACATCACAGTCGTGAACTCTGGCCACAAGGGTACTTAAGTACAGCCGCTCTGAATTTGTTTGCTTCATAACTTTGTCTTGCTCTTTAATGAGTCGTGCATCTACCCGAGAGACCTTGTTTAGACTTCCTGACTCTACTGCCTTCAAACAGGCATGTTGATCCCTGTCACATCTATGATCTAAGATTCTACACCGCTGCCATGAGGCATGGTCTACATGAAGTCAGCTACAAAGTCATGCCAGCTCTGCTCCTTGGTCTGAACTACCGTCAGGGTACAACGTTGTGGAAAGGGTCTTGGCAAAATCTGGTTTATCGCTATAAATCAAAATATAATCACTAAACCATACCCTCACAGAAAGGCACAGTTAACAATTGTCTTTCAAGCAGGAACCTTTAACAACACACACTCCAAGAATCATTAGCATCAGAAGGTCTTGTATGGAGAAACGGGACAAACTCAACAGCAGATTTAGCCCCCATTCAAAAGATTTGTTGAACCTCGATCTTCCATTTTTTACGGCTCAAACCGAAAGTTCTGAACAAATCAGTGGCATACCCCTGTGCATGTACACTCTATTATCTGTTGTATACAGCATGCTATTGCCAGCATCAGCACACCTCTGTGCACACACTCAGAACACACCTACAGAAAGTGGCCCTTTTATGCTTCCTCTGTCTAAATAGCGGCATTGCTCTGCGCTGAAACCAGTTTCTTACCTTGCATGTCGCTTCAATGATAGCATACACCACATGTGCCACATGTGATGTGATTGTATCACCCCCTAGCTGCAGAGCCTTTCTCCCCCCCCAGGGGAGTGTCCATGACACACCCCAGTGGGGGCTCTGCTAGGTAAAGTGGGAAGGAAAAGCATGTAGCCGTCACTGTGCAATATAGATGAGAGCAGGCAACAACCTCTGCAGTGGACGGCTGCTCACAATTGCCAACACAGGAAAGGTTTGCCAATGTCACATTTATATTATTAGCCCATTGCTCACACCATCAATTAACCCTTCGTGTGTACATTAAAAAGACATGTACCGTGTACAATAAATCAAAACACAGTAGTTTAAATAGATGCATGTTTAAGGTCATCTGATGTCACTCAGTAATGAACACTCAGTGAATGTGTCCTACGCTCTCATATGAAAAATAAATCTTTTTAATTATGAAAAAAGTCTAATAAAGAAACATTGCCATTATTATCATCACTATGCACAACATCATTTGAAATGCAATAAACCATTAATAGAAAACTTGAACCATTGTCATTTGCCTCTATCTCAAATCACGGCTAAGACTGATCAACCTTCTCCAAGAAAGCAAAGTCACCTTAGAAACCAACTACCTGCCCCACCAGGTCATGATAGGCAACCTCGCAGAATATGCTGGGAAATCTACCACCTGCCTCACCAAATCATGGGGGATAATCTCATAGAGGCCTATGCCTCAATCAATAATCAATATTCAACACCTAAATGCCTTTCTCAATGTGATATCAAATGCTGGATAAAATAGGCCCTTTGTACTCAATAACGTAGAAGATAGGGAGTTGAAGAGGACTGGAAAAAGCTGGACGCCTGGGAAATGAAAAATATGAATATGAATATCTTCAAATAAAAACAAAAGACACCTATTAATGCACCATGGGCTTTTTTTATCACAAATGCATTAAATGAGTATAGAATGCTTTAAAAAGAATGAAATGTCCATTGGATTTACTGGTGCTTGGCATATAGCCAATCTGGAATTAGGCGTCTTTTCTTAGGCCCTTAGGCTCTAAACTGGATAAGGGGCCTTGGGGAAAAGTAAAGTTCTTTCCCCAAGCAGCTCAAAATAAATTTCAGATCTGCTTAAAATAAATAAAAATAGCCAGAACCCAAAAAGGGGCTTCAAAAAATCAAAATTAGGTTCAGCACCCCTTCCATCTGGGATGCTTGGTTTCTTTTATCTCCTTCCAGCCAATTGTATCTGCCCAGTCTTCTACCAGCTCTGTTGCCCCAAACAGCAGTTCTTAATGGTTGAACTCACCCTCTTATATAGCCCTTGGACTCCCTATTTGAAGCCTTTCCAGACCTACTTTCCCTATCCTTAGTGACGACTAAGAATTTTTCCAACAATGGGTTTTTAGCTGACTGTGCTGTCCATGTGTGCAGCAGCTCAAAAGACATGGCTTCTGTCGTTGGCTTCTAGGAACGTTGCCAATAATGTTTTTTTATCTGATATTACTGTATTGTTGCTCAGGTTAGACAAGGATAATTCTCTGCCCTTCAATGGCATCTAGCGAATTTGCCAAAGATTGCATTGTTGGCTGTCTGTCTATGCTAGTGCATCTGACCAGCCAAAGACAATTCTCTGTCCTTCAATGACATTTAAGAATATTGCCAATGATTGTGTTTTTAGCTGTCTGTCTATACTAGTGCACTTGACCAGCCAAGGATAATCTTCTGTCCTTCAATGGTATTTAGTTTTTTCTCCAACTATGAACTTTAAGCTGACTGCTGTAATGTGTGCACACACTGGCGAAGAACAATTCTCTGCCCTTTAGTGGCTGTTTGGTATGATTTCATGACTTTGCCAGCAAACTACAAATCCCAGATCAAAACTACTGAATAGAACTACAGAAGAACTGCAATCCGTAGTTCAGTGATTGCTGTAATCTATGTTTTGTGTTCTGTGAGAACATTGGCTTACTTCCCGGGGGGGCGGGGGGGGGGTGTACATCGCAACTGACAGCTATGCTTATTTAAGCAGAGTACAGTGAACCCAGCTTTAAGGTCGCTAGCGCACAGCCCAGAAAAATGAAAAATCTCTAATGGACTTACATTTTAGCAAAAGGCCTGCATAACATGGAAAAGCAAATCTTGATGCCTGCATTTAAACATGTTTTTATCACACTGTGTATTTCAGTAAACATGAAAGGTCTTTGGTCTGCAATTAAACGTGTTTTTATCACACTGTGTGTTTTAGTAAACATGAAAGTTCTGTTTGCAGTTCAAATGCTTGGCTAATATGGGCAAACTTAGAAAATACATGTCAGCCACCTCTATTGAAATAATGCTTGACTGTATATGCTTCTTCAAGATGTACTGTCAGGGTATTCTTCCCGGGGGCCGGCAGGGCCGTCCGCGGACCTCCGGGGTTGGGGAGGCCCCAACTCCTCCCGCGTCCCAACAGAGTATGAGGCACACACAAGAGCAAGTAGTTACTGCTGTTTATTACACAAAACAGGCAGGGATGGGCTCACAGGTCATAGGCATCCGAGAGACCACTCACTCTTGGTGGGCTCGTAGGCCCTTTTTCTAGCTGTATGACGCAGTTACATACGTCACATATGAGAACTAGCCCCCAAACCTAACGCTACCTCGGATTGGCTCTCCGAGTGGTAGGGTTAGTATAGGCACATATAGGAAGGATAGTTAGTGGTGGAGAAAGGGTCAGGTGGTACACTTGGGCCATCCCTAATAATCGCTACAAGTGAATTGTTACAAGGGGACGATTAGTGATTGGCTAAACTATAATGGCGTCAGTGGTATGCCCCTCATATTCTGATTGGTTCACTCGCGAGCCCCCAAGCCTGGGACCATCGTTGTTCCCAGCTCACGTTGTACCTGGTGCTGGCAACAAAGTATGACTATGTGTCAGTGACAGACAATGGACAGGTCTGACTATTAGCTGGTGTGCATGTCTTTCCCATCGCTATTGGTGTCCGATTTGTCACTTCATTGTTGCAGTCTGTGTCCCAGACGTGAGACCCCAGTGCTTCTCTGGTCCCTGGAGCTTGGCATCGTATCAGGTCGGTCTGGTAACGTGTTGTGGGACCGCGGCTGGAGCAAAATTATGCGCATTTGATTTGTATTTCGGCTCAGAGAGCGTTTAGCAGTGGCGGTGTAACCTTGGCACCGGGGTTCGCGGTATGTAGATTGCA
Source organism: Ambystoma mexicanum (assembly GCF_040938575.1). Classification (NCBI taxonomy): domain Eukaryota; kingdom Metazoa; phylum Chordata; class Amphibia; order Caudata; family Ambystomatidae; genus Ambystoma; species Ambystoma mexicanum. The sequence goes on from NC_090934.1 coordinate 368,313,088, forward strand.
ACATTGCGGCCTTGGCTGGGGGCTCTTGTCAGGGCCTCGTTCTGCACGGCCTCGTCAGGGCCTCGTTCTGCACAATCAGCACCTTGCAGCTTTGTCTGAGCCGCTCCGGTCTGGACACTCTTGTGGCGGCCTACCACGGCCTGGCTTATGGGTGGTGGTACATTGTCCATAATATAGGGGTCGCGAGGGGCGACAGAGATTCATATGTATTAGTTCATATGCAGTGGTTACGTCTTCAGGGTTTTAGTGGCAAGGAAGCATCTGCAAGCATGTACACAAGCTCTTCTGGTATCTTGCGTTTCTGCGGTGCTGTAGCTGGCCTATGTGAAAAATAACAACAATGCATGTGTGAATGTGAGTGGTCCTCTACGTCACACCACTGAGTGTGTTCTTCGTGTGGATTGGTGTGTGTATGACCAGTGTGCTTGGTGGCACATGTGTTCTTGTCCGATGGCTATGTCATCATGGCATCTTTAACGATGGCGGTATTTGTGATTGCTGTCTAGTCGAGTTGATCCATACGGTCGATGTCGGCTCCATCTGAGGTTCCAGCATGTTGTTTGATTGATGGACAGCTTCCTCGGTTGTGTAGGGGGTGGCCACAGTGGATCTCGACGTCTGGGGGGGCCGTGAGTGGGTCGAATTCCTCTCGCGGTGGGTGCTTGGGTCGTGACGCCCTAGGCCATGGTCTGGATGAGAGTCGGGGGAAGGGATCATCCCATTTTCCCTCTTCAGTCCCCCCTCTGGTTGACGTGTCGACCACAAAATTATCCACTCACTTGTCTCCTCGTACTCGCCATACCTTCGTTATTCCAGCCAAGTGTCCGTACCGGTCCATATGATCATCAAATGACCAATACATATAAACACATCTGCCACCGGGTTTGCAATAAACCCATTTCCCAACATAGCTTTTCGGGTTCCTTGGATTCTCAACCTTTATTGATGGGGGGTACAAGTCTGCTTCTACTATCTGTTGGCGCAGCCGTTCACGTTCCTTAATAATGACGTCTGTGTGTTTGTCATCTTCAGCTGGCATTAGGACGTGCATACCAATCATTTCTTCCGCATTACGTTTGGACCTTTCCTTCCATACTTTTATCCCCATCACAAAGGCCATCCCTAAAATTATGCATCCTGCCATAACCTTAAGACCATCTGAGAGCCAAGATGGCATCCAGGACCAGATGTAAGAGAACCAGCTGCCGTCTTTCTTCACTCCCTTTGCTTCTTCTTCCATCTTGGCGTGCATCTTGGCCAGCTGTGACACTGCCTTAGATAGCGTGCCGTTATCCTCGTCGTTGGCAGGAAAAAACGTGCAACATGAACTTCCAATTTTTCCACAAACACCTCCTTCCATTGCTGTAAGGAGGTCCAGCACATATCTGTTCTGTAGGCCCACCATACTGATTGCCCTTATTTCTTCCTTTATTGCGTTGAATACGTTAACCGTTGAATTTATTGTCATCATTAGTTCCCATCCAGTGATCTAAAGCCACTTCGCATTTGCATATGCCTACACCCCTGGATGTATGATGGATGAAAAGAACATAGCTGCTCTGCTAAATAGTCTATGTGCTGATGGAATGTAGCTTAGGGCAGTTTCTGACTTTCCCCACAGGTAGTTCCCTGTCAGTGGTTCTCCTTGTCTTTTTACTCTTGGTAGATGGGCAGTGTCGTTCAGTTTCTTTCCTCCTCCCAACTTCAGTGACCTTTTCTTCCTTTTATTCCCTTCATCCATCTTAGGGAAGCTCTCCATGTTAAACTGTTTCTGTGGTACTACCAGTGACAGTACGTTGATGTGTACCATTGTGCACACTCCATTCCACAACAGGGGCAAGCTGTTGTATGCCTTCAATCCACAGGCCCAATAGTGATCCATCAAAATTGCTGTTCCTGCACCCCCCACAAGAATCTTGATTGTTCTCTTGCAACCTTCATTTACTCCAACGTCTACTTCTCCAACATGCTGGTAACACAGTGTGGGTGCAGTGAGTGGAAGTATTGTTATGGGTTCCTCCTCTTTATCTAACCATGTCACCAGTGCTGCACTCTTTTTCCATTCCTTGTAGCATTTGTCATTTTCTACTTGCACCGTCATCACCGAAGACTTTGCCAAAGTCAATATTTTGCTTCCCACAACTCTGTCCACCCATCCATCTTTAGTGTATACCTTGCCATATATTAATATCAGTGGCCTTTCCGAGCATCCTGGTTCTCCAGCAACGTCTTTTGCGTACCATTTGCATGGTAGCTAATTCAGTGTAACTTCTCCTGTCTCTCCTTTGTTGGGTCCCGCTGTTATGTAATTGAGCCCTTTAGTCAGTTGCCACGATTCGTCCTACATTGGCAGTGTTTTAATGAAGTTATCTTCATAGGGGTACGTTGACTTTGATTTCCATCTTAGTGTAGCTCTTTTCCCTTGGAATCGCTCACGTGTTTGGAACAATGCTAGATACAACAAGCATTCAGCAGTTGTTGCAGGTACTTCAGTTGCTACAAATGTTCTTGAGGCGCTCATGGCGTATGGGATCAACGAGCACACATAGCAGTGGTATTTAGTCGTATACCTGCCAATCTTGGACATGTACTTGTACCACATGTTGTTAGAAACATGTGCTGATTCTGTAAGATATGTGCCCACCCCATGTACATCAATAGAAACACTGCACTTATCCTTCTTTATGTTGGGCCCCGTTCTACTTGTATCACCTGACCCCGTGCTCGTCGCAGCCATGGTAGGGGAGGTGTTAGTAGAGGGAGATGCCACGTAAAAAGCATAGTAGGCCTGCTAGACAGCGGCAGTAATCAGACCAGTGGTAAAGAATATCCCTAACATTTTTATTACAGTTGCTAGTACCACTGGCATATCTCTCTTACCTTTGCTGCGGTCCTGCAGCTACTTTACTTTAGATGATATAGGTGCCCACCTGAAAATCTCTCAAAATATGCGTTATTTTGTTAGTATCTTTTAGTCAAGCCCTGCTTATCAAATAATCGTTCAATGCCCAGGCGAAAAGCTGCTCCCACGCTTTCCTTACCGTCGTATCTCTTAGGGCGGGTAGTGCTGCGTGGAGATGTGGAAATAATTGAGCTACTATCATAAGGAACGTGTTATAATATACGCGTATTCTTCTTCTTCTCAAGTATTTTGGCTTTTTTATAACGTATACAAACTGGTGTCATAGTGCTTCTGGGGTGTTATCGTCCGCGGGTAGCATTTACTCCTGGGCAGTGACGTATATTTCTTATCTTTCTTATATACACAGTGGCAAATACGCAATACATGCATGTGCGAGACAAAAAAAAAGAGAACAAAACATGCACGTGTTTACACAGTGCTGTGTATTTTGCAAGTTGTTTGATGATGTTCCTCATTAGTTGGTGGTGGTGGGAGTTAATTTTAGCTAGCTCATATGCTTTGTGTGGGATCTCGTGATCATAGGGTGGGCTACGGGTGATTGGTCGGTTATGTCCTTTGGGGTATCTAATGCCTGTACTTTTTAGTTGTTGTTGGTAGTTGTCATTGCTGAAGCGGTGGCCCCTTCGCCGAGGTGAAGGTGGGTCTGTGCTTTATAGGGCTTGATGTCATGGATGTGTGTCCGCACGTCTTTTCCCCCGAGTTTCATCGCTCTAGGGGCTATTTTGTCCACCAAGTACGGGCCTGTAAATCGAGGATTGTTCCAACTTCTGCGGAAGTTTCGTAGAAGAACCTGGTCTCCTTCTTTTACTGTCCACTGTACTATTTGTTCTTGTTCCTTGTTGGTTGCTTCTCTTTGCTGATGGTTTTTCGACCCGCCCTGTGTCCGTTCGATCTGTTGAGAGATAAAAGCAGCACTAGTAACCAAGGAAGAGAAATACTCATGCATTTCTTCAACAAAAACAGTACTTGTGGCATGGCAGTCAGTTGTGGACCTTGATGGTGGTGTGAGTGGAGGTGCATTTGACATCCGGTCACCACCTCGTGGGGTGTGAGGTGGTGGCCCGACCCTAGCCTATTTCTCAACTCAAATAAGGCCAAAGGGAGGCAGTAGAGCCAGCTCTTTTTTGTGGTTTGCTGGATCTTTGCTATCTCTTCTTTTAGGAGGCCGTTGAGGCGTTCGCAGACGCCATTTGCTTGCGGGTGGTATGTGCATGCAAACTTATGCTTAATTCCCAAGGGCAGTTACGTGCTGGAACAGTTCATTGGCAAAGTGTGGGCCATTGTCTGACCGTAATACTTCGCATACCCTCCACCTCGGGAAGACCTCCCTCACCAGAAAGTTGGCTGCTCTGAATGCGTCTGCATGGGAGCAGGGGCCAGCCTCGATCCACCTTGAAAATGGGCATACTACTACAATCATGTATCTGTAGCCTTGACATACATTGATCATGCCAACGTAGTTGATGTGTAAGTGGAGGAGGGGTCCTTCAAGCCGGGGTATTGTACCTTTGATCACTTGCAGTGTCTGACCAGCCGTAAACTGCTGGCATGTGAGGCAGTTGCTAATGAAATTTGCAACATTTGAGTTTAGCTTGGGACAGAACAATGATGCTTTTATTCGTGCAGCAATTACTTCTTTCCCTGTATGTGTGGGACAGAGTAATTGGGTCATGGCTGTTTTCAATAGTGTCAGGGGCATCACGACCTTTCCGGTATTATTCTGTTGCCATAATGCATCTGTGGGGGACATGGTGCATCCTCTTTTAAGCCATAGTTCCTTTTCTGGCATTGGTGCCTGTAATTCCATGATCTGTGTCTCTGGGATGGGTGTGTACCCATCCTTCATCAACATCTGTCTAACCCCCCTTATCTTTTTGTTTTTCTGGGAGGGACCATGTCTCACCAAAATATGCAGCATGTTTCGCATTTGCATCTGCTTTTTCGTTACCTCTTGATATTGGGTCATCCCCGTTAGTGTGGGCCTTACATTTTACCAATGCTACCTCTTCCGGGTAAATAATTACTTCAATTAGTTCAGCCAGTAGGAGAGCATGTTGTACTGGGGTACCGCCTGCTCTTCTGAAGCCCCTTCTTTGCCATTTTATTAGTCCGGAGTGTCCTGTTGCTGTAACATATGCACTGTCAGAATATATAGTTACTCTTTTCTCATTGCTTTCTTCTAATGCTAAAATGAGTGCTACTAGCTCCGCTGCCTGCGCTGAATAATGTTGAGGTAATTGTACACACTTCACTGGGACGTAGGAGCAGTCTTCCCTCATCCGTACTACTGCTGCTCCTGTTCTTCTTATCCCATCGCTTTGGTCAATTGTTGATGACCCGTCTATGTACATTATCTCTCCCCCCTCTAGGGCATTTTCTTCCACCTTTCTTGTGCTTGAGTAAATTTCAATAGCCTGTGTGCAGTCATGTGTATATTCTCCATCTTCCACCACTTCTGCTAGGAATTGTGCTGGGATAACAATACAGAATCTCAATATTTTGAGCTCCGGTTTGGACAGCATAATCTCGTAACCTGTAGCTCTTTGTGTTGTCAGTGTGGATTTTGGCTTGTTCAGTATTGCAAAGATAGCGTGCTCCACGTACAGTGTTGTGGGGCATCCCATTGTTATTGAGGAGGATTTTTCCACCGCGAATGCTGCTGCGGTCAGGCTCCATTTGCACGGGAAATGACCCATCATTACAGGATCCAGGTGGCCACTGTAAAATGCCACTGGCTTATGTCCCATGCTTGTTTTTTGTGTCACTACTGCTTTCATTACTGCAGTATCACAATGTTAAAATATATAAAATTGTTCTTCATAGTTGGGGGTAGCTAGTACTGGTGCAGTTGAGATGGTGTGTTTTAACTCTTTGACTGCCTCTGTCATTTCTCGTGTCCATCCCAACTTCCTTTGTCTCCTCTTTGCTTCTCTAAGAGCCTCGAGCAGTGGTCCTCTGTATGAGCTGTAGTCAAAGACCCATGCCCTGCAGTAGTTGCAAAGGCCCAAAAACTGCTGCAATTCTCTTATTGTCTGCGGCTGCTGTGTGTTTGTTATTGCTTGTGCCCTTTGTGGTGCAATGTTCCTTCCTTTTTGTGAAATGATCTGCCCGATATAGAGCACCTGTTCTTGACAGTACTGTAGCTTCCCCTTGTCAACCTTGTATCCTTTCTCAGCCAGCACTGTGAGCATCTTTACAGAGTCCCTTCTGCACTTCTCCTCAGTGGTGCTGCAAATGATGATGTTGTCTACATATTGTAGTACAGTGCCTTCCATTTCAATGTTCCTTAGGTCCATTTGTATTACTCTGTTAAAGATGGACGGTGAATCGCAGTACCCTTGGGGTACTCTAGTGTTTCCACTTTGTGTTGCGGTATGTGAAGCTTGTTAAGTCTTGTGAATCAGGGTGTAGAGGTATTGAGAAGAAGGCATTCTTGAGGTCGATCAGAGTGAAACGTGACGCCTCTGCTGGTATCCTGCATAGTTTAGTAGCTGGGTTGGCTGCTATGGGGTATTCTGCCTCTACAATGTAGTTGAGGGGCCTCAAATCTTGTATAAAATGCCATGACCCTCCGTTTGCCTTGCACACCGGGTACACAGCAGTGTTGCACAGTGATTCTGATGGTACCAATATCTCTCTATCCACTAAGGCAGTTATTGTTTCATAGATCCCTACATCAGCTTCTTTGGATAGTGGGTACTGTTTCACCCTGGGCAGCACTGCACTTTTCTTTAGCTTTATTTTTACTCCTCCAATGCTCTTTATGCAGCCTATGTCATATGGACTAGTGGTCCATAAAGAGGCGGGTAATGCAGCTAAATCTGTTACGACCCTCACCCAAAACCCCCTCTGGCAAACCCATTGGCCAGGTGGAGTCAGGACTCGGGCCTCTAGAGACTGGCATCCTCTTCAAAAGCCCTCATGGGGCCAGTCCTGGCACCTATGGCACCAGGCTCATACACCATGAACAACAATGTGCTTTGGAACTACTTTATTGTATTGTCAGCCAACATGGAGGCATCCACATAGCTTGGTTCCTGAGAACCAAGCTATGCGGTCTAGTGTTTTGGGTGTGGCAGGCCTGGAACTACTTTCCCTGGTACTACTTTACCTGGGCTATATAAACCACAGCCTGACTGCAGAACATGCTTCGTGTTGCTTTGCAGCTTGCAACATGACGCTCACCGTGTCCCGCTATTCCCTCAAACCTCGGAGAAGCAGAACCTGCAAGGAGACAAAAGGAACATCATTAGCAGCAGCATCTTACCTGCAGTCTTCATCTTTAAACACTCGCAGCTACTGAGAACAGCTTCCTCGAATCTGCACGCCTCCCGGACAGAACGACCTGAAAGAGGAAGATAGAGCCAACATTAAAGAAAGCTGTAGAGACATTTACAAATTACGAACTTCTCAAAAGGCTTACCTGGCTGGTTGCCTCTCGGCTGGCACCACTACGGACATTCCACTCGCGCTGAAGAACACTGCGACCTACAAGGAAGGAAAACACAGGTTAGCAAAGGCAAGACTTTGCAGCGCTGCGCATAGAGCTTACTTACCGCATCATAGCGCTCTTAATGCGCCATCATTTACCAGCGGGGCTCAACCAAGCCAGTTCGCCGTGCTGAAGCTCTGCATACCTAAGGGAGAAAAAATAGGCATTTTAAACAAAGAAAGGCATGCAGGATAGCAACAAAACTAAAGAACAGCAATAAGACCTACCTGAACAATATCAAACGGGCCGGCGTCAGTGAAGTCACTGGACCGCACTCGCCCATGAAAGACAACGCGCCCCTGCAAAGAAGACAGGACGGAGAGCACGCCTAATTCTACCACAAGGTGAGGAGAGGACACCAGAGGGACTGAAAGCACACGGGGGTGGAGGGAGGATACTTACCCCAGTCGGTCAGTCTTGAACACAGTCCTCCTGTATTTTCAGGCAGAACTTTCCCCGCAGACCACATCAGGGCAAAGCTGAGAAGCATACCAGCGAGTAACCCAGCTGGGTGGCGTCCCTGTGGATACCAGGTGAGCGTAACAGAACACCAAGCCTACCATAACAAATCCACCTGGGCGCCATGGAGACATCAGAAATTGACCAATTGGCCCAATTACCAGGAGAGCTTCGTGCTGAGGTTCATTCTGCCCGACAAGAGACTAATGCCCTCCGGAGAGACCTAATAGTGACCAAAGAACGCATTGAAGAGATTAGCAGGCAATACTTGCAATCACAGGCAGTACAGACGCCTCTAATTGGAAGCAATCCAACGATGCAAAACCCCGCCATACCACACACTCCGGTACAGATCACGTTACCTGGAACAGTGCCCCTGGCACCACAGAAAGGTTCTCAGGCGACCCACAGAAGTATGCGGCATTCATAAATCAGTGCCACCTTCATTTTCTTTGTAGGCCTCGAGCATTTCCAAACGACCAAGCTCGGGTAGCTTTTATCTTATCATACCTGAGTGGTAGCGCAGCAGATTGGTCGGTGCCGTTGGTAACCCATGACGATCCTCTATTACATGACTTTGGGGGGTTCCAGAGAGAAATGGAAAAACGTTTTCCTCACCATACCCAGGAACAAGCAGTAGACAATGAACTCTTGTCCCTCCGACAGGGGAATCAGGACTTGTTAACGTACATTGCTACCTTCAACAGAGTGGTTGCCGAAGCTAGGTGGCCAGAAAACAAAAGAACCACGTTATTCCATCGAGGCGTACGAGGCGAATTAAAGGACGTCTTAGCCCAGGTGGTTGATCCACCCAGAGACTGTGCAGAATTCATAAATCTGGTTGTGCAGCTAGACCACGGTTGCAGGACCGAAAGGCAGACCGGTCTAAAACGGACCCTCGGACCGTGTATGTTCGACCAAGGGAAAACACACCCCATGTACCTGAAAATGCTGTAGAACCCATGCACATTGGAGGGATACGGCCTCCATTAACAAAACAAGAGCGGGACAAAAGAAGACAACAACTGCTTTGTTTGTATTGTGGGAAACCAGGACATTTCCTGAAGGACTGTCCAGTAAAACTCCCAAGAAGAACAGTCTGGGCCACAGAGAAGGATGAAGCTAAGGAATCGGGAAACTACCAAGCTCGACAAACGTAGAGGTCAGTTTGTCGAGTGAGAAGAAAGAGTTGCTGACCTCGCACTTTGCAATACCAGTGTTCTTAATTAACCACCAGCAGTTGTCAAGAATGCATGCCGTTGAAGCATACATCGATAGCGGAGCAGTTGGAAATTATATTGATCAAGAACTAGCAGCAGAGATGGGGCTTCCTTTGTGTTCTAAGCCAACTATGGACAAGGTAACCACAGTGGATGGGACAGAAATCGCTTCCTGACCAGTAACCCAGTGCACAACCAGGGTAACCTTGCTGTGTCAGAATGGACATTGGGAGTCTATTTCATTCGATCTCATCAAGGCACCTCAGTTCAGGCTAATACTAGGGATGCCATGGTTGGTTGCTCACAACCCTTTGATAGACTGGCGGGCACGAAAATTAACCTTCCCCGGTGACTGCTCCCCTGTCTGCTATTACCAAGAGGAGAAACCCAGCGTCTTTATCCCCATGACTCCCAGAGCGACAGTATCAACCCTGGGAGCAACTAATACCTTGCCAAGTGAATTCCATGATATCCAAGATGTTTTACGAAAGGACCAAGCCAATACATTGCCGCCGCACAGGCCCTATGACTGTCAGATCAACCTTGTTCCTGGTGCACAAATCCCTTGCGGCAGGATCTACGCTCTCACAGAACCAGAAAACCTTCATTTGAAATCCTATTTAGACCAGTACCTTGCAAACAGATTTATCAGTCCTTCGAAGTCCCCCGTAGCCAGTCCTTTGTTCTTCGTACCGAAAAAGGAAGGAGACTTGAGAACCTGTATTGACTACCGCGCATTGAACCAGATCACTGTGAAGAACCGCTACCCCTTGCCACTTATCCCTGAGATGCTAGACCAAGTTAAAGATGCCCAGATTTATACCAAATTGGACCTTCGAGGAGCGTACAACCTGGTCCGAGTCAGAAAAGGAGATGAATGGAAAACCGCCTTCCGTACTAAGTACGGCTTGTTTGAATATCAAGTCATGCCCTTCGGGTTATGCAATGCTCCTGCGGCATTCCAATATTTCATGAATGATGTTTTAAGGGAGTTAATTGATGTGTGCGCCTTAGTGTACATAGACGACATCTTAGTATACTCAGCCTCGGAACAAGATCATGTCAGGCACGTTCGTTCAGTCCTCACCAAGCTCCGTCAACATCGCTTGTTTGCAAAGCTTGAAAAATGCTTTTTTCACATCACCAAAGTAGAATTTCTTGGTTTTATCGTTACTCCAGGAGGCATCAGAATGGACGTGCACAAGGTAGATGCAATTCTGAAATTGCCTTCACCGACGTCTCTGAAAGGGGTACAAAGCATGCTGGGCTTTGCGAAATTATACCACCGGTTCATCCCAGACTTCTCCCCGGTTGTGCACCCAATCACAGTACTATTATGAAAAAACAATAAAAGGTTTTCTTGGACCGAAGAAGCAGAAGAAGCCTTTCAGGAACTTAAACAAAGGTTTACTTCTGCTCCAATCCTGCAACATCCTCGTCCAGACCTCCCTTATGTCGTGTAAACTGATGCGTCCAGTCTCGCAATGGGGGCTGTCCTTTCACAGAGAGACCCGGAAACTGGCCAGCTACATCCTGTGGCCTTCTGGTCGAAAAAGTTCTCACTCCCAGAGATTAATTATGCCATCATGGACAAGGAACTCCTGGCTATCAAATCCGCCTTTAAAGCCTGGAGGCACTACCTTCTGGGGGCGAGAACACCATTGCAGTCATCACAGACCACCGAAACCTGCAATATCTCACAACAGTCAAGGCTCTGTCCTCGCGCCAAATACGGTGGGCCCTTTTCTTCGCCGAATATGATTATGTAATCACATTTCGACCAGGAGTCAGAAACAGAAAGGCGGATGCCTTATCTCTCATGGGCATAGATGAAATAGTATATACAATTCCAGACCCAGTACCTATTATACCTGAGGACAAACTCTTGGGTATCACGACAGCCTTAACACAAGCAGAACTACGAAAAGAAATCCAACGGACAATGAATCCTGATGCCTACCTCGCATGGCAAACTCAAGGAGAACAATATACCATCAAGGACCACCTACCCTTTTTTAGGGATCACCTATATGTGCCCAAGAAGGAATTACAACAGCATATTATTTCAAACTATCATGATTCACTGATCGAAGGGGATCCTGGGATCGCCAAAACCCTAGCTAAGGTGAAAGAGAACTTTTGGTGGCCTACCTGGCGTAAGGACATCATTCAGTATATTCAGTCCTGCGGTGTCTGCGCACAAAATAAATCACAGAAACAAAAACCATCTGGTCTCCTACAACCATTGGACATTCCTCCAGTTCCATGGCACACTCTTTCCCTTGACTTCATCACTGATCTTCCTCCAAGCCAAGGGTTCAACACCATCCTTGTAGTTGTGGACTTATTCTCAAAGATGGCCCATTTTATTCCTCTCAAAGGCTTCCGAGACGCAGCCACTTTAGCAAAAGTGTTCCTGGAGGGCATGGTTAAGCTACATGGCTTCCCTTCGGTTCTGGTCTCTGATCGAGGCAGCCAGTTTGTTTCAAACTTCTGGAAAAATGCTGTGCAATGGCGCAGATCGCCGTTCGGCTATCTACCAGTCACCATCCCCAAACAAACGGCCAAACCGAGAGAACCAATCAGACACTCGAGCAATATTTACGGTGCATGCTGCACCACGAACAAAGGAATTTGAGAGACCTACTATGGATAGCCCAATATGCATATAACAATTCTTTGCATTCAAGCACGGGACAAACGCCCTTCTATACCCTTCATGGCAGACATACACGTACCTCTGAACTAGACCTTCCAGCCAGCTTGGAAATGCCAGCGGTAAAGACTCTACACACAACCATTACTCAGGCTTTCAAAAGGGCAAAGGAACACCTTATTCATGCCAAAGAAAAACAAAAGAGATTCTCCGACCAACACCGGAAAAAGGCCCCTGATTATCAAGTAGGAGACAAAGTTTGGTTAGCCGCTAAATTCGTACCCATCAAGGGAACCCGGACCTTTCATCCCAGATTCTTAGGACCCTATACCATTAAGGCAATTATCAACCCAGCAGCGGTGAAACTGGATTTACCACCTAATCTACACATCCACCCGGTATTCCATGTGTCCCTCCTGAAACCAATGCAACCCGGCACACGGATTGGGACACCACCTAAGCCCATACTTGTTGACGGAGAACCAGAATTCGAAGTCAAAGATATCTTGGACTCTAAATACTCTAGGACCAAGCTATATCATCTTGTCGATTGGAAAGGATTTGGACCACAATATAGATCCTGGGAGCCCAGTGAGAATATCCACGCACCACGTCTAATCAGGAAATTCCATCGGAACTTCCCAACCAAACCTGGGCCAGCCAGAAGGAACACCATGGGAGGGGCCTTAGGGGGGAGTGCTGTCACGACCCTCACCCAAAACCCCCTCTGGCAAACCCATTGGCCAGGTGGAGTCAGGACTCTGGCCTCTAGAGCCTGGCATCCTCTTCAAAAGCCCTCATGGGGCCAGTCCTGGCGCCTATGGCACCAGGCTCATACACCATGAACAACAATGTGCTTGGGAACTACTTTATTGTATTGTCAGCCAACATGGAGGCATCCACATAGCTTGGTTCCTAAGAAGCAAGCTATGCGGTCTAGTGTTTTGGGTGTGGCAGGCCTGGATCTACTTTCCCTGGTACTACTTTACCTGGGCTATATAAACCACAGCCTGACTGCAGAACATGCTTCGTGTTACTTTGCAGCTTGCAACGTGACGCTCACCGTGTCCAGCTATTCCCTCGAACCTCGGAGAAGCAGAACCTGCAAGGAGACAAAAGGAACATCATTAGCAGCAGCATCTTACCTGCAGTCTTCATCTTTAAACACTCGCAGCTACTGAGAACAGCTTCCTCGAATCTGCACACCTCCCGGACAGAACGACCTGAAAGAGGAAGATAGAGCCAACATTAAAGAAAGCTGTAGAGATATTTACAAATTACGAACTGCTCAAAAGGCTTACCTGGCTGGTCGCCTCTCGGCTGGCACCACTCCAGCCACTCCAGTGACATTCCACTCGTGCTGAAGAACACCGCGACCTACAAGGAAGGAAAACACAGGTTAGCAAAGGCAAGACTTCACAGCGCTGCGCATAGAGCTTACTTACCGCATCATAGCGCTCTTAATGCGCCATCATTTACCAGCGGGGCTCAACCAAGCCAGTTCGCCGCGCTGAAGCTCTGCATACCTAAGGGAGAAAAAAGAGGCATTTTAAACAAAGAAAGGCATGCAGGATAGCAACACAACTAAAGAACAGCAATAAGGCCTACCTGAACAATATCAAACAGGCCGGCGTCAGTGAAGTAACTGGACCGCACTCGCCCATGAAAGACAACGCGCCCCTGCAAAGAAGGCAGGATGGAGAGCACGCCTAATTCTACCACAAGGTGAGGAGAGGACGCCAGAGGGACTGAAAGCATACTGGGGTGGAGGGAGGATACTTACCCCAGTCGGTCAGTCTTGAACACAGTCCTCCTGTATTTTCAGGCAGAACCTTCCCCGCAGACCACGTCAGGGCAAAGCTGAGAAGCATACCAGCGAGTAACCCAGCTGGGTGGCGTCCCTGTGGATACCAGGTGAGCGTAACTAAATCTTCCTCGTAGAAGGGTACCTGGGTAGTGGCAGGTGCTTCTAGTGCCATTGCTATTTTTTGTGCTACCTCCTTGTATGTCACTCTTAGCCATATGTAGACGTTCATTTGGAACACCATTTCCCCATCTCCTGCTTCGTCTGAGAACAGTTCCTCATCTGTCACCTGTGTTAGCCTGCATCCTTCTTCCAGTGCTATTACTGCTCTCCATGCTTCCCTCCCCCCATCCTGTGCGTGAACTGCAATGTAGTCTGTGGTTGCCACAATGCTTTCAATGTCCACTGATATTATAGTCCCTTCTCCTTCACTGGTCGGTTTTTCTGGTCTGAAAAGGTAAGCTGCTGGTCTCCTCCACACCTTGCCCTCAATTCCTGGTAGCCATGCTAGTGCCATGTCTTTCCCATATTGGAAGAGGTCTCCATCCACGGGCTTTGCCCTTGCTACTGTTTTGCCACAGTACGCCTGAAGTATGTGTCGTGCTGTTAGCATGTTGATGCCTGGTGTGGAGCACACTATTCCCTTATCAGTAAAGGATATAGTCATGTTCAACCTGCTCATTATATCTCTCCCTAGTATGTTTACTGGCAACTGCTTTGAGTATAGCAGTGGTAGAGACAGGTTGTGATCTCCAACAGATGAGGAGATGTCATCAGGGAAAGGAACCAGTCCTCGAGCCCCAGAGAATCCTTGAGTGTGCATAGCTTCGCCTGACAAGTTGAACTTCCCCTCTCTAATACAGGACCTAGTGGTCCCTGTGTCAACTAGGAAAGAAAATGTCTTGTCACCTATCGCCACCTTTATGCATGGTTCCTCTGCAGGGTTAGGTGTTACTGATAGGATGGGACACATCAAAGACGTCTGTGGGCTGTCCTATTGTGGATACAGTGACTGTCCGCTTCCTGTGTATGGGTTGTGACCCAATATTGTCACCCTTCCCAGCTGTGTCTGTTGTATTGGCATGTCTGCGGGTAGTAATTTGTTGTCTTGTATTTGTGTGAGCTGTTGTACTGTCTGGATGTGTTGTTGTTGTGCTGTTGCTGCCTGTTGTTGTGGTGTGTAGGTTTGTAGTTGTTGCTGAGGCGGTGGTGATGGTGCTTATTGTTGTATTAGTGTTTCTGTCCCCTGCTGCGGCTGTTGTTGGTATAATTGTTGTCCCCCATTGTAGCCCTGCTGCCCTTGCTCTCCCCAATCTACTTGTGTCAGTCTTACTCTGCACATGCGTGACATGTGTCCTAGCAGGCCTCATGTCCAGCACGTTGGTGGTTCCCGTGCTTGCCATGGGTATCCCCCAGTACTGTCGTGGTATCCCTGCTGCCCGTATTAGTTCTGTCCGCAGAACCCTCCCCCTTGCAGTGTTGGTGCTGGCCCAAAACTCCTCCCTCTCGTGTGTGCGCCCCTCTCCCCGTAGTTGTTCGTGTATCCGTTTCCCATTTCAGTGTATCCACCTCCCATTTGTGTTGTGTATTGTGCTGTGTATGGTGGGGGTGGTGGCATTTGCTGTGTCATCACTTGTGCTTGTTGTAGTGATATAGTTTGTTGTTGTGTAGTGTCCTGTGCCGGTGTTGCCTGGGTGGGGCCCGTTATCAGTGCTCCTTCCATGGCATATTTGGACAGTTTCTTTTGAACCAATTTCGCTTCCTCTGCCTTTCTGTCTTCCTCCTTCTGTTTCATCTTTTCCTGCCATAGTCTACAATGGTGCACTATTGTGAGCTGTATCCCGGGCCAATGGCTTTGCTTCCATCCCTACTAATTTCTTTAATTGTCTCTGCACTTGCTCTGGGAGACCTTGAATCAATATATGGTAAAAAATTGCCAGTGTTTTGTCCCACGGTTCTCGCTTTTCCAGGCACCACTTCTCCTGAATTTCCTGGATGTAATCAACAGGATCTTCATTCTCACGCATTTTGCGTGACGTTATTGCTCCTATGGCTGAAGTGTCTGCAATTTGAAAATGGTGCCCCATCATGCGATCTGTCACTTATAGTTTTACTCCTGGGAATCCTGCCCTCTTCCAAATGTCATCTGCTGCGTCACCCAATATTGAAATTAGCAACCCCTTTACATCTCCCACCACTAGTTTTTGCCCTGCCGTTTGTTTTTCCATTTCATATATCCATTTCCCGGCCCCTCTGATTAGCGATTGGAGTCTTAATTGATGTTTTCCTTGTCTGCATGTTTCCATGGGACATATTGTGGCCTTGCTCTCCCTCTCTCTAGTAATAGCATTAGAGTGTACTCCTTTACTTCCCCCGGCGTACGTCTGTGTGGGGATGTGTGAGTGTATTCGCTGTCCTCTTCCATGTCAGAAAGTTGTTCAATAAAATCAGTAATGTGTTATGTTACTCTATCACCTCTTATGCTCTTGTTCCTTCTCTGCTGACCCCTGTGGCCCTCCCTGTGTGTATTAGCTAGCTCTTCCATTCTGCATACTGGGAGGTCTCTGAGTCTGTTAACATATGGTGTGTGCGGCGCTGGCGACGTCATTGGCTGTGGCGTTCTTCCTTTTAGTTACCTTTTCTTTTCCTTCCCTGTGTTTCCTTCTTCCCGCATCTCACATTCCCACGATGACCCGCAGTCTGTGCGTGTTATGTATAATTTGCTTAACCCCTCCCTGCTTCCATCACTTCGTCCCACACACAATCCCTTCTCTTCCTCACTGCAGTACCCATCTGAGAATGTCAATCCTGGGCCTAGTTGCTTTCCTCCTACTGTAACTGTCTCTAAGTCTATGTCTGTGTACTCCCCTTTCTTTTCTGTGCCTCCCTCCTGCGGTGTTGTCGCTACTTCCTTATTGCTATACGTATATGTCTTGGCCCTGCATTCCTTGCACACCTCTCCTTGTGCTGTATTGTTTTGCTTGCCCGCTTCACCACCTACTTCCATACGTATTTTGCATAGCTCATTCATTATTGCGTCACTTACCTGCTCTAGCATCTTCTCTTCTTCCTCCTTGTTGCCCCATATTCCGCCCTCCCTTGCCAGTATTCTTTCTATAACTTTCCCCTCTTCATATTTTCGTGCACCTTCTGATATATCTTCTTCCTCCACAGTCCCATTTCTCTGTCATTTTCTTCTCGCTCCTCTTCTTTTCTCCTAACCTCCTGCTGCTCCATGCGTGCCACCCTTTCTGCGATCGCTCTTATGCGATCCGCTTCTCATTTCCTCTGTTCTTCCTCTTGACCTTTTAACCCTACCTTGTCCCCCTTGCTTCCCTTCCTCCTCTCCCTCCTTCCCCGCTCTTCCTGCTCGAACTGTTTGATCAGCGCGCTCTGTGCTTCCCTCAATTCCACTAATCTTACCTCTAGCATCTCCTCTTCCTCCAGTGTCAGTCTCCCTTCCTCCTCTCTACTTACCTTGCACCCCTTCTGTGTGTATTTTGTCTCTTCTTTGCTTGACTTCTTTACCGCGTCTTCCTCCTCCCCAGTTAATGGCCCTCAAAGCTTCATTAGCACCTGTGCTGCTCTCCATTTGTCTGGTCCTATGCTTGCTAAGTCTAGCTGCACCCTTTTTTCTCCTCCGGTGCTTACCTGTGTTTGTTTCGTATCCGCTGCACTCCTCGCGCTCACCCCCTTTTGGTAACTGTCTGCTGGCGCGTAGGGTGGTCGGCTGTATGCAGGGTTGGAATATCCCTCCGCTGCTGTTACTTGTGCTCGTGCTGCTTCCCTCAACTCTCTCAACGGATACAGCCCCTCTGTTTCTTTCTTTATTTCTTTGTTTGCGGGTGTCACTTCCTCACTTTCCTTCTTCACCCCTGTGACCGCGAACGATCCTTCTGATTCCTCCTCACTCTCCTCAGCACTGGGTTTTTTTCCCGAGCACACTGCACCCACCATCTCCACTCACCTTCCCCTCCTATACTCCATGCATTGTCAACATCCCTTGTATCCCTGGTGCATACCCCTGGAACATTTTCTAAAGGTCGAAAACTTCTAGGTGGCTCGCCAACTTCTTCCCCTTGTATGTGTTCTGTAAATACACTAGTAGTGAATGTTGGGTGGTCATATCAAAACTGCCGTTGGGTGGCTATGGTATCCTTATTTTGTTATCTGACCCTTGTGTCCATTCGATGCTGTGCTTTACTATTTTATCTCTGTGCGGTGTTAGTGTTGCGCAGATATGTTGGAGTGGTGTTGTTAAGGTGCTGGCCCTATACCCTGCCCCTATCCCATAATACGTAGACAATTTTTAAATCTTTACTTCATCAGCACCACCGTTACCTGGCCCCGTAAACTGGGGTCTTTTGATTTTCCGCTGCAATGAAAACAATTTTTTATTACAATGCTTTTGTGTTGGGTGCCACCGCCCTCGTTATTCCTACAGCAGTGTCACCTCCTTTTATGCTTCTCCTGCAAGAGCTAGGGCCCCCTTAGACCCGTGGTGCACCAGCCCCCTGCGGCTGCATGCCCCACGTGGCGTGCTTCTGAGCTGCCCCGCCTTTACTGTGCCGCCTCTACTTGGCACACCTGCAATCTACTTCTAGCTCCTCCTCTTTCTCCGTTGTCTTCACTGTCTGCACAGTGTATGATCTTTTGGTCCCCCTCCCACCCCCGTTGTTGGGTGCGTACCGGCATTCTCCGTGCACGGCCACCTCTCCCCCTTCACCCCTCCCTTACGGCGTATCCCTGCCCCGATCCCTGATCACTCTTCGAGGAAGAAGACCGCAGTATCCTATGCAAGCCCTATGGGTGACATCACCAACTACTACAAAGGGTTCCCGGTACGTACAATTACAACAAGGGATGAATGCGTGCCATATTTGACAAACTTGTTCCCCGTTATCTCCACAGCTGTTTTCCCACCACACCTGGAGTGGAGTATCCGTCAATTACTTCGTTATTATAATCGGACTGTGCATGCTGCGTCACCTCTCGTGTGATACGCCCCCTCTCTGGGGGAGCTTAACCAGCCAATTATCTTCCGCACTGAGAAACAACTGAGCTACCTCCTGTGGGAATACGTCATCTATTCACTGAGTTAAAACACTCGATCAATAGGAATCTCCACCTATTCAATGATCTACAACGCCAACTCATAGGAATGCCACACCCCCTTATACAGGTGTCCGCGATCTCGACCAATCAGCGCGATCCGCTAGTCACACGTGGGAGCTTGAAGCCCCACCCAGCCTACTCTGTAACACTAGAGGGGACGGCCCTCCTGTCAGTCCCCGTTACACCTTACACACCGATCGCCACTCGATGGCCAAAATCTTTTCTTAACACCCTGTGAGAGCCACCCACCACCCTTTTTACAGTTCCTCCCACGTCCCGCACAACATTGTATTGCTAGTTTTGTGTGCCATACTCACATCGAGTTCTCGCCTGCCAGTGCCGCTTGACCGCAGGCACCCCTCCCATTCAGCTTGCCACCTCCCCTCATTTGGACCATGTCTGGACACTCGCCAACCGCGGGCGGGATACTTCTCAATTCGGCTCCCGACGGCCAATCTCTGGATTGCGCTGTCCGACCGTCTCGCAGTTCCGTGATGGCCCTGTAGTCTTCCAAAGGGGGCAACGGCAGAGGGGACCGCATTGCCGGGCCGCCTTGACGCAAGCAGCCTCGCTGTGATCTCACCCAGTCTCAGCAGATCTCAGCAGTGCCTCCAACTTGTCAGGGAAATTTTCGCAGGGGCCGTCAGGGTCGTCCGCGGACCTTTGGGGTTGGGGAGGCCCCAACTCCTCCCCGTGTCCCAACAGAGTATGAGGCACACACAAGAGCAAAGAGTTACTGCTGTTTATTACACAAAACAGGCAGGGACGGGCTCACAGGTCATAGGCATCCGAGAGACCACTCGCTCTTGGTGGGCTCGTAGGCCCTTTTTCTAGCTGTATGACGCAGTTACGTACGTTACCTGGGAGAACTAGCCCCCAAACCTAACGCTACCTCGGATTGGCTCTCCGAGTGGTTGGGTTAGTATAGGCACATATAGGAAGGATGTTAGTGGTGGAGAAAGGGTCAGGTGGTACGCTTGGGCCGTCCCTAATAATCGCTACAAGTGAATTGTTACAAGGGGACGATTAGTGATTGGCTAAACTATAATGGCGTCAGTGGTATGCCCCTCGTGTTCTGATTGGTTCACCCGCGAGCCCCCAAGCCTGGGACCATCATTGTTCCCAGCTCGCGGTGTACCTGGTGCTGGCAACAAAGTATGACTATGTGTCAGTGGCAGACAATGGACAGGTCTGACTATTAGCTGGTGTGCATGTCTTTCCCATCGCCATTGGTGTCCGATTTGTCACTTCATTGTTGCAGTCTGTGTCCCAGACGTGAGACCCCAGCGCTTCTCTGGTCCCTGGAGCTTGGCATCGTATCAGGTCGGTCTGGTCACGTGTTGCGGGACCGTGGCTGGAGTAGAATTATGAGCATTTGATTTGTATTTCGGCTCGGGGAGCATTTAGCAGTGGCGGTGTAACCTTGGCGCAGGGGCGCGGTATGTAGATTGCAACATTGCGGCCTTGGCTGGGGGCTCTTGTCAGGGTCTCGTTCTGCACGGCCTCGTCAGGGCCTCATTCTGCACGATCAGCACCTTGCAGCTTTGTCTGAGCTGCTCCGGCCTGGACACTCTGGTTTTTCGGCCTACCACGGCCTGGCTTATGGGTGGTGATACATCGTCCATAATATAGGGGTCGCCAGGGGCGAAGGAGATTCATATGCATTAGTCCATATGCAGTGGTTACGTCTTCAAGGTTTTAGTGGCAAGGAAGCATCTGCAAGCATGTACCCAAGCTCTTCTGGCGTCTTGCGTTTCTGCAGTGCTGTAGCTGGCCTATGTGAAAAATAACAACGATGCATGTGTGAATGTGAGTGGTCCTCTACGTCACATCGCTGAGTGTGTTCTTCGTGTTGATTGGTGTGTGTATGACCAATGTGCTTGGTGGCACGTATGTTCTTGTCCGCTGGCCATGTCGTCATGGCATCTCTAACGATGGCGGTATTTGTGATTGCTGTCTAGTCGAGTTGATCCATACGGTCGATGTCGGCTCCATCTGAGGTTCCAGCATGTTGTTTGATTGATGGACAGCTTCCTCGGTTGTGTAGGGGGTGGCCACAGTGGATCTTGACATCTGGGGGGGCCGTGAGTGGGTCAAATTCCTCTTGCGGTGGGTGCTTGGGTCGTGACGTCCTAGGCCATGGTCTGGATGAGGATCGGGGGAAGGGATCGTCCCATTTTCCCTCTTCAGAACCACCAGCCTTGCATAGGTTTTACCACTAGTCTCTGTCATGAAGAGTGAGACACACATTGGGGCAAAACCAGTACTACAGTACTGGTAAGATAGCTCAGTTAGGTAAGTGTTTCGACTCTTATTAGAACTCTGTTGATATCTGTATATGGTCTGCAGTAACGGACATAGCATTAGCTAGAGCATGGCAACATTGAACTGGGCCTGAGTAACTGAGGATGCAGCCCAATGATAGAGAAAGTCTGCTGGCACTGGAACTACCACTGCTTGAAAAGAGTGCAATATGAAAATGGGCACTAGTGTTGCATTTTTAAATCTTTCTTTCTTTCAACTTTGTTGTTGTGTTTTGGACAGTAAAACATCAACATAGTTAAGTGTAGTCCAGGGAACAACTTCTTCGGTTAAAGTGCTGATAATTCTTTTTCCCCAGTTTTGAATCTTGGCATTGCAGACTCTGTCCTTTATCCTTGCAAGTTCAATGAACTGATTATCATCATATTAGTCAAAAGGAAAGGCTTATCTTGAGCCTAAGCAAGAGCATTGTTTATAAAATGCCTTTTTTAAGCACTTACTAAGCCCAACCTATGGTTTTATAGGGCACAGAAAATGAAAATTAGTGAAATAAATGTCAGAGAACATTTTCTAAATGGTTCTTAGTGCCTAGAGAATAAATCACTGGATTAAGGGCCCAAGGCTGCATATGTTATGTTATGTTATCTTACTTGGCATATATATATAGCGCCTTATGTATCATTGGTATGACCTCAAAGTGCCGGTAGGTTGAAGGCCCTCGGGAACCGCAGTTCAAGTCAGTAGAGATAGAGAGAGTCATATGGTGCGTGGGCGCACCAGATATGTGTGCAGCTGGTGTGGTTATTGCATGATAGCAGCTTCTTAGTGGTAGTTGTGGCGCTGAGGAAATCAGTTGGATGTGTTCAGTCTGGAGGGTGGACACCCAGACTGAGTACTGGATGCGTTAGGCCTAGGGAGACACCTAAGCTAGCTGGAATGTGCTCAGCTAGCTGTGTTTTATTAGGATGATGAGGTGTTTGTGGGGTCATGTGAGTATGAGAACAGCTAGGCCGAATATGTCATAGCATAGCTGTGTTCTAGTTGAATGATAGTGTATAGGAGAGAGCAAGCGTAGTAGTGTGATATGGTGGTTATGAGCAAAGCGCATGTGACCAAGCACGAGAGCAGGACAGAGCCATACATAGCAGCACACGTATATAAAGCGACAAGATGGATAGGGTAAACATGTGATACAGATAACATGGGGATACAGGTACATAGCATATATATAGCATACATGGGAGATACAGAGATATACAGAGATATATCCACTCCATCCAGTCCATCTACTCTGTTCTTTCCATCCACTCCATCTGCTCCATCCACCTTTTCCATCAGTTCCATCCGTTCCATCCTTTCATCCATTCCATCCTTTCCATATACTCCATCCGTTCCATCCGCTCTAACCGCTCCATCCACTACATCATTTCCATCCACTCCATCTGTTCCCTCCACTCCATCCGAGCCGTCTGGTCCATCCGTTCCATCTGCTCTAACCGCTCCATGCTCTCCATCCTCTCCATCCACTCCACCCTTTCCATCCATCCCATCCTTTCTATCTACTCTATCTTTCCCATACACTCCATCCATTCTGTATTCATTCTATCCATTCCATCCGTTCCATCAACTTCATCCATTCCATCCGTTCCACCCGTTCCACCCGTTCCATCCGTTCCACCCGTTCCATCCATTTTACCCTTTTCTATCCTTTCTATCCTCTGCCTTCTTTTTCCATCTTTTCCATCTACTCCATCCACTCTATCCTTCATCGACGCTATCTTTTTCATCCACTCCATCCACTCCAATTCGTTCCATTCATCCACTTCATCCGTTCCATCCACTTCATTTGTTCCATCCACTTCATTCATTCCATCCACTTCATCTACTCTGTCCATTCTATCCACTCCATCATTTCTATCCACTCCGACCGTTCTATCCACTCCTCCCAACTAAATGCCTTTGTCGAAACCAACAATCTCCTAGACCCTGCACAATCAGGCTTCAGACCTCGACACAGAACCAAAACAACTCTGACCTCAATCTGGGACAACCTTAAGAACACTTCAGACTCTGCAGGATGCGCTGCACTTATCCTTATAGACCTATCCGCTGCCTTTTAGACAATCAACCACTCAATCCTCCTCGACCGCCTCCACTCTCGAGGAATCCGGGGAAACGCTCTCAAGTGGATAGCATCCTTCCTCAACAATAGGAAACAAATAACCCTCCTCTCGACCTTCACTACCAGAGTTCCACAAGGAGCATGCCTATCAGCCCTCCTGTTCAACCTCTATATGTCCACCCTCCCACGAATAATCCACCTGCACAATATCCTGTGCTACAACTATGCCTAGGACACCCAATTAATCCTAAAACTTCTCAGCTCAAAACCCAACGGTCAGCCCAACCTCACACCCTGCCTCCTTGACATTGATTGCTGGATTACCTCAAACCATTTCCTCCTAAACCCCACTAAAACCGAAATCATGGTGTGTGGCAACACCAGGCTTCTCCCCCACCCTCTACCATGGCCATCATCCATGGGCAATCCACCCACCATCTCGACCACAGTAAAAAACCTTGGATGCACTCTCGACTCTGACCTAACCCTCTCTCGCCAAATCAACAACGTCTCTAAGTCCTGACATTACCACCTCAAAATTCTTAGATGCATTTTTCCGTACCTCTCCTTTCCCAACAGACTCACCGCTGTTCAATCTATTGTAATGTCAAGACTGGACTATGCCATATCCCCATACCTCAGGGTCCAAGAATACTAACTCATTAAACTACAAAGAGCACAAAACGCTGCAGCCAAATTGCTTCTAGCACTTGGACCAAGAGACTTCACCTCTCCAGCTCTCAGAACTCTCCACTGGCTCCCGGTCGGACGAAGGGTGACCATCAAAACCTTATGCATCTCTCACCGAGCAATGCATAAAACTGGCCCTCAATACCTACAGAACAAGCTAAAACCCTACCACCCACTGCACACTCTAAGATCTAGCTCTGCCCTCCTTCTAGTGACACCGAACACCAAATCAGTCAGGTTAGGAGGATCATCATTCTCAGCCTTGGCCCCCACTCTATGGAACTCGCTTCCCCCACACATTCGACACACCGAAGACTGCCTGTCTTTCCGGAAATTACTGAAAACGTGGCTCTTCCCCTAAAGAATGGACGCCTAGAGCAATTTGAATGAATAACAACAATAAACAGAAATCCAAAGTTGTTTGAACAAAGCAAAATAAAAGAGCAAAGGGAGTCGATTAAACAGATAGAAAGACTAAAACGGATGGTGTAACTAAAACGGATAGACTGAGTGAAACGGATAGAGTAACTGAAATAGATAGAATAGATGAAACAAACAGAGTAGATGGAAGAGATCGAGTAGATGAAACGGACAGAGTAGATGAAATGGATAGAGTGGATGGAACGAATAGAGTGGATGGAACGGATAGAGTAGATGCAACAGATAGACTAGATGGAACGGATAGAGTAGAATGGATAGAGTGGATTGAACGGATAGAGTGGATGCAACGGATTGAGTAGATTGAATGGATAGAGTGGATGGAACGGATAGAGTGGATGGAACAAATAGAATGGATGGAACGGATAGAGCAGATGCAACGGATAGAGTGGATGAAACAGATTGAGTGAATGGAACGGATAGAGTGGATGGAACAGATAAAATGGATGGAACAGATAGAGTGGATGGAACGGATGAGGGATTGAACGGATGAGGGGATAGAAACGATGAAGTGAATGAAACTGATGGGGTAAAAGGAATAGTTGACGAGAATGGAACTGATGAAGTGGATGAATCAGATGAAATGGATGGAAAGGATTGAGTAGATGGAACAATAGAATGGAAGGAACGGACTAAATTAAGGAATGAATAAATGAAACGGATGGAGTAAATGGAACAGATGAAGAGAATGGAACGGATGAAGTGGATGAATCAGACGAAGTAGATGAAAGGATGGAGTAGATGGAACGAATAGAATGGACGGAATGGACAAAGTGAAGTGAACTGAACGGATGGAGTGAATGGAGCGAATTAAGTGGATGGAATGGATGAAGTGGATGGAATGGATGAAGTGGATCAAACGGATGAAATGGATGGAACGGACGGAGTGGATCGAGCGGACAGAGTAGATGGAATGGATAAGGGATGGAACAAATGAAGGGACAGAACAGATTAAATTAATGGAATAGAGGGAATCGATAAATTGATGAAGAGAATTGAATGGATGAAGTGGACAGAATGGATGAAGTAGATGGAAAGGATGGAGCAGATGGAATGGATTGAATGGACGGAATGGATGAAGTGAACTGAATGGATGGAGTAGATGGAAAGGATGGAGTAGATGGAACAAATAGAATGGATGGAACGGATTAAGTGAATTGAACGGATGGAGTGGATGCAATAGATGAACAGAATCGAATGGATGTAGTGGATGGAATGGACGAAATGGATAGAATGGACAAAGCGGATGGAAAGGACGAAGCGGATGGAACGGACAAAGTAGATTGAACAGACGAAGTGGGAGGAACGGATGAAGTGGATGGAACAGATGGAGTAGATTGAACAGATGGAGTAGATGCAACGGGTGGAATAAATAAAACGGATGGAGTGATGGAACGGATGGAGTAGATGGAACAGATGGAGTCGATGGAACGGATGGTGTCGATGGAAAGAATAGAACAAATGGAAAGAATGGAACAGATAGAACAGATGGAACAGATGGAACAGATGGAACAGATAGAACAGATAGAGCAGATGGAATGGATGGAGTGGATGGAGTAGAACAAGGAGGGAGTGGTTGGAACGGATGAAGTGGATGGAGTGGATCTAGTGGGCGGAACTGATGGAGTAAATGGCACAGATTGAGTGGATGGCACGGCTCGAGTGGATGGTACAGTTGGAGTGGATGGTACAGTTGAAGTGGATTGAACGGATGAAATAGATGGAACAGATGAAGAGGAAGGTACGGATGAAGTGGATGGAACGGCTGAAATGGATGAAACCGATAGAGTGGATGGAACCGATAGAGTGGATGGAACGGATAGCGTGGATTTGACCGAATAGAGTGGATAGAACGGTTAGAGTGAATAGAACAGATGGAGTGGATGGAACGGTTAGAGTGAATAAAACAGATGGAATGGATAGAATGAGTGAAGAGATTCGAACAGATGAAGAGAATGGAACGGATGAAGAGAATAGAACAGATGAAGAGAATGGAACGGATGAAGTGGATGGAACAGATGAAGTGGATGGAACCGACGAGAGGATGGAACGGATGGAAAGGATGGAGTGGTTGGATGGAATGGATGGAGTGGACTCATTGGATTGAACAGACGAAGCGGACGGAACGGACGAAGTGGATGGAACCAATTAAGTCGATAGAACAGACAGAGTGGATAGAACGGACAGAGTGGATAGAACAGACAGAGTGGTTAGAACAGACAGAGTGGATAGAACTGACAGAGTGGATAGAACGGATGAAATGGGTGGAACGGATGAAGTGGATGGAACCAATGAGGGAATAGAACGGATGGAAAGGATGGAAATGAATTAGTGGATGGAGTGGATGAATGCATAAGAGAAACATTGTGGTAAACCATCCAATAAGGGCCGACCCGTGCAAGGTCACTCTCTGTTTTCCCACCTCCAACTGCTCATTTTTCGGGTGGGGTGGTCACCCCCTGAACCCACCTTTCTGCTGTCCGGTCTCTGCACCGCCCTTGCGCTGCTACTCTCCCCTTGCATTTGCCCAATCCCTCCAACCTACCTTTGTGGGCCTGATCCATTGGCAAGTGCAATCTGAAGGCTGCAGGGACAAAGCGCAATGCACTATGTGTGTTGGCCCACCTGTGTCTCTTTTTTGTGCTTCATGCTTCTGCTCTGCATTCCACAGACAACCATTGAAATTAACTGCTTACAGAAGAGAAATGTTTCACACTGCTTGGGAACTAAGGCCCTCCTCAATATGCCCAGTTATGGCCTTCCTATGATCCAGGTTTTTTTGAGCTCCCAGAATTTACAGCTTATTTTCTTCCACAGTCCCTGAAGCCTGTGGTTGTGGCAGTTGGTCCGGCAGGTTGGTACCAGTGCAAATTGGGTCGGGGTCAGTGTAGGCTGCGGTCTCTTCTTAAGATAAAATGCCCTTAATGGGGCAAACTCTTTCAAACTGACTTTTCTGCTCCGGGCTACAGATGTTGATTTTATCCTGAGAAAAGAAAACGGATATACATAGCCTTTAGTACATAGTGCAGTTTAGAATAGAGTACGGCCTTCAGTATACAATATAGATTACAGATTATGGTGAGTTGTAGTCTGTTAGAGTGTTTAGAGTTTAGATTGTTAAGATTTTGGTGTGGTTAGAGTTAAGAGAATTTGAGTTTTGGAGCTTCATTTTATAGAGTTCAGAGTTCAGTTTTTAAAGTTCACCTTTTAAAAGTAAGTCACAAGTTAACGAAACAAAGATTTCACAATGAACTTCCTTTCATCTGCCACTGCCTTCCTGTGCTGTCGCAGTCCTAGATGTATGGGTTTAACAGCCTCACATACCTGCATGTCGTGGCTCGGCTCGTAAGCAGGTTTGTCTCTCAGCGCAGCACATTGTCCCATCAATGACCATCCTGGTTGAGGCTTATTTGTTGCCAGTTTACACCTTGTATTTGGGAAACAGCTTCTCGAACAATGCCTTCTTCAATGGGCCAGGGTATTCCTCCCACCCCACAACAACATATGTCACTTGTAACATGCTAAATGGCATATTAGGCAGACCACTCAACCTCAATTGTGTTCCCAAACCGCAAACATCAAACTCTATGTGAGAGTAACCAACAGAAAGCAGTCACCATCTCAATGTTGCTTGTGTTGTGGTGCATAGAAGAACTTCTGCTGCCGCCTACTGCATGCACATTGTGCATAAATACATGTCTGCTAATGTAGCTATGCATCTTTTGTTTTCCGTAAATGTACTTTAGCGTGTATTAAAGTTAGCAAATGTGGTAGTGTGTATTTATGTTTCGCTGAATGTACTTTAGCAAAGAACATATTTTGCAAATGGGGTTATGCGTCTCAATTTTTCAGCACATTTGCATTGTTGTGAACTACTTCACACGCCTAGCCGTAAAGAGGATTGGCGAGACATTTCATCTACTAACAGAATGGTAGGCAGAAAAAACTTGACAGCTGGCATATGTGAAGAAAAATGGTATGAATGTTGTAACTTGACATATCTGCAAAAGCAGGAATTTCTCAAGTCCATGCATGCTGAAAAAATAATTTGCAAACACCTTGTCGAAACCAAATGATGTTCGGTTTTGCCGCGTTTAGAGTTAAGCCTTGTAATTGTGGGGACTTTTGCTCCAACTGTGGCTATGTAGACACTTCATGGTCAGATGACAAGGGTAACTTACAGTCAAAACATGTTGCATGTTTCCGACACACCGCGGGAATGGTTAATGAAAATGCTCCAAACAACACGGGCTCATATTTTATTTATTTATTTATTTATTTATTTATGTATTTATTTATTTATATATTTATTTATTTATTTATAACATTTATGGAACGGCCAGACCCGAGGCTATCAAAGCGTTTGTACAGAGGAAGCAAAAGACGCCTCTAGTGTAGGCCATGTAAGAAGTAACATTAGTCATAGTAGTTGAAAAGCCAGGTGTTCACAAGTCTCTTAAAGGTGGAGAAGCAGCGTTCATTTCTGATAATTGGGTGTAGGGAGTTCCAGAGGGAGGGGGCTGTGACACAGAAACTAACACCTCGTGCTCCGGACTTTTTGAAGCATAGGGTTACAAGGGAGATGTTCTCGGAGGAGTGTATTCGGCACAATTGCAGGCTATGGGTGAGGCTGGTGTTCAGGTAGAGGGGGCGTCCTTGTAGATGCAACGGTGCAAAGACGAACTTCTGCAGTCGCCTACTTCATGCGCATTGTGCATAAATAAACGTCTGCTAATGAAACTATGCATCTTTTGTTTTCTGTAAATGTACTTTAACGTGTATTAAAGCTTGCAAATGTGGTAGCGTGTTTTCATGTTCCGCTGAATGTACTTTAGCAAATAAATTTTGCAAATGGGGTTATGCGTCTCAATTTTTCAGCACATTTGCATTGTTGTGAACTCTTCACACGCCTAGCCTTAAAGAGGATTGGCAAGATATGTAATCTACTAAATGAATGGTAGGCAGAACAAAACTTTGTAGCTGGCATATGTGAAGAAAAATTGTGAACTTTGTAACTTGACATAGCTGCAAAAGCAGGAATTTCCCAAATCCATGCCTGCTGAAAAAATAATTTGCAAACACCTAGTCGAAACCACATGCTGTTAAGTTTTGCTGCTTTTAGAGTTAAGCCTTGTAATTGTGGGGACTTGTGCTCCAACTGTGGCTATGTAGGCACTTCATGGTCAGGTGACAAGGGTAACTTACAGTCAAAACATGTTGCACCCCCACTCAGAGGTAAAATGCCTGTTTGGAGGGTGGTCAGTGCCAGAAGCAGAGTCTCTTGAGCGAGGTCTACATCCACCCCGACCACCGCCACCCATTTAACCAGGCATTCACCAGAGGTGGATTTAAATAAAGCAGCACATTAGGACCTAATGTAGACTCTTCTTTGAAGACGTATTTAGTTCTGTCTCCATCGCTGAAGTCGGATAACCATTTCCCTGGTTTTCCTCTCTTAGGGTTTGTATATATCATAAAAGAGAACCTCTTCTTATATTTTAAATGTGCACATGCATGTCTGTTTCTATGCCCATCACAGAGCATGATTCTGACACACTGGGAGAATGGTTAATCAAAATGCCCCAAACAAGAGGGGCTTATATTTTATTTATTTATTTATAACATGTATTTAACGCCCAGACCCGAGGGTATCACAGCACTTGTACAGAGGAAGCAAAAGATGCCTCAAGTGGAGGCCATGTAAGACGTGACATTAGTCATATTAGTTGAAAAGCCAGGTTTTCACAAGTCTCTTGAAGGTGAAGCTGGAGCGTGTATTTCTGATAATTGACTGAAGGGAGTTCCAGAGGGGGGGGGGCTGTGACACAGAAACTAACACCTCCTGCTCTGGACTTTTTGAAGCATAGGGTTACAAGGGAGATGTTCTCGGAGGAGGGTATTCAGCACAATTGCAGTCTATGGGTGAGGTTGGTGATCAGGTAGAGGGGGGCTTCTTTGTAGATGCAGTGGTGGGCAATAATTAGGGCTTTGAAGTCAATGTAGGCTTTGATGGGCAGCCAGTGGACTTCATGCCGGGATGCAGAGATGTGGTGGATACGGCGCAGGCCAAGTTCTGCCCACATATTCCATGACAGGACTTAGTGTTCCTGTCGCCTCCTGTATTATGATGGCTTACCTGGCCGTCTTTCATCGCGTTAACAGCAGCATTGTGATATAGTCTGGGTTTTATAAAGAGCAGAGCTTTGGGATAGGCACAGGGATACCACTTCCTGTTCCCAAGGTCTTGACAAAGAGGGTGGTTACAAAAGGAGGCATTCAGGGGATGGGATGCCAAAAGAAACCGTTGTGAGAGTTGGGCTATCACAGATTCTCAGTGTTGAAATGACAGTGATTGCGCTGGCAATAGGCGCACATAAGCTGTGTTCGGGTGGTGTGCCAGTCATTACGCAAGAACCTAAATAAATGTCAAATAAAACTCGCTGAGGATGTTTGTGATGTGTCCATGATCGTATAAGAATATGGGGAAAGGTGGGCATCCATAGTGAGCGTTGCTGCACCCCCTTCACGCACTTGGTGCCAAGTGGGAAAACCAGGTGGAGGATGTTGACCTGTATGACAGAGAAGCATGTTATATCCCTTTTGGGGTACACTGCCTAAGCTTGTGGATCTTTTAAGCAACGGTGATAGTGTCTGAATCCCCATAACATGGGCCACACAATAGTAACACAAATTATTGCGAATACCCCTAGTAGCAGGCAACCGTTTACACTTATGTAAGTCATTTATTGTTTTCAGGAAACAACAGGAACATCTCTTTTATTTATAACCATGCTTATATGTATTCCCACCCAGAGACCCTTGAACCCTTTTCTGAGAGTCTATGTGTCAGGAACTGAATGGCACAGCTGCAGGAAACCGAAATGTACACTTGGCAGGAAAAGGTGCCTGAACTGTCCGTTCACAGCAAGACAGCTGCAGACAGCACTCAGGCCAAAGATGTGGGATAGTATATGTGTACTCATTGGCCGACACACAGATATTATATGCATTGCGCCAGCATAAAAGTAGAGTTGCTTTGCCTTTAATCAGGCACCTTTGTGAGTTGCGTGTGTTCCTTCGCACAGTCTGAACCTGGGAAGCCGATTCTCTTTGGGTTTCTTGCTTCATTGTAAAGTCGTTTCTTCGAGCAGGCACCGAGCACAGGTGGTTGGCTCGGGGGCTGAGCTTCTCATTTCCAGATCGTGCCTTCTTTTGAGCTCAGCCCTATCCCAGGCAATGCGGACGGGCCCTAATTGTACCCTCTTGTCCTTATTGCAGGGGCAGAGGGCCCAACACAGAATGTCTCCTTCTTGCTATCAAGGTGTCCAGTCTTGTAACCACCGAAAAGTCACTGCAGATTTTTGTTTCACCCTTTTTTTTAACCAAATGGGTGCTGCAAATTGTAATGGGGGGTTCGGATGAGGCAATAAGGAATGCAGAGAAGGATGGGGGCAGGTTGTAGGGAGGTACATGGGGTCTATTTTACTAAAAGAAATTGGTTAATCTATGGGCATTAAAAAAGACAGAGGTGAAAAAATGTGCGTTAAAACAAATGGAACCACCAGCAGGATAGTTTGGCTGCTCCAGAATCTTATTAAAGGTCATGGGCTGGAAGGTCGGGTGGCGGCCTTCCTGAATTGTCTGCTACTCTGACCGTTTATGGCTCTCCTTGTAGGTCTGGAGTTTGGAACTGTGGAAATGCACGTCCAAGGGCACAGGCAGCTAGAAATGCACAGCCTTGGGGCAAAGTCACAGGACGTAGTAGTCTGAAGAGCCCCCTGGCTGAGTCCTGGTTTCGGACCCTGGAAGCAGGGAGATGTTCCCTAACAAGTCTTCTAGGTGCATCAGAAGGGAATGAAGAGAGATGCCCCTGTAAGCGATATTCAATCAACACTACAGCCAAGTCAATGCCTAGTCTGGGATGCTGAGGAAAACCCTTATTAATGTATTTTTATGTCTAGTTCAGTACTCTGGATGACCACCCTTGTATAACACCCCCTCTTAGAATCCCCCTGACCCCACTGAGCCAAGAAGTAGGTTTGTTTTGCAAATTAAAAGGTTTATTTGAGAATTTAAACAATATATATATCACACTTTATAATAAATTAATATCTGATAGTACACTTAGACATATGATGTTGATCAACAATGGGTAATCTGGCACTAGCACATTTCTTTACAATCAATGAGGAGTTAGTACAGGATGGATAAAGTAGCAAAAATACTTTTATGATTTCAAGGGAAAAGCAATGAGGAATAAAATGCAGTACAGAAATACTTGATATGATTTTAGCAAAAGATAAGATAATCACTTTTTGTCTGGCAATTCACCCCCTCCCCTATGCAATGTAAGAAATGGAAGGAGATGGAAAGAGGAGCACACAGTTCTCAGGAATGCAATCAAATACAATACGAAATTCAGTTCCCCCCCAGCAAGCTTAGAGGAAACAGGTAGGAGTTTGAAACACAGGCCCAAAATGCTTTTTAAATGTGATGGCAATGGATGGGAAAATGTGCCAACTGATTTTAATTCCCTCTAGAGATTCAGGGTGAGTGGGAGATGCCTGTTGGTATTAGTTCAGGCTCACTTTAGCAATGCTACCAAGTTGCAAACGGATTTTAACAAAAGAACGAATGGAGCTGCTATTTTGACAAGTGGAGAAATTGAGCCAAAATCGCAAATCGCGGTAAATTTCGCGAGTGCGTGTCTCACGATTACGGGAAAAGTATAGGGAGTAGGAAGTCGGTTCTAGGTTCGTTGGAAAGCCTAGATTCTAAGCTTTCGGATGAAATACAAATGCATACATTTGGAGTGAGACCCTATTTTCCGCTAGCAACCCCCCAGAATACACCACAGGGTCCTAATGCCTCTTAAAATGTGCACAGAAAAATCCCAAGAATAATGGTATTATTTATATAATTTTGACCAGTCTGCACTATGAGTTATCTATCTTTTTAAAATTATGCCCTGGTCAAAAAGGGGTGTGGCTTCCCACATCACAGGGTGGAATAACTGGTTTATCCACTTCCCCCAAGCTCAGCTGGCTTGCAGAGGCACTGTCCCTCCCAGTTTCCCCTAAGAGGAAGCCACTTTACGCTCCACCCAATATAACATTTGCCTGAGTCCAGGACAGGCCTTTGTTCAACTCCCTGTAGTCCACAGCTGCCACTCCCCTTTCAATCAACAGGGCCATGTGACCCCAGGATGCAGCCAGGCCTGGCAGCCAGGCCTGGGAACACAGCTGTTGATCCAGTTTCAACTCCTGTCGGGGGTAGTTGTCAGGCTGAATTCAGTTTCATTAAGCCAGGTTTCAGCTAAATGTCACTTTTTGTTCCTAGTTTTCTACATTCAAATCAAATTGACAATTTTTACATATACATTAAATAATTACTTCCTTCAAGTCATTTCAGAATATAGTTTTACATTGTATCCACCTATTAGCAAGTCTTTTCTTGGTCTGGTTTTGTTTCATTTGTTCAGTTTCACACAAAAGTCTGGTGGTTTTAAAACGCCGGCTTTCTGATAGTGGTGAGTACCGGTATTGCAACCATTTTTAGGATTAAGAAAATGAATTCCCCACAGTTCTGAGTTGCTTTTTTTGGCAATCAGCATTGCCATTCCCAATGGTTTCAGGCTACTGTATGTGTAGCCCAATGGTGGTTTTAGGCAGTGCCCTCCAGTACTCACAACATAGGCAAAAATGGGTGGCAGCCTATTCTTCATGTTTTCCCTGTGCACTCTCTGGGGAGTTCTGGCCATCATGATGTTTTCCATGCCAGTACTGCACAGTTTTATGGTAGGGCTTGGATGCATGGGTAAAAACATCCCACAAGCCCCCCCTCTTGCGATGGCCATTCTGTACTTTCGCTGATGGAACTCGCAAGATCCGGGATGTTCGCCTCCTCTTCTTCCAATTCCATGGATGGCACAGTTCAGCATCTTTTCCTCCTTCCAGTCGATCAATCAGTTCTCCTTGCTGGTCCTGATGGGAGGATTGGGCGGTACCCCAGGCCCCTCAGGTCTCTGCTCCCGGTCCCCGGTCGTCCTCCTTGGTCAGTCTCCATGGTTTCATCTCTCCTAGGATGATAAAGCAAAGCGGCAATACCTATTCGTAGACATTTCTTCACCACTATTAATGGTGTGGCGAACACATACATTTTATGAATCAGAAGATATGAACATATACATTTTCTTTTTTAAATTAGGAGACAAGAACATATATATATACAAGGATCACAGAATTTTATATGCTATATGTGGAATATTTTAGGGTTGGAACTGAATTACTCTGGAGCGGCCCCCTCTGGGATTCCAGTGGATTCCTCCAGTTATTGCAGAGTGTGCCTGGGATGGCAACACTTTAGCTGATTTATATGTAACCACTTGTCTTCCCCGTCCGCCAGACTGCCTTTGGGGATGCAGATCTTATAGGCAACAGTGGAGATCTTGTCTATAATTTCAAACGGTCCCTTCCATGTAGGCAAGAATTTTCGCTGTTTGGCCTGGTTCCTTTGGAAATTGTATAGATAGACCCGATCACCCACCTTATATTCCTTTCGGGTAGTTTTTAAATCATAGTGGGTCTTCATGCTCTCGGCTGATCTTTCTAGATTCCGCTGAGCATAGGCAAAAGCATGCTGAAGGTGTTTCCTTAATTTCTCCACATACTCATGAGTTGTGGAGGCATTTATCAGTGTCTGCTCTTGAGTCCTGTAGAGCAAATGCTGGGGAAGCACCATCTTGCGTCCCGTAATCATCTCAAATGGTGACATTTTGGTTGCAGATGAAGGGGTATATCTGATGGCCATTAGGACCAGAGGTAATCGGATATCCCAACTTGGCCCAAAATCTGCCACAAACCTTTTTAAGATACTCACAATGGTTCGGTTATATCTCT
Source organism: Ambystoma mexicanum (assembly GCF_040938575.1). Classification (NCBI taxonomy): domain Eukaryota; kingdom Metazoa; phylum Chordata; class Amphibia; order Caudata; family Ambystomatidae; genus Ambystoma; species Ambystoma mexicanum. The sequence goes on from NC_090934.1 coordinate 368,348,167, forward strand.
CTACTTCTCCAGAAGAAGCTGGCCTGTAAGCAATGTGTAGCTTCCTTTTAACCCCCAGTATCTCCCACATCTTTGTCATTACTTCACTGGTGAAGCGGCTACCTCTGTCTGACTCAATCCTTTGAGGTAGACCAAAACGGGAAAAGATGTGGTTAATCATCAGGACAGCTGCTGTTTCTGTCTTGCAATTTGGGGCCGGGAGACATTCCACCCACTTGGTAAACAAGCATGTAAGGGTCAACATGTACTTGTTTCCTCTAGACGAGCGAATCACAGGGCCTACAAAGTCGATTTGCAAATCTGACCATGGCAGTGTCATCCCCCTCTTTTGGAGAGGCGCACGGTGTGTGAGGGATGATGGCTGAAATTGTGCACACACAAGACACCCCTTCAAGTATTGGTCGAGGTACTGCCCTATGTGTGGCCAGTATGCAACCTCTCTTAAGATTTCCAGTGTTGAGTGAAACCCCCTATGACCGGCGGTGGCCGCATCATGGGCGTGACTTAACATCAGGCTTCAGAATGAGGTAGGGACCACCCACTGATCATGGCCAACTTGGGATTTCCTTACCAACAAACCGTCTTGGATTCGGAACATTTTTGGACATTTCATCAACACTCTTAGGTCCTCTTTCCCAATGTAATCGGTATCCGTCAGGGGAAAGTTCTCTGGGTCCTCAAGGTGTTGGTAAAACTTACCAATGATTGGATCCCCCTTCTGAGCTGTAATCAAATCAGCATCAGGGGTCTCCTTGCTCCATTGGGAAGTTGAAAGATCATTGTGAGTATTTGTCTGGGACCTAGTGATCGCAGTGACCTGGATTTCCCCCAACAGAAACTCTATTTCTATTAGATCCCCTTGGATGGCCCCGGTTTTGGCCAGCTGATCAGCTAAGTCATTTCCAGTTTTGTCTGGTCACTCTACTTTGGAATGACCCTTGATCTTTTTCCAGTAGATGGTCATCCCATTCGATGTGACCAGATCATCAATATTTTGGATTAACTTCCCATGTTTCAGGGGTTCGTTATTAGCGCATAACATGCCTCTGGTTTTCCAGTTGACCAGGTGCTCCACGAACCCCTTCCGTACATAACCCGAATCTGTGATTATGACCAGTTCGTGGAGTTGATGCTGGACAGCAGTGAGGATGGCCTGATGCACAGCCATCAATTCTGCCACCTGACTACTTCGGGGACCAATTTTGTATCCAGCGCAGAATTCTGGAAACTCCTTCACCCATGCATTCCCTACGCCGGCCACCAGTTCTTTCTCCCCGTTGTTGTCAACATGGTACGAGCATCCATCCACATAGACAGTGGGCATTCCCTCACACTTGTCTTCTTCAAAGACTTTGTGTGGGGAATTAAGTTATGCCTCCATGTTGTCCTTGATTTTTAGACTTTCGTCCTCGAGACAGTTTTCTCTGGCACAATCATGCAAGTCAGCCAGACGTTGCGCGAGGGGACTCTTCTTGTTTTGGCCATATCTGACCTCCACAGGAAAGCCTTGCATTGACAGAATCCAGGAAGTAATTCGGGAATTACTCAAATTTCCGGCCCGGATTCTGTCACTTTGGAGATATCGCAGAGGCTGGTGTGGAGTCTCCACTATGATGTGCTCCCCCTGGATAAACGGGCAGTAATTCTTCAATGCCCACACCGTTGCCAGGAGTGCCTTATCACAATCGTTGAATTTTTCCTCCACAGAGGATAAAGTTTTGCTTGCATAGGAGATTACTTTATTGACCTTGACATGCTTTTGGTATAATACTGCCGTCAAGCACGTATTAGAGAACCCTGTCTCCAGGAAGAACTCCTTGTTTCTGACAGGGTAAGCTAGGCAAGGCGCTTGTGAGAGGCTTCTTTTGAGTTGTCTTACTGCCTCGGATTGTTCTGGACCCCATTCCCACTTGACCCCCCCCCTTCAAGAGATGAATCAGGGGTCTAGTTATCTCTGCGTAGCCTTCAATGAACTTTCTGCTGTAATTAGTCAGGCCAAGGAGGCTCCTTAGTTCCCGCAAAGTTGTGGGGTCTTTCAGCTTCTGAAGTGCTTCCACTTTCTTTTCTTGGGGACAGAGACCCTGAGGAGTAATCTCATGCCCCAAGAAATTAACACGGGTTCTACACCACTGTGCTTACTGGAAGGAAAGTTTTGCTCCGGCGGCCCTCAACTGTGTCAGAACATAACGGATCTCCGCTATGTGTTCTTCCACAGATGAACTTTTGATGAGGACATCATCTACATAAGCCAGGTTACCCCTCGCACCCAGGTCGGGCATGGCCTTATGTAGGAAAATGTTGAATTCATTGCCAGAGTTGAGGTATCCGAAGGGAGTCCGGGTCCATGTGTACTGCTGGTCCCCAAAGGTAAAAGCCAGTTTGTATTGGTCCTCCCTACTGACAGGCACGGTCCAGTACCCATTGATCAGGTCTATTGCAGTGAATACCTGTGACCCCTGGATCTGGGCCAGCCCTTGGTCAATGTAGGGAAGAGGCCATCGGGAAGCTTGGACCCGTTTGTGGAGCTCCCTAAGGTCGGCGCAGAGTCTCCACTGGCCGTTTGGCTTCAATATTCCCAGCACTGGATTATTGAAGGTGCTGTGTACTGGACGGATTATTCCCCGGGACTCAAGGTTCTTAATTATTTCAGTAAGGGACTCCATGGATGCGAGAGGCAAGCGATATTGCTTCACAAACACTGGAGTCATTCAAGGGTCCGTGGGAATTGTTGTGGTGTGGATGTCGGTGCGACCACAGTCATATGAGTCTACCGCAAAGAGATCTTGGAAATCCAAGAAAACTTGTTTCAACTTTTGCTTCTGTTCCAGAGTCACACAGGCATCAGCTAGGTTGACTCTCTCTTCCACCATCTGCCTGAAGCCTGGAAAGACTTCTGGTTTGGCTATCTCAGCGGCCTCCTCCAGCTGGGTGGAGAAGTCCCTGGTCAGAGTGCTGATTTGGACTGGAGGCTTCAGGTGGTAAAGGCATCCCTCATGGACCTGGACAATCACCTCATCCCTCCTGAAGTCACAAGTCACATCTTCCTTACCATAAGGGCAAGAAGTGTACACCAGGAAGTTCCCCCCATGCCGGGTGAAAATCCTGTCTGGTTTTGTATTGTCCTCACTGTCACTGTCAAAACAGTCCTTGGGGATTGGTCCTAACAGTTCATTTCCTAAATCAATGGAGAAATGTCAGTCACCAATCGCCATTCCAATAATGGTGCCTGCGGCTAGAGTAATACTCTTTAAGTCACTGTTATCCACCTCTGTTGGAATGGTGTCATGTTCTATGTTGACTAATGGTGTTGGGTTTACCCCTAACCCTTGCTGTTGGAGAGAAGCATTTAGATGAATGTAAGCATCAGGGTTTTTCAATTTTTGTCCTCTTTTAACTTTCACTTCCATGGAGAATTGCCGGGTCCTTTCTGGGATGGTGACTTCCTCTATGATCTGAATTTCAACTGCATAAGGTAGCAATTGAGCTGACCTAAATGCTTTTTCTGGATCATCAAAGCCCATGGGATTATCCGCTAATCGGGACCAAGCTTTGAAGTTTATTAGGTCCAAACTAATGGCAAAGCGATTGAGAATGTCACTGCCTAAGTAAAAGGCGGCAGTGACGACTCGCACGACCCAACAATTATGGACTATGCTCTTGTTGCCAATGGAGATTTTGAGCATACACCTGCTTGGCAGGAGATGTTTGGAAGTAGGTGCTTCCAGGTCCATTTCCCATTTGTCTAGCAGTTTGAATGTGGGAATGGCTGGATCTTTTGGGAGTTGGCGGAACATGGCTTCGCTGATGACGCTCTTACCGTTGTTCACACACACTCGAGCGAGAACAGAGTCCTTCCCATTATTTAACTGAACAGGGATGAACAACTGCTCTCCAATTTGCTGAATATCAGCCAGGCTCTGAGCTGATTTCACATCTTTCTGGACTATAGGAGTGGGAGTGTCTGATTGTGGATTGGTAAAGAATTTCAGAGTGTTTCCTTCCAGTGTGGAATACCAACTTAAACTGGAAGGAGGGTTGATTTTCAGAAATAGAGAGGACCCCCCACCATCAGTCTGTTGTCCTACTGCTTTTACTGTCACGTCTGGAATTTGGTTTTCCTGGAAGTGAAATTCTACTTGGTCAGATTTTTGTTCAACCATGTGGCAGGTGTCGTTTAAACTAACATTGTTGGCACTCTGTTTTAATTTTATTGGTCGGCTAGTCTGGGTCCAGAGGACCTTGTTTACACAATCTTTTAGCGGTGACAACCTTCTCAGGAGGTCATTCCCTAGTAAACAAGGGGTGCCCTCTGGAGTCACTACTATGACCGGGTGTTTCACCTTGTGTCGCCCAATTTTGATGTCCAAATCTGCAGTCCTCTCGACAGGAATTTCCTTCCCGTCAAAGTTCTGCAGTTGTCCAGGAAGAGAGGTGAGAGGAATACGGTAATTCTCCCCCCTTCCTGCATTTAGTTCCTCAAAGGCCCTTTTGGACAGAAGAGTAGCTTGGGATCCAGTGTCCACCAGTGCCAAAATTGTACCCTGCCCCTGTACTTGTACCGGGGCATCGTATCTTCCCTCCTTCTCCTCAAGGGGGCACAGATAATGCACATTTTTGGACAACTGGTGGGTTAACTTTCTGGTTTTGGACATTGCAAGCGAAGAGATTTGGGCAGAATTCTGTGGAGAACCTTGGGAATCTGAAAGAAAAAGTAGGCAACTGGAGATCAGAGCCATTGTGGGTTCCCCTGGTTCCGGTTCTGGGCCGCCCCGCCCTTTTTGGAGGCAGTCATCAGGATGGGTTTGACCCTTGGGATTTTGGTATTGTCGGTTCTGGGATGAGATGATGGCGGCGGTAGCTCAGTCTCCACATCTCCCCAGTCTGAATTGGCATCCCTGGGGCCCATATTTCCTTGGGAGGAGTTCCCCCATCTCTGAAGGAGAAGATCCTTTTCCCAGGATCTTCTGAGGATCCCTCTTCCTGTGGAAGACCTGTACCTCCTCCACAAAGTGGGTCTGTTTGGGTCCTTTGTTTCTCCTACCCCCCCTCTGCTCCTTGGGAGGCAGGCTTTCAGGGGCAGGAGATTTTGTTTCCGGTTCCTGGTTTTCCAGGGGCTGTTTACAAGTTGGGAAGGAAACTTCCTCCAAGGCTTTACACACCCCTTCCCCTTGTGCCTCCTCCCTGGGAACCGGTGGGTTATCGGGGTGCTGCCCCCGTCATTGTTCTGGAGCACCAGGCCCAGTGTTTGGGGCATTCTGCGGTGGCATGCTCATCTGAGGGTTCTGTTGAGCCGTCAGTATGTGACCCAGATCCCGTGCCATATTTTGGACCTGGCGCTCAAGTTGTGAAACCCGCTCAGGCTGATGCGGGGCTCTATTTTCTCCCTTGGGCTGATCCCGGGAAGGGTAGCTATCCCTTCTTTGGTAATACCCTGGGTTGGGAAGATTCGGGTACCCCTCCACCCTTGGCCTCCCCTCTCCCGGATTAGGTTGTCTGGGCTCAGGGAATTGGGGAAAGAAGGATGGATGATTTTGGGGTTGGAAATTGGGTGGATACCTGGGGAAAAAGTTCTGCCCAGGATTTGGTGAATTTCTGCCCTCCTCGGGGACGTTAGGAGGGAAGTTCCCTGGGCCAGGTGCTTGGCTGGATCCACCCCCTTGGGCTGGAGGAGTCCACACATAACCCAGGATGGGTCGGTTTCCCTTGTAGCGGGGACTTACATAGTCAGGGGGGCGGGGGACCCCATTTGTAGGACTACCTCCTCGACTCCCTGTCTGTGACTGGCCCGAGGGCCTTCTGGGCTGTGAATTATTTGGTGCAGGCAGGTTTTTAGGCCCCCCCATCTCCAAATCTAAAACGAGGGCAACCTTTACCTCAGCCACCTTGGCAGCAGCAGGGGTGCTGTTGGTTTTGGGGTTTTTCGGCGCATTATTTTTATTTTCGATGGGCTTCTGCACCTCATAGATCCGGTCTAAAGATCTTTTCTCATGAAAATCTCTCACGAGCTGGGTCATTATGTATTTGGGTAAGGCATGGAAAAACGTATTGATAAATTCTCTGCTATCCGTGCGCACCCTTATGGTGGTCTGTGCAAAAGCACGCTTTAATTCTTGCACAAACTCTTGTGGGGCCTGATCCTCCCCACATTGCAAATTGTAGGCTGCCTTGCGAGCCTCTTGAGGATTTCTGTGCACAGAAAAATGTTTCAAGATGGCCACCCTGTATGTGGACCACCTTGAATGGTTTTGATCCTCCAGCCCCGCAAAGAAACTGGAGTATTCTGGTGAGAAGGTCCACTTTACATATTGAATACAGCTTTGGCTGTCCTTCAAATGGAAAGTCTCCATCATTTGCTCATAGAGCTCCAAGTGTTCCCAAACAGAATACTTGGCGTTCTTATGATAAGGCGTGATGACACTCCTTATTGCCTTTATTTGTTTCAATGGGTCCTTAAGCAAGGCCCTTTTTGCCTTATTGGCCTTTTTGGTTCGGGTAACCCTGGTCCATTCATCCTCCGACTCAGAAGCGCTGCTCCCAGAGGTGCCAGTCTGATCTTCCAGGTTTTCCCGGATTCTGCAAGCCTGGGAATGGCTAGCAGAATGTGGGGACCTGGTCTCCTGTGTCCTGTAATGCTCAGAGGAGTCTTCAGACCCCTCCTTGCTGCCAGGATTTGATGGGTACCCCCCCACTGACCTAACTGGGCAGAGGTTTTCAGGATGCCCTTAATGGGCCTACTCTCCTGGGGTTCCCCACTAAATTGCACTGTGCTTGGGTGCCCGTACCCGGATGCCCGCCCCTCCATTCCTGGGTGGTACTGGCCTATGAGTCCCATACTTTTAGCTGGATAGTAATCTGCCATCCCTGTGGCCCCGTGCTCATGTCCGCCAGGGAACATGGGGGTGGCAGAGTCCAGGGACTGGTAGAGGTGAAGGCCTCTGGCACTAGGGCTCCTGAGGTTATGCTCAGGAGTTTCTCTTTCCCAGCGAACCTCATCTCTATCCGCCCCTGTTCCCTGTTGCAATGCAAGAGCCTGCGCTTTCAGTTACTCAGTTAAGGCCTTACTAGACTCTATCAGTCTCTCCTGCATGGCTACCTGTTCCTGGAGCCTATCGTGCTGACAGAGAGCCTCATTTTCTCTCTGTGCCTCCTGATTGGTCTTGGAGTACTGGGCCAGTCTCTGCTTCAGGAGGGTTACCTCCTCAGTCCCATCCTTACTGGCCTGCTCCTTTCTTGCCAGAGCCTCCTCCACCCTCCTGGTGTGCTCTAGCAAGTTCTGGTGTTCTTTTTGGAGGTCACCCAGCCCCTGGAGGGCCAGGTGATTTTCTTCCATTTTCCTTTTTAAGTGGCAGACTTCCTGGCCTAAGGTATCCCTTTCCTGACTAAGAGCCTGCATCTGCGCCGCCAGGTCGTCCCTTTGCCTTTGGAAGGCGCCAGCTTTCTTGCGCTCCTGGTCAAACTCTGCCTGGGTATCCAGGTCTTTCAAAACAAGTTTATTGCTCTCTGCCTTCTCCCTATCTAGGTGGCTTTGCAGGGTGAATACCTGCTCGGCACATGCCCTATTGAAATCTAATTGTTGCTCCAGCTTTTTCTGGCTCTGCAGTAGGGAGTCCAAACCTTCTTGGTACTTCTTCTGCAAGGCCAGAAATCTGGTATCCTGGTCCGCCTTTTCCTGTTGCAGCACATCCATATCCTCCTTTATTTTAGTGATGTACTGTCTGCTGTCCTTTTCTGACTCCGGGCTCCTGAGCAGCCTCTGCTCAGAAGAGTCCAGATCAGATTGGGCCTTCTCTAACGCCATCTGTTGCCTATTTGCCAGATCTTGGCCTTTAGCACATTTGTCCTGCATGGCTCCCATATATAGATACAAATATGCCGCTATCCTGGCAATCTTATTATGTTCATCTTTGGCTTTAGGGGGCATATATAGTTCACTCAGGGCCACATGTAGGGGACCCCGATCTCCCCATATATCTGACCCTGTTTCAGTGACCTGTTGCGCGATTGCCTGCAACCAGACCGTTTGGTCCTGATGAGTCCGCTCACCTCTCACAAATAGCTTATGTAAGAAGTGCTCTCTGGCTATTTTCATATCTACCATGGTCGTCATTCTGGAATTTGAGTTCCTTCCTGACTTACAGAAGTTTGTATTTTATTTTGCAAAACAGACCGTTTCCTTAGAGCATTCCTTTGAGGGATGCTTTCACAGTGTAAAACAGCGTGGTGATCTAACCGGATATGTGTATCTGTTCAGTTGGCACACTGTATTAATCTGCATAAGGGGTAAATCTAACCCAGAATATCCCGGCTCCGAGCCCCCACTTTTGTAAGCGATATTCAATCAACACTCCAGCCAAGTCAATGCCTAGTCTGGGATGCTGAGGAAAACCCTTATTAATGTATTTTTATGTCTAGTTCAGTACTCTGGATGACCACCCTTGTATAACACCCCCTCTTAGAATCCCCCTGACCCCACTGAGCCAAGAAGTAGGTTTGTTTTGCAAATTAAAAGGTTTATTTGAGAATTTAAACAATATATATATATATCACACTTTATAATAAATTAATATCTGATAGTACACTTAGACATATGATGTTGATCAACAATGGGTAATCTGGCACTAGCACACTTCTTTACAATCAATGAGGAGTTAATATAGGATGGATAAAGTAGCAAAAATACTTGTATGATTTTAAGGGAAAAGCAATGAGGAATAAAATGCAGTACAGAAATACTTGATATGATTTTAGCAAAAGATAAGATAATCACTTTTTCTCTCGCAATTCACCCCCCTCCCCTATGCAATCTAAGAAATGGAAGGAGATGGAAAGAGGAGCACACAGTTCTCAGGAATGCAATCAAATACAATACGAAATTCAGTTCCCCCTTAGCAAGCTTAGAGGAAACAGGTAGGAGTTTGAAACACAGGCCCAAAATACTTTTTAAATGTGATGGCAAGGGATGGGAAAATGTGCCAACTGATTTTAATTCCCTCTAGAGATTCAGGGTGAGTGGGAGATGCGTGCTGGTATTAGTTCAGGCTCACTTTAGCAATGCTCTATGAGTTATTACCAAGTTTCAAACGGATTTTAACAAAAGAACGAATGGGACTGCTATTTTGACAAGTGGAGAAATTGAGCCAAAATCCCAAATCGCGGTAAATTTTGCAAGTGTGTGTCTCGCGATTACGGGAAAAGTATAGGGAGTCGTTTCTAGGTTCGTTGGATAGCCTAGATTCTAAGCTTTCAGATGAAAGTTAAATTTCATTCCTACCCCAAACGGTTCCAGAGATACGGACGAGTAAATAAAGGTAGTTTTTCGGATTTAAAGTAAACTCAAAATGACAGGTGACAGCTTGCAGCTGCAGAATTGACAGGTGACAGTTGTGCAGCTTTAAAAATGACAGATGACACGATTTCTAGGAGGCAGTTCTACTTAGGTTAAAATAGTTTGGATTAGATTATTTTAACTAAGAGATTGGTTCTGCACAGTTCTGCTAAGTACTCACAATATAAATTTGAACTAGGCCTCGTCACGGATCTGGTCAACACGTCCGGCTGCGGTTATGTCTGCTCGGTGGGTCAATCATGCACCGGTTCTGCTCACAGCGATCTGGGTCAGCTCTGCTCTGCTGGTCTAGCCTCTCTGGATTCTGGATGTAACACTGCTTTCTGGGTACTGCTACAGGTTCTTGCAAAAATTCTCAGCAAACTTCAAACAACTCGCCCGGCTGTTGAATAGTTTGGTTAGTTTTGAGGCCTGCTGAAGAGGATTCAGCTGGTGGATTCAGGCCTCTCTGCTACAAATTCTGGAGTTAATTTCTGCTACAGCTTCTGGAGATTGATGGATTTGAAGTCTGGATCTCTGGATGTGAAGTCGTCGGTCAGCATGCTCCGCAGCAAATGGAATTGAATGTCTCTACCTGTCCCAGCAGTCTCTTTTAATGTGTTTTGAAAATGGGTGTGTGCCTGGGCCTAGCTAAGCCTGCCCCTCTCTACTTGTCATTGGCCCAATTCTCCCCTCTCCCATGATTGGGGGAAGGAAATGGATTGTCATCATGATGAGGTCTGTTTATGGGTCAGGGGACCCTCCCCTGGACAATTTTCCCACAAATCTATATCTGGTCCAAATACATATTTCCGAGGTACACAAGTGGTTGACATTACATGTACATATTATATATTCCTTATGGTCCATGCTTGTCCGCCTCTGATCTTCCTGGGGGCTTGCATTCAAAAATGACAACATTTTGCGCTTTTTGACTGGTTTTGCAATATCGGACATTTACCCAAAATTACACAAATGTGCACCAGGGATATGGGTTACAGATGGTAAAGTGTCAGATTTTTAACATGCATACATTTGGAGTGAGACCCTATTTTCCGCTAGCAACCCCCCAGAATACACCACAGGGTCCTAGCGCCTCTTAAAATGTGCACAGAAAAATCACAAGAATAATGGTATTATTAATATAATTTTGACCAGTCCGCACTATGAGTTATCTATCTTTTTAAAATTATGCCCTGGTCAAAAAGGGGTGTGGCTTCCCACATCACAGGGTGGAATAACTGGTTTATCCACTTCCCTCAAGCTCAACTGGCTTGCAGAGGCACTGCCCCTCCCAGTTTCCCCTAAGAGGAAGCCACTTTACGTCCACCCCAATTTAACATTTGCCTGAGTCCAGGACAGGCCTTTGTTCAACTCCCTATAGTCCCCAGCTGCCACTCCCCTTTCAATCAACAGGGCCATGTGACCTCAGGATGCAGCCAGGCCTGGCATCCAGGCCTGGGAACACAGCTGTTGATCCAGTTTCAACTCCTGTCGGGGGTAGTTGTCAGGCAGAATTCAGTTTCATTAAGCCAGGTTTCAGCTAAATGTCACTTTTTGTTCCCAGTTTTCTACATTCAAATCAAACTGACAATTTTTACATATACATTAAATAATTACTTCCTTCAAGTCATTTCAGAATATAGTTTTACATTGTATCCCCCTCTTAGCAAGTCTTTCCTTGGTCTGGTTTTGTTTCATTTGTTCAGTTTTACACAAAAGTCTGGTGGTTTTAAAACGCCGGCTTTCTGATAGTGGTGAGTACCGGTATTGCAACCATTTTTGGGATTAAGAAAATGAATTCCCCACAGTTCTGAGTTGCTTTTTTTGGCAATCAGCATTGCCATTCCCAATGGTTTCAGGCTACTGTATGTGTAGCCCAATGGTGGTTTTAGGTAGTTCCCTCCTGTGCTCACAACATAGGCAAAAATGGGTGGCAGCCTATTCTTCATGTTTTCCCTGTGCACTCTCTGGGGAGTTCTGGCCATCATGATGTTTTCCATGTCAGTACTGCACAGTTTTATGGTAGGGCTTGGATGCATGGGTAAAAACATCCCACACCCCCCAACCCCTAAATGCCTTATTATGTCCTCTGTCATATGGGCTGGGGCAGTGTTCAAAGGGGAGTCAGTATCATGTTCCCAACCAAACCCCTCCCCCCCCACTGCAAAGGACTTCTCCATGTTTACCTGTAAGGAATACATGAAACACAAATGACATACTTATACATGAATTCATTATATGGTGGTCAGAAGGTGTCTTCCCCCTCTGTATAACAAGATGACACATCGGCATGACAGTCTAGGAGTTTGTGAGAAGTCGATGGTTACCAGTGCAGCTGCTGTAAGCACGATATGGAAGCTTTTGTGCTGGAAGGCCTGAAAGCTGTTTAAACTTCCTTCCTGATAGACATCAGTTTAAAAAGCACATTCTGTAAAGTTAGTTGCTCTTGTGGTTTTAGAAGATGAGCACACCGATATTGTGAAACGAACAGGCAACACAGGTGATGAGTACACATTGGGCCTCATTACATGGTATGCGTTAAGGGTTTACCGGTACCGGTAAGGGCACCAGTACCGGTAAACCCTTGCTGCCTTACTACGAGGTCCCTTTGCCGGACCCGACCTCAACGGCTGGTTTTACCAGCCGTTAAGGAACGGGCCCACAAAGGGACCTTGGTTCTAATTACGGTACCACAATTTGCGGTACCGTAATTACCTCCTTCCCCATTCCCATTGAGCCCTATGGGGGCAAAAATGGGAATGGGGAAGTGCCTTGGTGAATGGGGAATTACCAGCCCTGCTCACCTTGGAGTAGGCCGGTAATTCCGCCATCCACCAAGGCGGACACGGTAAAATACCAGCGGCAACCATGGCACTAATAGCACCATGGTTACCGCATACGGTGTAATGAGGCCCATTGTGTTTTCATTGCTTTGTGCAATGACTTAAAGATAGCAAGGCATTGTACGATGTGTTTGAATCACCTGTCTTTCAATCAGTGCTGGGGAGTCCCCACCCAGGGTCACATCAAAGCGATGTTATAGCTGACCATCAAAGGGACGTAAACAAGTGTAGAACTTGCTTGGTACTACGCAGGTGGGTCCTTTTTACAGAGTCCTTGCACCATAGCATTATGCCCAAAACAGTCTGGGCATCAATGGGAAGATGCCTGAATGCTCGTCTGCTGTCACATGTACCTCTCGGCCAGAAGGCCCGGTTCAGTCTAGCTAACATGCCTGCTAATCTGACAAGGAGTTTGGCTTTTCAAACTCTAGGGTGTGAGGAATTCAACCATCCACAGGGAGAGTGCGCTCGCCTGGGCTTTTTGATTTTTGTTTATTTAAAAAGAATGAATGATGGGAGATCAACCTCAGGAAAATATGTGGGTCCATTCCTGCACATATTTTCCAAGCTCACTGCACAGCAGAAAAATAGTCATGTACTCTGGGAGGACACAGCTAACCAGCGCTGCCCTCCCCTGTCATGTGTAGTTGACACTTGACAGCTGTGCATACATCAAAGATCCCTGCCCGTGTGCAGCCTGTTTAGCGTTTCAAGTCTCCATGGATTTGCATCTCCATTATTACACCTTGCCGGTAGCAGCGAATACTCAAGAATGTTAATTAGCAGGTCTCAGGGAAGACCTGGGTGCAGGGAGTGACAATGGAGACCAGAAACCAACACCTCTTTGTAATGCAATGTGTCAACTTGGTACTAACACCCCTCTTTGGTGTGAAAGGGCAGTGCATGTCCTGTCTGGAACCACTCCTTTCAGAGCAGGGAAAGTCTACCTGCAACCGCCTACTTCAAAGGAGGCCCATGTTGTGACAAAGTGCCGCATAGGGCTCAGTTAAGTAGGGAGACACATTGATGTACAGCAGACTGGAAGATGGGTGGGACTTAGAAGTATATATTGTGATCCTTCCCCTGTCTGTTGCCAAGTGCTCTGATTCTGAACTGAAGCATCACTGAAGATTGTTGGTGGCGACCCCTGATTGGTTCATTAAGGTGGGCTTAGCCTGCACCAATCACTGGGGCTCATTTGGCTTTAAGAGGGCTGAGCCCCTCACTGATCAGATCATCTGAAGACTTTGCAAAGAGTAAGAAGGACTAATTTAGACTTGAGCTGAAGGTACACTCTACCTTACATCTTCCCCCAGTGAAGGAAGGCCAGGAGTTTCAAGAGGGAAGCAATATCCTTCCCCTAAACATCTCCCAGGGAACAGAGGGAGATACCGGACTCAGAGCACCCATCCAGCAGCTCCAGAACCGGTACCCAGCCAGCACACAGCATGCCCTGCTAGATTCTGAAAGCAAGCTTCCTAGGTGGGAAGTGCCGGAGAGTCTCAGGACAAAGGACAAGGCCAAGGCCATTGCCTGCTAACACCCTCCTGAATTTTAGTGAATATGTTTTGAAAGGACATCATCCCTGCAAAGAAGCTAAGAGGAGTGCCACACAAGCTTCATCCAGCGTCCATCTTTTTAAGGACAATTTCGAGACAGTCAAGTCCTAGAACCACATCCGACTGCATCACTGATTGTTGTCACGCCGCAGTCACCAGAGCTGTCCGGGAAGCCTCGACCAGCATTCCAGATCTGCCAATCAGCACAGCGACAATGATTCATGGCCCAAGCCACTGCACCAGACAGCCTGCATACGTCCGTCCAGCCTTGCTTGCTGAACTTCCTGCTGCTTGGTACCCGCAGCTGTATCCCGCCACTAACTCTGTCTCACAGGATGTGAAGCACCCTGTATTTGTATTTGTATTTTATTTATTTACATAGCGCACTTGGCCCTAGGGCCTCCGGGCGCATGGAACCACCTTGATGCTGTTGAGCACTAAGAACTTCTTCAGCACAGGTACATTGTGGTTATGCCCCCTGGCCCTTCTCTGAAGGCCCCTAGAGACAGTTACGACCCTTTGCCCCTTTGGTGTTGAAACCAAACAATCTTGAACTATAAGACTGATTACTTTACCAACAACCCTCCTGTCAGTATCCAGAGTGCATCCCTGTCCTTTGACAAACTTTCTGTCCTCTGGGTGGTTCCTTTACAGTGTGGGTTGTAATTGTAGTGTGCTGGAACTGTCTGTTGTAATAATAAAGTAGATATTTGTATACAACCTTGCATGGACGGTCCCCTTTATCATTGGGTAGTAATTGTATTTTTACTGTGCTGCAAATAACCAACGATCCATGACCTTGCGGAGATAAGCCTGCCATTTCGTCCACCTCACCAAAATAGGACAAGGAGGTCTCATAATTCACTTGTATTCCAATCTGTTCGGATACCTTCTGGTGTATTAGAGGCGTGGGGTTGATTGATGGTTTAGAAACCGATATTCATCCCTGGACCACTGGTGCAGCGCAAGTTGATTCGTCACATAGGAGCTTGGCCTTTTAAACCCCAGGGTTCCAAGATAAAGCTATAACACCTGGGGCCCTTGTAAGAACCAGCCCAAAGCGTGAGTTTGAGCATGCACCATATTACTGTGTGGCACAGTCACTAAATGTTTTTATTTATTTAATAACATTTATAAAGCGCACAGCAGCCCAGAGGCATTGTGGCGCTGTTACAGACAATAAGAAAACATTGCTGGTTACAGACAGAAGCTTGATTACATAAGAGAGAGGCAGATAATTCATACATGGTTACAAGGTGGTAGAGGAGTATGCAGAAAGCAGGGGGGGGAGTGAGGTTTGTTCCAACATGACACACTTTTCAGTAAACCATCTTGGAGCTGGAGCATTTTCCCTCACTTTGTGTGCAAATGGTCTCAATACCCAGTAATGACTGCACTCCTAGTCGTTGGAAGACCTCTGCGGATCCATGGGACCGTCCATGCTATTGCCCGAACTCCCTCCAAAGGGGGTGCCTAATGTCCCTCGACTAAGAGTGGCACCAGAGCCATTCTCGGGGAAGGGGTAGTGTGCGTCACTGTATTCACAGAGATGGAAGAAGGGCTGCAGGGATACACTCGGAATCAGATCCCTGCATCAGAGAACAGGACAGAAAAATGGATGAGGTGTTTTCTTAATTGACAGCTGCACCAGCAGCACAATGGCAGCAGGCATAGAACAGAAGCCTGCTCTTCGGGCAGGGCATTGCCCTGTGCGTATTACAACCCCTCACTGTAGACTCACACATGCAGTCGGCAGGCAGCATACATAGCCTTTGTTCATCACTCACTGTCTCTTATACCCTCCCAAACATCCCCAACTATGTGTCAGCCTGAACCGCCCGCAATATGAAGCCTCCCGCCCCCTAATAGCCTAGGGCCAGGTGTGACAATTAGCCTCGAGGGAGAGACTGGCTGGCGAGGCCTGAGGGGTGGGTCAGAGGCGTACCTACAAATCCAGAAAGTCAGGGCAGGCGCTAACAATAAGAACCTAATTAGAGAAATGAAAGTGGCAGAGTCAGAAGACGAGGGGATTGAGGAGCAGGAGAAGCGTGGAGCAAGAATGAGGGGGAGAACGAAAGAAAGGGCGAGGCTAAATAATGGACCAAGAAAGCAATTACAACTGGGAAGTATAAAACAATAAGGACCTGGAAATCAACATCCAGTCTTAGAAATGAGAGCTGGATGGAGTCAGTGGCGAAGCCAGCGTCCATTGAGAGAGTAACATACAGACTGAGCCACAAGGAGAAGTATGTGACATCTGGGAGAGGGGACAGGGGGGCTCTGGAAATGTATGCTGGCCATGGCATTGGGGAGATACTCCAGTGTGCATTATTACGTATCCCATGTTTTCATCTCCCTTGGCAACAGCCTACACATCATCATCCCAACCAATAATTAGACTTATCAGCTGTTTGCGGCACTTGTTTTGCTCTGTGTTGCATTTTGGAAACATTCTTTCTTCTTGGCTTTTCCTTTGAGTCAGTATTGGTGCTCCCCTTGCTCCAAGCTTGAGATACGCATTTGTCTTTGCCATGCGCTTACGTTGAAATAACTACTACAACACATATGAAAAAAGTAGCACCAAAAGAAAAAGAAACAATGATCTTAGAGAGAGAGAGAGAAGGGAAGACAAAGAACAAGAACACAGTCAACAAAGCATTGAACGTAGGTAGCATATCGTGGAATTCCAACATGTAAAAACAAGGAAGAAAAAGAAGGGTGTGTTCAAAATTGAAGAGGGGGACATTTTAAAAGCTTTGGATTGAAAACGTACATGTTTATGACCACAACGATTGTTGTGGTCATAAACATGTACAGACGCCCTTAAGAGGAACGTCCTTAAGAGCAAGGCAGAGACTGGGAGCACAAGCGAAGAAGGGAGGAATAGGAGGGGCTAGAGCCCGGGATCCTATTGGAAAGTGAAATAAAGAGAAGTTTCGCACATACAGTGGCTCCTGGCAATTTCTATGAATGGGAATGGAACGTGAGAGAATGATGAGTGTGCTGCTCATTCTGGTGTGAGACCTGATAGAACAACTGGCGACAGAGCCGGCCTTAGGGGAGGGCGAGCCGGGCGATGGACTGGGGTGCCACGGCCACCAGGGTGTCATTAGCCCCCGCCACACCAGGTCGGGGAGTCTTTCAAGGGCTCCCCCGAGCTGGCGCAGTGGGAGAAGCACAGCAGCAGGTCTGTTGCGATGACAACACAGTGTTGTTGTCAACACCCTATTGCCATTAAATGCGCCCCTCCGGGCGCGGGCGCTTTTAATAACAAAAGGCGCCATTAGCCCCCTACCACGCCAGCTCAGGGAAGTCTTTCTAGGGCTCCCTTGAACTGGCGTAGTGGTAGAAGGCATGGCAGGCGTCTCATTGTTATTCAAGGCACCCACGGCAGCAAAGCACATTTAAGAACAATAGGGTGCTGATGCACCCTATTCATAGCATTAAATACAAAAATAAAAAAGTGGCACATTCTGGCCCCGCCCCCCCTTGCCCCTTGTTGCCCAGAGGCGCGCAGGGGAAACGGGGGGAGCAAATTCACCCAGGGTGCTGCTGCCCCTAAGGCGGCCCTCACTGGCGACAAAGGGAAACGGCCTTGTGTGCACAGGTATGAAGGAAAGGGTAATCCACCTGTAATTAAAAGGGCAGTCCACCCAATCAAGGACCCTGATCCTGGCCACAGTACAGTAGATAGGACACTCTGCCTGTGAAGAGAAGGGCAGTCTGCCCAGTTCAGGACGCCGATCCCGGCCACAGAACAGACGATTGGTCAATCCGCCCGTGTTAAGACAGCCAGTCTGGACTGTACAGTATGCCGATTCCAGCCATAGGAAACAAGGAAGGGCAATACACCCATTATAAGGAGAGCCATACGCCCTGTTAAGATAGGGCGCTCTGCCCTTGCAAAGGAGGGCAGTCTGCCCAGCTGATCATGCCGATACTGGCCGCATTGACAAAGAAGAAGGGCATTCCGCTCACAGTGAAGAGGGCAGTCGGCCCCATCGAGTTGCCGATCCCGGCCCAGAGGGAAGTAATAGGGCAACCCTCCCACGGATGTGCATGCAATCAGTCCAGGTGAACTCCATAGATGGCAATCCGCTGCGCCAAGGTGTCACGTCAGTCCGCCGCGCTCGGAGGAAGTTAGCAGAAGGGCCCTGCAGCATAGATGGCAGTACACCGCACTTAGAGACCACAGTAGTCCGCCATGGCAGACAGAAGGACACCACTGCAGGACACAACGGCAGTGCACCACGACAAAAAGCAGCCAGCAGTAACCCGCACTACACAACGACAGTGGCACGTCTGCGGGCCAAGTAAAGTCTGTCCCGACGGTTCAAATCAAAGGAAACTGGGGGAGTGCAAATAACCCCCCTTATATCCCTTGCAGGTGGCAGATACCTCCAAAAGGGGTCACGTGACATGTAAGGAAAGAAAAGAAAAGGAAAAGGGAAAGCATTCAGAAAACAGACAAGCACCCAGAAACCCCACCGTCCAGAAGAGATAAGAGAACATACGAAGATGAGCATACAGGAAGAAAATGAAGAAGTTGAGATGGCTAAGGGTCCTAGCAACGTCCTACAGTGAAAGAAGACGGAAGTTAACAAGTATTATAAGGGATAAGAAGACACTAGAGCAAAACAAAAACAAGTAACACAGAAACGGATGGAGGAGGCTCACAAACAGCAGTACATACGAGAGCAACCAAGGAGGAGAGACATTCATGTGCAAAGGGGAAACCGGAAAATAACAGAACCAGAAGGATTGTCTGGAAGGAAGTGGCCAGATAAAGGGGCCAGCACTAGAAAGGCAAAGGAGGATCGTCTGAGACACAGATTCAATTAATCAATCTATAGTAAATACACCACACAGATTTATTGCAACAAAAGCCTTGAAATTCAGCGGATGTGGGAAGTCATGGCCAACTTAACTCATTGCGTTCCCGTTGATGTCCCCATAATGCAATATCCCACATAATGCCATTTTGTGTGTCATTGTGAATCCCTACTCTTTTAATATGTACATGCTCATAGGCTTTGCAGTGGGAACGCGCCGAGTTAAGCTGGTCAAGACTTCCCACATCCGTTTAATTACAAGGTTTTTGTTCTATTAAATCTGTGCAACTTCAATAAGGTTTTTTAAGTGAATTTCAAAGTTTTTGTTATACCATCATTTTTTTACAGGCCAACAACGTAAAAAAATCAAACTGCACCTTCAATAATGTTTTTTATGTGAATTTCAAAGTTTTTGTTATATCATCATTTTTTTACGGGCCAACAACGGCCAGTGGCCAGAGACCTCAACTGTGTCCACTGTACATGTTCCCCCAATATGTTTCTTTTAGACCCATTAGGTGGCCACTGCCGATGGCTTTCAGGCGCACTAGAAAGGGCTTTCTGGCCCCAGCCAGTGAGCATGGACTTCGTCCGTGCCCACTATCAATTTTAAAACACTAACGGGACACTAGCCATGGCCGTCTGCTGTGTTCAGTGGCCATGGCCTTTAGCCATGTCCACTGTACATGTTCCCCCAATGTGTTTCTTTTGGACCCACTAGGTGGCCACGGCCTTCGGCCATGGCAACTATACGTGTCTTTTGGGTCCACTAGAAAGGACCTTTCGCCCTGGACAGTGAGCATGGCCTTCGGCTGTGCCCACTGTATATTACAAAACACAACGGGGCCATAAGCCATGAGGAGTCGCCAGGAAATTCGGCCGTGTCCACTGTACATGTTTCCCCAATATGTTTCTTTTGGACCCTTCGGCTTTGGGCACTATACATGTCTTTTGAGGGCACTAGCCAGAGCCTTTGGCCGTCCCTTGTGTAGATTTTAAAACATGACTTGTTTCCAATATATTTCTTTTGGACCCATTGGTGGCACGCCTTCAGTCATGGCCAATATACATGTCTTTCAGGCTTTTTCGGCCCTGGCCAGTGAGCACGCCTTTAGGCCATGTCCCATGTTCACACAATATATTTCTTTTGGACACACCAGCTGGCCACAGTCTTCGGCTGTGGTCTCTAGACATGTCTTTCAGGACCACCAGCCCTGGCCAGTGAGCACAGCCTTCAGCCGTGCACACTGTATATTTTAAAACACTACTGAGCTACTACAAATGACCTTTGGCCGTATCCACTGTACATGTTTCCCCAATTTCTTTCTTTTGGACCCACTAGGTGGCCCCGGCATTCAGCCATGCCCACTGTATATGTTCCCCCAATAAGTGTCTTTCGGGCGAACTAGGTGGCCACAGCCTTTGGCTCAATTTTGGGGTTTTCATGTCTGGGGTTGCTGTTGGTACTCTTGTTAAAAAGAGGATTACTATAGCATCATCCATCAATCAGTGTTTTAGGGCGACGTGTCAATTAGTTGTCTAAGAATGGCCTCGAAACTGTAGTCTCTTATCGGGAAAAGTTATGGCATCCTCGGGTCCTGGATGACATCAGGCGATGGTACTTCTTCGCGCCTGGCTGGTCACGTGTTAGTTCACCATGAATCTGCTTCAGTTTCCAGCTTTTAGTGCATTTAATTCTGTGTCAGCCTAGCCACCTGCATGGGCCCCCCTTATCTTGACCCTCATGAGGCAGGCTGGTATGCTCTGAAGTTGGAGTCTTGTGAGCTGACACTCTCCTCCCCTTCTCTGGTTGACCTCGATTTCCTAGGCATGAGCCGCTCTTTGTTGAGTTTCGATTCCGCTCCTTTTCTTTCCTTTGGCTGGGTTTCGAAACTTGGCCTGTCAGGCCTCTGGCCACCTGGGTACCTTTCTGCTTTTACAAAATGGAGTCACACTTGTATAATGTGCCTTATTGAGGTAGATATATGGTTGGCGCTTGCCGCTCTATCTTCTACTAAGCATTGCAAGCAATATCGATTTCTTAGCATCTTGCCTTTCAAGCCTATTTACACACGTTTAACAGGACGGTTGCTTCCATCTTGTCTCATAGCACTGTTTCCTCACGTTGTAACATTGTCTCCTCTCTGTACCTATTCCATTCAATTTCGTAGTTACTCGCACTTGCGTGTTATCTTCGATAGCTGCTTTTGTTCATTCACGGATCTGCTCAGGCCCTTGTGTCATTTCCACTGGCCTTCCATTAAGGATTTTGGGGTCTCTTCGTGGACCGTGTGTAGGTACTCCTCATTTCGTATCAGCGGCTGGTATGGCTGTCTGATAGGGTACCGTGCTGCCCAGGGTTGTCTGGTTATGGGTGCTTCAACCGGTATTGATCTTCTGATGTATACTGGGCAGAGTCCCAGTGCAGCTCTTTGTAGGTTCATTTGCACTTCATACGTCACATACCTTGACGAGTACGCTCCTGGTACCTCAAAATGAGGGGAAGGGGTGCAGGACATGTCTGGGGCCTCCTCTACACTCACCCCTCTGGTCGGTCCATCGACCACTTCTGCAATCTCCTTTGCATTCATTTCTTTTGATTCTTCAGTGTCATGCTCATCGTCCTCTGTGTTGGTACATGATGGCGTGAATGTATGAGCCTTTGGAGTCAATATTTTTATCACTCTCTTCAAACTCCCTGCTGTTTTCACATGTTCGTCTTTGTTCCATGTCATTAGCTGACATTGTCCATTTTGGCTGCAGTAGATCCATTTTCCTTCATACCTTCTTCGTTTCTTAGGGTATGTGAACTTTGTTCCCTCTGGGGCAAATTTGCTGGCTTTCACAAAGTCTCTTATTTCGTCATCAGTCAGGTCTCTGGGCTTCCATCCTGGTTCGACATCATTCATTATTTTCATCCCTATGGCTTTCTTTGCAGTTTTCTGGCACTGTGTAATGATTATCTTGATAACACAGAATCCTGGCAATACCATTGCTAGTAGAGCTCCCAGAAACTTGAATATATCTGCCATCCATTGTGGGACCCACGAGAATAGGTCTCCAAACCAGCTGTCATCGTCTACTCCGTCACTTTCATTGATCATCTGGTTTTTCAGGCTTGTCAGCATGCTAATGGCCTCTGTTAGGGTTCCGTTTTCTTCATCGTGTGATGGTACAAATGTGATTCATAGATTTTTGAACAAACACCTCCATCCATTGCAGTGATCATGTCAAGCACCTATCTGTTTTGGAGGGTCATCAGTCTGATTGCTCTCAGCTCTTCTTTGATCGCATTGAATCCTTTTATAGTGTGGTTTGCAATAACTCCCATCGGGTTATCTGCAACCATTTAGTATTCACTCCAACTTGGATGTGGGGCAGGAGTAGTGTTGTGAATACTCTTGAGGTGAGGCTGAACAGCCTGTGTTCATATGGGATTGCATAGAATGCCTCTTCTGATTTGGGAGAAAAGGAATTTTCCCTCTTCAATCTGGATACCAGTTCCACAGATCTTCTTCTTCTTAAATGAGCATCTACTTTTGGGAAACTGTCCAACTTTAGGTCATTCTTAGGGATCACTAGTCCGGAAATGTGGACGTTCACTAGTGTGAATATGCCTCCCCAGTTTTTCGGCAGCCTTATGTATGCCTTGGATCCACACGCCCAGTAATGGTCCATAATAACTGCGGTTCCTTGTGTTATTCCCAGAGCTTCAAAGGTTCATCTGCAGTTTTGATTCTCTCCCATCTTCCTTGTGCCATTGTTTTTGAAGCATAGTTTCGGGCTCTCCAGTGGCACTATCTGCAGGGGTCCCCCTCTATCTTTGACCCATGTTAGCAACTTTACTAGCTTTGGCCACATAGGTTTGCATAACCTCTGCGAATTCTCTATTGCTTCCTTGCAGGCTCCAAAGACCATCCATGCTCGGCAGATTACTACTCCGTCTTCCCATCCATCTGGGGAGATCACTGACCGCCAGATCTGAATTTGGCCTCTGTTCTTCCAGATTTGAGCCTCCTCTGCAGTTTTTCCTTGACGGTTCAGTCTTGGGTTTATTTCCCATCTTATCCCTGATCCTTTGACGCCAGGGTTCTCGTACCTGATCACATGATTTCTGGTGTGTGCACGGTTTCTTGTTTTAATGTCCTGGACGTAGCCATCTTCATCCGGGTAATCCTTTTCGTTGGCCCATGTCAACGAGGCATCTTTTCCCATAAATTGTCCTCTGGTGTTGCACATTGCTACATGTGGCATACAGTGTGCTGTAGGGACATCAATTTCTACAGCCACAAAGATCTTGGATTTTTCCATGCTGTATGGTAGGAGTGCACAGACAAAGCATTCTCCTTCTGACTGACTTCGTCCTACTTCCTTCATGTGTTGGTACCATATGTTGTTTCCGAGATGGGCTGTGCTGTCCAGGTAATCATTAAGTTCATTGTTATCTTCATGAGGGCTTCTCTTGATTCTCAGCGTTCTTCTGTAGCTTGCTATGACTATGTCTCTGAATGCATCTGTGCTGCTTTTCCACTTCGGGTATCTCGATGGAGCAGGCTGCCTCGACTGCATCGCTGTGGTAGGAGGAGGATGTGTGCTTCCTTTCCTTCTCTTTTGTAGTCTGCCATAAACTTCCCGTAACCACCATTGGTTCACCAACCTCCCAACTCGTGGCTGTGTTGTAGACCTGCGGCTTGTTCCTTGCATTGGAGCAGGTGTGCTTGATGTTATAGTTTCTATAGTTCTGTTTTTCAGCTCCTCGTGCAGTTTCTTTGCTTGGACTATGAATGGGAACAAATAATCTATTAGCATGTGTGTCTTCTCTGTGAGTTCTTTCGTGGCCACTTCTGTCCTTTTGAGGGATTTTGCTATTTCCTCCGCCTTTAGTAAATTCACTTGGCTTTTCTTGGTCATTTCTACTATTCTCTGGAATCGAATGTTCGGCAGGCAGTCTCTCCTTCTCTGCTGCCTTTGTTGGAGGCATTGTAGCCATTGACACTTGCCCTTGGTTGTGTGCGTTCTGTGTGCATGCCGTGGTCAGTGCTACATTGTCATTAATCCTGTGCTGACCCTGTCTCCAGCTTTTCTCTTCATTTGTTACCTCAAATGTGTCTAAATCATTTCTCATTACATTTAAATTGAGTTCGCTACTTTTGTCATCAGTTTTTCTTGGGCCTGGAATGACTATATAGGGTCTGGGTGCTTCCGTAGGCCCCAGATGTTCATTATCTGCTGGGTGCACTGAGATTGGGGCACTTCGCGCACCAATAAAGAAAGCAGTTCTGATTGTTAACGACAGAAAAACAATAATAATAACTATACATATACACACAATTGCTCGGAACGACAATTTGCAGCATTTTCTTCCAGGGAAGTGGGGGCGCCCTTCTGTTGGGGGTAAAACCAAGTCACTGTTCTGGGCCCCCATTTCGAATGAGTTCATAGTCAATTATTTATTTCTTCTTTTGCTCTGTCTTCGTATTTCGAGAGCTTGTTACTATTAGAGGGATGAGTGCTTCTCCAAATGTCCCTTCCTGTGCTAGACTAAGGAAAGGGGTTAGGCTAGCAGTTCTGATACATCACATTTATTCATGCGTATCTAAAGTAGGTGAGGTCCCAGTGGATGCCTCGAATTTGCCTTGGTTCTGAGGACATGCTGTTGACAGTTCAATGCGAAAGAAGAAACAGAAGGAACTGCTACAAATTACACAAAAATAGAATGCTGAAAAAATAAAAATAAAAATAAAAGTGAACGTGTGGCAGAATAGGAAAAAATGAGTTAATCTTACAAAAATAAAGTTGTAAAAATAGGAACAAAAATAAAAATAAAAATGAACATGGAAGAAAATAGAAAACGAGTCAAAATCGCAAAAATAAGATGTTGTACAAACAGGAACAAAAATAAAAGCAGAAGTCAATATATGAAAAAATAGAAAAAATGAGAAGGATGCAGAAAAGGAAAAATAAGATGGCGAAGTTCTTGTGTCTGCTCCTTTCATTCGGTCTCTCGGCGACAAGTTTAAGAGCAGTGTCTCTTTTCTCTATCTTCTCCACGGTGAAACAATGACGACAAAGTTCTATTTTGGATTTCCTCCTTCTAAGGCTCTCCTCAGCAGTGGATGTCCATAATTGCTTCTTAGTTGCGCTATGATAGCCCTCAGGAGCCTGTTTAATTGTGCGTTTTTTGCTGGATCTCTGAGGAATGTGGGTATGTCAACATTGCTGGGTCTACCCACTAGTTCTGGAAAGTTTTCAATGAGGTGGAAGAAAACACAGAATGCATATTGGCTGTCTTCTGGTGTTAATGACATTTGCTCTGATTTTCTAGCCTCTAGATCACAGCCGCGTGAACAGTCTTTGTCTCCTCGATCTGTCCCTCGGCGAAAGGTCTCACTGGAATCTCCTTAGGAATTCTCGCTGGAAGTTGGACGGTTCCACTTGGATCATTATGCTATGGAGAAGTGTGCCCATGTGTGGGGGGTTGGCCGGATCTCTAAGGAAGGTGATGACGTCAACATCTGCAGACCTTCCTAACATTTCAGGATAGTCTGTGACTAGTCTGAGCATGACATTGTGGGCCAGCTGGGTATCTGCGGGAGTCAGGGACATCTGCCTTGTTTGATGGGTCCTGATCACAATCCTTTCTTTTGACGTGAACAGTTTTTACATTTTCCTGCTGTGTGGATTGCAACCACATAATTTAATTTGAACCACACTTGGTTTAGGAATTCGTTGTTTCTTGCATCTCTGATGAAGGTTAGGGTATCTGTGGTTCTCCCAACAGCTCCTGGGCGCTCCTCTATGATTCAGAAAAATAGAGTGTAAGTCAGTTCATCGATGATCACTTGAGGTGGAAGCATTGGTCCTTATTCCCAGTACTCTGGCACTTCGGCAAAAGCCTCTGCGAGGACAGTCAGTGGTTGCCGAATTATCTTCCTGTTGGCTGGGTTTTGGATGAAATCTGGGACGCTGGTTTCTCTCCCTACAAGCGATGGATATGTCTCTAACACTAGTCGGAAACAGGAAAGCACATCCTTTGTAATATTTCTGCGGGGGGATACCATAAATTCTTGTGATAAAGTCTTGTTACTGGTTGCCTCAGGATACTGCTTTTTGGTTCTCAGAAATGTCTTATTTTCCGCTTATCAACATTTCAGGGCTCTTCCTATGCTTTGTGTGGCTTAAAACGTTCATATGAGTAGCGTTACTGCAGCTTTGGATGTGCGATTCTCTGCACCTTTGGCTGCACTGAGTGTCCATATTATTGTCCTTTTTATCATCTTTCACTTGTTTTAAGGGAATGTCTTAATTTGCTATATTCTTTGCTGTCGTTTTGCTGCTCATGCGTCCTTCTCCTTCACCATGGATCTTGTTTGCACATGCTGGCGTTCTTCCCCGTTGTCCGTGGTCTCTTTGCAGTCGGATGCAGCAGGCGGGCTCTCCCCTATGTAGCGCTTAATGTCATTTATGAAGATCCAGGCCCTTCTGCCCTGGAGCTTGACGGCGGAGGGGGTGCAGTCCTCCACCATGAAAGGGCTATTAAATCTTGGCTTGTCCCACCTTTTCCTGGTAAAGTTCATCACCAAAACGCTGTCACCAGCGAAGACGAGGGGCGCATGTACAACTTGCCCGGTGCTTCTGCTTCAGCGTTTCCTGCTGTGTTTTGTGCTGCGCCACCCCATTTCCGCCGTTTGCTGCAGCTGGTCTGAAATGACAGAGGCACTGGATGTCAAACAGTTTAGGTACTTTTGCATCTCTGTTCCCAGAACCTCCCTAGTTGGCTGGGCATCACAACCAGCTCTATCTCTGGGGGTAAGAGGGGTCCTCATCCTTCTGCCTGTAACTATCTCGTGTGGCGTGAGGTGATGGTCGGAGCCTGATTGGTTCCGAAGTGCATACAATGCCAATGGTAGACAGTGCAGCCATCCCTTCTTTAATGTGAGCTTCAACTTGGCTACCCTCTCCTTAAGCAAGCCGTTGATCCGTTCACATATCCCATTCCCCACTGGATGATACGCCAACGAGAACTTGTGCTTTATACCAAGCAATGAACTAATCTGTTCGAACACTGAATTTACAAAGTGGGCCCCATTATCTGATCTCATCATCTCGCACACCCCCCATCTAGGGAACACTTCTCTCACCAGGAACTTAGCAGCACAGACAGTGTCGGGGTGTGTACAGGGACCTGCTTCTATCCATCTAGAGAATGGACACACCACCACAATTAAATACCTGTACCCATTGCACACTTGAATCATGTCGACGTAGTCGATATGTAAGTGCTGGAATGGTCCGTTTGGTCTGGGAATGATTCCTCTCACTACTTTTAATGTGTGCCCAGCGGTGAATTGCTGGCAGATAATGCAGTTCATCATGAAAAATGCAACATGCTCTGCCAAATTCGATGTGAACCAGTCTTCTGCGAGCGTTGCAGAAAGATTTTCTTTTGTCATTTGGATGGGGTAGTGCAGTTGTTCTAATGCTACCTTTAGGAGAGCGACAGGCATGACTGGTTTACCAGTGCTGTCTTGCCTCCACAACCCGTCAGAGGGGTTTAAGGAACACCCTCGATCCTTCCATAAATTCTTCTCCTCCTGTGGTGCCTCCCCCTGGAACTCCATTAGCTGAGTCTGCCCCATATTAATATAGGCTTCCGATGTGGCTCGCACTACCATCATTCGCTCATGGGTACGTGCCACCTCCACGTCCATGATTATTTCATTCTTGGATGCCATGCGCTTGGCTTCCATGTCCGCTTCATGATTTCCACGAGATACGAAATCTATCCCCTTGGTATGAGCGGCGCATTTCATGACCGCTATGCCCACTGGGAGCTGTAGTGCTTTTATCAGCCTGTCCAATAGGGCTGCGTGTTGCACTGGTGTGCCGTCCACTCGGAGGTAGCCCCTCCTTTTCAAGGGCATTAGTCCTGCGTGCACTGTGGATGTCACATAGGCGGAGTCACTTTATACTGTTACTTCCTGGTCTGCATGATTCTCAATGGCGAGTATCAATGCCAATAGTTCTGCAGCCTGTGCCGAATAATGAGATGGTATTTGTGCACTAACGAGTACTCAAAACTCCCCATTCGCTAGGTACTTTACCACAGCCACGCCTGTATACCTTTGTCCGTCTTCTTGGTCAATTCTCGAAGACCCGTCAATAAAGACAATCTCTCCACCTGCCAGGGCATTTTCTTTTACCCTGGGGATTTCATCATAGAATTCCTCATAGTTAGCACAGTCGTGTATAGTTTCTCCCTCTGTGACTGGCTCAGCTATGAACGTAGCAAGGTTTACAGTTTTACATCGCACTATTTTGATCGATGGATTAGAGATAATCACCTTATAGGCGGAGGCTCTTTGAGATGTCAGTGTGCCCCTTGGCTTCTCTAATATGGCGAGCAGCGCGTGCTCAACATACAATGGGGGTCATTAGAAGGTTGGAGGTAACCATGGCGCTATTAGCGCCATGGCTGCCTCCAAAACCTAACTGACTCCGCCCTGGTGAATGGAGCTATTACCGCCCCATTCCAAAGTTGGCAGGGGTGGTAATTCCCCATTCACCAGGGCCCTTCCCCATTCCCATTTGAGCCCCCATAGGGCTCAATGGGAATGGGGAAGGCGCTAATAATGGTACCGTAAATTGAGGTACCGTTATTAGCACCAAAGTCCCCTTGCGGGTCTCGCGTTAAGGGAGGACCCGCAAAGGGAACTCGTAATACAGCGGTAAGGGATTACCGGTACTGGTACCCTTACTGGGACTGTACTCCCTTACTGCCCGGGTCATAATGAGGCCCAATGTCATGGAGCACCCCATCACAATGGATGACGCCTTCTCGATGGCGAATGCGGCTGCAGCTAGGTTTTGTTCGCATGGGAAGTGGCCCTTCGTGACCGGGACCATACTCCCGCTGTAATATGCTAGGGGCTTGTTCCCCAGCGAGGTTCGCTGTGTGAGCACTGCCGTCATAAGATTGCCATTGGTATGTGAGAACAAGTAGAATTCCTCTTCGCAATTAGGAATCCCGAGAACTGGGGCCTTACAAATTGCCCCCTTGAGTTTTGTAAACCCTTTCTCCATTGCTTCATTCCATTCAATTTCTTCCTTTGTTGCCTGGGCCTCTTTAAGGGCCTGTATCAAGGGCTTGGTAGATGAGCTGTAGTCAAAGACCCATGCTCTGACATAATTGCACAGGCCTAGGAAGCTTTGCATTTGTTTTATCGTACGCGGCTTGGCCGTGTTGATGATAGCTTCAGCCCTTTCTGGGGTTACCTTCTTCCCCTAACATGAGATCAGTTGCCCTATGTACAACACCTCCTGTTGGCAGTACTGCAACTTATCCTTGTCTACTTTGTATCCCTTCTCAGCCAGTATAGTCAATAGCTGGACAGAATCGTGCCTGCATTGCTCTTCAGTGGTGCTGCAGATCAGAATGTCATCTACATACTGCAAAACAACACTGTCCACCGCAAAATTGCTTAGGTTCATTTGCAGGACTCTGTTGAAAATAGACGGGGACTCGCAATACCCTTGTGGCAACCTTGTGCTTTTCAGTCGCATTTGTCTGAAAGTGAATGACGTCAGGTCTTGTGAGTCATTTTGTAGCAGAATCGCGAAAAACGCATTTTTCAAATCGATCACCGTGAAGTATTTTGCCTCAGCAGGTATGTTACACAATATTTTAGAGGGGTTTGGGACTAGAGGGAACTCGGCTTCTACAATATCATTTAATTACCTTAAATCTTGAATTAAACGACATTGAAACCTCCCTTTGATTTTTTGACAGGGTAAATCACTGTGTTGCAAGGTGATTCTGACGTCACTAGGATACCCTGCTCCATCATGGCGGAGATTGTCTTCGCGATTCCTTCATCTGCCTCTCTGGACATGGGATATTGTCGTACTCGTGGTAAAACTGCTCCTGGTTTCAGTTTTATTTTCATTTCACCCGCCCCTTTCAGGAGACCTACATCATAGGGCCCTGTAGTCCATACTGCGGCAGGCACTTGGGCCATGTCGTCCTCAAAGTATTCTGGGCATACCAGTGCCAAAATCATTCTCTGTGGCACCTCTCGTTTGATCATTTTGACCCAAAATATGAGACTCACCTCCACCCTTGTCTCTTCTAGGTCAGGGTGTTCTTCGAACAGATCGTCATCGGTGACGTCAGTCTCTCGATACCCTTCTTCAATGGCAATAATCGCACACCATTGTCTGTCTTCATCGTCATATCCTTCAACCAATACCACTTTTCCTCACACTGCGGCAGATTGTATCATCAAGGGAAATACTTGTCCCTCCTCTTCGTGCATGGGTATTCTTGGTCTGAATAGAAACTCATCAGGGGTTCTCATAGTTTTGTCTGCGAGGCCTGGCAATCCCGCCATGAGCACCCGCATGCCATATGCAAAGACTTCTGGTTCTAACGGTATAGTTCTCATAGCTATACCTCATGAGTATGCTCTGATCATTACACACGTTTGAATAATGCATTCCTGAGGTGGAGCATACTATACCATCCTCGGTAAACGAGATGGTCATGTTTAATTTAGTCATCAGGTCCCGACCCAGAATATTTACTGGGGTCTGGAGTGAATATAATAGAGCTACATTCATTTTGCGCTCTCCCACTGAGACTGGGAGTGCATCTGTAAAGGGAACTCTACTATGAGCTCCAGTGAAACTATGGGTATCTATGGCCTCGCCGGACAAGGAAAATGTGCCTTCTCGTATGCATGAACGCGTTGTACCTGTGTCAACTAGGAAGGAATATTCTTTACCCCCTATGGTGACATTCACCCTAGGTTCCCTATTAGGGTGTGGTGTCACTGATAGGATAGAACACATAAGAGTCTCCCGTGAGCTGTCCTATTTTATATATAGGTTCGGTCCACTGTACACTTGTGGGTTTCCCATATTTCCAGGGTTAATTCCCCCTCCAGGATTATTGCCCTGAGCCATCTGCGGCGTTGCCTGCTGGGGTTGTCCTTGTGGCATATTCCCCATATTTGGTGGTTGAACCACTTGCTGTGCACCTTGCTGCAAGCCTGCCGCCTGCTGCTGCACTGTGTAATTTTGTGCACCGCCCTGTTGCGGGATGGCAGGTTGATTTGCCATGCCTGCCCCCATCCCTGGTCTATTTTGCCACATGCCATGACTTCTGTACATGCGCGCCATGTGTCCAGTCATTCCACACAGCCAACATACTGATGGTGGTCGGGCCATCTGTCCATCTGGTGTAGTTGGATTGCCCATCTGTGTGTTCTGGAAGCCACCTTGAACATCTGAAAACCTCCTTGGTTACCTCGAAACCCTCCCTGATTATTTTGCCAACCTCTTCATCCAAAACCTCTTCCTCTTGGGTAAAATCCTGTGTTACCCTGATTATTCTGTGATGAGTTAGACACGTGTTGTGCACTTGGCTCGGCTGGGCTGGTGAGCATGGCTCTCTCGAGAGCATACTTCGAGAGCTTCTTTTGCACCAGCTTCGCCTCCTCGCCCTTACGAGTTGCCTCCTTTTTCCAATTCTTTTCTTGCAACAATCTACAGTAATGTGCAATTGTCAACTGTATTTCGGCCCATGGTTTTGCTTCTATTCCTACCAATTTCTTAAGCTGTTTTTGCACCGGTTCTGGTAACCCTTGGCACAATATATGGTAAAATACAGGGATAGATTTCGTCCAAGACTCATGCGTTTCAAGTACCCACGAGTCTTGAAAATTCTGGATCTAAAGCAACGGATCCTCTGACTCTTTCATTTTTCGAGTCATTATAGCTCATATATCAGAAGTCTGGATATAGCATACACAGAGCTTTCCACACTGCTGCTCTACATTTATTGAATGGCGCTCCATCATGGGAGATGTTAGTTACGGTTACCATAGGGTAGTCCGCCCTTTTCCACACGTCGTCTGCTCTTTAACCAAGTATAGCAATTAGGAGTCCCTTAATGTCCCCTATGGCTAGGGTGACTCCCCCCGTCGTTTTCTCTAACTCATGTATCCACTTTCCGGCTTCCGATGTCAGCATTGGAAGCTTATTTTTAAGGTTCTCTCGGTCCATGTGTGGCCATGGAATATATTGCGGTCTTGCTCCCCCCTTTTCTAGCCATGGGAATTGGAATGCACAGTCCTCCTTTTCCTTCCCCATACCTCTCCGGTCTTTCACCATGGTGCCGTTCGCGCCCTGCTGTCTACCTGGCAATGCCCTTAACCTGTCCGCATAGGCAGGTGCTGGCGCCCCCCTCTGACCGTGGGGTATTTCTTCATGTCGAATTGACTGTCCAATGGACTTCGGTGACCTACTTATGGACCCGCTAGGATCTGACCATCGTATCTCTCGGTCCCTTGGGAGCTGTTTTTCGCACAGTCTCCCTTCGTCATATCCCACTTCCTCCGTTTCCCCACCAGAGTCAGACTCTGAATACTCCCAGTTTACACAACCTCTTGCATCCTCTTCATTCTGCCCAATCTCTAGCCTGTCTGGGCACAGTCCCCTGCTCCCACTACTTCAGGTGACATCTTCAGTGTCGCATAGCTGAGTGCTCTCTAAGCGCTCATCCTCCCTTCCCCCTTGGGAAATTAGTTCCAGACTCATCTCGTCATAGATTTTATCAATCATTTCCTCGATGCTTCTGTTGGCAAAGTCATCTTCAATATTTGTCCCGCTTGTACCTGGTACCACATCGCTTGCAGGAAAGAATTCTTCCGTGTCTTCCCATTCAACAACCGGGTTGGGTTTTTTAACTTCCCGTTGCTAATATTCTAGATCTCGTGCCCTCTGTCTGCACTTACATGCTACTTCCTCATCTATTTCATTTAGCTTCTTTGCTTCTTCTCTAGCCTTATCTACTTCCCTCATCCATTCATTTCTATGTTCATTTGCCCTTCTACTTTCCTCGTCTTCCCACTTCTTTACTTTCCTTTCTTTCACTCTCCTTTCTTCCTCTAACTTTAGCATGTTCTGTCTGTACTTTTCGTAGGCTGCGTATTGTGTGCGACTGAGCGGTATTCCTTGTTCTTCGCAATATAGTTGTTCTCGCCTCAGCCTATCCTTCTTTCTTACCCTCTCGTTTCTCATGTCCTTTTTTTTCTCTTTTTACTTTCTCTGCGCCTCATCGGACCGTTCACTCGACCTTACGTCATCACTTCCCTTCCCATCTAATTTCAATAGTATCTATCTTCCCATCCATTCGTCCTTTGCGCATGTTAACTCATCGTCCCCTTTCTGCTTTTTTCCCTCGCTCTCTTTCTCGAGAGATGTTCTATTCTGTGCCTGATCCTTTCCTTCATCGCTGCATCTCTTCTTGTCCCTAGGGACTACGGAGGCAAGATTACTTTCCTGCTCCTTTTCTTTGATGTCGTCACTACTGTATGTAGGTGACTCATAAGCAGGGATACTATACCCCGTAGCTGCCTTAAGTTCTCTTAGTGGGTAGAGCCCCTCTGATTTACTCCCTTCAATGACTGGCGCAGTAGGCATCTCACCCCCCTCCGTACACACATTTAGTATCCAGTCTGTGGGTGGTTCTTCCACCTTCGGTTCCTCAAATATTTTCCAAAACTCAAGAACAGCAAGACGTTTCTCTGGCTTCTTGCCTGTATATGTGGCGTGTAGGAAGGTGGTCATATGCTGTAAAACAGCCTTAGAAAGTGACCCATTCTGGGGCCATGGCATAAACATCATATTAGCGGTACCCTTAACCCACTCCTGGCTATATTTCCTCAGTTTTATTGCATGTTTGGGCAGTTGCTTGCATAAATGCGCAAGTGGGGTAACTTCCTCCATTCCTAATTTCATCACCAACAATATTCACACAGTTCTTTGAGCTTTCCACTTGTATGAGCGAGCACCACATACGCAAGCTCCAATACAAATTTTTTCACGCCAAATTTTGTGCCAACAATTTACTCAAAACTCATCAATTCAAAGGCGATTCCCTCTTAGTTACGAAATCGCGTAAAGCCAAAATGCATTTCAATCAATCATCAATACAGTAATCTCACATTTAACATAGATAGGACATATATGACAGACGCTTGACAGACTAGACGGACGCCAGCTGGTCACACATATACCTGCCTTCTAATCAATACCCCACCATGGGATGTGAACGAACCCCTTTGTGACGTCTTTAATCGTCACCATGGCCTAAATTGCCCCCCCACTGTGGGCTCTGGGTTCACGTTCCTTCTGACCACTCTTTAAAGTGCAGGAACATGCCGAATCTTTAGGTTTTTGCTCAGGTGCCCCCCTGGTATTCCTTCCTTTTTTATTCTTCTCGGGTGCCCCCTCGGTATTCCTTACGTTTTACTTCAGGTGCCCCCCTGATATTCCTTATGTTTTATTTCAGGTGCCCCCCTGATATTCCTTACATTTTACTTCAGGTGCCCCCCTGATATTCCTTACGTTTTACTTCTTATGCTGGAGTCATTACCCCCTATATATATACAGTCTTCTCTACTTCTAATTATTTTATTGTTTCTCCACCACCCTCCGTTGCCTTTCCCTGACCTACTCTAACGCCTACACGACGTTTGCCAAAGTAACAAGTCTGTTATTTTACTGACCAATCACATCTTTTCCTCTCCGGAGCTTCAGGATCACCACCCCTTCCTCTTCCTGCTTTTAAGATTCTCGTCCGATCCGCTGCCTGTGGGAATGAGAAGGGTTATGCTTGGAAAGGCGGGTTCCTTCAGACCCACTGCAGATTTTTGAATTATTACTCTATCATTGTCCACGGGGAGCTTCTCAGTCTACTCAGCCGGAATGGCAAAAGGACTCGTGATTTTACCGAAGGCCTGGAGTTACTTTGTGCCATCGGTTTAAAGGTGTCTTATCACTATCAATCGATAATCAATAATCGATGGCCGAAACCATCCTCTGGTACAGGGCTGGACTGCCCCACCGGGACACCGGGACATCCCCCGGTAGGCCTCAGGCACGTAGGGCCTCTTTTTTGAGCGGAAGGACATCGCATTTATTTTGCCTCGGTTCCGCCTGGGTGGTTTGCCTTGAATTGGCTGCCACCACAGTGCGACCGAAGCATGCGCTGCAATTTTTTTTCTTCCCAGCAGCTGGGCTGGGCTGTGCCCGCCCCGCACCTGTGCATGAGGGCCTCATGTGCTGGGCACGAGAGGAACCGCACGTGCGTGCCCCTGGCCCCCTGCTGCAGCTATCATGAACCAGGAGCAAGGAAACAAGTCAGCACTAGGGGTGCATCAAACCTACATTTCGGTGGGGGGTGGAGGGGCTAACCCACCAAGGTTGGGGCCATCTTACTCCTTTACACATTCTAATGAAAGTGCTCTAGGGCAGCTTCATTGTTAAAAGCAGTTAACTTTCTCCCGGGCTCTACTTGAACAATCACTCACCACGGCATTAGCCAGCTGTGCCACAGTGCCGATCCTTCCTAGGTGTCCGAGTGCCCGTGCAGGGAGGTCGGGCTCCTTGGGCCGTGCAGCGAAGGTGCACAACTCCTCCCCGGAGGACCCAGATTCCCACCGCCCATACACCTCGGAGTATCCCAAAATGTACCTAAACAAGGCCACACCCTCACACCACCCAACTCTCCCGCCCCCTTCCTCCTTCCCCCGCTTCATTCCGGCAACACCCACAGCGGCTCCGCGCACAACACAAGGCGAAGCCCCTGGCGTTATTCACACACCAGTGCTGGCATTTTAGCGCCTGCACCCCGTGCCACGCGTTCCGCATTGACTCCAATACCGACCTGTGCACTTGTGCTATACATCAGTACACGTTTAGACCCATTATATATAACCTTGCACTTTTTTAGATCCAACACTTTAAACTAAAATGCATTGTATGTTTAACATGTGTGCGGTTTTACAATGCAATTTTTTTTGAAAGGCTGTGTCAAGTTCGCTCATTGCACAAATTCCAACACATTTTATCAAAATTAAATGACTGTACCCTCTTGAGCCACACTCCGGCCCCCTCCCACCCACCCCCCAAAAGTAATTCATTTCCATTTGCCAATGTGGCTACTTTCCATTGGTGCCCGTGAGAAGCCCTAATCCTTTCAAACAGTGACTGCACACCTGAAAAAGACCCCCGGCAAATATAAATGCTGCCGCTTGACCCCAAGCCCGGTACACCCTCTTTTGGCGCTGCTGTTTCGCCACGGGCCAGTTTGGCGCAGGAGCCTTTCTGGCACAGCTGAATTGGCGCGAGGGACGTTTGGACGTGGCTGACAATGCAGCCACGTCTAAACTCCCTCACGCCAAATTCAAAAGCATAATTCTTTTCAAATGTAGCACGTTGACAGGTACTGTGCCTTTTAACGTGCTGCAATTGAAAAGAATTGTGGGTTGCACCTTTTTGTTAAAACTGTTGTAGTGGCGAACCGGGCTGTCACTGTATGATTAATTGGGAACTCTGCCATTGGCTATAACTGTGTTGAACTGTATACCAAATGTTTTCACTGTTACTGTGTGATTAACTGGCTACTTGCCATTAACTATAACTGTGTCCAGAAATGTATACCAGAAGCTTGACCTGTCACTGTGTGATTAACTGGCTAATCTGCCATTGGCTATAACTGTGTAAAAAATGCATAGCATAAGGTTGCACTGTCACTGTATCATGCAGATGCAGTAAGCAATAACTGTATCTAAAATTGCACACATGAAACGTGTACCATTTCTGTATTGTACTCTGACATATGTGCCATTCACTATTATTCTGTCACAAACTGTGTAACTGAAGCTTACACAGTTATTGTTATACACTCGAGCTCCAACTAACTGTGTGCCACACCGGTACACTTGAAGCTTACACTAGCACTATGTCAGACACAGGGGTTCATTCCACGAATCACTATTACTGTATCCTCGGATGGGTAGGGTACACGCCATTGGTTGTTTGGGGGCTTGGCAACCCTGAGATGTGCTCGATCAGAGCCAGCGAGCGCGAGGCTCCTGGCATCGTCTGTGCCGAGCCAAGGGATGGACAGCCCCACCGGGACATCCCCCTGTAGGCCTTAGGGCCGTAGGGCCTCTTTTGAGTGGAAGGATACACTTCATTAAAAACATTGCATTGATTTTGCCTCGGCTCCGCCTGGGTGCTTTGCCTTGAATTGGCTGCCACCACAGTGCGACCGAGGCATGCGCTGCAATTTTTTTTCTTCCCAGCAGCTGTGCTGGGCTGGGCCGCACCTGTGCATGAGGGCCTCCTGGGCTGGGCAGCTCAGGCTGCGTCACGTGCACTGTGCACACATTGGCACTGGCAGCGCAGGGGTCAGCAGGGCAGGCTGCAGGGAGCTGGCCCGGGCTGCATGAGGCCTAATAGCAACTTGCAAGACGTAAGTCAAGAATATTGAGTGTCAGGTAAGCTGCAAGACGCTTCAGGCTCCCCTCGTGGCGCCCTGGGTGTGGGCACAAACCAGCCCCCAGTGCCTCACACTGTCACTTTCTCTCTGCACCCTCACCCCCTACCTCTCCCGCTCTCTTTCTCACTCTGGCTCTCGCCCTCCCTCTCTAGGTTCCATCTCTCTTTGACTCGCACTGTCTTGTGCTCTCCTTGTCTCCTAAAATGTCGCCTCCATGATCCCATGCGCCTGAGCTCTGCTGCCAAATGTTTAGTTTAAAACCCGAAGATTGTACTGTTCCTGTCCCTCCCCCACCCCGTGTCCAGAGCTCAAATTTCACACCACCTGCGCTCCCCCCGCAGCACACCTTCGGCTCTCCCTTAGGCTGTCCACCCCTCCTCTGCCCCTCACACCGGACCACACATTCTCCTGCGCCTGTGGTCGCTCTCGCTCGCTCAATCCCATTCATTATATTTCATATTTTTATAAGAGTGATGCGGGCCAGACACGAAGCCCTGATGGGAACATATGAATCCATAACTGGTAAAGGTGTTAGAAGTATGCCTTAAAAACAAGCATTGTTACAGCCAACTGTTTTGGCTTTTGTGTAGGCATGAGATAGGCATTTGCCAGGTAGTGCCATAATGGTACTAGCAGGCCCTGTGCAGGCTGTGACACTGCATGAATACAGAGCAACAACAGCAAATGGTTTTACATTGTTACAGGGAATGGAGGGCACGCTCACTTCGGCAAGTTGCCATGTGCTGCCATGGCGCCAGCGCCAGTTGCGCCTGCCACACACTCACGGCTACCACTTGTTATTTATTTATTTTGCCGATATAATGGAGCATACGAATGGTAATGTATCAATGGTGTGGTAGTGCTTATTTAGTCTGTTGTGCACGTGGTGCCTTAATTTGCGTGGCCTTGAGTTGGCACAAAGGATGTGGCAATGCCAGAGCAAGCACATAGATCGAAGTTTTAGTGGGAGATGGTATGATTATACATTGGCCTTTTATAGTAGCAATTTTATACTTATTTATATTATTTAATTTTTGATGATGAGAAAGGCATTATAAATGGGTGCACTTTCCTGCTTTGTCACGTTCAAGGAATAGCTCAGTCAGTCATGTTGCCGTTTCAGGGTAAGGTAGCCAGGCCACCTATTCCTCTGGAATTTCTTGGAGTGCATTGCTGGATGACCAATTGGTAATTGGGTGGACTCATTGATTATCGTATATCGTGTTTCTCCTCTGTTTTCTTTATGACTTGTTGCTAATACTTGCACTTTATTTATTTTTGGCGTCCTGGTTATTGGTTTTCTTTGTGGCCAATTTATGTATATTGGCAAGGGGCCAGACTTGGGGTTTAAAGGACCGGTTCTTGGGGCGATAAGCGGCAACCCTTCCACACATTCTACAAGAGCAAGGAATTGGGCCACGCGTTTCAATTGGCAGAGGGAGGCGGGGAACAAAAGGCAATCGGAAACCTATGGGATGGGATGGAAAGCAAAGCGATTAACAGAGAAGGCGTAGGTACTTTCAACTGCAGTCAAGTGGAAGGACCCTATGCCTGGTGACATTGCGCAATAATCTTGCATGGATGATTTACTTTGAACAGGGAAGAGTCTTCACAGGGAGCGTTGTGTCCTGTGCAGGGAATTACAATTCGGGACTGTGCAGCATGCAAAGCACCGATTTGTCTGCTGTGTACAATGCAGGCATGAGTCAGTGGGCTGTGGAGATTGATGGAGTGAGTTGTGTAATTACCCACTAGAGTGGACCTAGCATCTGCGCACATCTTTTGTATCTTGAGTTGTCTGACTTAGTAAATAGTTATGTTTGTGCTAGGCCTAACGTTATCAAAGTATTCTTGTAGCTTCTTGACATCACTGTCCTGTCTCGCTGCTGTTGTAGTTGGTGAAATTCCTGCTAAATATAGGTAGAGGCAGAATAGAGTGGACTTGAAGCTAGGACCACAAACCAGGATGTCTTGTGTGACAGTCTGCCAAATTGACTCAGCTATAAGCGCTTTGGAGTAAAGCGCTATATAAGAATAATAAATACAAATACAATAAACAAACATTTTTTGTAAGGAAAAATGTAGCTATTGTTTGAATGTGGGGTTTGTGGTCGGCAAGCTGTCACATTCTGTGCCATCCACCTGCAGGGAGGTGAGAGCGACCTCGTACTGTACCTTTTGACTCATCACTTTGCTTTGTGCATCTGACCTTTCTACAACCACTCGTTCCACCGGAGGTCGGAGCAGCCTTGCACTTTCCCGCTAGTGACAAAATGACTACTGCTCCGCAGAAGTACAAGGATGAGTAGTGTCTAGCCCGCCTACTCAGCCCTCTCACTTCTACAAAACAACAGTGATTCCAATCAAAAAGGTGAAACGGGCACAGGTAAAAAAAAAACACCCCCTTCGCCGCATGTATGGTGCTGAATGAGGCCCCAAACTCTCCAAACACATTGGCATTGGCGAAGTGGAGCCACCGAAAAGCAAACCACTATGGTTGATGGCACATGTGTCGAACCACTTTGTTGCAGCATTGTGGGCGCTTCATTGGCATAACTCACTGATCTCATACCAAGTCAACCTTTTTGTTAGTTTTGGCTAAAGTGCCACCTATAAGCTGAAACTATTGCATTAGAGTACAGCTAGGAAGAAATAGCATGTGAGGCGGGACACAAAGCTTGTACATATTGTTTGGTTATTTACCCACCCATTGACTGGCCATGGCTTTGCTAATCCCTATGGCCATTTCTACCAGCTTTCTGCCCCTGTTCACCCAAAACACGTCCTCCTATGCTGTATTTGAGCTAGCTTTATCAAGCCTTACCATCAAACTGTGTGCCTAAAGTGCCTGCCAGTGTTTTCTCAAAGCAGTCTTCTGAGAGTTAATGATTTTATTGGAACTGTAAAAGTGCTACTTGTGAAATAAACATGTCGACCGGGTCTGCCTTCAGCCACTCAATTTATAAGTACTATGCGTGTCCTTCACTGAAGTCCTTTTAAAAACAAGCATTGGCAAAGCCAACAGTTTGAGCTTGTGTATCAATATTAGGCATTCACCAGGCTGTGCTATTATATGCCCACGTACTCTCACCACTTTGCAGCTGCTACTATCAATGGACAGTTAATACCATTACGAAAGTGCTTGGCAAATGCCTTTCCCATGCCTACACAAAAGCCAAAACTGATGGCATTGCCAATGCTCGTTTAAGAATGTCTATTATCTGTG
This sequence comes from Ambystoma mexicanum, assembly GCF_040938575.1. Classification (NCBI taxonomy): domain Eukaryota; kingdom Metazoa; phylum Chordata; class Amphibia; order Caudata; family Ambystomatidae; genus Ambystoma; species Ambystoma mexicanum. The sequence goes on from NC_090934.1 coordinate 368,388,307, forward strand.
TGCACTTACCAGCATGGGAATAGGATGAAATGGATAGGGATGCGTGTTCTCTGGGCACCTTTAATACCAGAATTAGTTTTTCACATCTGCAAAACGTGTAATGTCGCAGGCCCCTCTATCATTGAAGATCTACTTTGAGAGATCATGAACTTATTTAAAACTAACTTTTTAATCCATATATCTTTAAAACATGCTTTAAATGCACTCATTTTGACAAATTTTATTCAACATTTTCTTGGAGGATACTGCCAATACCCTCATAGAAGGGTTGGGCTCACACGCTGTGCTCGCTCGTTCAGCAGAATATGGGGCCACTTTGAAAACATTTTCCAGGGCCACTTTTCATTATCAGTCCGGCCCTGCTCTGGTACCAAGTGTTCTCGAGGGGAGGAATTCGTTGACGGGCCCATTGGTCAGCACTCACACTCTAGAACTTGTAAGACAAGATAGCTGCATCTCGTGAGGACAGGGGTGCAGGATTCACTTACTCCGACACGACTCAATAACGAGGACACAATAGTTTGGCAAAGGGAAGTCAATTTAATGACAAGTACATCAAACAGGGAAACAAATGGGAATCAGCTGTAGTGCGTTCACCTGTCTCGCTCCGACTTCCTCGAACTTCAGTTGAACAGTCACTTTTATGCATAAAACTAATCATCATTGACGTCTAAATTTACAAAAATCACAATGCAATATAATTGGTTAGGAAAGGTTACTTAAGCATAGGTGTTATATCTGTATATGATAGTAGGGCATGCGGGTTGGATAACTCTTATCGGGTGGGCATCTATGCCCATCCCTCTACATCACGCGTGATAGACGTCACTATAACTACGACGTCCTATTGGTTACAATAGCTATAGGACTCCAGATAACTTGGTCCATTGTGATTGGGCAGGTTACACCCCTAAACATAAATTTCCACTTTTAATTAGCAGCATGTAGAATGGACACCCATGTGCCTGGTGTCCCAAGTTTCACCCTGCCTCATGTCCATCAATCAGTGTTTTAGGGCGACGTGTCAATTAGTTGGCTAAGGATGGCCTCGAAACTGTAGTCTCTTATCGGGAAAAGTTATGGCATCCTCGGGTCCTGGATGACATCAGGCGATGGTACTTCTTCGCGCCTGGCTGATCACGTGTTAGTTCATCATGAATCTGCTTCAGTTTCCAGCTTTTAGTGCATTTAATTCTGTGTCGGCCTAGCCTTCTGCATGGGCCCCCCTTATCTTGACCTTCATGAGGGAGGCTGGTATGCTCTGAAGTTGGAGTCTTGTGAGCTGACGCTCTCCTCCCCTTCTCAGGTTGACCTCGATTTCCTAGGCATGAGCTGCTCTTTGATGAGTTTCGATTCCGCTCCTTTTCTTGCCTTTGGCTGGGTTTCTAAACTTGGCCTGTCAGGCCTTTGGCCACCTGGGTACCTTTCTGCTTTTACAAAATGGAGTCGCACTTGTATAAACTGCCTTATTGAGGTTGATATATGGTTGACGCTTGCCGCTCTATCTTCTACTAAGCATTGCAAGCAATATCGATTTCTTAGCATCTTGCGTTTCAAGCCTATTTACACACGTTTAACAGGACGGTTGCTTCCATCTTGTCTCGTAGCACTGTTTCCTCACGTTGTAACATTGTCTCCTCTCTGTGCCTATTCCATTCAATTTCATAGTTACTCACACTGGCGTGTTATCTTCGATAGCTGCTTTCGTTCATTCACGGATCTGTTCAGGCCCTTGTGTCATTTCCACTGGCCTTCCATTAAGGCTTATGGGGTCTCTTCGTGGACCGTGTGTAGGTACTCCTCATTTCGTATCAGCGGCTGGTATGGCTGTCTGATAGGGTACCGTGCTGCCCAAGGTTGTCTGGTTATGGGTGCTTCAACCGGTATGGATCTTCTGATGTATACTGGGCAGAGTCCCAGTGCAGCTCTTTGTAGGTTCATTTGCTCTTCATACGTCACATACCTGGGCGAGTACGCTCCTGGTACCTCGAAATGAGGGGAAGGGGTGCAGGCCATGTCTGGGGCCTCCTCTACAATCTTGTTCAGGTTGGGTCTGTGGAGTTTCTGAAACACTTTATGAACCATGGGTTCTTTTCATGTGGCACTGGAGACAGCTGCACTGAATTCTTCTATGTCTGGTGAGGTGAATGATATACTGCAGTGTACAGCTTGTTTGAAGAGTAGGTTATTTCTGGGACAGGCCCCTTAACTGAAATGCGACCCTACCCTCACAATTGCTTTTGCTAGCCCCGAAAATCATGCCTTTGGATCTACGGCTGTGGTGGCTCAGCCTGCTACCATGTTTGTGCCTCATGAAAGTAGGACAGCACTGATCATGGCCATGGCATTGGGGAGTGGCTGTGTGGGAGGAGTTGTTTTGTAATGTGGGTGGAAGCCTTGCATATATGTCAGGGCATAGTTCAGTTGTGAGCTACACCCAGTAATGAAGGTTTAGCGTATTTGCAGTGGGCCTGTTTGAGCACCACAGAGGGAATGCCCTCAATAGTATTTGGAATGTCACATGCAAACCTCCAAAGGCCTTCACCCAATTCGCAAAGGTGGCTGAAAGAATGTAAGCCCAAAAATCGGGGAATTAAAACAATCCTAAATGACAACATAATCACTGCACCTCTTTGCAAGGGAAACAAGATTTATTACATTCAAAAAGGGTCTCAGATGGTCCCAATGAACCGAATGGACACAGAGCTCCCATATTCTTCAAAGGGTTACATCCTTTATAGGCTGATAAGCCTTAATTAACAATTCTATGAATAATAATGAGTACAGCATAATTCCACCACCCTCATTAGCTCCAACCTATAGAACATGCTAATTCCCTCTATAGTCCCTTGGCTATTGGCAACATCATTGCTGCCCCTATGTCCCTAAACACATGGTCCCCTACATGGTCACTATCAAACTCAGTTATATGATTGGTGGGTTCTTATCAATAGGCTTGTAAATTTGGGACCATCACGTGATGTGTACCTGTTCCAGACTCAATCAAAGTAACTTGGCAAGGCCAACCCTGCTTTTGATGAGACAATAGGCTTCCTCATTAACCCAGACACTAAGGCACGCACAAGCTGCACTCCCGACCTTGTATTAAATGTATTTGCATCACCTCCGCTCCTTCTATCCCAAATCACAAGACTTTCCAGACACAGCTCCTACATTATCTCCTCCCAGCCCAAGGTGCCCAGAAATGACATTACTACGGCACCATTCTCGAGTCTGAATTTTGAGGATTTGTATGCCGAAATTGTGTGTCTAGGTGTAACTCATATGTAGTGTCCGCCCTGGGGTGAGAGCAGAAGTGCTCTAATTCTTTGTCTGGCTCATTGGCATCACAGAGCCACGAGCCCTATTCTCAAGAATTTGTGCTTCAAAGGGAGCATCCCTTCCTGCTCTTCTAGTAACTAGCATTACATTCCCATCACAATGAAGCCCTACAGCTGGATACAGTTAGTGCTTATCTGCGCACCATTGGTGCCTCTGACCTCGGCTTCTCTCCTGGGGAATGGGAAAACGGTTTTGTTTTTGGAGCTGAACTACCAGAGCCGCAGTTCCACACCAAGCCCTGTGTTTTCTTATGTTCATGGTGTGCATCTTCCACTTAATTCAATCCTTTCAATCCTTCCCGCACATCACACTATCCTACGTCACTACAAAACATTGACTAAACATTGGGCATATAAAACTGCCCTATATATTACCTCTGCAAATGCAACATTAATACATGTGTTGCTCTTGCTCTGGTGCTATATGTGAGTATCTAATATGTATCAAACCTAACTAAAACAACATATTTGCTGTCTATGGCACAAACTTCACTCTGCTCCTCCAATGTCGCTTTCTAATAGGTTTTCCTCAACTTGAACCGTTTTGCTTGGTTCGGACACTGCATGCGAATCCCAACATTCCCCCCTTTAGTTAACACTTCATTAACTAACCCTTCTTCTTCCTTCCTTCTATACTCATTTTTCTTGGGTATACATGCTCCTCTACACATGTGACGTAACCCCCCCTCGCAGGCTCAGAATGGCGCATAGGTCAATAGGCCCATGCCAAGCACAAAATGCTGGTGTGGGCCAGTGTTTTTGGTCAAAGTGGGCCACTTTCTTTTTTGGCCAATTTTGGCCAGTTTGATTAGTTAATTCACTCTGCGGCTAATAGTTTTGGCCGGGGTTGCTGAATACATATTCTTTAAAATGCACAATTTGCATCACTCTTTGTCAAAATACTCCCCCTTGGTTACTATTCAAACAGTGTCACAAAAGGAATGAATAGCCATTTGCAACTTTTGGACCCCTTTCATTGGTGCTGTAAGGAACTCATGTCTCCGTGATAACCTGGGTATCAATGGTCAGGCCCTGGCGTGGCTGACTTCTTTGCACCTGATTTCTGCACTTACCTTTGCACTTGCCACTTGTTGGCCATTACTTACCTATTGTTAATATTCTATTCCCATGTACTGCACTCTCCCTTCCCCATCCCCCGCACTTTCCCCTTCCCCCATCCCATGCACTTGCGCGATCTGAATGACACTTGGCCTAGTAGGATCATTGTCTGTCCTCCCTTTGTTCCCCCTCCCTTGCCTCTTAGCGCCTTGAAACACTTGTGTATAGGCGCCATATCATATCATATCATATCATATCATATCATGGTGGCAATAGTAAAGACAGACACAAGTGATCACAGTTCAAGGGTGTTTATTAAACTGTATATGTAGGTTGGAAATACACCTAATCTAAACCAAAATCAAAGATGGGAGCAAGCTACGACCATCAAATAATAATACGGCTGTCCTAGTGGTGTCCTGTCAAACAAAAGGGCCTGTACTAAAAGAAAACTATTGCCAATCCTTACTACTAAATACAAAAAGAGTGTGGGATAGTGTTCACAAGAAAGAAAGAAGTGTTCACAAATTATAAGCCAGGATGTTATACCCAGGTGTCTCCCCCATGTTTTGAGCCCAGGACAAGGTGGGACTCCTGAGCATATTACACTCTCGAGCTTTCCCAGCCAAGATTACAGTTCCGTTCTCAAGTAAGAGGACCTTTGGTGGTTAAGCCTCTTCTACAAAAATGTCTCTTGCCTCCCAGGAACTGATGGGTTAAAAATTAACCAAACAAAAAGTTCCTTTCTGTCTGTATGGTTGATGGTTTTTCTCTCTGGGTCCCCCTCTTCCGGGTTCAGACACATCTCGAATGTCAGCCTCCCTCCGTCGGGTTCACTATGGCTTTTATTCACAAGATTTCACCAACTGCATTCACGAGTCGTTGGGTGATGGCTTCTCACTCTTGGATCTCCCTCTTCCGGGCTAAGACCCTTTTCGAATGTTAACCTCCAACCTTCGGGTTCACTACATATTTTATTCCAAAAAGATTTCTCCTTCCACATTCACAAGTCTTAATGTATTTTTAATCAATCCACTGTGGCCATCCCTCCATCGGGTTAACTATTGTCAACACAATGTTCATTGGGTCATCATGCTTTGCCCCATTCTGTCGACATCACTCCGTTGGGTTCACACTTGTCAAACACACAGTTCCTTCTTCTTTCTCACTATGCAGGATTTGTCTCCCTTAGTTTTCCAATTATGTGCTGGTCAAAGACGTTTGACTGTAGAGGGGGTTTTGTTAGACCCCTGTCTGACCACTTTGACCCTTCCTTGCGGCCTTCTTCTTTATCACTATGCAGGATTTGTCTCCCTTAGTTTTCCAATTATGTGCTGGTCAAAGACATTTGACTGTAGAGGGGGTTTTGTTAGACCCCTGTCTGACCACTTTGACCCTTCCTTGCGGCTCTCCTACGGCCTTCTGGTATCGGTAGTTTCAACAATAGGGCAATCAACCAGAGTATATCGAGTGAGCACCCACATGGTGCCAGACCCCTATGCAGCTGGTTTTCCCCTTAATTTGCCATTTGCAACTTTCTTTCAACACAGTTTGGTTTCTTATCAGTCCTTCCTTCGACTCACCGAGTGTGATGAACAGCTTGGCTTTTCTTGCCTCTGGAGTCAAGGATGGCACCACAGTCGCAATCGTCTCTCCCTGCCCTGACTATCAGCATAGGAGGGCTCTGTGTACTGTTGACATCTGCTGCAACACACGCTGGCTATTCTTCACAGTCTTATGATTCCCTTCACGGAGGCTTCGTGGGTCTGGGTTGAAAAGGGAACGGTTGCTTCTCTCCTTGTTGCCCCTTTGGTTTTCACTGCTTTTCTCCTCCTCTTGAACTGCCGCCCTGGGATAGCTGTCTCGTTGTGCGGTTTTTCTTGCTCGTAGTGTACTCTCCTGCTCCACCTTTTATCCCTGTGGGAAAAGGAAATGGCCGTCAGGTGTGCATTGTTATTATTAATTGCCTGACTCTGTCTGATTCTTGTGCTGGGACATGTCAAGTAAACAGCTCTGTTGTTAGTCCGTTGTTTTTTACAGTATTGGAAAGTGTTTGTGTTGGAAAATGGGGGGGTAGAGTTTCTAAATTCTGCTGTGCAGGATGGGGAAAAAGTGTCATAAGAAAGTATATCTCTCGTCCTAGGGTTTGTGATGAGCTTGGAAGGGTGGGTTTTGTAGGGTTTGTGAAATGAGTAGGAGGAATTATGGGAACTATAGTTTTTTGTCACAGTTGACTGGGAGTTTGGAAAATGATAATTAGAGGAGCAGGGCAGAAGAATGACTGGGAGTGCTCTGGTAGGTAACCGGAAAATAGGGACTCTGGGAGATGTAGTTACCCCGATAACATTGTTCAGGTTCCTAATTGGTTTCTCAGACAAGGAGGGGTTGTTGGATTTTGATAACACTATATTGGCTAACAATAAAACAACAAATCAAATTCAAATCAATGTGCATCACGCACAGAGCAATCCACAACTAAGGCGCAGAGTTCCAGAGAGACAAATTACGCCTACACCAACCAACAAGAGCACTCAGATCAAGCAACGACATCCACCTGGAACCAAAACCCTACAAGAAAAGAAAACTCGGAGGATCTTCTTTTTCTCACCAGGCACCGAAAACTTGGAACGACTTACCAAAGAACATACGTAACACAAGAAACCACCTTAAATGGAAACTTCTTAAATCCCGGCTCTTCATTGCGTAACTGGAAGACCGCCCACAGGTGTACACACATAGCCAAAACGATGGTGAATGAAGACACCGATCCTGGACCCCACCAAGCAATCTACTACAAACAGAATCTAAGGAAGATATTCTAAGACATACCTACCAACTACAACCTGATAGATAGCTATGATAGGATGATACTAAAGACTGAATACATAGGGAGACCAAGACAGAAGGACAAAGACAATTCATCAATAGCACCCTGCCCCTGAATTACACCAAGCTCCAACATACCAAAGTCACAAATAGACAGCAATGGAACAGGCGACGGCCAACCCACAGCACCGAAACCAGAGGGGGGAATAGACATAGAACTGCACCCTCCATCTCCTACCAAATCAACCCAAATCAACCCAAAGCTCAATATAATTCTCTGGGTCAGGTCACTGTCCACAAGGATTGCAAAGGTCCCTCTATTTTTACTATTCGTGGCCTGACAACCCCATCTCACCTATCAGTCATGGTGTACTTGTGTTTTGTGAGAGGAGTAGCTGTACCCGCCCTTATTGAAATCATCATTGTGGTGCGCCTGAGAAAAGTCTTTGTGCAGCACCTTAGGATCATCTGACAGGAGCAAAAAATCACTAACAAGAATACTACGATGGGAAACAGCATTTTTCCAGCTATCTTTAACCAAGATGGGGCCCATGAAAACATGGCATCAAACCAGTCATCTGCATTCACTCCAGCTTCTTTCTCCATGGCAGTCCTCAAATTGTGACGGTTCCCTATTGCATGGTATTATGATCCTTTGTCAGCATCATTTGTGGGTGTGTACATACAGCAAGACAGTCCAATTTTCTTGCATATGATCCCTTCCATAGTTGTTTGAAAGTGCAGAACATATCGATTTTGGAGGGTCATGAGCATAATGCCTCTGTCTGGTTCGCCAACTGAATCATCTCCCATCTAGTTTAATGCAGCCATTTTGCGTTCACTGCAGTCTGGATACCTGGCACCAGAAGGGAGAAAAAAAGGTTTCTGTAGTGGTAAACTACCGGTATTGACTCAGAATCTCCTTTAGTTTCTCAGAAGAGTCTTTGGGCAGGTAATTCGATCTCTTCTGATGGTGAACTCTTAGTGAGTGATGAACAGCACCCTAGTGGTTCTATGGTTGGGGGCATAGTTGGTTCTGGGGCTGCAACATTTATAACTGATAGATGAGAGTCAAGAACTACTAGAACTGCAGAGTGTAGGGTGGTCAGCAAACATACACCCGTCCATGATGTTGGAGGGTGTTAATATGCATATTGTCCACACAAGCAATATATGTCCATTCACGCTGCTGTGCCATAAGTTAGTTCAGGGATAAATAATGTTTTATTGCATTGGCTGCTGTTCCTATGGGTACAGTGTAATTTCCTTGAAAGCAAAAATAGTACTCTGGTGACTTTTGTACTTTGGCTGATGTTTTGTTTAGCCCACTCCATGTCATTTTCGGCACATAGTTAACCCATATTTTGCCACAGTTCTGGTTGACACATACCACCACATCGTCAGGAAACCCCAGTAACGGTCTCGGGAGGATAGCTCAGGGGCAACATGCTCACCTTGGAAGCAAGATGACACAGTGAACCACAGGTTAGATCCCCGGGCCCACGCTTAGAAACCTCTGGGTATTAAGCACGTTATAAATAACCTATCATCATCATTAATTCCCCCACAGCACAGCTCACTATCCGTGCCACTCATTTATTGTTGAAAAACAATGCTCCTTCCATTTTCAACAATGACCGCACCTTGCACCATGCCTGTTCTTTTTCATGGCACATTCTTCATCATCCCTGGCATAATTACTGCTTGGACAGTGTTTCCTTGGAAAAGACTCCATACTCTGAACAGGGCTCAGTGTGTCAGACACTGGGCTATAAGAGGAGGCATATCCTGGGGTATAAACAACGTGGGTGCGCCTGTCGCAGGAGGTATCACAAAGCATATATAGTAGCTCTCATTTGACCTCTCCCTCCCCACATTGCGCATGTGATTATACCACATGTCTTCCGATTCAGGGTGGTGCACATCGGCCTTGGTATCAAATATAACACCGGTATTTTGATTGCACTCTATCACCTTCTAAGTTTCCCTCTTAATTCATGTCATCCCCAAGTGTTTTTCATTCTCAAAAACATTCCATAATCTCCATAACCCCTTTTAAATGCCCCTACCATAGCAAATAATCACATAGAAACAATATACAACCTGTAATAAAAACACAACATATACAACATAACATTTATAGTACACAACATCTGTGGAGTTACACCTGCAGAGGGAGAGAAAAAGCAGACATCCATGCAAACAACTGCAAATCCATCATTATGAAAATAGTACCAGATTCAGCTATTGTATCAAAAAGGGACAGCGCTAGTTAATGCACCTCAATCGAAAATCAACAATTGGGTCTGAAAGGAAATGTGGTGTACAGTAACAAGTAAATATGGAATGTACTGCACGATGGAACGGTTCAATACTGAGGTCAGTTCAAACTTCAATATGGCAATTGAGAACGTAATGCAATATGCAGTTTATGGGTCAATACCTAGCTCCACCTCATGAGAAGGTGGAGTGGTGTTGGGTGCCTTATGAACATCAGATAGAAGAACCCAATAATACAACTCCTTCACCTTAACAGCAATTGGCGTTGCAAACACCACAGTGAATGGTCCCTGGAACCTTTGCTGGTTCCAGCAGTTGGACAAAGTTACAAACGTAGATCTTCTATCCTAGAAATAACTGTAATGGTGGCAAGTTCAGTTCATCAGTGGCCGATGTTACTGCTGCATCTTCTCTTTTAGGAGCAATCTGTCAAGAGAGTACTTTAATGTGTTTAGTTATCTCAAGCAGATACCCATGAAACTTTTCCCCCAAAACTCCTGCTACCCTGTGAGCATCTGGTGCTATGGGTGTGGTAGTTTAGTTTAGTTTTTATTAACCCTGAGGTATGGGGGCGCTTGAGCATAGTTGAATCGTTACAGGTACAGTTAAAGGAAGACAGGCATGGCAAGAAGACCATGTTACAGTTTGGTCAGAATGATAGCATCAATATTACATACAAGAAGCTGAGGAGGGATCCTCACTTATGCAGTTAATACATGACACCAATAGTATTGCATGCACGACACCGAGGAAGAATCATCACTGCACAATTTATGATTTGGACAGTACAGAGTCCAAAGTATGGCAAGTGACTAATCCAACAGGTCAAATGACTAATTTCCACACCGGGCATAAATAAAGTAATAGTGGTCAGATAACGGTAGGTAGTAGCTGAGGAGAACGTTAGTGTTGCTGGCCATCCTTCTCCCTGTCACTATCTTATGCATGGGCAAGGGCTACGTTCTCAGGCTAAACAGAGTCAGAGGGATACATTGCACCCAGTTCCTCCTTAAAGTTACACATAACTTAGACAGTTTTCTATACAAAAGTCTGTTAATAATTTTTGCAATCCCCTTGGCTTGAACGTGGTATACAGAGCACAACTTATCCCATATTACGAATAGAGATGCAATGTCCTTAAATAAATCATAAAAAAAGTGAATTCCATTATCAGACTTTAGGATCTCACACACCGCCCAACAAGGAAATATCTCGCGTACTAGTAATTTTGCTGCAGATTTTGGGTGTGCACAGGGGCAAACCTCAACCCAATGGGAGAAAGGACATACTGCAAGAATAAGGTGACGGTAAGTACTACACATATCAGACATATCCGCATAGTCAATGTGAAGTTCCTGGAACGGCCCAGTGTGACAAGCAATGTGCTAAGCAACATCCTGAGCATCTGGCCAGTGTTGTAGAGATGGCATGTTGTGTATAGGTATTTGCCACACATGTATTTGGAAATTCATGCAAATTGAGGACAAACCGAAATGTCTGCAGCAATGTGCTGTCTTGAAACATGTTCCACATAGTGCAACTGCTCAAACGCAACCATCAGCAACTTCTGTGTCATTACCACCTTACATGTAAAAAAATGTCTCCAAACGTGGTCAGCTGCTGACTGCGAGCAGCCCCTCTTTACCCACAAATCTTTCTTCTCCTGGGGTGCCTGTTGAAGCAACTCATTTATTTGTGTAATCGGTACTGCAATGTATGGAATAGTTAACTGTAACTGCTGATTTGCCACCTCAGGATACATAGTGACATCAGGGTTCCTTTGATACGCTGCTTCTTTGGCTGCCTTGTCTGCCGGATCATTGCTGAGCGAAATGGCGTATTTATTCTGGGTGTGCATGGTCCACTTCTACTAACGGAGTGGCAGGACAACGCATAAATCCATCTTTCCAATCGGGCTATATGCTGTACAGGTGTGCTGTCAGACCTACAAACTACCCTCCATTTCTACCTGAACAACCCTGAATGTGCAGTGGTGGTGATGTATGCTGAATCAGGGTAAATGGTCACCAAGCATCCCTGAGATGCCTCCATTGCTTCAATTAAGGCAATGAGTTCTGCTGCCTAAGCAGAATAATGTGTTGGAAATCTCTTATGAACAACAACCTCATATTCCCCACCTACAAGGTGCACTGCTGCCACACCCTTATGTCTCCGACCAGATCGATCATTGATGAACCATCAACGAAAAGGACCACTCCCTCCTCCAATGCGTCCTCCCGGGCCTGCACCAAATCATCTTTGGGACCTTCATAAGTGACGCAGTTCTCAACAGGTATAGCAATAAACATGACAGGGTTCACTGTGTGGCATCTTACAATGTGAATGGATGGCCGGGACACAATTACTTCATACGTGGAGGCCCCCTGTGTGGTTAATGTGGATTTTGATCATTCTAGTATTGTGAGTACAGAGTGCTGTACACCCCATAGTGATGGTTGACCTTTTCTCAATAGCAAAGGCTGCAGCGGCCAAAGCATGCTCACAGGGAAATTGGCCCTGCATTAGTGAATCTAAACTACTGGTGTAATATGCTAAAGGCTTGTGTCCCAGGGATGTTTGTTGAGCCAATATGGCAGTCATTACTTGTTCATTAGAATGTGAGAATAAATCAACTTTTTTTGTGTAATCAAGGGTTGCCAGTACTGAAGCATTACTTATAGCATTTTCAATTCTGTGAAACATGTCACTATTTCATCTGTCCATGTAAGTTACCCCTTCCTCTTCTGTGCTTCTTTGAGTCCCAGAAGGAGAGGTTGTGTGTAAGTAGAATAGTCAAAACTTTGAGCCCAACAGTAGTTGCACAAGCCCAGGAATTGTTGGATCTCTTTAACAGTAGTAGGCTCTGGTGTATTCTGCACAGCAGCAGCTCTTTCCTGAGTTACTCTTTTTGATGCTGATGATATTATTTGTCCCAAATACACAACCTATTTCTGACAACATTCCATTTTCTCCTTGTCTACTTTGCACCCTTTGTCAGCAAGCAATGTCAATAGTGTAATAGAATCTGCACTGCACATCATTTCCATGGTCCTACATACTAAAAGATGGTCTAATCTGATGAATCTCAGGATGTTGCCCCTTTGCCCCTAGGGGGAGAACTTTCCCATGGGGCCAGGGGGGTGCATCCACAGTACAATAATCCCCTGGGGGGTGGTAGATTGGGGGAGGATTGCATTGAGAGAGGAAGACTCTTCTGGGATTAGGGACTAGGGACGACCCTCCCAGAGAACGCAGTATCCCTGCCAATTACCTGACTCTAGACCCCCTTCCAACAACCCTAAGAACTACCCCTTCCCTAATAGGCTAATGAGCTGTTGGCAACCTATCGTTCCCCTAGCAAGTACTTGGAAGAGTAAGAAGATCACTTTCCCAGTACTGTGGAGCCATAAGATCAGTACTGTGATGAGGATGCAGTGCAGCAGCCTGAGGATCTCCTATGGGAACCACATTTAACAGTCTAGAGGTTTCACACTTTCTATTGGTTCAGCAGTAGTAGAAATTGAGGAGGGAAAGCAGGAAGTTGGAGCATGTAAGAGAGGAGCTTTTGCTGCCAGGGAAAGGGTTGTGGACCAGGTTGCCGATTTGGGGGACAGGGAAACTTTGAATGCTGACAGAGTTCCCAGCCCTGTCTGAGATTTCCCCAGAAGAAATGAAGGGCCCACAAGGGACCAGGGACCATCTGCAGTTGGCAAGCAAGAGAGGGAGAGATCCTTTGGACAAGTGTTGCCGGGGAAGCCGACCTGGCAATCGTGATACAGAGAGCTGAGACTCTGTCTATCAAGCTGGAAGAGAGAGCGAGCGTAGCCCAAGACCTGGGTACTATGAGACTCCCTTCCTGATTAGACGCAGTGGCATCCCACAGTGTCCACAGCAACGCAAAGCCGAGAAGATACCACGAGTGGGCGCAAAATGCTTCTGATGGGTGACCGACACGAAAACGAGCCTGAACGCTACTGTGGCCTCAGAAGAAATCCTGTGGCCCTGAAGACGTGAACTGACAGAAAAGGTATGCAGGCTAATGGGAAAAGACCAGAGGTCCAGAGGACCTGGAATATGCACACAGAGAACAGAGTGAGCGGGTTGGGAATTCTGGAAGTCATATAGTACTACGGGCTGACACCCGGAGAGAAGCACGGACAGGCAGAGGGTCAGATACCTTAGTTAACAGTGAAACAGCGGCACGAGAAGGCTTAGCTTGGCAGGAGAGTGAATTAAGCTATTCAAGAGGAGAGTTGCCAGTCTGGCACCCATATTTAAAACAGAGGATACAAGGGTTGCTGATCATAAAAGGAAGAGATGGAAATACTGAAGAAACACATCCTTGGCAGGAGAGGGAACCAGGCTGTCAAAGCACCATATTGCCAGTCTGGGTTTGTTTATGATACCTATTATAGCAATAGTTTACACACTCTTGTCTGTTATTTTTTTCACACATATTGCAGACTTATCCAGCTCTAATATGAAGGGGAATACACATTGGGGCTCATTCCAAATCCAGTGGTAACTGTGCCGGAAAAACCGGCAGGTTGCTGCTGGACCTGGAATGAATTACTGGCTCTGGAATTGCCAGACTTACCGTGGCATTACAGCCCCGCCGGTCCGGTAATTCCAGAGCTGGCATTCCGCTACTCCCCATTCCCATGGAGTCCGATAGTCCGATAGGACTCCATGGGAATGGGGGCAGTGGAAACACTGGCAACATGTGGTAATGGTGCCGGTGTTTCCACATCCATGTGTAGCCGGTGATGTTACACCCGCCAGGTCTGGCCTGATGGGCGTAATGCCACACAGCCACACAACTCAGAGTTAGCCAGTCGAGAAAACTGTGTCGGTACAGTTTTACGGGCACCGTTAAATCCGGACAGGCTAACTCAAAATGAGGCCCGTTATCACTTTTCTGGGAGACCCCAAGAATAACTGTATTGTCTAGAGAGTGATACTTGCAATAATACTCCCGTTTTATTTTATATAAAAGTGATTAAAAAGGAGATACGAAATTAGTATATTAAAGTAAACACAAAATGTAGAGGCTTCAACATTTTAGAGACTCACTACCATCTAGAAAGTCTATAGGTTTTCATGGAATGTTGATGATGATATCGGTTGGTATTTTGATTTGTGTTTTTCTCCTTATTATTATGGGCTTTCGACATGTTACAAAAAGTGGTACAGATATGAAACTTCTATTATTGTCCCCACTAAAGGTACAGACAGTCTGTTTTATAATATAACTAGGAGTCTCTTTCGATTTAAAAGGGATGTTGAGGGAAACCATGAAGATATAAATACATTTCTCGATAATTCGAGGCATTTGAAAAATAAGCTATGCTACCAACACATGAAAAAGGTGGGAAGGAGTATGTCAGACGAAAGCTATTATGTGTGTACCCTTACACCTTATGCTTTGGGAACAACCAAAATATTCATAGCCACAGATGTACACTTTGCCTGACCAGAGGACAGTTCCAAGGCAGAACAGCATCCATAGTGTGGGTGAATAAAGCAATATCTTCAAGAGAAGACAGTTATGTACAATATATATAGTTAAGAGAAAAGCAAGAGACAAAGCATCAAATAATAAAATATGAACAGCCTGGAATTAATGGAGTAGTAATCAAGACAGAAGAAAATGAAGACAAGACTTGAGAGGAAAGACAAGAATGCTGGGAAAGAGGCCAGCTACAAATTAAAAGATTAGTGCTTACTCCAGAAGGGTGGGCTTCTGGTATGGTTGTGTGTAAAACATTAGCATTAACTGGACAATGGGAAGCAGTTGTAATGAACGCAGAAAAAGAATTCAAAAACCAGTGGCCTAAGACTGCAAGATAGTTAACATGGGGTGATGATGAGGGGGACCCTTACAGATATTACCCCTGAAGAATTTGTCTTTATGCTACAGGAACAATGGCAAAATCAAAGTTGGAGAAAACATCAAGTGTGGTTGAGTTTTTGATGTCCCAAGTATGAAGGAAGGAACAGCAGTCCTAGTGGATCACTATTGGGCCTGTGGACCCAGAGCACATATGAAATTACCACCAAAATGGGAGGGAGTGTGTTCATTGGTACTGATAAGTATACCAGCTTTGAGAGCACCACAAAGTGACTTACAGATAATACAGTTCTTGAAAATGGAAGCACACCTGAGAAAGAGACAGTCTTTCAGTAAACACAGACACAAAAGAGAGAATTATTTTTCAGCAAAATCAGTAGAAGCATACTATGACATTCCAGTTTAACATAAACTTTTTCAGCAGAACAGCAGTGATATTTGCATCTATTTTTATGCCAGGAATTCAGACTGCGGTGAATGCCAAGTGGTTACAAATCACCAGATGAGAGCTGCTGCAAAAGATGAACATGACAATAAAAGGATTTAATGCAATCAGAGGAGAAATATGGGAAATCAGGCTTATGGCCCCCTAGAACAGGTAGGTCCTGGACTTAATCCAAAAAAGGTAGCAGACGCCCTTCTCCAGAAAGAACATGGCATGATAACCTTTTCTGTGGTTTTTTTTCCCACTTTTAGAGTTTGCAGCCATTGCCTTTTGCTCACTTTACATTTCACAGATGGGAAATACCCATTTTCATATCAGTCTTTGTCCCGCCCACATGGGTAGTCCAGCACCGAAATGCTATGGAAATTCCCTTCTGAACAAGAGTACCAACAGCAACCCCATACACGTGTTTCAGCCTTGTCGGGCCTCATCAGTGAGGTGGAGCTGTGCCTCTCTGAGCACCATGAGCACGGAGTGCACGTCTGAGTTCCCCTGGGTAACTCAGGGTAAACAGCCCCATGTTCCTTGCAAACATTTTTCAAAAAAGGTAGCAGTCGCCCCTCTCCAGAAAGAACATGGCATGATAACCTGTTCTGTGTTTTTTTTTCTCACTTTGAGAGTTCACAGACATCTCTTTTTGCTCACTGTACCTTTCACAGATGGGAAATATCCATTTATATATCAGTCTTTGTCCCACCCACATGGGCAGTCCAGCCCCGAAATGCTAATGAAATTCCCTTCTGAACAAGAGTACCAACAGCAAGCCCATACACGTGTTTCAGCCTTGTTGGGCCTCATCAGTGAGGTGGAGCTCTGTCCTGGACTTAACTACAGCAATAGAAGGAGGATGTGTGCACCAAGATCAGGCCTTCTTGCTGTACAGTTACACCTGCCCATGATGAAGAGAATGGAAACCTGACAGAAGAAATAACAATGTTGTCAACTTTGTAAATGTAGATGTTGGAAGAACTAGATGACATTGAAGATGATGATTGGTTTTAACTCTGTTTTCATGGATTCCTACCTAGTTGGCAAATGCTTTTAAAATGCTTGGAGCAATACTAATAGGTATATTGCTAGTATTCTGTCTCATAAGTATCATCGTGGGACAAAGTAAGAGGACAGCCAAAAAAGCTTTGGGGATGAAGACAATATTGACATTGCTGCTGGAAGGGGTGAGCAGATGCGAAATGGACAAGAAAAAGGTCCCCCGTATTTAACGGGCGGCAAACAAGGCCACACCTCAACTCAATGAATGAGTAAATATTCAAACAATCAAATTCCAATATTTCAAAAATATATTTTTATATGTAAATGTAAAAAACATGAATTCATTTTTCTCACTTAAGTCATCGTAGGTTCAATCAATTGTTTTTCTCAATAATTTTCAATACAGTTACGATAAATAACATTGTAATTCAACTTCATTACAAGTTTCTGCCATCGATATTCAGTTCATTGGTACATTAGTAAAAAAAAAAATCAAAAAATTCCAGTGCTCTCTTCGTTCAGATATCTTAATTAGTTCTTGTCTGGGTGTTCTAATCCAGTTGGACATTCTTGTATGGACACCTCCTAATTCTCACTACGCATTTCGAGTTTCGATGAGCCCTTCTTTAGGTGAAGATATCTAGACTTTAATCAATTCTTTCTAAAGGTAAGTGATACATGGAACTAGTTTAGTATCCAAATCACAATATCTTTTCATCAATAATGTTCTCTTAATATGTAGTAAGTCACTACACACTCTCTTACTAACCTGTGAGATACTGTGTCTTTCTTGGAGTTTTCATAAAAGTCGGGGTCATCTCATGCTTTCTGTCCCACATTTATATGCAGATTCACGTGTCCCTTCTGTAATGAAAGGGCATGTTTTTTTAGGATTCAATATTGGCTACTGGTTTGACTCGCTCTCCTGGTGTCTAATCTACCGTGGCACATTCATTTCCATCACAATAATGATCACATGTCTGTCACAATCACTACCAAGGTGATTCAGTTTGTTGATTCAGATGCAAAATGAAGCCAGTACCCATGAGAATATAAAGAAAAGGACTCTTGCACCTCCAGAAACCAAGTTCCAGTACCTCAAGGATCAGAAAACATATGTATCATGTTGGATATTATGCTCACCATCTGGAGAGTGCTGCCACATGACTTGGAGTTTAGATGAACACATAAAAAATGCAGGTCATCTGAGGGGGGTGTCAAAGATTTGGATCCCAAAAAAGAAGCAGGTTGAAGAGAAGATGATGATAAATGATGAAGAGGAGATAAAGACACTGGAGGAAGAGAATTTGGTGAATAATTAGTCGAGAGTGGGGAATGTAGAGGAGCAGGTAGAGCTATCTCCTCAGTTTCCAACCCTCACTGCCATCATACTGGAACAGTCAGAAGAGCAATACATGGGACCCTCTGCATTGTTCCCATACTGCATCGAGTGTATGAGAGACATTATGCACTCAGACAGCCATACAGAATGTACCCTCATACTAAAGGTGTGGAAGGATGTTGCATGGAAGAATTATATGTTGAAGGATGTTGCCTGCCAAGATGTCAGAATGCATCAATGAATATTATGGATGGACGTTAAAGTGAAACCTGACAAAGAGAAAGTAATGTCATAAAGAGAATATATGAACCTATGTTGAAACGATATGAGAATACTTCGGAGTAATGATGTGACTGAAACACTAGATTACAAGGTAGCTGCAAGACTATTTTCTTCTTTGTCAAATGTTGAGAAACGCTGGTCTTTAGTTGATTTTTGAGAAATGCTGGATCCTAATCTATAGTGCTTGTGTGCACTTCATTTTCCTTGTTCTCCTTTCTAGCCATTAGGTGAGTCTGCTTGCGTGGAACTTCTTCTCTTGCTTCTCTTGGATGCGTCTGCACACGCGCAACTACTTCTCTTCCTTCACTTCCAATATCTTCGAGAGGAGTTGATGTTTCACCTTTATAGGGTTGGACGTCATGTAGAAGTAGCCACACTCTTCGACCCTTCAGTTTGACAGCAGTGGGACTAGCTTCTTCTACCTGATATGGCCCTTCATAGCGGGGCATACTCCAGGTGCCTCAACATTTGCGCACTAGCACCTGGTGGCTGCAAAGGCACCCGCAAGCAGAAGTCGTAGTTTTCTGGTATGGTGACAATAGTACCGGCAAGCTTACTGATACCGTTGTTACTGTCCAGGCAAACTCGTAATGAGGCCCATTGTTTTTAGCTAATCGTTCATCTCATCAACTAATGCCTTTGCTAGACTGTGGACATAAGTTCTTACCCTGGTTGGAGGAGCAAGTGGGATTCTCAAACAGTGTCCATTCACCAACTCATGAGTATCAATCAAGACTGAGCGCTGGCGCGTACCTGATTTAGCCTTCTGGGGAGTAGGAAGTGCCACAACGAACTCCGAACTGGGTCCGTGTCAATGTGCGACTGGAGTTCCACCCTGCACTCATCAACCAAGCATGCACTCCCTTGGAGGTAAGGGGCAGGATGGTTCTCCCTACACCACGAGAGGGGAACCCCAGGATTTAACATGGTGCAGAGACAGTGCCAGGCACTGAAGTGGCGTACCACATTGGAAGGCACAAGAGCAGAAAGATGAGGCAGGGGCCCAGCAGGTATAAGACAACAAGAAGCAAGAAGATGAGGCAGGCTATCAGCAGGTATAAGACAACAAAAAGCAAGAAGACCTCAGGCAGGGAGGAGAAGAGCAAGACAAATAGCAACAGGGCAGAAACCAAGAGCTGCATGGAATCACCCAGGCCAGATGCACGGAGAAAAGAAGAGGAGCAAGGCAACAAGGAATTTGAGATGCGCCAAGTGACTAAAGCTGCCTGCTTTTGTACTTGTGTGTGAGAACGAGGTTGGTAGCCTCGAGTTGCCAAGCAACCATGCATGCGCAGTCGAGCGCCTGCCTGGGAACTGATGTCGGTGTTGCCACGAGGAGTATGGTGGCGCCCCGTCGCACTGAACCAACATGATCGTGCCATCCCCTTAGCCTGCATGGGGCCAGAGAGCACCGCTGCAACAACATTGGAGCCGGGGAAGCCAAGTTGCCGAGGACCCATGGAACGACCCAGCATGTGCCACTGAGATAAGCGCAATGGATGATACAGTCTCTACATACCGTGGCCATATCAGGAGGGGCGGGAGGTATGTGAGGCATAACAATGAGGAGTTAGATAGTGGTCTAAACCAGATTGATTTCTTAAGGAATGGAAGGCAAGGGGCAGGCAATGTAGCCATCCCTTTTTCAGAGTGATATTCGCTCCTTTATTAATCTGGTTGATCTTTCACAGAGGCTGTTCTCCTGTGGGTGCTAAACGGAAGACTACTTAAGTTTTATACCTAATAGGAGAACTATCTGTTCAAATTCATTTGTTCACCAAGTTCAGTCCATTGACAGACCGTAAAATCTCGCACCCCCCCCACCAGGGTAACACCTCATGCACAAGGAACTCAGCAGCACACAGGAAATCAGGGTGTGTGCATGGTCCTACCTCTATCCATCTAGTAAAACGACATACCACGACCAGCATATATCTCTAGCCATTGCATATCTGCAGCATATCTACATAATCTATATGTAGATGCTGAAATGGGCCAATGGGCCATTGGGTCTAGGGATTGCTCCTCTCACTGTTCGCAAAGTGTGCTCTACTGTACATTTCTGGCACACTATGCAATTCACAATGAACTGTGCCATATGTTACAATAGATTGGGTGAGAAACATTATTCTGCAATTGTTGCAGCTAGACTCTCCAAAGTTGTGGGTGCTGGGTAGTTACGCTGCTCCAGCACTACTCTCAATAATGCTAGAGGCATAACTGGCTTTCCAGTGCTATCCTGCCTCCAATTTGCCTCACTGGGGGATAAAGAACACCCCCACTTTCTCCTTTAATCCTTTTCCTCTTGTGTAGCTTTACCTTGCATTTCAATTAACTGGATAATAGACAGCATGTTAAAGCCCTCCTTTTGCTAACATGCATTGTCCTGTCATTTGTTTAAATTAATTTTGTTTCCAAACTAGAAGTGGGTGCTTTTTTGGCCTCTACATCTCTACATCTGTGGCTTCATTTCCGCAGGAATTTAAGTCTGTTAATTAAGAATGCGCTGAGTATTTTACGACTGCTAGGGTCAATGAGAGACTCAATGCTTCTATAAGCCTATGCAATAGGGCCGCACGTTGCACCGGAGTGCCGTCTGCACGGAGGAAGCCCCTCCTTTTCCAGCATGACAAACCTGCATGTACGTTTGACGTCACATAGGCAGACTCAGAGTACACCATCACTTCCTCATCCTCAAAGCTCTGCAGCGCTTTGATGAGCGCCACTAATTCTGCAGCCTGTGCTAAATGATTCGAAGACAACCTCATGCTTGTTGCTACCTTGAATTCAGCTTCTCTTTTCAGTTTCACTACCGCTGCTCCAGTACGCCTTTCAACAGTTACTTGGTCAATTTTTGACAAACTATCAATATAAGCAATTCCCCCAACCCCCCGAGGGTTTTTACTCTAGCTTGGGGAATATCTTTGTAACCGTCAGTATACGTTATTCAATCATGCACACATTCATCCTCTCCTACTAGTTCTGCTATAAACGTTGCTGGATTTACTGTTTTACATCTAACAATTTTGTGCGGTTGGAGATAATCACCTCATACTCTGATGCTCTTTGTGTGGTCAATGTACGTTTGGGCTTCTCTAAAATTGCAAACAATGCATGCTCTACAAAAAATGTTATTGGGCACTGCATCTTTAAGCTTTCTCAGCAGCAGCTAAAGATTTCTCACAGGGATAGTGTCCCTTAATTACTGGATCTAAAATCCCACTATAATATGCCAACGGTTTATGTCCATGTCCTAATGTTATCTTCTGTGTAAGAACTGCTGTCATGACTTCTCCATTTGAATGGGAGAATAAATCAAATTCTTCATTATAATCTGGAATCCCCTATGCAGGGGCTGTACTAATTGCCTTTTTTAATTCGCCAAACCCTTCAGTCATCTCATCTGTCCATGTTATTGTGCTCTTGTCCACCTGTGCTTCTTTGAGTCCTTATAAAAGTGATTGAATGTTTGTACTATAGTCAGAAACCAAGGCCCTGCAATCATTACATAAGCCTAGAAACTGTTGCATTTCCATCACTGTTTTAGGTGCTATGGTTTTCATGTTTGCTTCAAGAGTCACTTTTCTCCCTTCATGAGAGGTCAACTGTCCTATGTACAAGACTTCTTCTTGACAATATTCTAATTTCTCCATGTGTACCTTATATCCTTTCTCTGAAAGAATGGTCATTAGTTTAACTGAGCCTCCTCTATATCTTTCTTCATTCTCACTACACACCAAAATCTCATCCACATACTGAATTATTACACTTTCGAGCCGTACATTACCTAGGCCAATCTGGAGGACCCTATTAAAGTTCGAAGGGGACTCACAGTAACCTTGGGGCAAACACGTATGTTTCAGGTGCATATTTCTGTACAAAAAGGAAGTCAAATGTTATGAGTCCTCATGAAGAGGAATCTAAAAGAATGCACTCTTCAAATCGACAACTGTGAAATATTTCACATTCGATGGGATGTTACACAGTATTATCGCAGGATTTGGAACTAAAGGAAACTCAGCTTTGACTATATTGTTTAGGGGCGAATGTCATGAATAAATCTCTACAACCCCCCCTTTGATTTACTCACAGGGTACACAGCTGTGTTACATGATGAATCTGATGGAACCAATATGCCTTGCTTCATTAAAGAGGAAATGGTCTCAAATATATCCTCATCCGCCTCTCTGGACATGAGGTATTGCTTTACTCATGGTAAAAGAGGTATTGCTTTACTCATGGTAAAAGAGCTCCTGGTTTTAATTTATTTTAACTGCACCTATCCCTTTTAATAGACCCAGATCATATGTGCTTGTAGTCCATAAAATCTCTGGTACTTTCTCTAAGTCTTCCGGAAAGAATGACAGTCTTCTTTTTACCAATGGCATTCTCTGTGGTATTTCTATATTCTTTACTTTAATCCAATAAGTAATACAAAACACTAGGTTATCGTCAGAGTAGTTATCTATAAATAGGTCTTCCTCTGTTAAATCTGTCATCCTGTGGGGGGTCATTACGAGTTTGGAGGTAGCCATGACGCTATTAGTTCCATGTCTGCCTCCAAACCCGGATCCGGGTCCGGTCTGACAGAATGGGGACTTATCGGGTCATTCCGACATTGGAGGACCCAGTAAGACCCCATTCTGTAGACCATTCCCCATTCCCATTTGAGCCCCCATAGGGCTCAATGGGAATTGGGAAGGCACTAATTACGGGCCCGCAAATAGCGGGCCCCTTATTAGCGCCCTGGTCCCTTAGCGGGACCCGCAAAGGACGTGTGGTCAGACCATACGTCCTTTGCAGGTCCTGCTAAGAGACCTCAGAAATTGGCCAGTAAGGTTTTAACGGCACCGGCATCATTACCGGTGACCGTTAACCCTTACCGCCCAACTCAGAATGAGGCCCTGTATTCTTCACTGAGGGCTAACGGTCCTCCATCCTCTTCTTGAAGCATCACCCTTTCGTCTGTGACCACTGCTGCTTCTAATTCAAAGGGAATTATTTGCCCTTCTTCATTGTCCATAGGGATTTGTGGACTAAAAAAGAATTCATCAGGTATTCTCAATGTTTTACCTACTAGCTTGGGTAACAATGATAATAAAATAGTCACTCTGTACAAAAACACCACTGAATCTTAAGGTACTCCTCATGATGCCTTCTGGCCTGTAAAGGCTAATATAAACCCTCCCACATTCATATAGTGTATCCCTGGAGTAGAGCACACTATTCCTTCATCAGTGAACGATATTGTCATGTTACGCTTTGTCATTAAGTCCTGTTCCAATATATTAACTGGAGTCTGCCTAGAATATAGTACTGGCATTGATATATCATGTTCTCCTATAGAGATTGGCAATTCATCTGTAAAAGGAACTAATCTCATCACCCCAGAGAATCCTTGAGCATTTGTGGCAATACCTGACATTGGGTATGTTCCCTCACGGATACAAGAACGAGTGGCTCCAGTGTCTACTAGAAATTAAAATGCCTTGCCTTTCATCGTCACCTTGACTCTTGGTTCCTCTTGGGGGTCTGGTGTCACTGTTACTACTGAACACATCAAGTCACGCTGTGGGCTGTCCTATGGTGGATATAAATGCAATACTGTACCTGTGTAAGGATTACTTCGTATCACGGTCAAACTCCCTAATTTGGGTGCATGTGCCTGTTGGGCTCATAAGTCCATCTTCCATTGTGGTACCATAGCCTGGTGTGTCTGTGCTTGCTGCGGTTGTGCTTTTGTTGCATGGGTACCTGGTGTGGTTGCCCTTGCAGCGATTGCATTTGCAGCAGTTCTGGCTGCATTTGTTGGGACTGTGGTGCATATGTCTGAGCATACGTGTGATCTTGGGCACCACTAAATCCTCCTCGTCCATGAGAGTTTGAAATTCACCTCATCCTACTCCTCTGGGCCCATTCCCTCTTCATCTTGGCCAAAAACTGTACCAACTCTGGTCAGTGGGATATCCTGAATTATTTTGCTGCCCTGACTGTATCTCCTGTGTCAGCCCTCCTTCATTACTTGACAATTCCCCTCCCTCAATGGCTATTTTGGATAACTTCTTCTGAACTAACTTTGCTTCCTCCAGATTTCTGTTCCCAGCTTTCTTCTTATTCTTCTCCTGCATTAATCATCAGTGATGCACGATTGTCAATTGTAGTTCTGGCCATGTCTTTGCTTCCAGTCCCACCTGTTTTTACAATTGCTGTTGCAATGACTCGGCCAGTCCCTTACATAGAATATGATAAAATAATGCTACCATGTTATCCCATGGTTCACGAGTCTCCTGCCACCATCTATCCTGAAGATGTTGAATACAAACAACAGGATCTTCATCCTTCCTCATTTTCCTAGTCATAATCACACCCATGTCTGATGTGTCAGGGTATTGTACTCTGAGCGCCTGCCATACACTTGCTCTGAAATTATTAAATGGCGCTCCATCATGTGTCGTGTTTTGCGAAGTCACACCTGCATATCCTGCTCACTTACAAATGTTGTCAGCCCTCTCCCATAGGATAGCTGCTAGCAGCCCTTTTGCGTCACCTATAGCTAACCTCATTCCTGCTGTCATCCTTTCAAACTCATAAATCCATTTTCCCGCAGCAGAAGTTAAACTCAGCAATTTACACTTTAAATTTTCTGTATCTATTTGCGGCCATGGTATATATTGTGGTTGTCATCCCCCCTTCTCCAATAAGGGAAATTGTGAAAATCCCAGTCCATAATCATATTTACCTACACTTCTTTTCTTCAAAGCAGAGCTAACCTTGCCCATTTTTTTCCTTCCTGGTAATGATCTTAACCTGCTTACACAAGGTGGGGATATATCCCCTGCACTACGCGATCGTGCTTGTAGTTGCTCAGCATATAGTGTCGATTCTGATGTCTTCTCTTCTGGGCCCTCTAAACCTGACCATTTTACCCCATTCTCTATACTTGGTTCTTTAAAAACCTGCATGCACTCTCGCTTTGCACCATCTCATTCTCTTCCCTCTCTTCGTCTGACATCATTATGCCCCAGCTCATGTGACTGTTGTTTTCTCTGCATCATCGAGTTCTAATCTGTTTAAAGACAATGGTCTGTACTTGTCTGTTATGGTGTCATCTAACATGCATTCAGTTCCCCTTAATAGGGATCCCTCTGCATTTTTTGGGGATTTATACTCATCTATGTCCCTCATTTGCTGTATAAATTCCCAAGTCTCTCCTCTATGTCTTCTACATCCTGCCCACCAGCCCATGCTGATCTTGGCATTCCTTGCAGCTCCCTGCAGGGCTGTTGTGACTCTCTCTTCCTGCAGTCGCTCTCGTGCTTTAATCAGCACCATACACCTGTGGCGTAAATATTGTATTTCATTAACTTTTAATCACCTACTCATTTTCATTTCTTCTTCTCTTCTCCTCATCTCCCTCAATTCATCTTCCTCTCGCCTTCATTGCAACCCACATACTTTCATTCTTTGGGCTTCTCTTCTAATCTCTCCCATTCTTTCCTTGCCTCATAACTTCTTTGTTCTTCCCTTCGTGTGCATTCATTATCTTGGGAGGATAGCTTAGGGGCAACGCACTCGCCTTGGAAACAAGACATGCAGAGAAACACAGGTTCAATCCCTGGGTCCGCGCTTAGAAACCTCTGGGTATTAAGTGTGTTATAAATAACCAATAACAATTATCCATCTCTTATTTATTTATACATTTGTATAGTGCACCTAACCCTCGGGCATCTGGGCGCTTGTACTTAAGAATTCGGTTATATTGCAATCTTAGTCAGGTTACAAAAGATACATACATGGGTAAGCAATTTAAGATTACATTCATTACATGCATGAAAAAGACATTTCAACAGTGTGGTCACATTAGAGGTTGGGTACATTGTGTATTGTGTTGGATAACAGTATAGGTTCTGGAGCAATCTTAGTTCTGGGATTGTCGTAATTTATTGGGTGTCTTGGCGTCTTTGTATGCTCTTTCTTCTTCCTTCTCTTTCTTTTCTGGTTCTTCTTTCTCGAACCACATCAATACCCTTATCGTCTAGCTTAACCAATATGTGTCTTCCCATCCATTCATTCTGAGCTATTGTTATTCCCTTAGGTTTATCCTTTATTTATTTCTGCTTCCCTGCTTCTTTCTCTATCTCCATTCGTCTGTCTTGTCTGTCCTTTATCTCATAACACTCATCACAGTCTAGGCAGCACCTCTCCTCCCTGCCCCTCATCTGTCACTCACTCTTCCTCTTCCTCTACTCCTGCATCAACATTTGATCAAATGGATTCATAATGTAAACTGTCTGCTATTGGTTGTGCTCCCCTATACCCTTCATCAATAGGACCATCATCCCTCATTTCAACATGTGCATCTCTAATCACAGTGGTGTCAATTCTAAATAAATGATCACCCGCTCTCCACTCATCGGTACCCATAGGTGCTCTTCGCCCATCCTTCCTCACTTGCGAGCTCTGCTTCTGTCCTTCAGAGCACCATTTTTAAATCTCTTCATGCCCTAATTTCAGTTTCCATCACTAATGGCTTGTTCGTGGTACCCGCTGCTCAGGCCTGTGGGACATTTGCGGGGCTTGCTGGTGCAGAGTTGCATGGGGCACATACTCAGGGCAGTTGCTTGTGGGGGTGGTGAAGCTGTGGGGGTTTCAGGTGTTTTGGGATGCTCACAGGGTGCTGTTGTGAAACTAGGAGTGGAGGGGGTGATGGATGGCGCTTGTATAACTACCTTTCCTCTTTTGGGATCCTCAGGGACATCTTCCAAATCCATTCTCCAGAGCTCGACAATGCTCTTTGTATTCCTCAGTTTTGTCCCTTTTAATTTCCCTGCTAGATACGTGTACATATGACTCAAAACATCTCTTTTATTTGTTCCTTTTTCGGGCCAGGTCTTATAGATCCCCCCTCTTATATCAACAACCCACCCATTGCAATATTTCATTATTTTCTCCCGGTACAGCAGAAGTGCTTTACACATATATTCAAATGATGTTAAGGAACTCATGTTGTAACCAAGTCTGACATCATAACGCTAGCCCACTTCCTAAACACTGATCTAGTGGAACCAAAATTATCCACCCTCCCATTTTTTGTCCACAGTTCCAGTTACCCCTCCCTTCCCTTGTCGTCCCACACACCACACACTAAATACCCCACACAGCTCTCCACAGCATTCAACAAGCATTACTTCATACCACAACAATTCAATAAAACCGTAAACTGCAAATCAACAAAAGCACAGATATATCCACAATGCTTCAGAGCCTTTCTTAATCTCCACTTTGAGACAAGGTCATTTACCTCCTCATGCCCCTGTGATCTAGCACCTTGAAGCGTCTGTTTGTGCTAGATGGAATAGCAATAAAGATCTCAAACCAAATAATCGGAAAGACTCAAAAATATGGCAAAGTACTACTTTATTGTCATTTAACAAAGTAGGGAGAAGTCACAGACATCGAACTGATGCATGCACACTCGCATAGCAGCTCGTTTACATGGAGGTTTTATACCTCGATATGTGTAATCTACAACGTCATTCTACGTGGCAAAATAAAAAACCTATTGAGATAAGAAATTGATTAGGCAAACATATCTACTTATAGTACATATAAGGATTAGAACATCATGTGCTACCCTTTATCTGTATGGCATGCATTGAACAACCTCTAAATCTGTTTAGTACTGATTATAACTGACAAAACAACAGTGGATTATTCTATTCTACATTGCATGTTAGGTGTCCCTTAACCCCACTGATTGGTTGGCGTACTATCCCAACCTTGGACCTTTGGTTCTTTTAGCAGCATGTATGTGAAATGAAACAGGTGTTTGAATCCTGTCAGACTACTCCCCATTTTCACAATTAGTCCATGAACTCTCATCTGTAAGCCATCAGCCAAAGTCTTCCATTTGTAGTTGACCTAGTTGCCTACTAAGTGTCCTGGAACATTCAAGGGAGTGTGAGCACACCACTATCTTAGTTTAAGGCTCCAATGAACAACATTTATTTTCGACTTCTGAGTCACATGTGATGAGACCATGAATGTGTCTATTTGAAAATTCTATTTACTGCTATTTGATTTAATTATGCAGGGTGCTGTTGCTCCTCCTGGTCACTAGAGACTTGCTCACTCTATCCCACATGAACTTTGTATACTTTTAATTAACCTACAGTTTGGCACTGTCATGATCACTGCTTCCAAGGAGTCAGGAACAGCCCAACATCCTTGGAAGCAGGCCACTAACCGTTATCTTAGGCACCAGCCGGTCCCCACTGGGACCTTTTGGGACTTGTCCTGGCGCCGGTGGCACCAGGCTCATCAAAGTCATCGGTCCCGGCACTGGAAGCGCCGGGCTCATATTATGTATGAAGATGCTTGGGTGGACTTACCTGCAGCAGACCATGCTGCTTACTTACCAGCCACTTAGAAGTCCTCTGTGAACAGGAACTACTTTCTTACCTGGGTGGGGCAAGCTCCACTCCCTGGATACAGCACTGGAACTCTTCTGGAACTGGAACTCTTTTCTTACCTAGGCGGGGCCGTGGAGGAAGACGCCTCATCACTCCAAGGCTATTTAAACCACACCCGATAGATGAAACGTGCTTCGCGTTATTCTGCATCTGCAGCAGAATGCTCACCGAGTCTGTTCCAGCCTTTTTCCTTTCTTTCGATCCTGAACCTGCAAGAATTATACTTACCATTCCTGTATCCAGTCAACAACAGCACCTGCAAGGACAAGAAACAACAGGTTAGCAAGGCAACCTTTACACGCAGTGCTTACTCACCTGATCCATCGGCTGCGGCCATTTCTTCACGCTGCACCTCCGCCTGTGAAGACAAAAGCATTGTTATTACTTACCGGCACTCCGCGAATTCCGGATTTCTTCACGCTGCACCTCCGCCTGTGAAGACAAAAGCATAGTTATTACTCACCGGCACTCCGCGAATTCCGGATTTCTTCACGCTGCATCGTCGCCTGTGAAAACAAAAGAAGAGACATTAGACAGGTATTTACTTACGCCCATCGCGCTCGTCACAATAGAACGCCTGCAAATACTCCGGCGTCTCTTCAGCACAAACTAAGCAGCAAGGGAAAAAGACAGTTTGAGCGCTTGCATTTACTTACTCCTTTCCAGGCGCTTCACTCCATCTTCCATCTCCAGATTCCTGCAAGACAAAAAGGGAAAAGCATTATACAGAGTCCTGTTCAATATTAACGTGCCACGCACCTAAAGACTATAAAGACTAAAAAGGTGCCCGGAAACTCACCGCTCGTGCAGTTAACGACGGTAACGATCCTCTGAGTTGAAGAGGCCTATGTTTCACCAGTGAAGGAACTGGCAACGGCACCCTGCACCAGACGCAGATGGAGAGTCCAGCATTCACCTATCTAAGGTGAGCACGTTGACCTGGGGGGGCTCTACGGAGAAGCTAGGAAGAGAGGGAGAGGGAGAGGAACATTCAACAGCCCAGACCCTTAACCCCCATATTCTTTCACCTACAGAAACCTCACCCTTCGGGTTCGATACACAGTGAGAAGAGGTTCGACCCCAGAAGCCAATCGAGTCCTGCACATCACTTTTCGAGTCACAGACACCTTCTTGCCAAGACCAGCGCCTCCGTGGGAATCAGGTGAGCGTTACAGAATGCGAAGCCCACCGCAAAACTCCTACCCAGGCGCAATGGAAACCTCAGACACTGATCAATTAGCCCAGTTGCTCGGGGAATTAAGAGCAGAAGTACATGCTGCTCGTCAGGAAACAAACTCTCTAAGAAGAGAGCTGATAATTTCCAAGGAGCGAACAGAAGACCTCGCTAGGCAATTGCTACAAACGCAGGCAGGACAGACACCTTTGCCCACTCCAGGAGGAAGTTATCCTTCTGCATCATCTTTAAATCCAGTGCAAATCAATCTACCCGGTAATGTGCCATTGGCTCCGCCCGAGCGCTTTTCTGGTGACCCAAAGAAATTTGCAGTGTTCATCAACCAGTGCTGCCTACACTTCTTATGTCGACCAGCTGCATTCCCAACAGATCAGACCAAGGTGGCTTTCGTGCTTTCTTATCTCAGTGGCAGCGCAGCAGATTGGTCGATCCCTTTAGTCACCCAGGATGATCCGGTTTTACATGATTTGCAGGCCTTCCAGTCCAGCATGGAGAAACTGTTCGCAAGACATGCACAAGGGCAGGCCTTGGACAATGAACTTCTTTCATTACGACAGGGTAATCAAGACCTCTTGACTTATTTAGCCTCATTTAACAGACTTATAGTGGAAACTCAATGGCCCGAGGATAAGAGAATAACGCTTTTCTACCGAGGCTTGCGTGGAGAGCTCAAGGATGTGTTAGCTCAAGTTGTGAATCCTCCACAAGAATGCTCAGACTATATTGACTTAGTTGTCCAATTGGACCACAGATTACAGAACAGGAAGGCTGATCGTTCCAAATTTGATACCCGAGTGTTTTCTAAACCACAGACCTCTACTAGGGGAGCTGACACTGTGGAACCCATGCAAATAGGGGTCATGAAAGGACCTTTAACCCAAAAGGAGCGGGAAAGAAGAAGACAGCTGCAATTATGCCTCTATTGCGGAAACTCAGGGCACTTTCTTCGAGACTGTCCAGTGAAACCAGCTAAGAAGGCTGTAAGAGCCGCAGATACCTGTACCACAAATTCTGAGCAGGGAAACGACCTAGCCCGACAAGTGTAGAGGTCCTCTTGCCGAGCGTTAAGATCTGTCCCGTGACCTCGCATTTCGTGGTGCCCATGGTCCTCATTAGTCCTGATCGTCCGGATCGTTTGCATGCAATTGAAGCTTACATCAACAGCGGAGCAATCGGTAATTATGTGGACCGTGAAATGGTATCAAGGATGAACCTACCCCTTGTCCCTAAGGCAGTAAAAGACGTCATTACTACAGTGGATGGCACGGAGATAGCCTCCGGACCAGTAACGCACGCCACCCAAGAAGTGACGCTAGTGAGCCAAGATGGACACCGGGAGAAAATCGTGTTCGATGTGATCAAGGCCCCTCAGTTCCAGATCATTCTGGGAATCCCTTGGTTAGAGAAGCACAATCCTCAGATTGATTGGCGAGCAAAGACGGTTCAGTTTCCAGAATGTTTTACCACTTGTTATCCTCGGCCTGATGTTTCACTGGCGGCAATCTCTTCTGAGGTTCCCAAATTACCTCCCGAATACAAGGAATTCCAAGACGTCTTTCGGAAGGATCAAGCTAACACCCTGCCTCCTCATAGGTCGTACGACTGTCAAATAGATCTGATACCCGGAACAACTCCTCCTTGCAGTAGGATTTATGCCCTCACCGAGCCAGAGAATCTTCACCTCAGACAATATCTGGACCAATACCTAGCCAACGGGTTTATCCGTCCTTCAAAATCTCCAGCTTCCTAGGCTTTGTTCTTCGTTCCGAAAAAGGAAGGAGACCTTAGGACTTGTATAGATTACCGCGCCCTGAATCAAATCACCGTTAAAAACAGATAACCGTTACCTTTGATCCCTGAACTCCTGGACCAAGTCAAAGACGCATGTATATATACAAAGTTGGATCTCAGAGGAGCCTACCACTTGGTACGAATAAAAGAGGGCGATGAATGGAAGACGGCCTTCCGCACCAAGTATGGGCTGTTTGAATATCAAGTTATGCCCTTTGGACTTTGCAACGGTCCTGCCGCCTTCCAGTATTTAATGAATGATGTCCTTAGAGAACTCATAGATGTGTGTGTTGTTGTCTACATTGATGACATCCTCGTCTATTCATCATCTAAAGAAGAACATCGGAAACATGTTAGAGAGGTCCTCAAGAGACTACGTCAACATAACCTTTTTGCTAAACTCGAAAAATGCGTTTTTAACGTAACTGAAGTTGAGTTCCTGGGATTCATATTGTCACCCAATGGAGTCCATATGGATTCAAAGAAAGTCGATGCAATTATCGAGTGGCCTTCACCAACCTCTATAAAGGGAGTCCAAAGCATGTTAGGCTTCGCTAATTTTTACCGCAGATTCATTCCTGAATTCTTTCGAATAGTCCAGCCCATCACTGCTCTGTTAAAGAAAAACAAACGTTTTGAGTGGTCTACTGAGGCGGAACAAGCTTTTCGGGACTTAAAAACTAAATTCATTTCTGCACCTGTTCTAAAACATCCTCGTCCAGAACTCCCCTACATCGTAGAAACAGATGCTTCAAGTCTTGCTATGGGGGCAGTTTTATCACAAAGAGATCCGGTCACACATCAATTACATCCTATAGCCTTTTGGTCCCGCAAATTCTCGGCTCCCGAGATCAACTATTCAATTACAGACAAGGAACTTTTAGCTATCGGATCGGCCTTTAAAGCCTGGCGGCATTATCTTTTGGGAGCCAGACACACAGTCACCGTAATGACTGATCACCGCAACTTACAGTATCTGAAGACGGCCAAAGCTCAATCCTCCAGGCAGCTTCGCTGGGCTCTGTTTTTGGTGGAATTTGACTTTATAATTACTTATCGACCTGGCAGTAAAAATGGAAAAGCAGATGCCCTTTCCCGGATGGGAATAGATGAACATTTGACCAATCCAGAACCAATACCCATAATACCTGAACAAAGGATTTTGGGTTTGGTCAGCGCTCAATCCTTTGAAGACATCAAGACCACAGTCAAATCACTTCTAACTCCGGCCGACTTACAGAACTGGCAATTATGGGGAAAAGAATTTTCAGTGGATCAAGATCTACATTTTTTCCGAGGACGATTGTACTTGCCCAGTGAGAAGATACAAAGACAGGTAATCTCCTGTTATCACGATTCACTAATGGAGGGTCACCCTGGCATAACCAAAACCATGGAAAAGGTCAAAAGACATTTCTGGTGGCCATCATGGAAAAAGGATATTAGAGACTTTGTAATCTCTTGCGGTGTATGCGCCCAAAATAAAAGTCTGAAGGAGAAACCAGCCGGCCTCTTACACCCACTAGACATCCCTCCCTGTCCATGGCATACCCTGTCCATGGATTTCATCACGGACTTACCTCCATGCTCAGGGTATAATACCATTTTAGTAGTCGTGGATCTATTCTCCAAGATGGCTCACTTCATTCCCCTGAAGGGCCTACCTTCAGCTTCAGTATTGGCCCGAGAATTCTTAGAAAACATCGTTCGGTTACACGGTTTTCCCTCGGTTTTGGTTTCCGATAGGGGAAGT
This sequence comes from Ambystoma mexicanum, assembly GCF_040938575.1. Classification (NCBI taxonomy): domain Eukaryota; kingdom Metazoa; phylum Chordata; class Amphibia; order Caudata; family Ambystomatidae; genus Ambystoma; species Ambystoma mexicanum. Next base: position 368,421,934 of record NC_090934.1, read on the forward strand.
CAATTCATCTCCCACTTTTGGCGAAGTTGCTGTCGTTTAGCCCAAATAGATGTGAGACTTTCTACCAGTCATCATCCCCAGACTGACGGACAAACCGAGAGGACAAATCAAACTCTAGAGCAATATCTACGTTGCATGCTCCAACAAACTGAAAACCCTTGGAAGGACATTCTTTGGATTGCTGAATACGCTTATAACAATTCGACTCATTCTGGAACCGGAAAGACTCCCTTCTTCTTATTATACGGACACCATCCTAGAACCTCTAACCTGGATCCTCCCCAAGAATTCGAGGCACCTGCTGTGGATCACTTGCACTCGGAGATCACTCATGCTTTTAAGGAAGCCACTGACCATCTGCAAAGAGCTAAAGCTCAATTCAAGAAAGGAGCAGATCAGCACCGTAAAGAGGCCCCTCACTACGCAGTGGGAGAGCAGGTCTGGTTATCCACTAAGCACCTACCTCTAAAAGGGCCCCGCACCTTTATCCCGAGATACCTTGGACCCTATCTTATCTCTGCCATAATTAATCCAGTGGCTGTTAAATTGGAATTGCCTTCGCATATGAAAATACATCCAGTATTCCATGTCTCCTTACTAAAACCAGTACAACCAGGAACCCGATTGACCGAACTCCCAGAACCTGTTTTAGTAGATGGAGAAATTGAGTTCGAAGTAAAGAACATCCTAGACTCCAAAATCTCCAAATCTAAATTATATTACCTGGTTGATTGGAAAGGATACGGCCCCCAGGAAAGGTCTTGGGAACCCTCAGAACATGTCCACGCACCTCGTCTGGTCAAGAAATTCCATTTGAATCACCCCGACAAGCCAAAACCCCCGGAGAAGACACGCTTGGGAGGGGCCTTGAGGGGGGGTGCTGTCATGATCACTGCTTCCAAGGAGTCAGGAACAGCCCAACATCCTTGGAAGCAGGCCACTAACCGTTATCTTAGGCACCAGCCGGTCCCCACTGGGACCTTTTGGGCCTTGTCCTGGCGCCGGTGGCACCAGGCTCATCAAAGTCATCGGTCCCGGCACTGGAAGCGCCGGGCTCATATTATGTATGAAGATGCTTGGGTGGACTTACCTGCAGCAGACCATGCTGCTTACTTACCAGCCACTTAGAAGTCCTCTGTGAACAGGAACTACTTTCTTACCTGGGTGGGGCAAGCTCCACTCCCTGGATACAGCACTGGAACTCTTCTGGAACTGGAACTCTTTTCTTACCTACACGCAGTGCTTACTCACCTGATCCATCGGCTGCGGCCATTTCTTCACGCTGCACCTCCGCCTGTGAAGACAAAAGCATTGTTATTACTTACCGGCACTCCGCGAATTCTGGATTTCTTCACGCTGCACCTCCGCCTGTGAAGACAAAAGCATAGTTATTACTCACCGGCACTCCGCGAATTCCGGATTTCTTCACGCTGCATCGTCGCCTGTGAAAACAAAAGAAGAGACATTAGACAGGTATTTACTTACGCCGATCGCGCTCGTCACAATAGAACGCCTGCAAATACTCTGGCGTCTCTTCAGCACGAACTAAGCAGCAAGGGAAAAAGACAGTTTGAGCGCTTGCATTTACTTACTCATTTCCAGGCGCTTCACTCCATCTTCCATCTCCAGATTCCTGCAAGACAAAAAGGGAAAAGCATTATACAGAGTCCTGTTCAATATTAACGTGCCACGCACCTAAAGACTATAAAGACTAAAAAGGTGCCCGGAAACTCACCGCTCGTGCAGTTAACGACGGTAACGATCCTCTGAGTTCAAGAGGCCTATGCTTCACCAGTGAAGGAACTGGCAACGGCACCCTGCACCAGACGCAGATGGAGAGTCCAGCATTCACCTATCTAAGGTGAGCACGTTGACCTGGGGGGGCTCTACGGAGAAGCTAGGAAGAGAGGGAGAGGGAGAGGAACATTCAACAGCCCAGACCCTTAACCCCCATATTCTTTCACCTACAGAAACCTCACCCTTCGTGGGAATCAGGTGAGCGTTACAGGCACTCAGAGATGTTTTCTTCTTCTTTCATCTATGAAGAATGTCCCAAATTCAGAGCTTTTCCATGTTCTCCCTTTGTGATCTATGCTTATCCATTGAAGTATAATCATTAACCTACTCACGGTACCCATGATAAAAAAATCAAGAGCAGGGGGTTCTAGCTTCCCCTACCTTGCGGCTCTACACTGGAATGCCCTCCCCACTGCCCTGCGAGCTGAACCTTTCCTGACAACCTTCCGCAAAACCTTGAAAACCACCCTGTTTGCTTGATTCCCTACCGTTTATCACCTACACTCGCCACATGTATACCTGACCTTTGTACGCCTCCATGCATAATATCTGTTACACCTAAATGTCAATGCCAAATGATGTAACCTATGCATAATGTAACTAAGCTTTCTGCAAGTAACAGCGCCAAAATGCCCCTGGGCTGCCTGCGCGCTATACAAATGTAAAAAATAAAAATAAAATAAAATTAACTCTAAGCCAACCTTGATTCATCATCAACTCTGCACACAGAGCTGCTGTTCCGCATCTCCTGATTCTAAAGCTTCGGCCTGTTTCTGAGGTATGAAATGATAGGTTATTTATAACACGCTTAATATCCAGAGGTTTCTAAGCACCGACCCGGGGATCGAAACTGTGGTGCTCTGTGTTGCCTTGCTTCCAAGGCAAGCATGTTGCCCCTGAGCTATCCTCCCAAGGTAGCTTAGTTAAGTTCAACATCACCATGTTATTATATTCCTCTATAGCAAGCTACTATATGTTTTCTTTCTACCTTGCATTACAGAATATTTACCGTTATTGGCCAGTGAGCTACTTCATCTTCTTTAGATCCATGATTACTTTAGTTTTAGGTACATGTTACTCTTAGTGTTTTAGTTAAATCATTACTTCTAAGTATTCTCATATCGTTTCAACATAGGTTCATATATCTTCTTTATGACATCACTTTTTCCTCATGAGATTTCACTTTACTGTCCATCCATAATAGTCATTGATGCATTCAATACATTCTGACATCTTGGCAGTCAGCATCCTTCCATATAGCATTCTTCCATGCAACATCCTTCCACACCTCATTGTGAGGGTACATTCTGCATGGCTGTCTGAGTGTATAACTTCTCTTATACACTCGATGCGGAATGTGAAAAATGCAGGGCGTCCCATTTATTGCTCTACTCCGACTGTTCCAGTATGATGGCGGTGAGGGGGCGGGAAATGACGAGATAGAATCTACCTGCTCCTCTACACCCCCTTCTGCCGGGAAAAGGAATCCCAGTTCCGTAACATACTAGACCTACACAACAAAATCACACTTATTTACACAATGGTGTAGACCCTTCCGCTTTCCCCTTGCCTCAGGAAGAGGGAAGGTACCTCCTCACATTCCATTGTTCTGAGTGGAAGGTTAGGTTGCCAGGTGTCCATGTTTTGGGCCTCACTCCTTATTTTATCCTACAGAGCTGCCTTTCCTTCATAATCAGAGAAGTTCCTGTTACTCTTTTATCATCTTTCCCTCATAATATATACCGTGATGTCACTTTATGCAAATTGCTATATACTGCCAAATGGTCTTGTTACACTTCTCTCACTCCCCATCAACTTACTTCACACATGTTGGCTTGGTCAGGAAAGTTCCCACAAAGAAAGAGAGGGTTGGCATTGCACGTGCCATATTTGTGACTGAGGAGCGGCAAAGTTGGCACAATGTTGCAATTTCATATGTATCCAGCATATTTAATGTGAATGAGATATGTGTTACTGTAAGTGTTACTTTCTGTTAAGTTGATACATTTTAGATTTTTACATACACAGCAAGAAAAATGTCAAAATCGCCAACGGAATATAAACACAATGTAGATATGGTATGCTGCGAAGCACCTAGAAGCTCGGCAATGAGGAGTTTCATAATGCACATGCAAGGAAGGGGATTTGTTGTGAATAGTCACTGTAAAGAGGATGATAGTTTTTAAAACATGCATGCACACTGATATACATACATAGGGAATTTACACATCTACATGTAGTGGGCTCTTTTCAGAAATTGGTTAAACTCTGCATTCAGCTGTGAAGGAGAATTCTGAGTGACTGAGAAGACATGGTTTTGCAGGGTTGCAGGCTGAAGGAGAGGTACTGATTAACAGCAGCATTAAGCAGATTGTCAGGCCAACAAGCCGGTCAGGGGTTGTTATGGCCTGACAGTATCACAGAAGGCAGATTCTTATATTTTTAAGTGCATGGGAGTTTGTTTTTTATTGTTCAGAGGGATATGGCCATTTGCTTTTGACCATCAATAAACTCGTGCTGAATTGACGCTCAAGGGCAGAGTGACCGATACTTCATGGGTTTTAATTGTTTTCTCTGGATGTGACCAGACGCCATGAATGTTGAAATGGTAGTTTAGATTAGAGTGTTCAGGAGACACCATCAAGTCAGTATGGGTGGGTGAAATGGTTATTGTCAGTTCAAAGGGAACCTGTCTATTCTTCCCCTCTTCATATTTTTTTAAGTACTCTTGCAAACCATGTGAAATTATGTTCAGGGTTAAGGAGGTCTCAAACCAGCAAGGGCTTGTAATAAAATATGTTTATATATGAATGTGTATCTATGTGGTGATGCCACAACCTACCAGGAACAAATGCTGAAAGAGGGTGTGTTGAATACATTTTATTTTATTGTTTTTTTATAAAGTGCCTCATACCGTACCTGAGTTTGGTTTCTAAGTGTGGATCTGGGATTCAAACCTCTGTTGCTCTGCGTGGTCTTGCTTCCAAGACCAGTGCATTGCCCCTGTGCTATCCTCCATTCACATGAGCTGGAGATGGTAGTTAAGATAAACGTAACCAATGAGAATGGGGGAATTAGAGAAAGATTGGATTTCTTTTGCATAGGTCTTGACAAATCACATCTGGGGGTGTATTGTAATGAATATATTGGAGTCTTACAACAGTTCCAAAAATGCATATAATGTGTCAACTTGTATTGTTCTGACAGACTCGGGTTAGTTTGACTCTACAGCACTATCTAGCGTCTCCCAGCCGATTACACAGCTAACTTGCTTTATGTACAAACATGCACTCGCTTCTTAAGTGGTGGGCCTGCTTTGGGGTAAGGTGATTAGAGGCTGACCCCTCCACACACACACACACCTTCCCCTTGTTGTTTCCACCTGCGAAGGTGCACATCTATGCATTCTACTGAGTTCCTCCAATTCTGGGTCCCATCAACAGCCTTCACAATCTGGGAGCAGCGCCCCAATCCAAAGAACAGACAGGCCTTCTGGCAACACAGAACCTGTGAACCTCTTTTCAAGTCGTGCACGGGGGACTGGTCGCTGTAGATGGGTACCACACCATAAAATGCATGGCTGGGACACCCCGGACGTCACAAAGAACCTGGGATCACATCAGGGTCACCAAATTGATAGAGTGGCAGCCCAAAAACCAGAGAATAAAAACAATCCAAAATGACAAAAGAATCACTGCACAACTTTGCAAGGGAAAACAAGGTTTTCTACACGCAAAACGGGTATCATATGGTCCCATGGAACCAAACTGACATCGAGCCCCCAGATTCTTCAAAGGGTTTAATCTTTTAAATGCTGATAAGCCATAATTAACAATAGCATGCATAATAATAAGTACAACATAATCCCAGCACCCTCATTGGCTACCATCTATAGAACATGCTAAGTCCCCCTATAGTCCCTTGACTGATTGGCCACATCTACGCTACCCCCATTTCCCAAGAGACGTGGTCCCCTATATCGTCACTATCGAACCCAGGTATATGATTGGGGTTCTTACCAATAGGTTCATAAATTTGAGACCATCACATGATGTGCACCTTCCTGTTCCAGATGCAATCAAAATTACTTGGCGCGGTCAAACCTGCTTTTGATGAGACATTAAGCTTTCTCATTAACCCAGATACCATGGTGCACACAAGCTGTACCCCCGACCTTGTGCAGAGTCTGCAGAGTCTGCCTTCCAGTTTGTTTTCCTGTGGGCGGACCCACATAACTACAGCGTCTACCACAGAGCGGACCGCAGAGTCTGCGTGGAGTCAGCATAGAGTCAGCAGTCCTGCAGCAGAGTCTGCCTTCCAGTTTGTTATCCTGTGGGCAGACCCACATAACTACAGAGTCTACCGCGGAGCGGACCGCGGAGTCTGCGTGGAGTCAGCGTAGAGTCAGCAGTCCTGCAGCAGAGTCTGCCTTCCAGTTTGTTTTCCTGTGGGCGGACCGACATAACTACAGCGTCTACCGTGGAGCGGACCGCGGAGTTTGCGTGGAGTCAGTGTAGAGTCAGCAGTCCTGCAGCAGAGTCTACCTTCCAGTTTGTTTTCCTGTGGGCGGAGCCACATAACTACAGCGTCTACCGTGGAGCGGACCGCGGAGTCTGCGTGGAGTCAGCGTAGAGTCAGCAGTCCTGCAGTCTTGCAGGCCTTGCAGGGCGATGCAGGGGGCCACGGACACTGTGGTCAACATCTCTACCCCCCTAGAGAAGAGGCACAAGGTGGTGGCACTAACAGAATTTGCCGAGACGGTGGAGATGGCTGATCTCTTTGACTCAACGGAACCTGAGCAGCAGCTGTGAGGTGCCTTAGGAGCAATTTGAAGCTCTCTCTGGCGGAAAGAAGATCTCTGCCCCCGAAGCAAGGTAAGGGCGTTGCAGCCACCACCACATATGACACATAATTACCGTCTGAACTTGATCGTGAGCCGCAGTGTAAAACAAAGAAACTGTACATTGCCGCCACTAGCGGATTGCAGGAGACAGGAACCTCCATTTTCAAACTCACGCCAGCAGTGCGTACAAGGCCAGCATTGTGTGAAGATGACAGGTACCAGAGTTCCACTTCAGCGAGAGGTCTGCAAGCCGAGACTGCCGTAGGGCATACTGGGCTGGCCCTTCCTGCAGCCCCAGCCTGTGAAAACACATGCGGTATGCACACCACGAGTTCGGCCACAAATAAAAACGTATTGAGGAAAACTGAAACTTTTGAGACACTTAAGACCATCATACCGGTGGCAACCTTGACAACTTCGACAACCCTGAGTGAGGAGCAGAGAGACCAGCCCTCCTGTGAGGAGCGGGGAGGAAGGGACCAAAATAAAAACTTCCTAGAGCCCCGGATAGAAGAAACTGAACAGCACCCGCCCTCAGAACATAGTGTTGGCGAAATGGGCAACCGGGATAAAACAGAAATATTGATCACAGCCCAAATTCATACCCACACTCAACCAGACCTATTGAAATCAAACCACGCATCCAATGACTCAACAAAGAACCATAACAATCCACCTTTCCTCATCCAGCACAAGGACCTTGTAGCACGGAGGACAAAGCAATCCGTGATCTGTCTACTATGGAGGACATTCCGGTGCTGGCCACAAAGCCCTGCTTTGACATGGACCCTTGTGCCCTGCCGGAAGCCGACGGTGCCACAATCCAAAAGGGGGTGCTCTGCGAAGAAAATAAAAACAACTTACAACAAAAGCCAAAAAGGAAAAACAGCGAAAACGAAAGGATTGGAAAAAGTCAACCTCAAAGATCTGGCCAGTACAAGACACACAGACTCAAGCCTCGGATTAAAGACCAAAAAAGGCCAAAACAGCCAATAAATAAGAAGTCGAAGGCCCTGACATCCACTTTACCAAACCCTTTGATTTCAAATGCTCTGCTTAACTTTTTCAAGAAACAACAGCATAAAGGGAAACTAAACTCAGACATAGAACTTTCGGACGCAGAAATGTTGGAAATAGTAGATGAGATCATGCCTGCCAACAAAACAAGGAAAACGGATGAAGCAAAACCGCATACTGAAGAAGAAGCAGAGAATGGGATTGAGGTGAATACTAATCCAACTGAGGATCACCAAAAAAAGGACCTCAACCATATGCCGAGAGGGGAAAATGCCATCCACCCTCTAATGGAGCCCACAGACATCCAGCACCAAGACAAGACGGCGCAAGTGATCCCTCATGTGATGGACCTACCTCACCCAAATGCCGTTGCTACGTCAGAACAACAAGACCCTGCAGAGATGGAGATATTACAAAACTCTGATCCGAATCAATAAAATGCTCCAGACCCCACAGAGCAGAACCAACTTCCAGAAACCCTGAGGTGCGACAGGTTGCCAGAGGATTGGGCGAGGCCACATCCCCTGGTGCCGGGGACAATGAGGAAAATGAGTGAGCAGCCCTGGACAAAAATCCATCTCCAACTCCTAGACAGGAGAGAAAACATTGTAAACCACACTATGGACGGAATAGCGCCAAACATGAGCTACACTGGAAACCATGGGGAGTTTTGAACACAGCTAACCTCCCCTCAGGTGCCCCCCCGCCCTGAAAGTTCAACACAGGCCCGCCGCTCACCTCAAAACATAGATACGGAACAAACGCCAGGTAAACACAGAAGATCCAGTGAAATCTCGATGGACACGTCAAGACCAACAAAAAACCAGATATGACAAAAATCATGGCGGCAATCACGATCACCCTCTCCCCCTTCGGTAAACTTTACGAAACGATAAATTAATCTACAAAGACAACACAACGATCCTTGGCAAACTTCTGTCCAAATTTGAATTCATCGAAGGATACTTAACAGCTGTAGAACTTAAAAATGAAAAACAGACAGTGATATGGGAGGCTAAATGGGCCTGTATGGGGGCAGAAATCAAGGAAGGTATTCAAAAGAACAAAGGCCAAAAAAAAACTACAGAAAGAGCATCACAGACAATGCAAGGGGTGTAAAAATGTGAAATTTAACCTATTTTCACCAAACCCAAATCGACACTACGACCAGAAGGTACATCGGGGCAAATGCAAAAACCAAATGCCAGCCAAAAAACAATAACACTGTTACCCAACCAAAGAGAAAAAATAGGTTTGCAGCTGGCAACACAAATAGGATCCTTGAAAACTAAATCTCCTCGAACAGAGGACAACAAAGATAAGAACAAGATCGATTTGACTAAGCGTCCAACCTCATCAGCTCACAAAGCTCTAAAATCTCAACAAGAGACCAACTCTGAAGAAAAATCACCCTGAACAGTGGAGGAATTTCTGACGATAAGCGCCTTAATGGACCTATCCGTGCACTCGGAACCAGAGACATAGAAGGAGGACACGCAAAAAACGCATCCAGTCAACGGCCTTAGAAGGACCTATAAAAACACAACATACAGAGGCAGAAACCTGTGGAGAAAATAAGACATAGAAACTGAGGCGTAAAACGCCTCCAAAGCAGCAAGGAGATTTTCACTTCGAATAGAAAAAAACAGAAAACACACTGGAAAAACTTGAAACGACCAAAAGAAATGATCACACCCGTGCGTCTACCCCAAAACATCACAAAATAAAAGGAGACTCAGAGGAAAAAACAAAAAGGACTCATGGGCGGGAGAGGCCTACGACACGAGAAAACCAACCAGAAGAAATCAGAGTCTTCAAACTGGAACAAATATCATGTAAAAGCAACTACATGATTCTCAACAGGAAAACAGTTTTAAAAACATTGAACAAAATTGATTTCCTTCAATATCTGAAAACGGACGACTTCATCCTAATTGAACCCTACCACCAAGAGCAGAAAGCAAAAACCTACTTGCACATTAAAAGTAGGGCACTTAAAGGACTTACAAACGAGCCATACAATGACCTAAAAAAAGCAGGATTCATTTTGACAGAAATTGCACAACCAAAGCAAAACCTGAGGGGTGGGTCCAGCATGGACAGTGGGGACCAACAACGCCACTATGAATAAAAAACTGAAGCTCTCTACCATCGGAAAAGGCTCGACTCGAGTTCCAAAAACACAGAGAAAAAAGATAGCCACAGAGCGCGAACCAACCAAGGGAGCAGACGGGAGCACAGTAGGCGGAGAGAGATCCACACCAGGGAGACAAGAAGAGAAGCTCCAGTCTGGAAGAGAGACCAATTTCGCAACCATAGAGTTTGCTCAGAAGCCGAAGATCACCAGAGATCGACCCCACATGTCAACAGATTGGAACAAGAGAAAGAACAAAAAAATGACCATGAAAGAGAGGTGAACCACCCAGAGAGGGACGACACAAGAATACCAAAGGGCCCATGAAAGTGGTTAAAGGCAGACCTCAACCTGAAACAAGACAAATAGCAATTACCAGGAGGAGCCCCAGGAAAAAGATCTCCTCCGTTGCACCTGATAAAACTGCCGCCAAAGAGTCGTGTGACAATGGCCTCATGGAACACGAGAGTCCATCATCACCTAACGAGCCCAGACAACCAAGATCTTGGAGCCTTTGACATACTTTGTCTCCCAGAAACATGGCTAATGACAAAACCTTTACTAGATGGTTTTGAGATAGCGTTCTCCCCGGCAACGAAAGGCCTTTTGGCCGCCCATCCTCAGGGCTCCTAATAGCAATCCGACTGGGGTCTGAGATTGAGATTACAAAGCAAATAATGGAATTATATGGCATTCTTGCGGTCTTAACAACATGGACCCAAAATCACAGCGGAGGGAGGGGAAATGAAACAGCAAAGCTAGCAATCATAACGGTCTACCTGAACCTGCAGAAAATATCAAGCACAGATTTTTGTAAAAAACTAGAAAAAGTAATCGATAACATTTCAGTTGAAGACTCCCAGACACACATGTGGAGACCTAAACTCAAACTGCAACATCAAAATGGGCAACGCTAGGGCGTTGAAAGCTCTATCACAGGCGGAAGAAAGAGGAGCAACATGGATGTCGCTGATGTCGCTGATGAAATCAAGAAATCTGCACAACGTCGCTGCACTGAAAGCATGGGAGAGGACATTACCTACCTGGGAGAGAGGTGAATCGACTACTTCTTCATCTCTCACAGCATGCTCCAATTCATAGAAGACTACGCAGTATCCAGAACTATGGAGTGTGATCACAACCTGGTGGCAATAGCTTGGTCATCGGCACTTCCTACGACTCAAAGCTACAACCACCGATAAAGGTAAATAACCGACTCACTCGCCTATGGCTAACGGCATCAAATATCAAAAGCATTACAGAGGCTTACAAAAAAGGAGCATGTCTACCAGAAGCAAAAGCTGTACGCCCGGACTACTTACCCTTCCTGCTACAGTACAAAAAGAAAACAAAAAGTGGTAACCTGACTGTAAGCAAAAACAACCACGCATATTCTAAAGAAGTGGTAGAAAAAAGAAGAGCCCTAAGAAAAACGAAAAGACAAGCCAAAACAGAGAACTCCCCAACTGCTTGGAGCAACTTGCAAGCTGAAATAAAGAAATACAAATCATGGATCTTAGGTCACAGACACGCACTTTACCAGAAGGACGCGGAGGCAATGCTTTGGCATTAAGCACAAAGAAAACTAGAGATTTTGGGGCACTTATTAAGAGGCCCAACAAGGCGACGGCTTCACGAAGCACAAACTCTGTAAGTGAAGAAGCGTGTGCCACATTTTTTTAAAAGCTCTTCAAAGCCCCGGAGTCTAGTGAAACTCTGCCTCAAACAACCTCAGGTTCCTCATGGATTGACCTTTCTGACAAACAAGATATAATGACAGCAATAACAAGACTAAGAAAATCAAGAGCCCCAGGCCCAGATGGCCCTAGTAACTTAGACCTTAAGCAAAATGATGAAGAATGGTCAGATTTCATCAGCGTCCTATTTGACCACTGCAAAGCAACAAGATCCATTCCAACATCTTGGACCGAAGCAGTAATTGTGCCGATTTTTAAACAAGGAGACAGGCAACAACCAAGGAACTACTGTCCGATTGCACTTCTTGATATAATAGGGAAAATCTTCGCAACTTTACTCCTAGGCCACTTCCGCACCTGGGCGAAAAAACGGCACCAGCAAACGACCCATTTCAAATGGGCTTCCTAAAAAACGGAAGTACTACTGTCAACAGCCTTATGCTAAGCCTTATAAAATCAAAGGTAAAGCAAGGTGCACCCCCGGTATTTATGGCCTTCGTCGACCTGTCACAGGCGTTCGACTGAGTGGACAGGCAAAGACTGTGGTCCAAACTGGAAAAATGGAGATGCCCGAAAGAAGTGCTTGACCCGGTGACGGCCCTGCACGAGAACACAAAACTAAGAGTCCGCCTGAACATCCAAGGCGGGTTATCTCGCGAAATACCCTCAAATCGTGGAGTGAAGCAGGGATGCCCACTAGCGCCGGCCCTGTTTATTGCCTAGCTGGGGGACCTCAAAGAAATAGAACTCACCGTCAGAGCCTTCCCGCCGAAGCTGGAGAATAAGAACATCTCATGTCTATTATATGCAGCTGATCTCATCTTGTTAGATCAGACACAGATAGGACTCCAGCGCCAACTTACCAACCTGGCAACATATATGGAACTACACAATTTGGAAATAAACAAAACAAAAACAAAGATACTGATACTTGAAAAGACTTTCTCAAAAAATAAATAAAAAAATAACAAATGGTCTTTGGATAACGTGACCATCGAGGTGGTGTCTACTTACAAGTACCTAGGAGTGTTTATTGACTCATCTGCCAATGAAGCCACTATGCAAGCAACGCTGTGGAAAAAAGCAAAACATCTGGCAGCCCAAATGAAGACAGTAGATAGAAAATATGGGAAATGTTCAGTACTACTGGTTATACAATTCTACAAAGGGAAAGTAGTCCCCACTATTACATACGGAATGGGTGCAACTTTGAAAATGCCACTTACCATCTGGCGAAAACTAGAAGGCTACCTCTGGAAATCTCTACTAGTTCTTCCAAACTCGGACTCAATGGACCTCATCAGGCAAGCGCTAGGCTTGCTTTCCCTAGAAGCCACAGTAACACTCAGTGCTATGCAACTCCTTAGAAACACCTCAGTAGCTGACTCCCCGCCAATCTACAAGATCATGGAAAGAGAGATATCAAACCGTAACCTATAAACCTTAAACGGTTGGGTAGACAAGCTAAGAGGAAAGCTGATGGAGATCGCATGTACAGTAGAAGACCTGCAAGCGAACCCAGTAAGAGTAAAATCCAAAATGGAAGCTCAAGATTGGATCAATACTCTTGAAAAAGCACAGAGTAACAAACTCACAATCTTCCGCCTACCTTCAATAGACTGAAGGTTCCACTTCCGTACTGCATAAAGTTCCCAAACAAACATCTAAGAACAACTTACATGCGAGCACGCTTGAATCTCCTTCCAACACGTGAAATTCAGGCTATTAGACTAAAAACAGCCATTAAAGAATGCAGATTATGTGGAGAATCCAACCGACCGGAAACAGTAAGACATTTACTAATGCAGTGCTCGGAGCTAAGAGAAGTACGAGCAAGCTACTTGAAGAACCTGTGCACCGACTTCGTGGGATTCCAGGGAGAAGAAGAATTAATTTGGTGTAATAGACTAATGTCAGGAGAAAGGACGAACAGGTCGATAGCAACGGCGAAAATTCTGGAAACCGCTTTTCACAAGATAAATGCACAAACGGCCGCACATCCCACACACTCAATCGGAGAACTAGCTGAATGATTGCAGTGGAAACGGACTCTACCCTAACAAGAGGGTGTTTGGTTTAAAACTCTGGTTTAAACTCTGCATAAACTAACTCTAGTTTTCCACCCTTGGAACGCGAAATGACTCTTCTCTCTTTGTGCGTATCTGGCCTTGTCTACTTGAATTTGACCTATTCTCAGTCTTATCTCCTCTACACTTTCTTCCTTCGACTCTTTCCTTTTTGCTGCTACTTCTCCGTTCCTGCAATCTCTTAGCTCCTAAGGAACAGTCGTCAGTTCTTGTAAAAATTACTAATGTGATTATAAACAAGTAAAAAAAATAATAATACATTTTTTTTTACTGGGAACACCTCTGCTCTTTCTGTCCCAAATCACAAGATGTTACAGACACGGCTCCCCCTTATCTCCTCCCAGCCCCAGCTACCCAGGGATGACATGACCAGAGCACTGCTCTCGAGTCTGAATTTCGATGATTTGTTTGCTTAAGTTGTGTGTCTAGGTATAATTCATATCAGGTGTCGGCCCTGGGATGAGGGCAGTAGTGTTCTAAATCTTCCCCTGGCTCATTAGCATCACAGATCCTGTGCCCTGTTCTCATTAATTTGTCCTTCAAAGGGCACATTCCTTCCTGCATTTCTATCAACTAACATTCCATTCACATCAAGTTCAGGTCTGCAGCTGGACACCATTAGTGCTTATCTGTGCACCAATCGTGCCTATGATCTCAGCTTCTCTCCCAGGGAATGGGAAAGGGGATTTGTTTTGGAGCTGAACTACCAGAGCCACAGCTCCACACCAAGGCCTATGTTTTGTTCTGTTCATCATGTACCAGGCCTTAACATCAAAAATGGTGATGCTTCTGCCAAGTTAATTCACCGACCTCGCTTCTAGTCCACTACCTTGCTGACTCCATCTTTGACTTATTTCAATCCTTCTCGCATATCACACTATCCTACGCCACTACCGTACATAAACTAAACACTGGGCCTATAATACTGCCCTATCTATGACCTCTGCAACCGCAACATCATTAATACATTTGTTTCTCTTTCTGTGGTGCAATCTCTGAGTATCTAATATGTGTCAAACCTAACACAAAAACAAAATCATATATGCTGTCTGTGGCACAATCTTCACTCTGCTCCTCCGATGTTGCTTTGGTCCTCAACCTGAACCTTTTTGCCTGGCTGGGACGCTGCACGTGCATACTGCCATGCTGTTTTATTTGTATGTTGTGCAAAACAAAAACCAGAAAATGATGCTGCGAGGGGAGGTTTTGTACCATACACCCCCATTCTCAACAGTGGCAGTGGCTGCTCTCTGCTAGGTGGGATGAATTAATTTGTAACCAGTAGAGAACTACCCAGTAATAGGATCAGAAACCCTACTTAATAATAATAAGAGTAGATGTGTCTCGCGGGCAAGGGCGGAGGAAATTCCTTCTGCAGGCAGCGTCTGCCTTTGTGCTCGCCATGAGTCAGTTAGCCTCGCAAACCCCTCTTAATGATAGCTATCCACATGCTTGACAAGTGTAATGGGTCGTGAAATTTCAGCCCCAGGGGCAAAGCCTGGATGTTTATTGTTCCTCATATAAACGCAAGGTAGAGTGTACGTTTTCTGCGTTCAGAAATGACTGCGGGTTGGGGGGAGGGGGATCACATAAGGTCTGTGAACCTTGCAGGGGCATAAATAATGTTTACGGGCACTGCTAGTAGTGTTTTAAGATGATTTCCTTGTCTCCTACACATTCTACAGAAAGACACGGCACTACTATAAGCAACAAGCAAAGGCGGTTTGTCCTGATTTTTACTGTCACCATCTCCATCTTTCAAACATATAAAGGCTTTTCAACACTTTTTCAATGTTAATTACAGCACGCTCTAAAATGCCCTACCCAAAAACAACTGCTATCAGCAAGCTAGC
This sequence comes from Ambystoma mexicanum, assembly GCF_040938575.1. Lineage (NCBI taxonomy): Eukaryota > Metazoa > Chordata > Amphibia > Caudata > Ambystomatidae > Ambystoma > Ambystoma mexicanum. Next base: position 368,437,362 of record NC_090934.1, read on the forward strand.
AAGCAGCCTCAAAGCCAAAACATGTGCTTTTGATTCAAATCATGTTTTATTGGTGTTTGCATTCATAAACATACGAAATTAGAAATCATGGGCAATGAAAAGGGATCACAAAGGCTTATTTGATCATGGAAAAAAGTGCATTCGTATGACAATTTCATCAAGCAATTAATCGTTTTAAAAAACAGGGCTTAGGGTTTAAACCCAAAATAGTGCTTAGCCCATTTAAATCTGTTCATCTGCACCTCAGAACAATGTAGGTGTTTAATGTGATTAATTGGGCTTGTTTGCATGTGTCAAAGGAGGGCGAGAAGCAGCCGGGAGTAGGGCTGTCCTATACATCAGACACATGTATCTTAAGAATAGTCGCAAGTCTTTCTGTTACAGCTTTTCTTCCCTCTTAAGAGTTTCTGTACGTTTGGAAGATTGCAGGCGTTCCTTCATACTGACCAGAAGATGGGTACTAAACAGCAAAAGGTATTTGACAATCAGGAGGTGTTTCTGCTTTTGGGTGTCCGATTAGATGTGTGCTCTGACAGCCAGGACCAAACAGAATGCAAAAGGTTCGGTGTGAGACAAGAAAGCGCATGATGATACATTCACAAGGCAGGAGCTTGTGAAGTTCACTGTGCAGCCCTGAATGTACAAGTGGTCAAATGATGCATTGTGGCCCTCCTTCTAGTTTGTCATGACAAGTTTAAATGCAATTGAAATCAATACATGTATGTCTGACGTGTCATCTCCATGTATCTCAATACTGACAAGACCCATCTCCACCTACCGGAATTGAGTGTAGAGAGAGGGAGCGTCTGCAACACATATATGGCATAGCAAGTGCCAAACCTTCTCCCAAATTCGACCACAGGTATGTTCAACAACCATATGGTGGAGAGAACTGTAACCATGAACACAGAAACAACATCTATCAGACTGGACTGGGTAGCGCTTCTTAGCCAGAGTGGAGGTAATCAAAGCCTTATTACCAATCATATTTATGGACTGGATAATGACAGAAGAAGACTCCTTACGATCCTTATTACAAACATCTGTCCATAATTACTCAAATATAGCCTTGCCACCGTGATGCTGCCCGGCTTGACTTGGGGAAGAGGCTGCATGCATCCCTTGCATGTCAGTCAACTTCCTGTTCATTGGCAAGGGACTCGCAGGAAAGGGGTAACTTGTCAGTGGGGAGAGACCTGCTGACGTCTCCTCCAAGGACCCATCAGACCCCCCCCTTAACTCCTTTCCAATATACAAGTCAACTATAAATACCTTAGAGATTTCCACCCTCCGGGCCAAATCTGTGTTGAAGGTCAGGGAATGCAAACGTTTTTCCCCCGCAGATAAGTGGATAGTGATCAAAATATATTTCCTTAGCCACGATTTCTAAAGTATGGAGACTCTCCAACTTGGAAATGTTTGTTCAGCCAGATTGACATGCCAAATCTGGAGAAACACCAATTCCGTGGTCCAGGCCATTTTAACAGGCCTTCACTGATGGCCACAAATGACTAAAGATCTCAAATAATGCTTGCCCAGGTACTCTTCTGGAATGAGAGCTCTGAGGGCCTCTTCACGCTGGACCTATGCAGCTGTCCCCCATATACGCAGTTTGCCGGCAATGATGATCTTGTTGGATGTGAATTTGATGGATCTGAATTACCAGGCATATAATCTAGAAGCCAAAACAACTCACTCCCCCATGTGGAAAAGCCCCTGACTAGATCTGTGAACCACTAGGATGGTGACTGTGGGGGGTGGGCGCCACAATTAGCCAGTGGATGTTGGGTCCAGAGACAGTGTCAGGAGGATGGGCTGGTAGCTTGGTATCCAGCACCTTGCAAGGGACAGTCACATTGCCTCACCCAAGCCAGTCCTAGTGGCCCGGTCATTCACCAATCTACTGGCCCAACAGGGCGGAATAACCCTAGAGGCTTAAATCTAGATCTAAACCCTTCCAGCAGTATGTAATGCAATGGATAGTCTTCCCCTGCATGATTTAAAAAGCCTCAAGCTTGACCTAGCCAGACCTAAATCTTCAATACTGAAAAAGGTTTTCCCTTAATAGAAACCCTTTCTGTATAACCCAGTGCCCTGTAACCTTTAGCTGTCCAGACGTTTTGGACTGCACATTCTCAGCCCATTGTGAGGGATCATGAAAGTCATAGCCCAAAACATCTGGGGACCACCTGATTGTAGAACTTTGGTATGACTGATGAAGCTAGCATGTACATTGCGACACTGACCAGTCCACTTGTCACATCAAACTAGTAGCAGCTGAACATCCACTGACCATCGATGAATACTGTGGTTCTGGTTCCAAACATGTAACTTCGTGGCCGTGGTGAGACTGACACAGAACGGAGCATTATATCTCCAGTATTCTGCAGTAAAAGAGCTATATGTTGGGGGAAAAAAGTATCGCACACCCCACTCACCAATGGTACAGGTAAATTAAACAGGCATTGGAAAAGCTGTCAGTTTGTGTTTTTGCGTAGGAACAATGATTTGAGTAACAGGGAATGCAATAGAAGTACCGGGCAAATGCCTATCTAATATCTATTTGCAAGCCGGCACTGTTGGCTTTGTCAGTGCTTGGCTTTGTCAGTGCTTGTTTGTAACAGGACTTTTATGCAAAGAACAGAACGAATTCAAGTGGCTGAATGCCTACTTAAGGCATTTGTGTAGGTTAGAAAGTTTTGTGGAGCATTTGCAGCTGCAATTAAGCCATTACCTCTCAGCAGACTCTTCAGCAATAGCACAGACAGGTCACAGATTGATGTTACTGATTGATAGAGCTCGCTAAAAGAGATCCTAGGAGCATATGATTTGGTACGGGAGGAACAGGCAATGGGTTTGGATGACCATAACATAGCCCTGTGTAGTAAATGGGAAGGCAAATAACCAAATAATGCTACTTTCCCATGTGTCATTTCCCTCCCAGCACAGGGGCTGTTGCAAGCCCCTGTGGGGGCGTATCCGCCCCTTCCGCTTCAGCCGTAGTGGCAGACGCGGCACCATTCCCCTCGTTCCTGGATGATAGAATATCCTGGGAGCGTGACTGGGCCTTTGCGTTGCCGGCCGGTATAGGCATCCCTGCCACTTTCCTCCACAGCACCGTTTCCGCCCTCTTCTTCACTCGCCACTGTGTAAAGGGAGACATTCAACACAAGCAGCAGGGTACTGAGCAATAGTCCCCTAGACACAAAGCAATGGCACATGAGTGGCATTGTCAAAAGTCACTTCCATCATGTCCCTCCACAACACATGGCTCAGTGCAGGCAACACACATGCAGGAACAGGCATGGCACATGCAACAAACATTGGCATCCATGTCCAAGTCACCGTATATTCATCCAATGGTGGGCTGATACTCACATGCATCATGGGACATGCTGGTCACATGCACACTCATCAGCGTAGGGTCTTGCATCGGGCCCCGTATACCCCCAGACACAGTGGATACAAGGATGACTAGGCTGTATCAGTGAATCAACACATCGTCACAGACATGTGTCATGCATCCATGGCACACACACTACTCAGACACACGGACATGTACATCATGCATGTCCATGACAGCAGCACACATCTCTAACACCCCAAACATGTCAAAGTACAGACACAGGCATGCATACATGTGTGCATTCCGCATGCTGCTCCGCATGATGCATTGTAACACATACACCATCCATGTGGGTCACGCCTGACTGGACTCACATGCAGCACCATCATATCCCTGCACACACATATCCAAACATGACCAATGTCACACATGCAGCCAAGTAGCTAACTACCAGCACACTGCAACATGCCCTTTTTTAGACGTGAATGCATGGCCACTTACTGCGCGAATCCAGACGGGCCTGCATCCTGAGGATCTGGTGGTGAAGCACTGGGGAATGCGCGCCAGGACCCTCATCTGCTGCGTGGTAAGCTGGACCCGGTGCCCCACTGCATCCGCTGCTACCAACAGGCGCCGGGCCTTCTTGAGGGTCCTGGACTTGTAGTCCTCCCAGCGCTTCTGGACGTGTTTGGTGTCAAGGGGTGCCACCCCCTCCGTGTTGATGGCACCCACTATGTCCTTCCAAATCCTCTTCCGTCCTTCCTTGTCAGTGCGCAATGGTGTGAAGAGGGCATCATAATTCCCCAGAACTTGCTCCACCAGGATACAAACTTCCTTTTCACTTAAGCTGGTAGCCCTCTGCCTCTCTGCTGGGGGGTTGACATTGGTGCCGGAAGGTGTTGTGTCGGACATGGCAACCCCCGAGGCAGGTGTGGGTGGGCAACTGGGTCCTGGGCTAGGCTGTGGAGTGATGGAACACCAGTCGGGAGTCTTCTGTTCCAGCAGGGCTAGTCACAGCAACTGGACCCCTGCAGATGGCAGGTGTGCAGGCACCAAATGGCAGGGCACAGTGGCAACAGGCCGGCAGGCAGCAGCAGATGGCTCGTGTGAGGCTGCTCAGGGCTCTGGGGGCAGTAATTTGGCTGTCTGGGCAGGAGCATGGTTTTCCGTGTGTTTTCGTGTGGCGAGCTTGATACGGAGTGATTTGGCACATGAAAAACAGCACGTTTGCATGAATTCCGAGGAAAGGCCCTTACCGCGTAAGTGAGTAGGTGACGTAACGTGCACGTGGGTGTTTCCCTCGGCACGGGTTGATGGTCCCATATGGGTTTCCATCGCTCTGTATGTGCTTTTCTTGGAAAGCGGTGCACGTGTTTTCCAGACGTTGGGGTTCACACGCGATTAGTTCACAGTGGCTACAGTGCGTACTTCTTCTTCTGGCCTGGGTGTTGGCTATGCGTTCTTCTTCTACACGCAAGGCAGACGGTGAGTCGCACACGCTATTGTTTCTGTTAGTCGCGTACCCATTTTTTTCGGGCATACTGGCCTGTGTGTTGATCACGTACGCATTTTTTGTGTTCCTGGCTGCCACAGCATACTGCGTGTGTTTTTTTACACGCACGTCGGCTACAGGGGTCGTGTATCACTTTTTCTTGCTTTTTTGGGATGCCTGAGCATTGCGTGACACGTCATTCCTCCTGAGAGGCCACAGAATGGGACATTCATCGTAGCTGTATATACATGTTTGTTGTTTGTGTGCCCTTTTATACTGCACGTGGGCACTTCCGTGGGCACTTCCGCCTGCCTTTGTGTGGCCTGTGCATGTCTTTTGGTGTGTGCGTATTTCCCTTATTCCATTCCATGAATACGTGTAGTTCGCGTGCGTGTGGCCTTTCTGTGTATTTTCCAGCAGCACTTCCCCAGTTACACCCTTATTTTCACGCGTTGTTCCCCATTCCGCGTGTTCCACCCAGTGTTCCGCCCCCTTTTTGGTGTGTGCGCTAACGTTGTGCGCTTTCACTGTGTGCGTCACACCTGGCGTTCAGGATGTTGCAGTGACTTGTGCGCCCGTGTGCGCCATGCGCGTATTTGGCGCACATCCCGGGAGAACACCCACAGGGCCTTACATGAATCGCACGCGTGCGATTCGCACACATGCGGCAGCTTTTTCACGCATGCGCCAGCTTGCGCCACTAATTACGGCGCACATTTATTCCATGAATTACCCCCAGAGTTTTTTCATTGACCTTTTTTCCAAGGTTCATCGCTAGGACACAGAACACCACCATCAGCCCTACCAGGCACCCATAATCAATTCGTAATCAATTCCAGGATTAACTCCAGTACATAATAGTCAGGTGGTAAATATAGTAGATCATCCAAAAAGAACTTTCCAGTCTTACAATGTCACATAGCAGATACCATTCTTATCCAATTTCATTTCAAAGATGCAACACTGAAATAAATCAAGCAAACCCCCAAATTCCATGTGGCATTACTGCTATTTACTCTTTAGAGAACTCACAATGGTTTCCCATACCTCACTATATCTTTGCATTTTGGTCTCTCACATTATGTGAGCTAATACTGCTCTTCAGCTGCTGTTTTTCAATATGACACCAGATTTGAAAAAGTGCAATGTGCACCGTGTCAATCTCAGAGTTTGGACAATAATTCCAAAGTCCAACGATTTGATGGAGTCATAGTTGTGTAGAAACCTATTGAATGTGCACATACATAGTGCATCCCATGTCCTACACTCTGTGAACAGATGCCTTGCTGTCTCAAGAATGTCCAAAACTTTGCAGAGTTGGCAATATCTTAATTCTGTTGGTATTTGTAGCTGCATGCAATGTATCGTGAGCAGCGGTAGTTGATTAGTGCGCAACCGTATCACCATTCTTAAAATCGCTGGGGTTGGACTACGAAGGAGATATGGCTGGATTTTAAAATAACTATAAGTCACAGGATAACTCTGCAATTTTTGTATGTGGGTGAAGTTTTTTTCCAAACACATAAATTCAACTTTCACTAGAAGGATTTGTTGCGTTCCTCATAGCTACTCCCATTATTTAATCCAGGGATCCAACTAATACTCTTGAAAAAGTCGAGGTTAAGATCTTCAAAGTTTTTCCCCTACTTCTTAACTCTGTGTCATCACTTTCACCCATTGATTTCAATACCGGGCACTTTGGGGAGGATTTAGATTTTATGTATAATTTCCCCCTATTTTTCAATAATTGACCACGGAAAGAAATCAACCCCAACTCTAGTTTTAGGTATTCCATTGGCATGGGAGGATGTAATTTCAAGATGGTTCACCAAAAAATCCTTCCAAGTGATCCCACCATAAAATCTCCTTCTTGGTAAGAGCCTCCAAACCAATATAAACCCATGGGGCAGAAACACTGCCTGTACAAGATAAGAATGCACTGCATTGTATATCCTGCAGTTTTCCTTGGCAAAACACAAGACCAAAAGGGTACGTTGGTGAGTTTTTTTTTGGTCTCCTTTATATGCATATATTTGGCCCCGAGGCCCATTTCCACCCCCAGATATACACAGCTCCTCACATAGTCAATGTTTCCCAATGTTGTGTTGATTTCTACTCTTTTTATTTGTCTGCTTGTCATCAGCATGCACTTTGTCTTGTTCAAATTGACCTCCAATTTGTTTTCTCGGGAAACCAGAGCCAATTCATTCAACATATTTTCAATTCCCCTATATGCATGGTCAAACAGCACAAGATCATCTGCGTATAATACGCTGGTGATCCTGTGCCTGCCCATTTTTATTTGATTTATTTATTTATTTATTTGTAAAACTCCGAAAGCCTGCAGGCATCGGGGCGCCACATAAAGACATTGACTTACACATAACATGTTAACTAAATAGGAACAGAACACGAGACGCTTGGAAAGCCAAGACACATACGAGGATAAGAACTGCTCAGGCATGTCTGGTTCATTTGAATAGGAAGGTTATTAATTGCTTTCGGAATCTGAGGAGGTTGGATTCCGCTCTCAAGTTCAATTGCAGTTTATTCCATTGCTGAGCTGACTGGTTGAGGAAGGCTTTGCCTAACCGATTTGTTTTCCTATGAAAATTAGTTGTAATAAGCCCTTGCATCTCGGATCTACGTGTGCGGGTCGGGGTGTAGCCCACGATCTTGGACTTCTGGTATGCCGGAGCTTTACCATATAGGCACTTATGTGTAAATGTCATAGATTTAAAAATTACACGGTCTTCGACCCTAAGCCAGTGTAGTTCCTTTCTTGCTTCACTGATGTGGTCAGTTTTTGCTTTCCGCTTAATTATCCAAACAGCGTGGTTCTGAATATGCTGGAATTTTGTCAGGCATTGTTTACTAGCCCCCAGTAGTAGGGCATTAACATAGTCCAGTCTAGAGAGGATGGTTGCTCTGGCAATGGTAGCGCAGTTTGATTCACTCAGAACAGGTCTGATGGCTTTTAGCAGTCTTAAGTAGTATGAGCAATTTTTTCTGACGTAGGAGGCTTGAGCATTTGAGCACAGGAAGGCTTCTGGGGTCATGCCCACCGTTTTTATGCTAGTCACTACTTGGATATGGGACTCTTTCATCATGAAGGAGTCATAACTAGATGATAGTTTAACCCTGGCTCGTTGGGACCTGAAAATCATCAACTCAGTTTTATCCTGTTCAAACACATCTAGTTATGATCCATCCATTGTTCGATGATGTTGTAGAGTTCATTTACCATTTTATTGTCTTTTACGTGGTCTCCGTTCAGTTCCACTACCAGCTGAGTGTTGTCAGCATAGTTCGTGAAAAAGGCATTGATGCTGTCTAAGACCTCACACAGGAGGCGCTGTCCCCTGGGGGCACCACAGAAGATGTTAGACTCGCTTGAGAATTTGTCCCCCCAGAGAACTCTGGCAATTCGGCCTGCTAAGAATGACGATAGCCAGCCTATAGCTTCACTAGAGCAGTTGGCGATTTTCTCCAGTGCTTCCTGTAGTAGTTGGTGATCTAGTAAATCGAACACAGTACTGAGGTCTAGCAGAATCAGCAGACCAGTGTTGCCCCTGTCGATGATACTTAGCATCTTTTTCTGTAGGTACAGCATCGCAGTTTTGGTGCTATGTGCAGCACAGAAGCCCGATTGTTTGTGATGTAATATTTCATTTGTTTCTACATAAGCTTGCAATTGAGCAGTTGCAACTTTGTCCATAACTTTTAGAATGAAATTACAGTTAGTTATAGGTCTTAAGTTTCCTGGTTCTCGTTGGTCTAGATTGGGCTTTTTGACCAGTGGGGTGATGTAAGGGATTTCAATCAGGCACTCACCCAGGTCTCGTCTAGCATGTAGCGCGCAATGAAACCCTTATTTATTTTTATCTATAAGTTCAATATTCTGAATGATATACCACTCATATCACACCCGTCTTAAAATACCCCCAGGTCACACTGAACCAGGAATCAGGCTAGTTTGTAAAGGTAAAGATGTATTTATTTATTTAATATTCAACTCACACATAAGTTTAATATATATATATATATATATAATATATCTAATATATATCTATATATTAATATGGGGCAGGATATATATATATACATTGTATATTAATAATGTATATATATATATATATGTATATATATATGGGGCAGCAATATAAGCAAAGCAATTGAAATGAATTCACTTATAATGATGCAGAGCAGAAAACACAGGAAAAAGAACAGTTTTGTTTTGTGCACAGATAGCGTTTAGGTTAAGATTCCCTCTGCAAAGTTTTGTTTAAATACAAATGAGCAATCCTACACCAATGTGAGTAACCAGCAGGTATTCGGGAATGAATGAAAGACAAGTTCTAGAGTTTATAGGCAATCTTCCCTCCCCAAACAAGAGAGAAGAACGTTTTGGGCAAATTACACTTTTAGACACATGTAACTTTGGCTAAAATTGCAAATTCGCTGCCAACTTTTACTATGCGGTATTGGAGAAAAACGGGTCAAATACACTGTTCATTTCGATCTTTAAAATTGAAGAAGTTATAGAGGTTTTAGGGTTTTAGCGAGAGGTGTTTTTGCAAAATAGGCGCAAAAATAAAAACAGAAATTTGATTTAAAAATGACAGATAGGTTTTCTTATACTAGAATAATTGCTATGAAAAAGAAGAGACCACACGTGAATCTTCATGGCTACCTGGCCAGCACAACCATTCACGTGATGGGTCCTCAATTTCTTCTGGGATTTACTTTGGTTACTTGCAATCACTAAGGAGTTATGGTTTTGTAACACAGATGAGAAAAGCAGCACAAGAAGGATTCTAACAATACTAGGGTTCTGAATTAAAGATGGGTTGGTTTGAGATTGGGATAATACAATACGGATATGCAATGGGTTACTGTTCTTCCTGTTATACTTACAGTACTTTATAATTAAATTGGACCGTCAGCTCTCGTCAATGGGTGGATCATGTCTACCGGCACCAGGTAGGGATTTGGATCAGCGGCACGGTTCTGGTCAATTTTGTACTGCGCCTCAGGCTGGATTAGGATGGGCCCTTCTGGTTACTGGACACGGCAGATTACAGGATGCAAGTTTCAGTGGGCAAGCCTTAATGGTAGCAAGCCAAGCTGAATCAGAATTATTCTTTTAAGTTCTGTATGTTTACAATTGGGTCAAGCTGACAAGAGTTCAGCAATGCTAAGTCTGGATTCTGCAAAGAAATCTGGATCTTCAAGAATTCTGGAGTCAGCTACAAGATGAGGAGCTCTGGAATAAGGTGCTGCGCGGACATCTGGGTGGGTTTTGGAAGCAGTCTGTTCTGGAAGCAGTCGGTTCTGGAAGCAGTCTCTATGTGTAGTGAAACTCCTATATTAATCCATTGTAAATTTTATGCTGTGGGCAGAACTTCAAAAACACACCCACATGTCTGTGATTGGCTACAGGCATGTTCTTTGTCCTGGTTGGCAGTCTGAACAGAGCTGTCATCATTATGACAGGATTTACAAACTGCCACCTTGATTTTTACCAAAACATGACTCTTGCACACATGAACATTTCTAACATTATGTACCCTAATATAATTGGACACATATATTTCATATTTGATTGTCTACATCCACATTCAATCCCCATCCTTGTGTGAGCTGTCTTTCTCATTCTATGGATTTTTTATCAATTTTCACCATAACGGTTTGGATTAATCATTTCTAATTTGGTACCTCTCTGGGTGCTGATCAGTGGATCATGTACATACAATTTTAGGTTTGCAACATTGATCGTTCTGCTACAATAAGACATTTTTCATAACTTTGGTTCCATATGTAGTAAGAACTCCTACCAAATCTTCAACTGTCTAGAATGAGTTCAGATTTATAAATGTGTATTTTTCACTTGTCTACTTATTTTGGCTGTCATGTTAAATGTCATAAAGTTCTGAGGCAAAAACAAGTAATTTCCATTCAAAATTCAGTCCAGGTTTTTTTTTTCTTACTTCACAAGTCACCAAATGGCCAGTCCTTTGGAGTTCAGTGAGAAACCTCCTCCACATCCTGCCCCTCCTTTAGGAGGCTGGGTGTTCAAGCCTTCCTTTGTCCTTGGGTCAGTCAGCAGATGAATGTCTGAGGCTCTCTTTGTTTTCATTATGCGGGAACCATTAGCATCACTTAAGCATTCAGGTAGCAACTGAGTGTCAAGCAGAAATGGGAATCTTCCCAGGCTGAGCTGTCTGATCAAAATTAGTTGATTCGCTCCAGACTGGGTTCCTATACATTAAAGTCTTTTTAGTTCACATCTAAAATACAAGCACAGTTTATAAGGGATTTGGACATTTTAAAAGAATTAGCCCCTCACAAATAGGTGAATTTTGCCATTTTAATCAGGAAACCGAAACAGGTTTAAACTGGGTTTGAAAGCTCATTTTCTGATGCAGCTGTCAGTCAGTGAGGCCCGGATTCCTCTGACTGCTCTGGAGAATCTATGATTTCAGGACACTTTCCTTTCAATAATTCACTGGGGAAAATGACTGAATTTGGTGCCAAAACAGCACTTTGAAGGTTGCCATTGAATAGGAAGATGTATTTAAGGGCATTTTAGGATTTTAGCCCACTTCTGTGGCATTGATTCAGGTGACAGGTGACAGATGACAGATTACAGGTGACAGCAATGATTCCTGTTTTTACACCAACTTTGCCTGTGTGTGGCAGGGTGTGCAGCTCTTTTGTGGTTTGTGAACCATGCACAGTTTTGTAGATTTGGCGCGCAAGGGTTTATTTCCTCCATTTTTGACAGTTTTCTTTCCACATTGGCAAAGGGTTGCAGTGCGGCGCATTGGTGCGGATAAAAATATTCCACAGTAATGGTCACCTTTTTAATATTCTTGGGGACCATTTGGTCCCGGAAGGAAGTATTTACCATTCTAGTTAGTACAGGTGCGAATATGTCGGCATTTTCGAGTATGATTTTCGGAGGAAGTATATTTTCTGTGCATGGAAGGCTTCACGATGCCAGGGTGTTACGCATGTCTGTCGTCGTGATTTCTAGGAAACAAAATTTACCAAGATGAACTGTTTCCTTTTTCATGAGTAGTTGTTGGTACTTGGCTTTGTTAAGTTGGGCGCTCGCTATTACTTCTCTTGCTTTAGTGATCTTATTACAGAATGCGGCTTGCGTGTTTTCACATTCTGCTTGAGACGGACAAAAGCCGGGGTCAACTATTCAGGCCTGTCGATTGATTTTAGTATCTCGAACAGTTTAGCTGGAGCATTGGAGGCTTTCTGAATTTGTGTATTAAAGTAATTCTTTTTAACTTCTACAAGGTTCTTTTTGTAGGATCTCTCGAGTTCCTTCCAACAGTCCCTGTTGCTAGTGGTAGGTTTTTTTAACCATCTGGCTTCAAGCTGTCTTTTTTCCTTTTTTTGGGCCGCTAAGTTTGAGGTATACCATTTCTGATGATTTGTATTAGGTCTAACTAGTTTAGGGCGGAGAGGAGCTATTTGGTCAATGAGAGATGTGGTATGCTGTTCATATTTAGATATGATTTTCTCACAAGTATCATCCTCGCTTAGGTCTGCTAGAATGTTGTTGACAGAAGACACAAGGTGTGCCCTTTCAATTTTCTTGAAATTTCTACATGTCGTTTTCTTGGGTTCATTGGGAGTTTTCTTGTGAGGAATGGTCAAAGTCAGTGTTAAGGATATTTTGTTGTGGTCAGACCAGATACACTGAGTGGTCGAGTAGTTATTGGTGGATAGATTGTTTGTGATGATCCAGTCTAGCCGGTGACCATTATCCATTGTGGCTTTGGAGTTTTTAACTTGGAAATCAAGATCGATTAGAGCCTTCTCTAGGTCTGTTGCTTTTTTATCCTTGGGGTCACTCCGCCAGCAATTGAGATCGCCTAGGACCAGTGTGGATGAGTTGGGACTTTTAAGTAGATTGAGCTGTTCAGTGAGCTCCTCATTGAAGTCAGACGCAAGAGAAGGTGGTCTGTAGATGAGGATGAAGTTCACACAATTAGTGTTGGTAGGGCAATGTTTCAAGTGAAGTGTTTTGCAGCCTTGGCATGCAAGGGTAGATGGAAACATAAGTAGTGAGTCTCGCATTATCATTGCTACCCCACCCCCTTTTCATGTGTCTCTATTGGTGTAATGTATGGTGTAGCCTGTGGGGACCACAATGGTACAGGTGGGACCAATCGGGTCTTGTAACCATGTTTCGGTGAGACACATGATGTCAAGGTTCTCCTCTAATATGAAATCATGTACGTTTTGTGCATGTTGGTTTAGGGACCACGTGTTTAGCAAACATACTTTTAGATTTATGTTGGATATTGTTTCGCTTCGGGTTGTAATACTCTTGCTTGTTTTATGTTTATGTGCCTGTTTCTGGAAAGGTTCATTTTTCAATAGTGTAGGGTATTGTGAGGATGTGTCGTACCCCATTCCATGACTTCCATAGCATGTTGTTTGATTGCCTCCATGTGTTGCATGTCATGTAATTCAACCCAAATGTTGCCATGGCTTCAATTCCCATCCTTACCAGTGCTGGGGTAGAGCTGGAGAAAAAAAGAGCAGGGGTCTGGGCCGACGCTGAGGGATTGCGAGGAGTGGCGCAAGACCGGCTTTTCACTGGAAGTGCCGGCGCTGAAAGCGCCTGACGTATCTAGATGAAGGGTGCCGGTGCTTCTGGGACTTGTAGTCCTGTAATGCTCAAAGTAGCCTAATTAGGCTGAGGTACGTTATTCACTGCACTAGGTGAGGACTAGGTCAAGGCAAGCACCTGACACTGATCACATGCGCAGTTTGGCAATCAAACAATAACAGCAAAACAAAAACAAGCTCAACACAAATATCACGTGAAGCACGCGCTGCTTTATAAAATCACAGCATGTGACTTCACACAGTTTAGATGCAGAGAGATGGTATAATTGTTTGCAAAAAGTTAAAGTTAATAATTAGTTGCAGCAGTGTCCTTGGTGACCTTGGTAACAAGACACTATTCCAGCAAAGCAAAGCAATCACCCAAATGAGAGCCCAGTGCTTGGTAGAACCACCCACCTTGATCAACCCTTGCTGAGGAGTGAGGACAGGTGAGTTTTTAAAGGAGTGGCCAGTGGGACCGGCGCAAGACCGGCTTGTCACTGGAAGCGCCGGCGCAGAGGAGTAGAGAGTGCTCGCCTCCAGCCTTGCAGATAGAGATTAAATAACAGGGGAGCCAGCACACAACTCTGCTTGACTCCCCTGTTTACACCTATTTTGTTTCTCATATGGCCCTTGTTAATTAATCTGACTCTCACTGAGGTATCATAGTGCAGAAGTTTTAACATGTACAGCAGCCATGGAGGGCATCACAAGATCGCCAGTTTCACCCATAGCATGTTACGATCCACTCGATCGAATGCCGATCGAAAATCGTCAAACGTAACATATAGTGAGAATCTACCCTTCCCTGTGGCCCCACCTTTCAACCTGTCTAAGAGCTGGATATTATGCACAGTAAAGGAACCTGGCCAGAAGCCAGTCTGGAAGGGATACAGGATGTCACTGAAGTCCATCCAGGCTTGTAATTCCTTTAATAAAAACGACGCAAATAAGATTCCGTGATATCCAACATTAACAACAGTTTATCCGGCACCTTCCTATCTCCCTTCTTGTATACGGGCACCAATGCAAACTGTTGCCAAGAAGAAGGCATACTATGATCATTACAAACCCTTTAGAATAAGTTCCCCTCCTACACAATAGTTTTTCAAAACTGTATTTGATAGGCCATTTGGCCCCAGGGCCTTTGAGCTCTTTAATTTTTCAATTGCTCTTGCAATCCCCTCTTGAGTCAACTTCAGGGGCCAACATAACATAAAAAATGTGTCGAAAGGTTTAATTTGTACACAATGTGTCCATGACCTCCTCACATGCCCAACACACTCCTCTTCTGCAATAGGATTTTCAATGGCTTCCAATTTTCTCTCTTCACAGTAGAAAATAACCACCAAATATAACGTGTGATCCTACATTGTAAAACACCCAACATGCCCTGCCACTATGCATTATGACTCAACAGCTTCCATGGGGCTCCCACGTTCCGATAAGAATTTTTCACCATACAACCTCTCTCAATTTCTTGGGGTGCGGTACAAGAACTTTTGTCAAGCTTCCAGAGGTCTCGCCTCAAGTTCCTATTGGCATTCCTTATTATGACATCAAAATTATTGACATGCACCTGTCTATGTACCACCAAGCTTTTGCCTTTAAGTATACCCGTCCTATGGTCCAGCTCTTTTAGTCGACCCTCAAGTTCATTTGCCATGCACTTAATTAGTAAACAAGATTCATGGTTTAGTATGTGTGTTAGAGCAGTCGTGGCTTTTACAATGTTGTTCTGGAACCAGCTTATACGATTTCCTGCATGGTTTATTTCCATATCAGCAGTACAGGAATCGGTTGGGGGTTCTCTTCACATGCTCACGCTATATCCGTTCGGAGTAATAGTCATCTGCACCACTGTTTCTAGGAGGGTTTTACTTCTGAACAGATAGTCCAGCGTAGCAGAACTACGTAGCCCTCAAAACTCAGCTCTTCTCCTAACCCACAACTCCCCCTCCTAACCCTGTTACACTACTTCACCTCACTTTATGATAATGTCGACTGCTTATATGTACCTGTGTTCATATTTACCTGTGTCACCCATTGTATTGTTTTACAATATCTCGATCAAATTCTGTAACTGTAACAGCACCTCAATGCCTACGGGTTGTATGCGCGCTATACAAATGAAATAAATAAACACGCCCATTTGTCCCATTTGTAGCTACCCCTGGACAGTCCCCTTTTGCTCACCCATTTAACGGAGGTCCCACTCTTTCAAGAATGAGAACCATTGCTCACCCAGTTTATTACTGTAATTAAATGTCAGGGTACTTATGCTGGATACATTACTATTGAAGGCAGATGGTCCAGCATCCTTACATCGCGCATTCAAATCTCCCCCAACAACCACTCAGTATTAATCAGCTCGCTACAATCGAATCTTTCTTCAATATTTGTACCACCTGGTGGAGCATAGATGTTAATCAATAAAACACTTTTCCCTTTGACACCTTTTTTTTGCAGACAACTTGACGGCCAAAACATTTGTATTTCCCCCCTTTTGAGTTATGGAAGTCGACGTTATATGGTGCTTTACTCCAGTAATAAGAACTCAATAAGGCGGTCCACGGGTGCCCCTTTTTTGCAGGTACTTGGTCAAGTTGAAAGCCATCACTATGGATATGGGGAAACCAGCCAAGTCTCTTGCAACATAATAACATTGCACTTCAAAAGAATGTTTAAAAGATCCATTTTCAGAATGTGGGTAAAACCGCGTGTAATGCAACTTGCTGCTGATAAGGTTCAGTTAATTGGCCGTCCTTGTGAGGGCAGGAAACCTTTCAACCATTCCCAGCCGCTGATGTTTTCGTTCATGTTTTTTTGGAGGCCCAGCCACCTTTGGTGTAATCTTTGGCCCACATCGACATCTCTCACAGCTTCCAATTGCAGGAGAACAAAGTACTTCCCTGCCTAATACAAAGCCCCAACTAGCTAGGGTAGATTGATGTGCTCCTACCAGCTGTGTCATTTCAGAAAGTGCACAGTGAGCTCGTATAGCATCTCCATTGTCATGCACCAGAGGTTCAACAAAGTCAAAATCTCTAGTATAAAGTATTCTTAACCACAGGATTGTATTTAACAATGACAGGAGTTCAATGTGTTTGAGACTTCGCTTTATTATATCACTTGCTGTTGGTTCAATTGTAAAAACCCTCTCATCTATGTTCACTTTTTTTTCTATTGGTTTTATGATTCCCCCAGAATTATTACAGGGGATTTGCACAGACTGTCGTTTACTACTTTGTCCAACACTCAGCATCAACACTAACAGTGTTGCACTCCTGCTTTCTTGAGAATAGAGAGATGAAGAGAGAGATGAAGAGAGATCTGTGTTTGATCCAGTCACTACAGCGACACACACGTCCTTTTCCTTTACCAACCAACTGGTTAGGGTTCCTGGCCCCTTTTGTACTCTTTTCCTACGGCTAGACTCCCTTTTCATGGCTTTCCTAGAAATTGGTCCCAGAGGTGGTACAGTTGTGGAATTCAAAGGATCTCGGCTTGCTTCTTTGTTCTGAGGCTCATTGGGCCTCATTACGACCCTGGCGGTAAGGGGTTAGCGCCAGCGTTAGCTGCGCCGACCCCTTACCGCCAATTACGGGGTCCCTTAGCGCCATGGCGCTTTTAACACCTGCTTTTAGCGGGTGTTAAAATCCATGGCGCTAAGGGACCATGGAGTTAATTACGCCACCGTAATTTACGGTGGCGTAATTAACGCCTTCCCCACTCCCATTATGCCCTATGGGGCAAAAATGGGAATGGGGAAGGGTAAATGGGGATTGGGGACTTACCGCCCCGCCGACCTCGGAATGGGGCGGTAAGTCCGCCAACCACCATGGCGTAAACGTAGTTTACGCCATGGTGGTAAAGTCACGGCCCAGGCGGTAACTTACCGCCTGGGTCGTAATGAGGCCCATTGACTGGATCACGTATGGTCCCTCGCTGATTTCTACTCTTCTCCAAACATCTCTCCCTTCGTGACTGGTAAAGGATAGGGACGTTTTAATTAGAAACGTTCTGTCCTTTATCTTGCATACTCATAATGAATTGGGACAGAACCAGGCTATGTATTTTTTGCTCCTCATGAATTGTACCACATAATTTGAGGAGTACTTTTATGGCAAATTTAACACACCCATGTTAACCTCGGCACTCACATGAGACATACTCCTATTTGTTGTAGGATTATTGTCACCATTTTCACCCACATCTCCCTCCTCTTCCGATTCAGGGTATAGTACTGGTGTTGTCGACATCCTTTGTGATTGTGTTGGCAATATATCCGTCAAAGATGGAGATTGCTGGTCGTGCAGTATTTAATAAATTGGCCTGGCTCTCTTGGGCTCCCGCATTTATTGGACCGTATTGCACTGCACTCTGTAGAAAAATAGCACAAGTCCAATAATTAATTATTGTCAATACTGTCCGACGTGGGCTGGTCTTGAGAAGGATGTATTTCACATTGTGTATCAGCATTTACCAAGACATCTTGCCCAGATGTATTGCCACCAACCAGAATCAGACCCCAACTCAGTGGAGGGCAATCTTGTATCCATAACCACCACTTAGGTGGGGATTACCACTGACCAGACCCGTCTAGCCTGGTGCACCACCGCAAACTCAGCGGCCTCATCTGACCTGCCCATTAGGGCAACCGCCCTGTCCCTCAATATGTCATCCCCACCTGGTTGTGCATCAGAACCTGCAGAGGCTGAAGAGTCTGAAGAGTCAGGAGCACGACTGAGGATCACCTGTAGCAGCTGTGGATGTTCATTGCGTACAGTTGAACGTCCTCCCCTGGTGGACTGATGCACAACCTCCTTCTCCTCCTCTTCTGCATCCACTGCATCACCTGCACATAGACAGACAACTACATTTTGAGTCATGTGTACCCTGACAAACATGTACATGTGCAATACAATGTGAACGGACACAAATTGGCTGGACACACATTCATCACGCATCGTGACTTTGCATACTGTGATTAGTACGTCAAGGATGTATGGCATTTGCTGACATGCGCTATCATGACCGGGCATGTAAGGGAGTGCAACATGGCATGGTCTGTGTGTGCAAAAAATCACTAAAATTTGTGACACTGTGTGAGTCATGGCTGTCTCACCCACTGGATAAAACACATGCAAGACACAGTGAATGTGTACAGTCGCATGTGTGTTGCATGCAATTACCACAAGTACAACGTGCCCCGTTTCATGGTCCATGTGGAGGTTGCTATTTCCTGCATAGAAGACCTAAAGACACACAGGTGTGGACCTAGGAAGTTTCTGAGACAGATACATGACTTAGAGTACACTGCTCGAGAAAATACATGCATACTCATGTATAAAACAATGGCGTGCACATGTAGAACACTGACACTGAGATGATCTGAATACACAGATCCTCTGGCCTGTTTCCACCCCCCGGGTCCAGTCCATGCTCTCAGTGTAAACATATCCGTAAAATTGTGGGATGTTCCATGTCATGCCAATTCCTGCATGTAGACTGTACATTCATTTCACTTCATTGCTACATATGTTTTATGCCTGAGCAGGTAAACTGTGGTATCCTTACCAAAGTGCACCAGTAGATGTAGTGGGACATGGCGTACCTGCACCCCCTCACCATCAATAAACTCTCCATCCTCCCAACATGCCAACCACAGGCAGATGTCTCATGAATGTGACTCTGCACCTTTATTAGGACAGCCGGGTCCATTGTCTCACCTTGCAGACCATAGTCCAAGTACATTCAACGTGATATGTGTGCAGCAATGATAAATATGTTAGCCAAATCACCACCGTATCAGTCAATGCATTCCTGTTCTGGCCCAAAATGAAATAACACACATGACTGTCTGATGTGTCACATCAGTACCAGCCCCAGGTCTACAAGCACCCTGTCTGAGAATTCATGTGGGTGTGAGCCCCTTGCTGTTTACCTAGAAAAATTCATGAATAGGCGGGGTCAATTCACATTGTGTGTGACGACAGTGCCAGGCAATGACTGTCCATGAGTGAATGACTGACAGTCATTAACTGTTGCTTTGAATGACACTGTCATGTAAAGGGCACGTAAAGAGCACTGTCATCTAACACAATGTGAAGTGACACTTTACATTGTGTGTGTTGGCTGTGTCGCTGTTTGACTGCAAAATTGATAGTCCCTTGACCAGCTCAGTGTTACTTGTACAAACAATAGTGCACTGGGAACGTTGATATATGCATCTACGACAAGTGTGCCATACTGTACCTACTTTGAGTGACATGTATCAAACACACAAGTACCCTCAAATATGAAACACCACTGTGCTACACCCCCATACCACACCTCCACCACATGGTATTCACTGGCTGCAGGCCAGCACTTAAATGAGATGCTAATGCTGGCAGTCTGACAAAGCAGGGTCCTGCATCTGTGTGCAATATTCACCCCCGAGGCATGGTGGGAAGGCAGTGTCTGTGTACATGTGGGCCCCATATGACATATGAGGAGCCGGTTTTGTTCTCAATACTGCTACAGGTCACCAATGGTCAGGCAATTGTACGAAAGTGGAACATTCATTCCCTACATTTAAACCTCCTGTGTGAGTTATTATTGTGTGCCATCTGCACCTGTCTATGAATATCATCTACTTCAGATGTGTCTGAATTGGTGACAAGGCATGCTCAGGCCGAGAAGCGTCACATCCTCATCTCAATGCTGCTGAAACAAGGAGCACCAGTACCCTCATGCTATATGTGAGTGGGCAAGGTTGCTTCCATGTCATTCCATATCTAAATTAATGTGCATGTCTGGACAAATATGAATGTCTGATGAACACAGACAAAGCAATATAAAGGTGAGTGTCGTGAACAGTGACGCGAGCAACAAGGCATGTGTCTGTCATGTATTCACTGATCCCCACATACAAGCTTTCCGTGTCAGACAGGAGATTTGAATGTAGAGATCTACGATCATTGTTTCAATTACAACATGCACAGTCATGACATGCAAAGCAAATGTGTACACTCATTGGTGTCATTCATCCCCTTACCCTTTCTCATAGGTTGTCTTCAGACAGTTCAATAGGAGAGTACCAGACTGTCCACCTGAAAATGATGACCTCACCATCAGATAATTCAATCTATGTTTTGTCTGGTTTTGCCCCTTACAATAAACTAGTTAAGTTGTTTCAACATAACGCCTACAACATAGGGCAGTGCTCTGTGGGCACTCAGACCCTGGCAGGCTGGTCACAACACAGTATGTCAGTACAGGCAGCTTGGAAAGGCATCCCAACAAGGTTTTCCATAGGAGCAGGTGACAGAACAAACATGCACCTCAGCAGCAACTCGTGGGTTCCGACATCATATATCGTATGCACTTGATGTACGATGCAAATTGACTGGCCCCATTAGTGTGGCAATGAATCATTGACGTTGAGAAGGTATGTTTTTTGCGTGACAAAGATGAGTGACTTGGGTGATGTGTGCCTGTCATGGGGGCACATCATGGGGTCTTGCACTGTGCACATATTATGATGATAACAACTCTTTACACAAGTACTGGCACTGCTATGAAGCCCAGTAGACAGTGATGCGTACTGGCACACAAACACGTGCCACTCATGGGAACCAGAGGGCCACCTCCCCAAATGCATGCTATGTGACAGAAGTGTACACGGTACCAAACATGCTTTGGCCATGGATGGCTGACAACTGCAGCTAACTGTACTACTTGTCATGATCTCTGCTTCCAAAAGGTCAGGGTTTTCCCAACTCCCTTGGAAGCAGATTCATAACCCAGGTTCCGAGTGCCAACCAGTCCCAATTGGGACCTTTTGGACCTAGTCATGGCGCCAGTGGCACCAGGCTCATAAATATGCCCAGTCCCAGCGCTGGAAGCGCCGGGCTCATAATGCTTGGGTGGACTTACATGCAGCAGACCATGCTGCTTACTTGCCTGCCAGTTGAGCCTCTGATCCTCTTCTGTTTGGAACTACTTTTCCTGTTGGGTGGGGCAGGAGCCACTCCCTAGGTTCAGAACACTGGAACTCTTCTGGAAAGCAGGAACTCTTTTCTTACCTAGGCGTGGCTGTGGAAGGAGACATCTAATCACTACAGGAGGCTATTTAAACCACACCCGATGGATGAATCTTGCTTTGCGTTATTCTGCATCCTCTGCAGCAGAACGCTCATCGTGTCTTCTGCATCAGATCCTGGGCCTAAGGAAAAAGGCTTACCATCCTGAATCCAGTCTTCAGCAACACCTATAAAGACAAGAAAGAACAGGTTAGCATTACGGTCTTCAGTGACAGCTCTTCACTTACCAGGGCCATCGGCTGTCACCAACGCCTCGCGCTGCATTCTGAAAGACAAAGGCTTACCTACTCTTCGTGCGCTCCGGAGGTCTTCACACTGCATTCCGGCATCTGAAAGACAAAAGCTTACCAACTCTTCGCACGCTCCGGAGGCCTTCGGCGCTGCATCCCGCATCTGAAAGACAAAACAAGGTGCGTTTAAAGACATTGGGGAACTTTAATACTCATGTGCCATTACTCCTTTCCACATCTAACCCAGTGGGTATTCCGGCACCCTGCAGCCGCTCCGAACTTGTACCTGCAAAATAAAAAGACAGTTAGAGCGCATCGTGAAGCAGGCAACAAGCGCTTACTTACGTGCTTCCAGGCGCTTCTATTCATCACACGGACTCCATCTTCAACTCACTTCAGCCCGTCATCCACCATCGCCGGAACCCTGCAAAACAAGAGACATCATTACTAAAGACTTTAAAGACATTAGAATTACTGGAAACTTACCGTTCGTGCAGTAAACGACGGACAGCAGTCCTCTGAAGTCAAGAGGCCTGCTCCCCTTATCCAGTGAAGAAACTGGTTACAGCACCCTGCCCCGAGGCAGATGGAGAGCACGGCGTTCACTTACCTAAGGTGAGAGCGTTAACCTTCGGGGTTCTACAGGAGAAGAGAAAGGGAAGAAGAGAGAGACATTCAATAACCCAGTTCATTAATCCCATATTTTCTATCTGCAGACATCTTACCCTTCGAGTCAAACATACAGTGCACAGAGGTCCATCCCAAAGAGCCAGCCGTGTGTTACACGTCACCTTTAAAGATACGGTATACGCCCAGTCAAGACCGGCGCCTCTACGGGAATCAGGTGAGCGTTACACTACTGCACATACATGGGTTGGCCAACCATGATTGTCCCACATACAATGCACACAAATGACTCTCACCAGATGTGTCCACATAGGTCTCCAGGCCTCCCACGCCTTGTACCTGCTCCATGCTAATGAGTTAACTTGTAACCTCTTCAATTGGAGTGAGCTGCTCCTTCTCTGCTGCCCCCACTCCAGTGGCCTGTGCAGAGGCCAGGTTGTCGCTTCTGCGTGGTCCTTCACATGAGATCCTTCATCCGCTTCTGGACCTCTTTAGAAGTGCGCCTTTCCACACCACAGGCTTTGATGAGTTCTGTGACATGCTGCCACTGCCATTCGGTGTGCAGAAGTAAAAGTGCTGCCTGCAAAGGGGTACACCTCATGATATGATATGATATGATATGATGTGGCATTTATAACGCGCCTATCCACAAGTGTTTCAAAGCGCGACGAGGCAAGGGAGGGGGAACAGAGGAAAGACAGACAACGATCTTACTAGGCCAAGTGTCATTCCGATCGCGCAAGTGCAAAGGAAGGGGGAGGGGGGAAAGTGCAGTGCATGGGATAACAGAACAACAAGATAAATAAACGGCCAGCAGGTGGCAAGTGCAGGGTGAGTGCAGAAAATAAGTACTAGTGGGGGGACTGTCAGGATACAGAAAACAGTCCACAGGTGCAAGGGTTGCCAGGGTGGCAGTGCAGGCGTGCAACTGGCAAGGCTAGGGCCCAAGATAAGATGGGTGGCCAGGTAACCAGTGCAGTTTCAGTAACAGCCAGGACATTAGCAGGGGAGAGGGGGAGAGAAAGCAGAAGCAAAGAGGAGGGTTTGCAGGTACTTCCGGAACCGCAGGTGGTTCTCCTCAAGTTTCAGGGAGGCAGGGAGGCTGTTCCAGAGGGAGACCCCAGCCAAAGAGAGAGATCTGCCACCAACTCGTTGCTTGGAGAAGCGACTGACCCTGAGGGAGTTGGAGGCGGATGAGCGAAGAGCTCGGGAGGGAAGGTATCTAGGAAGAGAGAGTTGAAGGTATTGAGGCCCCAGACCCCAGAAGGCCTTGTGGATGATGCAGAGGGTTTTGAACTTTATCCTCGCAGCTACCGGGAGCCAGTGCAGAGATTTCAGTCCTGGAGAGATACGATCCCTGGGCTTGAGGCCAAGGACAAGTCTTGCAGTCCTGTTCTGGATGAGTTGCAGAGGGCGTAGAGTGGAAGCAGGCAGATCTAGAAGGAGGCTGTTGCAATAGTCCAGCTTAGAGAGAACCAGTGCTCTATAGACAGTGACCTTCTCGGGGAACGAGAGGAAAGGAAGAATACCTCTGAGGAGGTGCAGCTGGTAGTGTGACTTGTTAGAGACGTCAGCGATGTGAGGTGAGAAAGAGAGTGTGGAGTCGAAGATGACCCCAAGGTTTTTAGCCTTACAGGTGGGAGTGGGGAGTGGGCCAAGAGAGGCCGGCCAGAGAGCTACAGGGAAGGAGGGAGTGGGTGTGCCGATGAGGAGAATCTCAGTCTTACTGGCATTAAGGCAGAGGTCATTGGCGGCGCACCGCTCCTGGATAGAAGACAGACAGTCAGAGATGAGGGATGGAGAAGAGGTGGCCGAAGGTAGCCTGAAAATGAGTGTCATCCGCATAGCACTGAAAGTTGGGGCAGAGAGCGGCAATGCAGTGGGCAAGGAGTGCCAGGTATTAGTTGAACAGCCAGGGAGAGAGGTTAGACCCCTGGGGGACACCACGGGTAGAGAAGACGATAGCAGAGAGGAAGGATCCAAGTTGGACCTGGGAGGGTCGGTCGGAGAGGAAGGAAGTCATCCACTCCAGGGCCTGACCGGTGATCCCTAGATTAACACGGAGACAATTAAGCAGGATGGCATGGTTGACAGTGTCAAAGGCAGAAGAAAGATCAAGCAAGATGAGGACACAGGGAGTGTTAGAGTCAAGGTTGGAGAGCAGGTCTTCACGGATGTTCAGGAGAGCAGTTTCCGTGCTTCTGGCAGCTCTGAAGCCAGACTGATGGTCATGAAGACAACCAACAGATTGATAGTGATCCGTCACATAGTCAATGCAGATCTGAAGCTCCTCATCAGTGAAGCTCTCCTTCCCCTGCCGACCCTTATCCTGTGCTGGGTCTTGATGTGGAGCCTCTTCCTGCTATGCAGGATGTCCACCCTTGGACCTGGTGGCCTTTGGTGCTTCTGGTTCACCTCTTGGCCTCTGACCATGTCCATGTACAGGTGGTGGGTCACCTGTGGGCTGAGGCACACCATGTTCTCCTGGGGCTGGGGCACATGTGTTCTCACAACGTCCCCGTCTTCTCCATTTCCCTTTTGTACTCTTACCACTCATGCTGCAGGCAAAATGATTGAATGATAAGCACACCAACATATTCCTCAGCAAAAGTATTAGAAAGGGAACAGTCTACATGATGTACTATGTAGATGCGTGGTCCAGCAAGGCTCTAAGGCACCCCAAAACAAAACAAAGCAGTACACGATATGCAAGGGCACCCCAAAAGACGTCAAATGTGTACACGATACCCGAAAAGCTTACAAAAATGAAAAAAGTGGTACATGATACGCAATGGTACCCCAAAAGACAAAAAATGCATACGCAATACCCGGAAAGCTACCAGAAATAAAAAATTGTAGGCGATACGCATTGTCACCCAAAAAGATAAAAAATGCATATGCAATATACCAAATGTCACACAATGAACAAAAATACATGTGAATATGTGCAGTTGCAGCCCCCAAAAAGAAAAATGTTTTGCGCTTACCTTGTAGGAAACGGTTTGAGTGGCACCCCCAAATGCTGTCTGCGACAATCAATTGTCTGTCTTCATAATTTCTCATGCACAAACAGTGATGTGCATAGCACTTCTTAAATACCATTGTCACTACACATAGAGGGTGCAGTGTGTAGCATGTAAGTTATGAGCTGAGTGCCTTTCCTCTCATCTCCATGCTGCCTTCTCATTATGTGCCACAGATCGGATTCCTCCTGCCTTTGTGCCTTTTCTTTTGCCTCCTCCACCCCTGTATTGCCTCAAAACCCACCAGTTGCTCCTACTGATGGTTTGTGAGTGTCTGCTGCCCACCAGCACTGTATCTGTTTGCCTGTGGTACCACCGTTGCCTGTTTACCTGTGGTTCACCTGTGAGGCTCTGTGACCACCTCTACTGCCAACAAGGTACTTCCACCTCCCCACACCTGCCTTTGGGGGTTGCCATGGCTGCCCCATCCTCCCCTCCATCAAGCAGCATCCACAAGGCGAGGCAGACTACTGACAACTTCACCCACAAAGAATTTGGCATCCTGCAGGATAAGGTCCTGATGTACTTCGATGCCCTCTTCAACTCAGAAACACAGCTAGCGAAGAGCGGACATATGAAGATCTGGGAGGATATCACGGCTGCCATCAATGTGGAGGGGGTGGCAGTGTAAGCCACTCTCAAAGCAGGTGCCACTGTGGAGGTGCACCGTTCAGGTGACCATCGGTTGTCACCTCTTCAGCTCTGTGTTTGGAGACCTTCTACCCAGCGCAGTCCTCCCAGATCCTTCAATGGAAGTCACTTCTGGAGAGTAACAATGTTGAGCACTGCAATACATTGTGTGTGTGTGTTCTGCATGCGTATGTATGATTTCAGGTTCTCACTCATGTACACAGCTGCCTTTGTGTTCCACTGCTCTGCACCAGTATTTATTTATTTATTTATTTATGGATTACATTTTTATAGCGCACAATACAGCCCAAGGGCATTGCGGCGCTGTTACTTGTGTCATGCTTAGTTACAAAATTAATATGGGGTAGAATACAGTTAGCAGTGGCAACTACAATACAGTTGGCAGTGTTTTTGGCATAGCATATTAAAGAGGTTCAAAGTATATGGTAGCGGAACAGTACAAAAGGTTGGTGCAGTTTTTCAGAGCGTTGCGTTTGGGCAGGATTTAGATGAAGAGCACAGTTTTTATGGCTTTACGGAAAGCTAGGTGGGAGGTTTCTCCTCGTAGGGGTGGTGGTAATGCGTTCCATTGCACAGCTGAAAGGTAAGGGAAGCTAGCACCCCCGGCTCGGACTCTCTTAACTCTGGGGACTGTGAGCATGTTTGCATATTGTGTTCTGGTTGGTCTTGTGGAGGCTGATAGGTGGATTATTTCAGAGAGGTATGGTGGATACACTTGTGGGTGAGGGCAAGCGTTTTGAAGAGGATTCTTTCTCTAACTGGGAGCCAATGTGCCTGTATCCTAGTGGCTGTAATGTGTTCCTTTTTAGGGATACCTGTGGCTGCGCGTAGAGCGTTGTTTTGTATTGTCTGCAATTTGTTCATGTTTTTAGTGGAAGTGCCTAAGAACAGTGCATTGCAGTAGTTTAATCTAGATCTTGTGATAGCTCTGGTGAAGGTAATGCAGTTCTCCTTGGATAGGAAGGGTCTGGCTGCTGTCATGAGCTTGGCATTGTATGCTGCTGATGAGGCGCAGCCTCATGCCACTTCTGTGTGTATGTGATGCCAGACATGCAGTAATGTGGCCAGGCATGGGTGTTTGCACTGACAGTGTGTGTGATTTTGTGCACTGGTGCACATGCAAATTGAGTTGATGAGTACATGTGACCATATGGGTATGGAGGACAGATTGCGATGTTAAGTTCACGTGAGGGACATACATGAACATGAACTGTATGGGTCACACATTATCTATTGAACATTGGTTCATCCACACTCATCAGCTGAGAATGACACATGTGTGTGTGTCTGTCTAGAATTGACATGTGGGAGCAGAGATGGTGTGTGATCATGACATTTGTTTGTGCTGAGGACAACACTGTAGGTGCTTGGACCTCACCAATGGGTACCTGTACGTGTTGCATGCTTTCTGCTCAAACTGACATGTGGGCATGTTGCAATGTGTTATGGGATGTAGGAGTGACCAAGCAGGTGTCATGTGACATCTTCACCCACTCGTATGGCTATGCTGTGCATATTAACTCCATGGCTGTCAAATTTCCCAGTCCCATACATGACTCCTTGTGGCCGTCCTGTTTGTGTCCATTCCTATAATGCATGTCTATGCAAGTCGACACAGTGTTCTTGCGAAACATGCTATGGTGGAACAGAGACATGTGCCCAGGTGCATTTACCATGGACATGCCTGTATGTCCAACTCGGGTCACTTTTGCCTTGATGTAGTGACGTGTGCTGATTCGGTTGCATGTGTATGTGGACACACAAAATGTGCTGGGTGAACATATGCATGTCTCATGGTTGGGAATCATCTTTGTACCTACAGTTGTGCCTCGCTGTTATTACTGATTGCATGGGAGTGTGTGTGTGGGGGGGGGGGCAGTTGATGGTTGACTCGTGTTGAGACCATGGTGCTATTTCTGTTGTGTATGTGACACTTGCATTGGCAATCTTGACTGATGTCTATGTACTGTTTCCCCTTTTCCACAGCTGCTCTAGCTGGTGGAGAGGGCGCTAGCAGTGCTGTAGAGCATCGGAACAGGGACAGGTCCTCAAGACACAGGTGCAAACCACAGCCATCAAGATTGATTCATCTTCATCTGAAGACCATGTGGCTGTGGCAGCTCCTAGTTCAACGGGAGTGGCTTCTGGGGGTAGTCTGAAGAGGTTGTTGTCATGGGTGATTCCTCAGCAGCAGTGGGACAGGCTGATGCCACATAGGGGCCAACTAGGGTGGACGGCTCTCTGGGAGTTTCTTGGGTGATGTGGGTGCAGGTGGTTGAGGAGGCCATTGCAGGCCAGCCCACGGCGTCAGGTGAGGACATCATGGAGGGTGTTCAGGCTTCACCCATGGGACAGGAACATGAGGATGTGCAGTCCATCATGGAGGATTTTGCACGAGCTCCTGTCTCTGTGCCATCTGCTGCAGCAGTGACCACCTCCTGTGATACCTCCATCCAGACCGTGGCCCCACTTGTGGCCAATGAGACCACCCAGAACATGGCCCCACTTGGGGCCGATGAGGCCATCCAAGATATTTTGCAGGCCCTGCTTGCAGGTATTGACAGGTTGACGGCTACCATTCCTGATGCTGTTCAGGTTATGCAGCAGCATCACAAACAGATATCTGTCTACCTGGCACAGTTGGAGACTGGTCTTTTTAGGCGTGCCCATGCAATGGCCCCCTCCACCACTTCCACCTCTTTGGCCCTGTTACCTACACTGAGGATTCCATGCCAACTACCACCATGGCTCCCTGTGCACCAGTCCCACCACCACCCAGTCTGGAGGTGCTCCTGTCCCTAGTTGAGGTAGAAGTCCCTACATCAGCAGCAGAGGTGGTCACTGCGCTAGCCCAGGAACCCACATAGGAGCCCACACAGGAACAAGCAATGGTGTTGCAGCAGGCAATTGTGGACAGTGCAGGTGCTGTACTCCACTGACAGCAACAGTCATCTGGTCGGAGGGAGTTCTGACCTAGGGCACTCACTCCAAACTGCAGAAGATGGTGGCTGTGTGTAGGCGCATTCTACATGGCATTGTAACCGGAGGAGGCAAAGGCATGACCAGGTGCATCAACTGAGGCACAGGGTGCAGATCAACCTTGAAACCTAGTGTCTGCCAGGGTACGTTCTGCAAGGCAGCAGGTGGTGGAGAGGCAGCGGGCACGGGATATGGCCATCTAGAGGGCCAAGGCCAAGGCAGATGAATAAAGGGCAAGGGTGTGTGCAGCCATCCTGGGGGAGTCCTGAAAGGCAGTAGAGGAGGTGGAGGGCTACTTTCTGGACTCCCTGCGAGCCCTCCAGGAACATACAGAAGCCTGCCTACATGAAGGGGGTCTTGAGGTGGAGTCAGTCCTGATGGAAGCCCTGTCTGACATCCCATACGACTAGCCCACTGCTTTGTACATAGATAATTCATGTTCGGTTTCATTTTGGACTTTCATTTCATCTTTGGACAGCTCCCCCTTCCCATTTTGTATGTGTACATATTTTCAATACAGGTTTTATGCCGTTCAAATCACTTGTTGCAGTCTCTTTGGCGATGTGCACCTTCAGTTTTGCTATGTTCTCAGAGTGCATGGATCCAATGGATGTGATGTGGGTTGGGTCCTCAATGTGTGTGTCTAGTGGTTACTGTGATATTGTCTGGGGGACATGTGCACATGTATCTCACATGTAGGAATATTTCCATCAGACAGCTTAATGTGGCAATTGCTGTCTCCATTCTTTCTGCAAGGTCACTGTGTGTTCAGTGTTATTGTGTTGGTGGTCTTTGAGATGTTTTTCTTGGGTGGGTGTACTGTTGTGCATTCAGGGTTGGTTGCGTTGATGTGTGAGATGTGTGATGTGTGTGTTTGTGCTCTCTCATTGTGGATGTATACTCCCTTGTTCACGTGTTTGCCACATGTTTATGTGTGTGTTGTGCCTGGTGATGTTTCATTCACCTCTGCACATTGTGTACTGTAGTTTTGCTTTTTTGTATGTTGTGTGAATTTCAGGTTCACTGATGATTTTGCATTCCTTTGGCACTTGCTTGACAATGTGGAAGTGCTGACACTTCTTTCACTGTTGTGGGTATTGATCATTGTGTATGTTCACTGTGTTTGATTGGGATGCACTCATTACATGTGCACTCAATGGGAGATTGCTGAATCCCTCACAAGATACGTCCTAAAACCCACCCACATCTGCAATCAACCATTACATGCTCTCATTTCATGCGTCACTTCTGCCACTGGCATGCAGATGTGTCCCATGATTCATGGTTCAGTGCAGATGAAAGACATTTTATTCTCCCGGAGTCACACACTCTCTGACATTCTTTGCATCAACCTGTGACAGGCCTGTTCTGCTTTGGTCACTTTCCTGGACTTTGCCACCCCTCGCTACCTGTTTTCTTTTACACAAGCTGGAATGCACCCAGCAATTCTTCATGATTAGGCACAGTCTGCGATTTGTTGGACTTCTGTCCTCCAAATGCATTCACTTGCAGTGCGTTGAGGCCTGTTGGATATTTTGTGTAGATTTGGGGTATGGCGGTATTTTTTTACCACCAAAAATAATGGTAATTTGGTGATGACTACTCCTTGCATTTAGATTGGGTTTGGCCTTATTTCCTTTCAGTGACCATTCCTTATTACATTATATGGAATGATTTAGTGGTATACATTATTGTCGGTGGTTTAATAGTGAGCATAATTTTTCTGTTTTATTTGTGGCCCCAATATACACAAAACCCTTCTTATTCTTAGACTGTTCTTGTGATATATAGAGGCCTCAGACCTACATTCAGAAACACCACAGTTTCACATATAGAATTTTCAATAACCTGTGGTATTATCGCTAATTTATATACATTAGTGAACTATGTTTCCATAGGCCTATTTGCTGGTTCATGGACCCCCAGCATTGTCTATTGTATTAAATTCCACTCAGACACCATGCACTGAGTGAAAACACACACACAGCTATTTATCACTGCTAGTGCTATTATTCAATCTGCATGGGAAACATGACACATGTATTACCTAAAAATCTTCCGCCTCTCCCGAGATATTATTCTAAATGTACCAAGAAAAGACAAAAGCAAAAACACTCTACATGATTTGTGTACATACCATTTATATTATAAACAGTTGCATTTCAAAATAACATCTTACCCTCTTTACTGCCACATTATGGGCCTCATTACGACCCAGGCAGTAAGTTACCGCCTGGGTCTTACCCTTACCACCATGGTGTAAACTATGTTTACACCATGGTGGATGGCGGATTTACCGCCCCATTCCAAGGTGAGTGGGGCGGTAAATCCCCATTTCCCATTTTACCCTTCCCCATTCCCATTTTTGCCCCATAGGGCATAATGGGAGTGGGGAAGGCGCTAATTACGCCACCGTAAATTACAGTGGCGTAATTAGCACCATGGTCCCTTAGCGCCATGGATTTTAACGCCTGCAAAAAGCAGGCGTTAAAATCACCATGGCGCTAACGGACCTTGTAATCAGGCGTTAAGGGTCGGCGCCGTTTACGGCGCCGTTAACCCCTTAACGCCTGACTTGTAATGAGGCCCTATGTATAATAAACAGAAGAGAGAAAAAAAAATACAGCAACAAGACGAAATTCACTCCGCATTATTTGTAACAAGAAGAAGAGAAAAAAAAATTACAGCGACAGAACAAACTTCACTTTGTCAATTAAACACAGGGGATTCCCTTTGCTACTCTCCCTGCCTGATATTTATAGAAGGTAATCCGTAGAGCACACAATGACCTCAATTCACTTGGATAATTACCAATTTTCTGTCCCCCACGCGACCTCCCTTCGCTCGCCTCCGAGGAATGGGCCCAGGGTTATCTTCATAATCTTGAAAGCTGGAAGCGCACAGCGAGAACATGCGGTTATTTGCAGTTCTCAAGCGGGTGCTAAGTGAGACAGGGAATGCCTCCTCACAGCCCAGTCTCAGATGGTCCGTGTCAGCAGCTCAGCAAAAAGCAATCTCAACTTTTTTTCTGTCAAACTTTTTTAGCAAACCTCTGTCTCGTCCCCCTCTGCTTATGTGGAACCACTGCAGATACACTGTACCAATCACATTACAAAGTCTGTATCACCCTTCCTTCCACAATAGCTCATTTTTTACAGTAGGAAACTGTAGCTAAACTCATTTCCTGGCATGCAGATTCTGCTTTATGCAAACACAGCGAACAAAGAGAAAAGAAAAAAAATCCAAATGCACGTTTAAAAATTAATCTCAGTACATGTATTTCTACCTCATTTTCGACCTGGAGAGCACATTATAGTGTTAATGAGTTAGTACTAGTGATCAGTATTTGTTAATTAAGTCAGTCAATTAGATAGCTAATGTAGTCACCTGTGAATGAGGCATTTCAAGTAAGAGAAAAAAGAAAAAAATATATATATTCTGGTGTACTTTGAAACCTGCAGCCTGTCTCCATTTGCATACCCATATGTTATGCTAGCAACATAGGGCTGGCTATATGTGTGCCACATTATTGCTGGCAATAATGTTATCACATTCAGTGGAGCGCTGTACTCCAAAATACAATAAATTATACTACATTATCCCTCCTTTTCTGAGAATTTGGCAGTGGTCCAAGCCACAATTGGAAGAAACTAAAAACATGCTCCTTTTCTTCTTTTAAAATGTATGCGTATTGGGATAACTTTCATTCCCTGTTGTAGCTAATATCATGAGCAACATCTTCACCTTTACGGACAAAACAATTAACCATCCTCCCATTATTAGCACCAGAATAGCTAAACCCACCATAGAGTATTCCCCCCAGGTTCCCCAATTAAACTATTATACCCAGGTTACTAACTGTGATATTGTTTTTTCTCAAATTCATTTTCACAACATGCTTTTCTTTATGATTCAATACGAACTCCACATTCTACTGTGGAAATGCATCCCTTTGAAAAAATTCAATATTTTCTACTTGGCTTTCCCAAATATCATTTGTAATATGAAACAATGTTAAACCTCCAATTGAAACAATTGTGTCCTTTGGAACCTGTAAGTAAAACACATTATATATCACCTGTTTGACAACAAATGTTCCATGATTTAAATGTATTATTGTCAGATTCTTCATACAGGTGCTGACCAACCATTTACCTTTGACCATTTTAGCTTGTGACAACTCTTCACCCCCCATATTGCTAATAACTACTTCACATCCTCCTGATATACTTGGGTCAGATTTCAAACCACAAATTGCATCTGTAGCATCAGGAACAAACGGTTTACCCGGACACATGTAATTTTGTTCTTTATATTTTACACAGGTTTCCAAATTTGGGATCAAGCAAACCTCAGGTTCCAACGACTGAAATGCCACCACTTCTGGAGTCTTGATCTTGATAAACTTGTCTTCTTGCCAACATCCCACATTGTGTACCCACTTAGTTTGATATATGAGTTCAGGAGATATGTATGGGATGCATAATAAAAACCCTATTTCCAACCTTTCCAAATCGACATATAAGGGCATTGCATTGCCCATTTCAAATGCAATTTTTACTTGTATCACATCAATCTCCCTCCTGGTCAACCTTTCTATCATTTGATGAATAGTATCTTGTGAAACGAAATACAATGGTATATGTCCTCGAATCAATTGTGAAATTGCAGTTTGAACTTCCCTCATGTAATTCGTCAACAATCTATCAACAGGATTCATTATATTCAGGATCTCATTTAATGTTCGGTCATGCTTAATAATTAACTTAGTTGTCCATTGAATAACATCTGCTTGTTCATTCAATACGATTGCAGTTTCATTTATAAACCTTACCTGTTCATCCAATCCCCCCTAATTCCATCTAAAGTTTTTTGTATCATTTCTAAGTCGATACTTAGTTGTTGTGCTTTAGTATTCAGTGTCCCTACTGAAATGGCATTGGCTGTTGACATTGTGGTATCTAATTTGGCTCCAACTATAGACATCACCAATGAGACCGCAAGCATTACTGCTCCTCTTTTTCCTCTCCTTTTCTTAATGTCTGCTGAATTCACAAATGTTTTCTCTAATTGCATCAACATATCTCTTATCGACTGCTTGGCATACTCTTTCCTTAGTTCTAGCCACTCATTAGTCTGCTCAGCCTTAATTCCAGTATTATTAAAATGTTTTTCCATTAAAACATCAGAATTCAAGGGTATATAAATGTTCTGGAAAATCATCCTTCTATCACTCATGATGAATCCTGGCGCTTCTTCTACCACAATGCCAGATGCTGGTCCGGGCTCAATGACAACTTGTGCGTCCAATGATTTGAAATTCCCTCTGATTATTATGATTAACAACAACATCATTGGCGTCATCATTAATGCTACTTGTTTTGTAGATTTTGTCGTCGCCCCCTCCCCCCGGGGCTTTTCCAGAATTCGTCCTTGTGGATTCCAGGACTTCATCCTCCCGTGTCCTCCGGTCCTGTGACCTCCAACCAAAGATTTGTTATTATTCTGAATCAAATAGAAAAGAAACAAATTAAGTATATAGCACAATACTAATTTCACCCTTTTACCACAATAAAAACATCCATGTGCTTTTGCAAAACCTTTCGCCCTTTTCTTTTCGCCTTCTGAAATTAAGCACATGTTAGAGAGAAAACAAACATACATGAAGCATCATTGATCATTTAACATATTTCAACTTTGTAAAAATAATATTACTAGTTTAAACCCTCTTTTAATGATCATCACACATATATGTATATACATATATATATATTTTTGTTTTACATCTATTCTATTACAAGAATCACTTCTATTTTTATTTCTCAGTCATTGCCCTGTGAATAAACCCATGTATCCTCTTTCATGTATTGAAGGGGCTTTATCTGTTTCTACATGCTCAAGCCTCTTTACCTCATGTTTGGGGTGCCAGGGTTTAATTTGATTTATGTGAACAAACTGTTCTGTTACTGTTTCACCTTCAGTTTTCAAAATTTTGTACACCACGGGAGATATCTTATTTATAAATAGAAATGCCCCCTGCCATGCTGCCAGAAATTTAGAATTTTTCTGTTTACCTTTTCCAAAATGAAATTTATACACCTGATCCCCCACACAATATTCTTTCACGATGTCTTTTTATCATAGTATGACTTTGCACTGTCAGCAGCCCTTTCTAGATTCCGCTACACAAAAGCAAATGCATGTTGTAAATGCTTCCTCAGCTCATCCATGTATTCATGAACTGTAGATGCGCTTACAAGTGCCAGTGTCCATGAAGTGATTCTGGACTGTGCTAGTTTACCTGACCTAATTCGTTTACTCTCTAAAAACTGCAAAGGTTGATGATTTGTCTCAATAATCACCTTTTCTCCCTGAACAATGGGGCGGAAATGCTGTAGCGCCCACACAGTGGTCAAAAGGGCCTTTTCACATTAATTGAATTTAATTTCAACTTGGGAAAACGCCTTACTTGCATAGGCAATGGTTTTGTGATTCAAATCATGTTTTTGTGATAACACTGCTGACATACAATGTTCAGAGAAACCTATTTCTATAAAGAAATCCCTATCCTTTATGGGGTATGCTAAACATGGTGCCTTTACAAGACATTCCTTTAATTTAGCCACTGCCTCAGACTGCTCTTTTTCCCATTTCCAGGGAGTATTCAGCTTTAACAGTTTAGTCAATGGTTGAGTAATTTCAGCATAATGTTCAATGAACTTCCTGTTATAGCCCATCATTCCTAATAAACTTTTTACCCCTTTCACACTTTTAGGGTCTTTTAGTTTTTGTATGGCCTCTACTTTCTTCTTTTGTGGGTTTAGTCCATGTTCAGTCACTTCATGTCCTAGGAAATTCACTTTTTTCTTGCACCATTGTGCTTTTTGTAAAGATACTTTGGTGCCTGCTTTTTGCAATTGGCCAAGAACATGTCTTATCTCATCAAAATGGCTTTTCAAGCTTTCATTTTTTATCAGGGCATCATCCACATAAACTATGGTTCCCCTTTCCGCTGCATCAGACATGGCCTTTCTCAAAAATATTCCAAATTCACTTCCACTATTGACATACCCAAATGGAACTCTAACCTATGCGTATTGGGTCTTATCAAATGAAAATGAAAATAAGTTCTGGATCTCCTCTGCCAATGTCACGCACATATATCCAGAGGTGAGATCTAACGTGGTAAACACTTTTGAGCCATGCACCTGAGCCAGGCCTTGATCAATGAATGGCAGTGGCCATCTGGATACTGGCACTCTCTTATTTAATTCCCTCAAATCTGCACATAGCCGCCATTGACCATTTGGCTTTAACACACCTGAAATAGGTGTGTTGGATGTGCTATGAATAGGCCTGATAATTCCCAGAGACTCCAAATTTTTAATTATCTCTGCCAATGACTCTAAACATGCCAGTGGTAATCTATATTGGCGCACAAATACTGGGCTTCTACTGTACCCTTCCGGTAGCGTGGCTACATGTAAATTAGTTAGGCCACAATCATAAGCATCTTTAGCAAAGACATCTTTAAACTCCATAAATATTTTTCTCAATTAATTTCTATCCTCATCGCTGTCGCATGCATCTGCTGATAAAATCTGCTCCTCTACCATTTTTGAAAATTCTGGGAAATCTTTTAGTGGAGCAATCTCTGCACATTCTTCTAGCTGTGTGGCTGTGTCTCTCTGTATTGCTGCCACTTTTAAATATTTTGGTATATCAGCTTCCACTTCAATGGGCTGACTTTCTGTTTCATTTTCATATAAGTCAAATATTATATAATCCTCTTGATGACAGCACACTGTCTCATTTGAATCGTAAGGGTACACAGAATGAATTTTAAATATTCCTTTGGGCTGAGAGTCCAGGTATTCTGGCAACTCACCCCTGGCATCCACATACTTTTTAGGGATATTTCCAATCACCATGTTATTTAGATCTGCTGTATAATGTGATTTGTGTATGGCCATTCCTAATGAGGAATTTTCCTCTAAATGAATACCTTGACACCCTTTATTATTCACCATAATTTTTACAGACCCTTCACCAACATCTATCAATGGAATGTATTCATAATCCAGGCCTTGCTTTTTTATGGATTCATTCAAGCACACAAATGCATCAGAATCCTTCATCTTCTGTCCATTGTTGCACTTTAGCGTTATTGCAAACTGCTTGGTGAATGCAGGGATAATAGTATCCTTCCTCAGCTGTAATTCAATTGCATATGGGACCAGCTGTGCGCAATGATAAGCCCTTCTATTGTCTTCAAATTCAGGTGCCGGCCCACCTAGGCGTGACCATATTTTTTGATTAAGGAAATCTAACACCATACACATTCTGTGCATGATCTCATTGCCCATGTAAAAGTCATTTTGTGTCCCACTCACTATCCAAATATTATGTTGAATTATTTTTTGTCCAATACTAATCTTCAGCATGCATCTACCTGCAATTCGGTTTTCAAAGTCTGGACTGTCCAAACCAGAGACATATTGGTTTTTAATTCTAAATTTCAGAATCTCCTCCCTCTCCATTATTTTTTGCAGCAATTTCGCATTAATAAAGCTTCTTTCCTGTTCAATCTCTAAAGTGGCTTTTATTATTTTAGAATAGTCATTTATACCCATGTGAACCCCTGGTTGCTCATCTTCCATGTGTATTTCAGCAAGAGTGGTGATGTGTTTTTCTGTATCTGTTTTAGGAGCAGTATTCTGTTTGCATGTTTTTTCTTTTAAATAAAAACGTAATGTGTGCTCATCTATGGCAGTTTGCCATTTTTTTCTCTGGTCCAAATATATTTGTACAGATTGTTTCTCATCTTCACTCTGCATTTTATCTTGACACATCAAAATAACAGTGACGCTAGGTATACCGCTATTCTGGAGATGTACCTCCACTGCACCTTTTGTTTTGGCAACGGTGTGACATTCATTTATATTGCTGTTTTGTGATTTTAGTTTCTTAGGTCTCAATGATTTTTTGGTTAAGGACCACAGTACTCCATTCACCCCATCTATGAGAGGAGACAATCTTTTCAGGCAATCTGTTCCCATCAGAAAATGGAATTTCACAAATAGATGTGATCAATACCTCCTGTTTCATTCTGTTTTTTCCTATCTTTATGTCAACCTCAGTAACACCTATAATAGGCACCTCCTCACCGTTAAAATTATGTACTGGACCTTCATTTTCCTTCACTGTGATCTGATTCTGTGGGGATCTCCCTTCATTGATACTCTTTGCCAATTCTTTAGACATAATTGTGGCCTGTGAGCCAGTGTCAAGCATTGCAAATGTATTGCATTTCTCTTCTATAGTGATGGGAGCATAATACCTGTCTTCAACTTCCTCTAACACACATAAGAAGTGCGATTTCTTACTGATTTCAGGACTCAGCTTTCTCAGGCCTTTTTCACTTTTGGCTAAGCACATTGGTAAATGGAAAGATATTTTTCCCTCCTTTCTGTCCATTTCTGTGTGAGAGACTTTATTCATTTCCCCATGTTCAGAGGTTTTTTGGAGTGTGGCCACTGTTCGCCCATCCATCCAGGTATCATCAGAGGTCACATTACAATCATCCAACTGAACATGTGTAACGACATCACTTGGCAATTTGTCATTGTATAACGCTGTGCATTTGTGATCATTTAGTATGGTACCAGCCCTTTTAACTTCTTCAAAAATATGTGCATCAAAGAATTCTTCAGGTGATTGACCTGTACCCACCTTTTGAGTATTTCTTTTTCCGCCTGTGTTTGGTTATTGTTCTGATTGCCCAGGATCCCCACTTACTCCCTGTTCACTGGTATTCCCCATGCATGAGTCATTTTTCTTAAATCTGTCCCTTTGTTCTTTTGGAATTTTAGGTTTTCCTGTTTAATTTGTACAAATCTCCAATGTTTGATTTTGCTCTAGGTTAAAACGAACTTCTTTTTTAAAGGTATTTGTGCTTTCTGTCACATGTTCATTTACCGGTATCTTTATTTTTGAATCTTTAGACATCTCAGAGTCATTATGGAAAATCACATCAGAACGATCTGTTTTCTTGACATTGCAGGTATCGTAAGTACTTAGGGCCTCATTACACAGAAGGTGGTAAGGGTCAACGGTCACCGGTAATGGTACCGGTGACCGTTAACCCTTACCGCCTTACTACGAGGTCCCTTTGCGGGTTGGTACTTTAATGCTTGCTTTTTAGCAGGCGTTAAAAACCAACCCGCAAAGGGACCAGGGTGCTAATTACGGTACCGCAATTTGCGGTACCGTAATTAGCACCTTCCCAATTACCGCCCCGCCAACCTTGGAATAGGACGGTAATTCCCCTTTCCTCCAAGGCGGTGCCGGTATTTTACCGGCATGGACCAAGCTGCTAATAGCACCTTGGTCCACCACCTACCGTGTAATGAGGCCCTTAGTCACTTATCAGAAACCACCCGGTCATTGCTATGTCCTTCTGCCCCCTCCTTTGATGACTGTTTTTGTGCTATACAGAGCTTTCCTAGTTGCTCAGCTAACATTTTCACTTGGGCCTCGAGACACTGGAATCTTTCCATCTCTCTAGAATCCTCTCTGTGTGGCCTAGATCGATATCGGTTGTTTTCCCCCTGATTGGATCTATTCTGATACCTCTCAGGGGAATGATTTCTACTGGGATTGTTGTTGAACTCTTGATTCATATGTGGAGGGGAGCGGGGTGCACCCATCCTTTGGTTGTAGTCCCCTGGTGGGGAATCATTATACTGACGCGGAGCGTAATTCATATTCTGCTTCATGTCCTGTCTCTCATGTTGTGGGTACTGACCCCTATGTTGACTCCCATTATCAGTAAATCGATCCACATATCGGGGTCTATCCTGATTACCATACATCATGGTGTTGGGATCAAATCTGCTCTGCGTCCCCAATGTCTGGTAGGGACCATTATTTCTTTGATCCTGATTTTGTCTCTGGTTATTGTTCATACCTGACATATCAGGCCGATAGCCTGCCCGGGGCCTATCTCCTAAGTACCTAGGGCTGATGTAGCTCTCCCTATTACTAGGATCATGTGATTGAAACATTGGTGCAGGAAGTGACAACCTTTGTTGATTACCCCGTT
Source organism: Ambystoma mexicanum (assembly GCF_040938575.1). Taxonomy (NCBI): domain Eukaryota; kingdom Metazoa; phylum Chordata; class Amphibia; order Caudata; family Ambystomatidae; genus Ambystoma; species Ambystoma mexicanum. The sequence continues at coordinate 368,477,541 of NC_090934.1, forward strand.
GTTCAGGTGTCAAATTATTTTTACCTGGACTTTGAGCAGACTCAAGGGACATTTTGGCTGATCTGATTTTCATCACTGTTGCTTAGGGTTCTTTAGATTTCGGTCTAGTGTCCTTCATTTTATCACTTTCTCTACCCTGACAATAGAGTACTTCATATAGTTTTGTGCTTTGGTGTACAATCCATTCAAGGGACTTGTCACGATCAAATTCACGGACCAACTGTGATATTATGTCTTTCTGTAGCCCATAGAAGTAGGCAGTTTTAAATTCATTAGAATTGGGGTCAAAATATACATCAAAGTGGAGAAAACGCTCCTTTTAAGTCTTGCAAAAATTGGCGAGGGGATGTATTAGGCCCAGCAGTGATTGTGTAAGCAACTTTCTTCGCCTCCTGCAATGACTGGAAAGTAGAAAAATGACGCCTAATCTCTTTTTCAAACTCTGCCCATGTCATATTCTGCTGTTCATTCAATCCCCTTATGATACTGGCTGTGGGAGCATCTAGAGTTAAAGGAAAATACTGTCTGTATTGTTCCTTAGGTATCTGGAGGGCTTTAAATATGTCATGCACTGCCTCTAAGTGATCCTCTATGCAGCATTCCCCTCCCTTTTTAAATGGTTTGATCATGGCTTTGATGGATTTCATTATTTTTATGGGGCTACTTGTTGCTATACATGGAATTGCACTACTTGGTGATTCAACCCTGGTTCCAGGTGTATGGGATTGGTGGCGACCCCAATGGGTGTATCAAATCCCCCAAGGGTGCTGCAACCAAGTTCAGTCACCGGCCTAATCACTGGGGCACCAGCTCTTTGGTTAGAAATAGGATTCACCTCAATTCCATTGAATGTGGTGCCCTGCCATCTATCCTGGGACCTGGAAATGCATATTTGTTGTTCCAAATCCTTACACTTCTTAAGGAGCCTGTCTGCCTCATTTTGCAAATAGTTGTTTTCATCACTCATTTTATTAATTACCTCCTGCATGTCGCACATTTGCATTTGGCATTCATTGAATCCTTTGTTTCTCTTGTCTCTGTCTTGAAACATATTAACCATTTCCTGTTCTGCATTTTGGAGATCACTTTCTTTTTCATAATGTTCTTTTTGTAAAATCTGCATTTCCGAAACAATCTCATCTTTATCTTGTCTAATGTGGTCTACCAACACTTTTAAGTGTACCAATTCTTGTTCACTGTCCTCAAACCTTTTCTTGCTTTTGGACAATTGAATATCAAGATCTCTACTTTTTAACTGTATGTCTTTTTGACATCCTTCTAATTCTGCTCTTAACATTTCCTCCTTTTTTACTTGCTCCATCTAGGTCGCCCTTTAACTTGTTAATCAGCTTAGTATAATTTTCTTGCATTCGCAGGGACCTGTTCAAAATAAACCAGGTCTTGGCGCATAGCCGTATCAGACAATTTTCTCTGCATGTTTATCAGCTGCATTTAATAATCTCAGAAGGCAGACCTGAATTATGCTGCCTTCTGCAAAAATGTTGTCTAGTGGTTCTTTCTGCACTTCACCATAAATGCGGTCGTGCCATTCTGTGGCATTATTCGATGACCACGTCCCATGTGCATATAACTTTGCCTCTAAATATTGCACAAGTTCTGAGAATCTGGCTTCTATTTGAGACATTCTGAAATTTGTTTTTAGTGACACACTGCTATTATGAAATGGGTTCCCTCTAATGTACAGATGGTAGTGTGAGACACACTTGCCACGCCCAGTAGGTGCTCTATGATCACTTTCCCAGCCAACGCACCATAAATATGTTGGATATTTTGTGTAGATTTGGGATCTGGCGGTATTTTCTTACCACCAAATATAATGGTAATTTGGTGATGACTACTCCTTGCATATAGATTGGGTTTGGCCTTATTTCCTTTCAGTGACCATTCCTCATTACATTATATGGAATGATTTAGTGGTATACATTATTGTCGGTGGTTTAGTAGTGAGCATAATTTTTCTGTTTTATTTGTGGCCCCAATATACACAAAACCCTTCTTATTCTTAGACTGTTCTTGTGATCTATAGCGGCCTCGGACCTACATTCAGAAACACCACAGTTTCACATATAGCATTTTCAATAACCTGTGGTATTATCACTAATTTATATACATTAGTGAACTATGGTTCCATAGGCCTCTTTGCTGGTTCATGGACCCCCAGCAATGTCTATTGTATTAAATTCCACTCAGACACCATGCACTGAGTGGAAACACGCACACAACTATTTATCATTGCTAGTGCTATTATTCCATCTGCATGAGAAACATGAAACATGTATTACCTAAAAATCTTCCCCCTCTCCCGAGATATTATTCTAAATGTACCAAGAAAAGACAAAAGCAAAAACACTCTACATGATTTGTGTACATACCATTTATATTATAAACAGTTGCATTTCAAAATAACATCTTACCCTCTTTACTGCCACATTATCTATAATAAACAGAAGAGAGAAAATAAATACAGCAACAAGACGAAATTCAGTCCGCATTATTTGTAACAAGAAGAAGAGAAAATAAATTACAGCGACAGAACAAACTTCACTTTGTCAATTAAACACAGGGGATTCCCTTGGCTACTCTTCCTGCCTGATATTTATAGAAGGTCATCCATAGAGCACACAATAACCTCAATTCACTTGGATAATTACACATTTTCTGTCCCCCACGTGACCTCCCTTCGCTCGTCTCCGAGGAATGGGCCCAGGGTTATCTTCGTAATCTTGAAAGCTTGAAGCGCACAGCGAGAACATGCGGTTATTTGCAGTTCTCAAGCCGGTGCTAAGTGAGACAGGGAATGCCTCCTCACAGCCCAGTCTCAGATGGTCCGTGTCAGCAGCTCAGCAAAAAGCAATCTCAACTTTTTTTCTGTCAGACTTTTTTAGCAAACCTCTGTCTCGTCCCCCTCTGCTTACGTGGAACCACTGCAGATACTCTGCACCAATCAAATTACAAAGACCGGATCACCCTTCCTTCCACAATAGCTCATTTTTTACAGTAAGAAACTGTAGCTAAACTCATTTCCTGGCATGCAGATTCTGCTTTCTGCAAACACAGTCAACAAAGAGAAAAGAAAAAAATCCAAATACATGTTTAAAAATGAATCTCATAACATGTATTTCTACCTCATTTTCAACATGGAGAGCACATTATAGTGTTAATGAGTTAGTACTAGTGATCAGTATTTGTTAATTAAGTCAGTCAATTAGATAGCTAATGTAGTCTCCTGTGAATGAGGCATTTCAAGTAAGAGAAAAAAGAAAATTATATGTATTCTGGTGTACTTTTAAACCTGCAGCCTGTCTCCATTTGCATACCCATATGTTATGCTAGCAACATAGGGCTGGCTATATGTGTGCCACATTATTGCTGGCAATAATGCTATCACATTCAGTGGAGCGCTGTACTCCAAAATACAATAAATTATACTACAGGCCATTGCAATGGCACAAAGACACTATTCATATGCCACTTTGCATTGCAATACCATGTCACATATACATTGGGTGGTCACAGTGTAGGTGGTGCAACTGTGTGCTATACTGTTGATGTGCAGATGAGTGTGGTCCACCACAGATTAATGAAATATGCTAGAGGCCAGGAATCGCCAGCAGTGCTCCCAGTTGATCATGTTGGAGGGTGATATGTGGCAGATATACTTTATGGTGGAGGTAGGCCAGATGAGTTGAGGTAAGTTGATTATCCATATTGGATTGGTAAGGGGGCAGCCTAGCACGGGGCTGCCTGCGGTAGTGGCAGTGGTCAGGTGTGTAGGGTGTCTACTGTTAGGGGGATGACTGGGGATGGTGGTGGAGGTCAGAAGGGTGTGAGGAGGGGGTGTACTGTCAGGGGGTGGTGGCGAAGGTGAGGGGGTTATGGGGAGATTGGTGCACTGTTAAGGTGCTGCCTGGGGGTGGTACCAGAGGTGAGAGGGTTATGGGGTGGGGGTATACCATCCGGGCGGTGCCTGGGGGTAGTGCCGTTGGTCACGGTATGTGGGGAGGAGGGTGTACTGTCAGCAGGCTGACTGGTGGTGGTGGGGGAGGTGAGGGTGGTATTGGCAGGGGGGTGTAATGTCAGGGGGCTGTCTGGAGTAGTGGCAGTGGTCAGGGTGGTATGGGGTGGGGACCGTACTGTCAGGAGGCTGACTCGGGTGGTGGTGGGAGGAGGTAAGAAGGGTGTGGGAAGGGGAGTGTACTGTCATGGGACTGCCTGGGATGGTGGTGGAATGGAGGGGGTGTGGTGAGGGGATGTACTGTCAGGAGGCTGCCTGGGGGTGGTGGCAGATGTCAGGGGGTGTGAGGGAGGGGGGTGTACTGTCAGGGGGCTACCTGGGGGTCGTGGCAGAGGTGAGGGGGCGTGGAGGGAGATGTACTGTCATGGGGCTGCCTGGGGGTAGTGGCAGCGGTTAGGGGATTGCTTGTGGGGTGCACTTTCAGGGGGTGACTGGGTGTGCTGAAATAGGTGAGGGGGTGTGGGGAAGGGGGTGTAGTGTCAGGGGGCTGGCTTGGGGTAGTAGTGAAGGTGATGGGGTGTGGGGAGGGGGATGTATTGTCAGCGGGCTGTCTATGTGTAGTGTCAGTAGTCAGGGGGCTGTGGGGACGGGGGTGTAATGTCAAGGGGCTGCCAGGGGGTAGTGGCAGAGGTCAGGGGGTGCGGGGAAGTGGGTGTACTGTCAAGGGGTTGCCTAGGACTTGGGGTGGAGGGTAGTGAGGGTGGTGTCAGGACTTGAGGGGGCTGCCATGACTTAGGGGTGTAGGCCATCAGTTTGGGTGCAACCTTAACTTACATGGGGACCGCGCACAGTTGTGCCAGGATGCAACCTTTATTTACGGAGGACCACGCGCACAGTTTTACCCGGGTGCAGCCTTGACTTATGGGAGTTTGCACGCAGATTAGCCAGGGTTGCAACCTTTACTTGCAGGCAGGGCGTGCGCAGTTTCGCCAGAGGGCATCCTTGACTTACGGGGGATCAAACGCAGTTTCACCGGGGTGCTGCCTTGACTTACGAGGTGACCGTGCGCAGTTTCGCCAGGATACAGCTTTGACTTACGGGGGACCATGCGCAGTTTCGCAGTGGCGCTGAATGGTTGTTCAGAGGTAGACGCAAATGTAGACACAAAGGTTATTTGGAAATGATTTTTGTTTGCATGAGAACATGTCCGTGTTCCAGGTGCAACTCGATTTTCTTTGCGCATCGGGTCACTTTGCGCTTTGGAATCCATGAAAACACGGAACCTGCAAAGAAATATTTGCACGCAAGTAGGCGCAAAGTTGGTTTAGGCGCTAAGGTTTTGCAGAAACATTTCACCTTTTATATGAATCAGGCCCAAAGTTTTCTATATTTCCCCGCACCCTTCCATCTGACAGCAGCTGACTGTTCTCATTTTGCGTTCGGAAGTTTTTACGTATTTAAATGCAGTAAGATTGGGATGTGTAGAAAGGTGGGTGCTAAAAGTGAGGTTGTGGGGGGTTAAGTGGGGTAGGTGTGGATCTAAGGGGCAAACAAGCAGCTTAGTTACCCCCCCCTTTAAAAATGTCACATTAAATGCTGCAAACGAGCATCCTTTGCAGTCAAATGGAGCACATCCTAGTTTGCTTGTGGAAACATGGCAACATTTTCACGGCACATGCTAAAGCATGCTGCTTCTGACGTCAAGACGTCACACTGTGATGACCAATACAAACAATACAGGACACGTACATTTCTCAAAAGCAGTACACCTCTTGCATGTTGTTTCAAACTTACCATTTATTTACTTTTTAAAGTATTTTCAATTTAAAAAATAAAATAAAGGTTGCGGTGGAATTCCACAATCTTACTGAGGAACAAAAACCAAAGGACCTATTTCCAGATGTCTTATTGGACATTGAGAGGTACATACAAAAGCGTTACTTATAATTATAAACACAAAACATGTCAAATCTTTTTTCTAAGTCTATACCCATTGTTTATTGATGTATTGTGCCCCCAGTAACTTTTTAATAAAATATGATACATGTCTTTTCATATATATTATTTAGCTATCTATTGGGAAACAACGCAGGGTACACTGAGTTTTCCGTGACAAAGCGAAAACTATTCAGGCATTTCCGTGTGCATTAGCATGCCACGATTGACAACAAAATGTTTTCAGAAATAATACCTAACTATAACCTGATTGATTTGGTAAACAGAAAAAGCATTATTAAGAAAACATTTTAGAATACAGACATATGAAGGACATCTACCAATTTGTTTCAGGGGGTAAACACCATTCCATAAATAACATTGCACCTACTTGCTCGTTCAAAGCGTTTAGCGCTGTTCGCTGAGCCATGGATTCTAAAGCGCAAAGTAACTCACTCTGCAACCAACTATGAGCACACGGAACACCTACAATACGCTCCCATGCAAATAAAAGCAGGCACCAAGAAACAACTTTTGCGCCTGCCTTTGTATCACCATCCAGCACTCCGGTGAAACTGCAGACCGTCCCCCGCACCTTAAGCCAGTACCCCACCGAAACTGCGAACAGTCCCACGTAATGGAAGCCAGTACCCAGCTGAAACTGTGAACCATCCCGGCAATGCAAACCAGCACCCCACTGAAACAGCGAACCATTCCCTGCAACTCAAGCCAGCACCCTGCCCAAATGGAGAACCGTCCTAGTAACTGAAAACACCACCCCGGCAAAACTGCGAACCGTTATCCCTAAGTTCAAAGCACCTAAACCCCGGGCCCACACACCTAAGTCATAGCAGTCCGCAGAAGTCCTCACACCTCCCACCACCCCAACTCACCTTGTCAAACTACTCCAGGCCGCCCCCTCAAGTCCTCAAATCTCCAACCACCCCTACTCACCGCAGCCCACTACCCCAGGCTGCCCCTTCAAGTCCTCACACCTCCCACAACCCCCACTCACCTCGGCCAACTACCTCAGGCTGACCCCTCAAGTCCTTAAACCTCCCACCACCCCCACTCACTGCATACCACTACCTCAGACAGCCCCCTCAAGTTCTCACACCTCCCACCACCCCTACTCACCTACATCCACTACCCAGAGCAGCCCCTGCTAGTCTGCCCTCCTCCCACCACCCCACTCTCCTCAGCCCACTACCCCAGGAAGCACCCTCAAGTCCTCACACCTCCTCACACCCCCACTCACCTCAGCCTACCAACCCAGGAAGCCCCCTGCTAATCCACCGTCCTCCCAACACCCCCACTCACCTCAGCCCACTTCCCCAGGTAGCCCCAGGCTAGTCTGCCCTCCTCCCACCACCCCCACTAACCTCAGCTCACTACCCCAGGCTGCACCGCAAGTCCTCACACCTCCCAGTATCCCCACTCACCTATGCCCACTACCCAGGGCAGCCCCTGCTAATCCACCCTCCTCCCACCACCCCCATTGACCTCTGCCCAATACCCCAGGCTGCCCCTCATGTCCTCACACCTCCCACTACCCACACTCACCTCAGTCCACTAGCCCCGGGAAACCCCCTCAAGTCCTCACACCGCACACAACCCTCACTCACCTACACCCACTACCAGCAGCCACCTGCTATTCCGCTCTCCTCCCTCCACACTGGCTCACCTATGCCCACTATCCCCACTCACCTCAGCCCACTACCCGGGTTGGCCCCCTCATGTCTTCCTACTTCCCACCACCCCCACTCACCTTTGCCCACTACCTCAGGCTACCGCCTCAAGTCCTCAGACCTCCCACCACCCTCTCTCACCTATGCCCACTACCCCATAGGGCAGCCCCTGCTAGTCTGCCCTCCTCCCAACACCCCCACACACCTATGCCCACTACCCTGGCCAGCCCCCTCAAGTCCCCTGCCAGTTTGCACCGCTACTATGTTGAATAAAAACGTACCTCAACTCCTCTGGACTGCCTCCAACATGAGATACACCTGACACATATCCTCACCAACTTGAACAACTGGGTGCACTGCTGTTGAATCCATGTCTGTAGCTCCTTGTAGGACTCCCTAATAAATCACACTCAGTTGCCCATCAACAGGAAAGCATAATGTAGCACCAGCTACACTTTGACCACTCCATGTACTTGTGATACAGTAATGCAATGTAATGCAAGCTTGCGTATAATTGTGCCCATGTGCCATTGCAATGGTCGTAAAGCGATGTAGGTGAATTCCCTTGGAGGACCCAAGTTCAAGCTATCAGAGATTGTTCGGAGTCATTTGGAATACTTGTGTGCATTGTAACCTGTACAAAGAAAGAAAGGAAGGTAGGTAGGTAGGCAGCGGTGGCAAAGTCCCTGCAAATACACAAGTAGAAAATGCCTGTGGTTGGGTGATGTGAAGGCTTTCAGAGAGTGTGCAAGTCAAGGAGACGGATAAAGTGTACAGCCAGACAGATTAATCAATTATGTAAATATGCAGCATTTGAGTGGCAGATGAGCAGCACAATATAAGAGCAGGTAGGGCGTGATTGCAGATGTGTGCCGGTAGGTAGCCATGCTTTGGGAGGGATACAGCTACTGAATATTGAGTGCACAAGTGATGAGTGTAGTCCACACATCCACAGTGAGGTTTCATCCCTCCTCAACACCCAAAATGCAAAATACCCATAACCCATACCAGTGAATGAAGTGTGATCATATCCACATTGTCAAGCAACTGCCCCGAGAACAACTAAGCATCAGTGGACCACAAAATAACTCAACATACAGTGAAATCAACCTTCCGTAGTGAATGTGCAAAGGTTTATGAGCTTTCACCACATACAACACACAACTAAACCATGTGATACATGCAGCAATAAACATGAGCAAGTCAGTATCACCAATGAGTGACCTCAAATCCCATCATGATATGTCTCACACATCACCACAATCATCCTGTATGCACACAACAAAAAACATCACTCCCAGAACACAAACACACCAACACAAAAAACTGTGCCCGTGCACAAGGAATTGAGTCAGATAAACAGACATTGCCACCTCCAGCCATCTGATGGCCCCTCTCCTACATGTGAAACACATGTTTTAATCAATCCAAAGAATGTGACCATGTCAAGCAAGCATAACACACATCACCAAACACACATGAACACATGTACCAATGAGTACATACTCAACCACAGCATACAACTATCACACACATCCACACCATATACACAATTCAACAACATGCCAGTAATGCAAAGCATGCAAGTATGCAAGCAACACATGTGCATGTCAAAGCTGTCAAATAATTCAATACCAAAGAACATCACCTCCTCCACATCTGCAAGAGAGCACCCATCGTCACCGAGAATGGATGCAACATCCATTACACACAGAGAACATGCACACATGTCCCACAGCAAACATCACAGTAACAGCATGACACACACAGTGAGGCACCACCCATGTGACAGTCATAGAACAAATGCACTTGGATAACATGGGAAAAGTTAATATGCACATGGACAAAGAGACTGCAAGAAGTGTGGTATCAAGATTCATAAAACTAGTATTCAAAATATGTACACTAAAATTCTAAAAATTGGGTAAGGGGACAAATGTCCAGGGATGAAAATAAAATAAAAGTCTAAAATGAAACCTAACTCTATTCCACTATATTCACTGGCAGTGGGATACTCCTTGGCAATGTCTGCCAATGCTTCCACGAGGGCCGAGTCACTCGCTTCATCCTTTGCCTGTAGGTGGGCCTCTATTCTTGCCTGGAGAGCTTGAGGCATTCAACCATGCGTCCTCCTCCTCTGCATCCATGCCAGCATCCCCTAGGATGGCTGCCGGCCTGCTTGCCTTCCTCTCCACCACCATGGCCCTGTTCCTGGCAATGGCTGTCTCTCTAGCCCGCTGCCTCTCCACCATCAGCTGCCACTCATACTGTACATGGATGCACACCATCTCCCTTAGCCGCCTCTGTTCCTCCTGCCAGATGTTTGCCATTTGTCTGCCACTTTGCCACCTCAGGGTGGAATGGTCCTGCATTATTTGCCTCCTCACACTCCTCATTTGCTGCTGTCTAGCAGAGTGTAAAATGTGTAGGCCCCCCCCTCCGACTTGATGGCACCTGTCAGGGGGGTACAGCACCTGCACTGTCCTGAAGTGCCAGCTGTCCCTCCACTGCCTGTTCCTGTGTAGGTGCTTGGGCAGGCACAGCCACCACCTCCTGTGGCGTTCTTGGGACTTTGACCTTAGTCAGGGATGTAGGCACAACCAGACTGGGTGGTGTTGGCGGGACTGGAGGATGACTGGGACACAGAGGAGGAAGAGGAGGAGGGGCAGTTACATATGCCAGTGCACAGAGACCACCCAAGAGCAGTGCAATTGCCAGCTGGCCCAGGAAGCGACTCATCTGCTTGTGATGCTGAATAAGCTTCTTGCGAGAAGCTGCCACAGCATCTCAAATAGATACATCCTCCTCACGAGATGAGCCAACAGGGGCTGTACCACAACTCGGATGGATGGCCAACTCGGTGTCAAACAGGGCCGCAGTCTGGGTGGATGCATCCATGAAGGTTTTCACTGCCACAGCAGATGGCCCAGGGACAAGAGAATGTGCAGAACCATCCACAGTGGACTACACATCCTCATGTCTCTGGGCCAGGGGTGCAGCCTGAACACCCGCCTCGATGCCCCCGCCTGACCCCATGGGCTGGCCTGCAATGGACTCCTCCTGCACCTCTACATCCATCAACCCTGATGACGCCAGAGAGTCTTCCGCCCTTGATGGCCTCTGTGTGGCAGCACCCTGTCTCACAGCTGCTGAGGAGTCGCCCAGCCACATCGCTCTCAGAAGAGGAGGTGTCAACAGTTACTGGCTGGGGTCTGCCCCTGGGTCTGGAGGCCATGTACCTATTTCTCTGCTCCACAGCACTGCTTCCTCCCTCTACGCCAGCTGCAGCAAGTGTGGAAAAGTGGACAATGAACATTGATATTTGTCAACAGTGACAATGCTTGTGTGGCATACACAACATAAACAGTACCAATAAGTCAGCACAGATAAACCAGCAACTGCCACAAACACATACACACACACACACACACACACACACACATGCAATCAGCATGAATACTGACACAAAAGTGTAGGGACAACAATGTCTTACAGACATGACACATGCATATGTCAAACCAGCACATTGACGTGTTGCCACAAACCCATTGCAGGAAATCATGGCATGGCACAATGCAAATGCCAAAGTGACCCGAGTGTAACCCGCAGGCAGGGCCATGGCAAGTGCACCTGGGCACATGTCTCACTCGGATGTCGTTTCAATACTGTTCTTTTATTTACACTGGGAGTGGTCCACTTCCATCACACATAATGATATTATTGGGGGTAATTCATGGAATAAATGTGCACCGAAATTTGTGGCGCAAGCGTTAAAAAGCCGGCGCACGCGTGCGATTCATGGAAGGCCCTGCGCATGTTATCCCAGGGATGTGCGCCAAATCCACGCGTGGTGCACATGGGCGCACACGTCACTGCAACATCCCGAATGCTGTGCGGGACGCGCACAACGTTAGCGCACACACCAAAAAGGGAGCGGAACACGTGGCGGAACACGCAGAATCGTAACTGGGGAAGTACTGCTGTGAAATACATGGAACGCCCACATGCACGCGAACTACACATATTCATGGAATCGAATAGGGGAAACACTCGCACGCCAAAAGACACGCACATGCCTAAACACGTCTGCCACCCAAAGGCAGGTGGAAGCGTCCCCATGCAGTATAAAAGGGCCCACAAACAACAAAACACGTATACACAGCTACGATGAATGTCCCATTCTGTGGCCCCTTAGGAGAAATGACGTGTCACGCAACGCTCAGGCATCCCAAAAAAAGCAAGAAAAAGAGATACGTGTCCCCTGTAGCACACGTGCGTGTAAAAAAACACATGCAGTATGCTGTGGCAGCCAGGAACACAAATAATGCATATGTGATCAATACGCAGGCTAGTATGCCCGAAAAAAAGGGGTAGGCGACTAACAGGGACACCCACAGTGGGAAAAATAGCATGTGCAACTCACCGTCTGCCTTGCGTGTAGAAGAAGAACGGGTAGCCAACACCCACGCCAAAAGAAGAAGTACACACTGTAGCCACTGTGAAGTAATCGCGTGTGAACCCCAACGTCTGGAAAACACACGCACAGCTTTCCACGAAAAGCACGTACCGAGCGATGGAAACCCACGTGGGACCTTCAAACCGTGCCGAGGGAAACGCCCACATGCACATTACATCACCTACGCGCTTATGAGCTAAGGGCCTTTCCTCGGAATTCACGCAAACGTGCTATTTTTCACATTCAAAATCACTCTGTATCAAGCTGGCCACGTGACAACACACGGAAGACCAGGCTCCTGCCCAGAAGGCCGAATTACTGCCCCCCAGATCCCCGAGCAGCCTCCCATGAGCCATCTGCTGCTGCCTGCCTGCCTGCTGCCACCGTGACCTGCCATTTGGTGCCTGCATATCTGACGTCTGCAGGGGTCCAGTTGCTGTGACCACCTCTGCTGGAACAGAAGACTCCCAACTGGTGTTCCATTACTCAACAGCAAAGCCCCAGGACCCAGTTGCCCACCCACACCTGCCTCGGGGGTTGCCATGTCCGACACAACACCTTCCAGCACCAGTGGCAACCCCCCAGCAGAGAGGCAGAGGGCTACCAGCTTCAGTGAAAAGGAAGTTGATATCCTGGTGGAGCAAGTTCTGGGGCATTATGATGCCCTCTTCACACCATCGCGTGCTGACAAGGAAGGATGGAAGAGGATCTGGAAGGACATAGTGGGTGCCATCAACACGGAGGGGGTGGCACGCCGCGATATCAAACACGTCCAGAAGCGCTGGGAGGACAAGTCCAGGACCCTCATGAAGGCCTGTCACCTCTTGGAAGCAGCGGATGCAGTGGGCCGCCGGGTCCAGCTTACCACCCAGCAGATGAGGGTCCTTGCGCGCATTCATCCAGTGCTTCAACACTGGATCCTCAGGATGCAGGCCCGTCTGGAGTTGAGCGGTAAGTGGGCATGCATTCACGTTTAAAAAAGGGCATGTTGCAGTGTACTGGTAGTTAGCTACCTGGCTGTATGTGTAACATGGGTAATGTTGTGTGCAGGGACATGATGGTTCTGCATGTTAGTCCAGTCAGGCGTGACCCACATGGATGGTGTATGTGTTACAATGCATCATGCGGAGCAGCATGCGGAACGCACACATGTATGCATGCCTGTGTCTGTACTTTGACATGTTTGGGGTGTGAGAGATGTATGCTGCTGTCATGGACATGCATGATGTATATGTACATGTGTCTGAGTAGTGTGTGCGCTATGGATGCATGACACATGTCCGTGATGATGTGTTGATTCACTGATACAGCCTAGTCATCCTTGTATCCACTGTGTTTGGGGGTATACCGGGCCAGATGCATGACCCTCCGGTGATGTGTGTGCATGTGACCAGCATGTCCCATGATGCATGTGAGTATCAGCCCACCATTGGATGAATATACGGTGCCTTGGACATGGATGCCAATGTATGTTGCATGTGCCATGCCTGTTCCTGCACGTGTGTTGCCTGCACTGACCCATGTGTTGTGGAGGGACATGATGGAAGTGACGTTTGACATTGCCACTCATGTGCTATTGCTTTGTATCTAGGGGACTATAGTTCAGTACCCTGATGTTTGTGTTCAATGTCTCCCTTTACACAGTGGCGAGTGAAGGAGAGGTCAGAGACAGCGCTGTGGACCAAAGTGGCTGGGATGCCTCCACCGGCCGCCGACGCAAGGCCCAGTCACCCTCCCAGGAAATTCCATCATCTGGGAATGAGGGGACTGGTGCCGCATCTGGCACTACGGCTGCAGCGGAAGGAGCGGATGAGCCCCCACAGGGGCTTGCAACGGCGGAAGACAGTGCGGTGCAGAGCCATCCAGGTTGGTGGTGTTTATAGAGGAGGAGGAGGCCGATACAGAGCCGCACATGGGGCCTGGTGGGGGTGGTACCACTGGTGCAAGTGGTGCAGTCCAGGGGCAGGAGGCAGCACAGGTCACCGCGGAGGTGCTGTGTATGTCTCTGTCCCTGACACTGTGACTGCATCACCATGCACCAGCAGGGATGCCCCGTTCCAGGCCCGACCGCAGGTAGGGGGGACGTCCATGTCATCTAGCACTCCTCTACCTGTGGCTGAGGGGACCCGTGACCGGATTGAGTCAGTCCTGATTGGTGTCGCGTTGCGCAGACATGACATTCGTGATGATGTGCGTGCTTCCTGGGGGGACCACGCACGTCATCACAAAGAGCTGTGTGCCAACGTGGCCCAGTTGGGAGGGACCATGGTCGAGGGTTTCCTCCATGTGTCGGCCAGTGTTGCAGCCCTCTCCTCCTCTGTGCACACTATACGCCAGTCATTCTCTGTGCCGTCTTCCGGCCCAGATGCCACCAGGACCCCCTGGGGATCTGCCCCATCCAACGCAGCCAGTCTGGTGGAGATCCCATCCCTGCCACAGTCGGGAGTCGGAGGTCCAGCTGGGGTGGCCATCCCACCAACTGGACCCCAGCAGATGGAGGATGTGCCAGCATCATCAGGCAGGGCACGTGCACGACGGCGCCGGTGGATTCCATCAGCCCGGAGGCCGTCATGGTGGCAGAGGCAGTTACGTCAGAGGCAGCAGCAGGCTCAGCGTGGGAGGCATCATGGCTCGGGGCCATCAACACCCCAGGGGCAGGCATCAGCCGAGGGGCAGGAGGACCCCAGACTGGGAGTGTCTTCCGTGTGGCAGCGGTTGGGCCGGCAAATAGATGTGGAGAGGTGGCCGGTGGAGATGGCACGGCTCACTATGGTCAGGGCGGAGAACTCCATGCGCAGGGCATTGAGGCGGGCTAAGGGCCTCGAGGCAACTCACAGGGATTTGGAGGAGGCCATGGATGCATCCCTGCGAGACCTCGAGGCCAGGGAAGAGGCCCGCCTCTGGAACATCGATGTGGAGTTCGATGATGCACTGGCCCGGAACATCAACAAGTGAGCCGTTGCACTTGCCCGCCGCCTTTGTACATAGTTCTTTAGGGTTAGGGTTAGGTTTCCTTTGTTTTTTCTTATTATTTGGAGTTAACAGACTTTGCTCCACCTTATGTATGTAGGTTTCCTTTTGTTTTGGGATCATGAACCCTTTGGACTTGGATTGTATATAGTTGAAGATTTGTACATACTTTGTTTTTTAACATTTCCCATGGATGTAATCGTTTTCTTTTTTTTTTTGGTCATTCAAATCATATTGACATTGGCGATGGACCACTTTTCTTTTTTCATGCCGGGGATTTTAGTTCATCATTGAATTCTCTATTTATTTTGGTAATAGCTTTCATTATTTGTTATTTTGCAAGTTTGATTTTCTTTATGTTATTTCATTATGTTTTTAATACATGTATTCTAACTTAATGATTGGTGTTGTGTACTATCATTGGTTTTGTGCATGTTTCATTGAACATTGCCTCTGTCATGTGTTGCCACTGTGTGGCTCTGTTGTGCATTTATGCATGGGCATGGTGGTTCTTTTAAGACTGTCATTGCACGGGTAATTTGGGAGTGGGTGCAGTGGATGGTTGCATGCTTGTACTGGGGGCCAAGGGGGATTTGGGTTGGCGTTAGTGCCATGGGTCTGTTTTGTTAGGACATGTTGTTTGGTGGGCCCTGAGTCGGGGTACCCATCATGGGGGTTGTGGGGGGACATGAGTCGGTGCTCCCGAGTGCAGGGTGCCATGTAGCCTGCCTGTGGGGCATGATATGGGGTGATGGGCTGCCTGTGGGGCATTGTATGGGGTGATGGGCTGCCTGCGGGGCATGGTATGGGGTGATGAGCTGCCTGCAGGGCATGGTGAGGGGGGGCACACCCGGGTGGGCACACACTGCCAAATCGTGTGTGAAAGTCCACACGCACCCCCGGAATACATGTACCCCACTCGCGCTGGCGAAAATGCATGTAAAAGTCCACGCACACCCCGGAATACGCGTACCCCGCTTGCGCTAGTGAAAATGCATGTAAAAGTCCACGTGCACCACTCAGAATACACAGACCCCGCTCGCGCTAGCAAAAACGCATGTAAAAGTCCATGCGCACCCCCGGAATACACGCAGGCAGCCTCCCCATGGCCCGGAGGCAGCCCATCAACCATCACCCCTGGGCATGGCCCACAGGCAGCCCACCATAGTCCATGGCCCGCAGGCAGGCCACACCACAAGGTGGACTTTTACCACGCATTCTACCTGATGCAGCGGGTATGCGTATTCCGAGGGGCGCGTGTGATCTTTTACACGCGTTTTCGCTAGCGCAAGCGGGGTATGCATATTCCAAGGGGTGCGCATGGACTTTTACACGCATTTCCGCTAGCGCGAGTGGGGTATGCATATTCCGAGGGTGCGCGTGGACTTTTACACACGTTTTCGCTAGTGCGAGTGGAGTATGTGTGTTCCGGGGGTGTGCATGGACTTTTACATGCGTTTTCGCTAGCGCAAGCGGGGTATGCGTATTCCGAGGGGTACGCGTGGACTTTTACATGCGTTTTCGCTAGCGCGAGCGGGGTATACGTATTCCGAGGGGTGCGTGTGGACTTTTACATGCGTTTTTGCTAGCGTGAGCGGGGTACGCGTATTCCGGGGGTGCGTGTGGACTTTTCCATGCGTTTTCATGGTTGGGGGGCTGTATGCTGGTCCACTGGCCTTTGCGCCATGTAAGTGATTTGTGCTATGTTTTTGGCGCACAGGGCGGGGCTGTGAGCATAACTGGCACTGCTGCAGGGTCGCTGCGCCACTCTGCACCATGGTTGGTTATGGATGTTGGTATCCATGAATTTGTTGTGCGCTAAAATGGGTTTTGGCACACGCGGATGGCACAGAATGTCACACGCGCACTCTGTGCGCCAGCCGCGTGCACCACTTGTGCGCTAAATTCTATGAATTAACCCCTATGTGGCAATATATTATTGTCCAAATTATTAGTACAAATGGAACTGATGGATTGTCAATTACTTTGTAGTACCTTCAATCTGCACCTGATGAAGGGATTGTATTTTATTCCCCAAAACACGTTGTGCTGAAACCTCCAATCATGAAAAAGCAACCTTTTTTGTACAAATTGGACTGTGTTGGAACGATATCATTGGAACAATATTTTATTACCATCATATGACATCTATTTGAAAAACTGTATCACTATTATCTATATTTTCACTGATTAATTCAGTAATAAGGTGTGCAGGGTGTATCCGTTTCCTTGGATACTTTTTGTTTACTGTCTGTTTTACCAACCTCGTGTCAAGGTTGAGTTTTCTGCTCTGCACCCAAACATTCTTAAATACCTATTACCATTTGAGAGTCTAACTACTTGGAAAAGAAGGTGTGCACACGCACTAAATACTACACATGTCTCACCAACACCAATGAATATCTCGCATAATCACTGTGTCCGCTCGCAAAGACATGCAGCATAGTAAAGGCTACAAACAGGATGGCCACGAGGAGTCACATATGGGACAGGTAAACTTGACAGCCATGCCCTACACAGTGGCCACAAGGCGCACAACTGGGTCAATGCCTTTGACGCACTTGAGCAGAACCCTCCTGGCAAGCTTGGGGACCCCAACTGCTATATGGAGCCCTGCAAAAACTTCCCTGGGACACCTACTGGGGCATGTGCCCAGCCTGGATCTTCAACTGCTGGCCTTGCTCAGCCACTCCCACAGCAGCCAGGCCTGTAGCCACAAACCTGCTCTGGTGTCCTGGTACCAGCACAGAGGACCCCCTCATGCTCTCATGTCACATGTCTGTCACACAGGGAGATACCATCCACAGACTACAATGCATGCACAAAGTGTGGTCCATGGAGCACGGATGCAGACAACTGTGGGACATAGCTTGCCCAGCTGTAACTCAGGCCATCTGGAGGGGGTCTGCTAGTGGCATAACACCGTCTGTGGATTCAGGCACATCAAAATGTCTTGTGACCCATGAGCACTGCAGGTAGGATGGCCACATAATGGCAGATGCCCCATGTCTGCTGTCTCATGACGAAATGGCATTGTGCACTGTGGACCTCCCACATCGCTCCATGTAACTGAGGTGCTTCTGGACATGTAACAATGATCCATTAGAGTAGCATGCCCTAATGTAGCAGTCCGCATCCTCCGATATGAGTATGTAGCTGGGTGACAGGAGCCTAGGTGGTTGGGCTGGGATGAGAACCACACTCTTGTGCCTGTCTGTGTGAACTCAGTGTCAGTGGATGGCCCAATGCTGCAGGGTGGTGGGCCCTGTTGGTCACGCACACACGAATGGTCCAGCTGGTCAGGTGGTAGGAAACGCCTGGGCCCAGTCAATAACCTTGCAAGAAAGGTGCGGCCCCTGCCCATGCACACACCACTGGTGTGGGGAATGGTGGGCTGGTACCCGTGGAACTGTCGTCGCCCTGGACTGCAGTATGAAACTGAGCACTGTAGAGAAGTGCATGGGCAAGGCTCATGTGGGCACACACCCACTATGTGTTGGCCAGGCCCTGTGGTTAGCCACCATGCTTCTACTCTCAGATGAGCACTGGCGAACTGCTGGCCTGCTCCAGCCCAGCACTGCTTGGAGGGGAGAGACAACCATATAAGGGGGCACTTGTCTGATTTGGGGAGCTCACAAGTCACCATCCCAGCTTTTCCATCCAAGCTTAATTACTGTGATCTCCCGTGGCTACTGTATGCCAATGATATTGATTTTTTTTCATCAAACAGCCATTGCCCTCCAGCGCAGGATTATTGCGTTTAATGAGTATTTGAGTGCCAATGGGATGAAAATGAATGCAAATAAATCACATGTTCTGATCATGACATCGGCTCGCAGTAAAAAGAAGGCCCCTTTTAAATGGAAGCTGGAGGAAAGTCACCTACAGATTATAGAGACAACCACTTACCTTGGAGTTGTACTTTATAAAAATATAATGGAACGTGCACACCTTGATATCCAGCGAGATAAATTGAAAAAACGTACAAACCAAGGGCTAGCCATTCATAGGTGATATGGTACCTTTCCCCTCATGTCGGTTATTACCTTTTACATACATAGGTTGATACACATAGGGGGTCATTACGAGTTTGGAGGTAACCATGGCACTATTAGCGCCATGGCTGCCTCCAAACCCATACCGACTCTGCCCTGGTGAATGGAGGTATCACCGCCCCATTCCAAGGTTGGCTGGGGCGGTAATTCTCCATTCACCAGGGCTCTTCCCCATTCCCATTTGAGCCCCATAGGGCTCAATGGGAATGGGGAAGGCGGTAATAACAGTACCGCAAATTGCGGTACAGTTATTACCTCCAAAGTCCCTTTGCGGGTCTTGTCCTTAACGCCTGGTTTTACCAGGCGTTAAGGAAGGACCCGCAAAGGGACCTTGAATAGGGCTGTAAGGGATTACCGGCACTGGTGCCCTTACCGGTACCGGTAATCCCTTACCGCCCGGGTCGTAATGACCCCCATAGTTACTGATGGCACACAAAAAAAAAGAGGTAGAGATAAAGCTTCTATCTTGCTTGGGCACACTGAGAAACCAAAAGGAAACAAACATACAAAACCACAAGCAATGTGCCCATTGCAATTGTAATGAAGGTATGAAACAACCTATCCATTCCTAGCCTGGAGCACAATTATTGCTCCCACACTCTTTCTCTTTACTCCTCTACAAACTTCATCTCATGTATACCACACACATACCATACTTTCAAACACAATAAGAAAAACACAATAAAATGAAAATTTTTCAAACAAAATTTGATAAAAGTAGAACAAAGCAAATACAAAAAAAATGTGCTTTCGAGTTTTAAGGTTCAAGGACTGATTAGAACCATAATTGAACTAGTCCTTAATACTAATAATTAATGTTTCCAATTATAATATTCCTGTGTCCTCTGTCTTTGATAGTTACTTATGGAGCAGAGGCGCTCCTCAACTTAGAGGGGAAGGTATGGCCACTGATGGAGGGGTATTTTTGGCAGAGAATATTAAGACTGCCACAGTCCCTCCTCATTGCTATCATCCGCCATGAGTTGTGCTTGCCTTCCATGAGTTTGCTTATACTGGAAATGCTTGGCTAGTGATGGACCTCTTCCTTTCTCGATTTTGAGAACTGGGGGATTGTCCAAGGAGAAAACGCTAACTTTATGGTTTGTGGGCATGAGTGCGAGGTTGCGGCAACATGAAGTGGCTACTAAATTGTTCATGACAAATCCACTGAAGGCTAAGAGCATGTTGGAGAAGGCTGATTGGATTCAGGCGAGCGAGGCTAGAGCCATTGATCCTTGGACTTTTAGATGGTGGAAGGAGAAAACTCCTCAGAGACCTTCTCTTAATATATCGTCTTAATATCATGCCCACACGTGAGGTAAAGTTGCACTAACAAAGATCGAGTGGAATCACTGTTCCACGTGGTGATGGAATGCCATGCTTTAGTCTGAACGCTGTATTTTGGGGAACACATTGGAAAGATTATTTTATTGGTAATGGAGGATCTATGGGACTGGAGGTTGATGGGCCAAAGGCAGGGATTGGTTTTGGGAATCCTTAAGTTTGTGAACCTCAGTTGAAAGATGGGAACAATAGATCTGATATTTTAGTGTTGATTATCTCTCTCTTTTGGAAATATTTGTATTGTCTGTTGAAATGATGAACTGTGAAGAGATGCTGACTGTCATATATAGATATCTGCTTTTTTTTTTAAAGTTTTCTTTTATGGACTCTAAGTCAAAGAGGGAAAATTGTGTAATCTATGATCAAATGGTTGTAATGATGATTTTCTGGAAATTATATGCTTTTTGCCTTTCTTTGTTTTTTATGGAAATGTAACGTTTTAAAGGGCTAGGGATGATACTGTTAAAGGTTTCCTTTTGCTTTGATATGTTGGCATGAAACCAATTAAATAAATATGGGGGCACTCCCAGAGAGGTCATGCCCTCGTGTCAACACCGTCCCAATGCAGGTGGCATGTAAATGCGTGTCTCAACAGCCATAGCCAGACAAGCAGTCCAACCCAAAATTAACCAAGTGTGCAAGATTACCCTGTGGAGTGCAGGGAGCCAGACGGACAGCCTGCCCTGCTGTTGCGGGGCAAGTAATCGAGGGTCATTTGATGGCCAGGAACCCTTTTGGGCCTCAAAAGTACTTGCACACTCGGCAGAGTGCCGCCAGCATGCAAAACGTTGTTGGCACATTGCATGGTGTATGGCCCCTGTCTGTCCTGATGATGTGTGGAGCCTGGGTGTCTCAGCGAGTTCCAAATGGAGGGCAGACAAGACCCTTCACATTGTCAACAGTGGGCCACAGGGAGGCAACTATGCTTACTTGTAAACTGTGTACCATAGGTGACGACAGAGGAGGAGGACTGCTCAAAAAGTGACATGCCGCCTCATGGACACGACAAGAGGTCATTCCAGATCGTGGCCCAACTGGATCTCCGGAGCTGGCCAGCCTTTTTGACCTAACATGCATTCCCATGGACCAACATCAGATGACCAGGCAGTTCAAGCGATCACAATGGGCACATGCATCCCAATGGCTGGTCTCCTGGCAAAGATCACACCCCTACAATGCATGGCCCCAGGAGGCACAAGACAGGGGTTGGGGGTTGGGCAGTGGGTCCCTTGGTAGGGTGGGCAAAAACTGAATCCATGGGAGCATAGCTGGTCTGGGGGACACGCCCCCAGGCATGCATGATGCACTGCTAGGAAAACCATAGTGGTCAAGCCACCCAGTTCTATACAGGAACACATGATTAGATTACGCGCAGCATGGCCATGTGAGGGGTTGGAGAGGTCTCATGACACCTGCTTGGGCACCAGGAACACATGATTAGATTACACACAACATGGCCATGCGAGGGGTTGGAGAGGTCTCATGACACCTGCTTGGGCACCTGTACACCCCATTACATGTAGCCACATGCATCTCATACAGTTTGGACTGTAAGCATGCAACACATACAGGCAAACATTGCTGAAGTACATGCACCTACGCTGTTGCACCCAACCTGAACAAATGGCATGATCACATGTCATCTCTGGCTCCCCATGCAGTGGGCTGGCAGATCACACTCCCATACATGAGAGGTCAATGCACCAACATGACATTCCCAGTCATCCATAAACATGTGTCAGTCTCAGATGCTGTGTGTGGATGATGCACACTTCACCTGCAAATGTGCAACCCATAGATGTGTCTTGTATGCACGTCCCTCTCATGACCCAAACATCGTAATCTGCCATCTGTACCTGTCAGAGCACTTGTCACCAACTCGCATGCATTGTATGCGCACAATTTCACCAACCAAGGACTGACAGTGCATATACCTGTGTTTGTCCACTTCACAGATCATATATAACTCACTCAATCTGGACCCTCTACCTGCTCCTTCTAGTGAAGATAAGAACCTTGGGGGGATCTTCAACTTCACCCTCTACTTCTCTCTCCACATCTCTGACATCTCTAAGAGGTCAAAGTGTCAGCTGCCCCTCCTCAGAGGTATTCTTCCTTTTCTCACTTCTCCCAGAAGCTCGCTGTCTCCAGAGCCCTGGTCCTCTCTAGGCTGGACAACTGCAACAGCCTCTTACTAAATCTGCTTGCCTCTACTCTTCACCCTCTACAACTTATCTAGAATTGGACTGTGATCCTCAAGCCCAGGGGTCATATCTCTCCAGCTCTGAAATCTCTCCACTGGCTCCCTGTGACTGTGAGGGTCCAGTTCAAGACCCTATGCATTGTTCACAAGGCTTCCTGAGGCTGCGGACCACACTACATCCAACGTTCTCGTCCTGAGCATCTTCCTTCTCGAGCCCTCGGCTCATCCATATCCATCTCTCTGAGGGTCAGACGCTTCTCCAGACAGAGAGTAGGGGGTACGTCTCCGTCCTCAGCTTGGGGCTCCCTCTGGAACATCCAACCTGCCTCTCTCAAACTTGAGCAAGACCATCTAAGGTTCCGGAAGCAACAAAAGATCTTCCTTTTTGCTTCTGCTTTCTCTCTCCCTGGCTGATGTCCCTGTCTGCTGTGCATACTGGTTACCTCACCACCCACTGAATCTATGGGACCAGGCTCCTACACGACCGGTTGCCCTAGCACTGCCACCGGGCCTCCCAACCACTTAAGGGACTGTATATGCAACTCTACTGTCCCCTGACTCTTTGACTTAAGAGCCACCTCCTGGCTGCACTTACTAGTTACTTTGCACTCTCCCCTAACCCCCCTGGCACTTCCCCCCTTCTGCCCCCCCCCCTATTATTGCACGATCTGAATGACACAAGGCCTAGTAAGATCGTTGTTTTTCCTCCTTCTGTCCTCCCTTCCTTGTCTTGTCGCACCTAGAAACACTTGTGTACATGGGCATAATTATAGGGGGAACAGGGGGTTTTGTCCCCCCAACTTTTGCAGGGAGGGCAGGGTGACTGCAATCATCAATTATGTAATTGGACAGCGCAAGCCCGGCTGGGGTGCCCAGAAAGGCTTGCGCTGTCTCATTACATAATGCTGAGATGCCTGACAGCCGCGCTGCAACACATTCAGGGCCGGGATGCCCTGCATGGCCCAGTCCCTCACCCTGGCTGGCCTGATACCAAGACAGCAGCCAGGGTGTTGAACTGGGTGTTGCAGGGCCTGGCGCCTGTGCTGCCATGCTAGCAGCAGCACTTCCAGGGGGCGCAGCGCAGAGAATCACTTTCCGGCTTTGTGTTTGTGCGACACAAAGACAGGAACTAGGAAGCTCATTCAGCTTGCTGGTTTCTGTCTGGAGGTGCATGTGTGCGAATAGGTTAGGTCGGTGTAACATGAGACGTGGCCCGGGTGGCATTTGAAAGTAGAGCAGAGGTACTTTTTAAAAAAAACAAATATATTTATTGTGTTTGTGTATGTTTGTTGGGAGCTGGGCTGCGGGCTGATCCTAGTGAGGGCGCGTGACACATTTGGACAATGGGAGCAGAGCTCACAGTACAAATTATTAAGGCCCCTGAAGACATACTAACAATAACAAATGGTGCATTCTCTGTGGCAAGCCACAGCTCTGCAACACTGCTAAAATGAGTCTTGCCACTTTTCAGATGCTACTAAAGCACCACCAGCTTTGCGAAATGGCGCCCTCCCCAAGTAGAGTGGAAAGAGTCAAGCAGAGAAAACCTGTGACCCAAAACTGCCAACTCTTCAAATTCTGCAAAATGAATTTGAGTCCTATACGCCTTCCAAACATGGTGAACCTTTGTTAAGCAGTTTTTGCTCTAGGTGCGCAGAAGGAACTGTATGGGATTTTGTGTTAGAAGCACACTTTTAGAAGCCCTGTATAACTTTTCCCCCTGCTGCCAAAAGTTATCCTCACCAAACTGGCAAAATGTTTTTCGAGTTTTGCAGACACTTACAGGACGGTTTGGTGCAAATTAGTACTTGGGTGTCATGGTTCATGTTACAGGCCACCAAAAACTGCTACACTTACCAAACTAAGAAGGGTAGTATCCAGCATTGTAAGAGTGGGGGTGAGGGGTGAGCAACAAAATGCAGTGTGTGGAATCCACATGGTCTCATTGGCACCCGCAAACCGGCCACCCCTGCCCCAATCTACTTTTTTTGTAACATTAGTGGAAGATGGCATTTTAACACACAACAACAAACATAAAACTGCAGGATCATTCCAGATGCAGGAAACTCAACTATTAGAGCTCTGTTCAAGCCCTCTCAGGCAAACCACATACAAACTTCCTAATTATTATATGTATTGCACCTACAGAAATTACATCACAGAAAAGGACATTGCAAGGCGCATCAAGAGTCCTTGATACTTGGAGGCACCATGGAAGTGACTTTAGAATAAGTTGCCATGAATAAGCCAAGTGACAAATTACTTTGTGGTGCAAAATACCTAAATTGCACTTTTGTTATATGTCGAGCAACTCTATAGTCATTAGGCTTTTCCATTATAATACCATGATACATTAACATAAGCTTTGAAGTGAATCAGAGTAACTTGCAGAGCTGCAGATAAGGCACAATGTGATTACATGATTTTCTCAGGATCACACAATTGGTTAAATGGTGAAACTGGGATGTGGATAATTTAAGCGACCGCGCACAGCTTTCCAGGTTTAGTTAATACAGATATGTATTAAGGTTTTGCTTTGCATTTCATGTGCTTAAATAATTATTTATAGCAAAGCCTTGGAAGCAAACCACATTACATAATAAACTAGCCTTTTATAGTAAACTAACCATACACTATATACATTGTCATAGAAATATGTTGAGCAATGGGAGTATGGCTTTAGTTTTATTCTCCCCATTCTGCATGCGAAGTCACAATAGCATCATGGTGATTAATGTGAGCCTAACAAATCCCCCTTGGGTTTTAAAGCCATAGTCATTATTTCATAAAGCATGCAACATTATGCACCCTTCTCACTTCTGATCTCTCCCTCCCATTTACATTTCTAAAGGGACAAAAGTCCCTGCTAATAGAAGACCCCCCCCCATCAGTGCCTAATCGCTCACATTGTAATGCTCTGTTGATACAGAGCAAAGTGAGGACCCTCTGCTGCCCGAAGTTCCTTGGCACATTGTTCTGGCAGCGGGACACCTCTATCATTCAGTACAGGTAAGGTGTCCTGCTGCCTGGACAATGAGAGTGCTGAGCAGGAATTGCTCAGCACACATTGTCCTGCCAGCGGGACACCTTTGCCGTTGGGTGCCCTCTTTGATGTGCCGAATGGGAGAGTTGTCCCAATGAAAAATGTCCCTGTCTGGCTCTTAAAAGAGCCACGTGGGGTAGCTTCCCCCCCCTGCCTCTCCCGCTTGGTACTCCACTGCTTGGAGCCATTTGAACACAGGAAAACATACCTTAATTTTAATCAGTCAGAATATTGTAGAAAAAATCTATCAGCATATACACATACACGGTGCTATGCAAAACCCAAGTTTGGAGATATATGGTGTTTAAAAATTGATACCAAGTACACTTGGTCACCCACTGTACTGTGTGATGCTGGAAATGTATCGGAGGGACACAGACACCAGGCCTTACACCGTGGTGTAGGCACGAGATTGACACTGGTAACAGTGTGCCTGTCAAAAGCAGGTGCTACCGTATGTCAGATACAGTTAAGAACCACATCTAGGCTGAGGTCGCCAAGATGTTGGATCTGGGTGTTATTGAACCCTCAACCAGTCCCTGGTCCAGTCCTGTGGTCCTTGTCCCCAAGGCAAGTTCGCAGGCAGGTACCAAGGATTGGCTGTTCTGTGTGGACTACCGAGGAGTCAATGCTGTCACCAAAACTGACCCGCACCCATTGCCCGGGCTTATGAGCTCGTGGACACCATAGGTGCTGCCAAATTTGTGAGCACCTTTGACCTTACCTCAGGCTATTGGCAAATAGCTCTGACGGACCATGCCAAGGAAAAGACCGTGTTCTCAACACCTGAGGGACTCTACCAGTTTAGGGTCATGCCTTTTGGGCTGAAGAATGCCCCTGCCAACTTCCAGAGATTGGTCAACCATGCGCTCAGTGGGCTGGAAGCCTTTTGTGTGGCTTACTTAGATGACATTGCCGTCTGCAGTTCCACCTGGGAAGAGCATTTGACACATCTGGATAAGGTGTTGCAGGCCTTGGAAAGGGCTAACCTCACTATCAAGGCCACCAAGTGCTAGATTGCTCAGGAGAAAGTCACGTATCTTGGTCATGAGGTAGGAGGGGCTCAAATCTAACCTCTCCCCAGTAAAGTACAGGATGTACAGGACTGGGAGACTCCCACTACTCAAACCCAGGTGAGAGCCTTTTTGGGCCTCACTGAGTAGTATCGCAATTTCATGGCAGACTATGGAACCATAGTTGCACCCCTGACAGCTCTGACCTCACCCAAACAGCCTAGGAAGGTTAATTGGACTGAAGACTGTCAGAGGTCCTTTGATGGCTTGAAAGGAAGTCTGCGTAAGGCACCTGGGTTGTGCGCCCCTGATTACAGCAAGCCCTTCATTGTTCAAACTGACGCCTGCGACACCGGAATTGGAGCTGTCTTGTCCCAGTTAGATGACAAAGGAGGAGAACATCCGATCATATTCATCAGTAGACAACTTAAGGGTAGGGAACTTAGGTGGGCTACTGTTGAAAAGGAATGTTTTAGTATAGTTTGGAGCCTTAGGTGTTTTAGACCCTACCTTACCGGGTCTACCTTCAAGGTCCAAACCGATCATAAGCCCCTGAAGCGGCTTATGCAGATGAAGGGTGAGAACCCGAAACTGCTCAGTTGGTCCATTAGCCTGCAAGGGCTAGACTTCACCATTGAGCATAGACCAGGGAAGAGTCACGATAATGCAGATGGCCTTTCCAGAAGGTATGTTGACCGTCTGGATGAGGGTGTCTATCTCGTGGGAGATTAGGCACCCTAACCTCAGTCTGGGAGGGGGCGACTGTGATGCTGGAAATGCATCCGAGGGACAGGGCCTCCATATCCTTTTCCTTTACTGCTTTTTATCGTGTGTTCTGTCGTGCTTTCCGCACAGGAGTTCATGTGGGACTCCTGGCGGTGCAGCTCTCTCTTTTGGTTTTGGTGAACAGACCCATGGGATACCCTTATGGCACCCATGGTTAGGGGTACAACCCTGTGCCCCTAGTGTATATTTCTGGGCACATGTGGGTGGCCCACAGAGCAGGGTACGGGCTGGTGGCAGCTCCATGCTGAATTTGACAGTTGCTCTGAGTATTCTCCATTTTGGGATACCCAGGCCCTGCCATAGGAATCAGTGGATTCCTGATAGGAGACAAGAAGGCCCCTATGGCCTCTTGGTTTCTATTACCTGTTGCCTTGTTTTCCCAAAGTCCTGGGACGCCCTGGCTCAGTCCCTTTCCCTGACTGGCTGTTGGGTGGAAGAACCATATATGGTATCGGGGGGTAGTCCAGGCCATAATGGCTGGAGCCTTCCCAGTGACTGTATGTTTTGGGTACACCCTTGCGGTGGGACCTGGGTGAATGGAGTGTGTGTCCAATATGCACTTCATGTTGTGGGTGCCTGGTATTTGTGTGTGTGACATAAAGAATGAGACAGCCCTGCCGAAACTGATATGAATGTGGTGTGGTGTGCTGAATGGATGGGTGCTTGCCTCAATAGACATTCCTTGTTATGCGTGTCTGGATGGAAGAGAATGACCTGAATGCATTGTGAGTCTGATTTGCTGCCTGCCTGCATGAATGCCCTTCTGAATGATTGGCTGCCTGAGCTTGGCTCAGCAGTGTGAATGAGAGACAGAACAGTATATCTGGTGACCTCTCACTTACCAGAATTGTTCAGAACCTGAAGTCGAACGTTGATGCTTAACCTTGAAGCCCAGCTGGAAGAAGAAGGTCTTGCTGCTGCTTGCCGTAGTTGAAATCTGAAAGCTGTCGTGTCTGTCAAGGGCTGATCGAAGATAGGACCTGGCTAGGAGACTTCTTCCCGAGCTATGAGGGGACATCATGCAGAAAGCTAATCTTCACCAAGGCACCCTGGAAGTTGGTCCCGAAAGACTGCCGACCGGAGGTGGGCACCGCCGAGGAATCTGAAGTGAAGCACCCAGATATCGAAGTCCATCGTCGTCTACCAGGGTTCGCAGGACAGCCATCACAGATGGAAGCCCATTGAGGCGTGTTGCCCAGAAGGGGAGACAGCTTGACGCTGTGCTGCTCAACGACCGGAGCCCCGCCGCTCCACCTTTGCCTAAGACATTTTGAAACAAAGGACTCCCTTGCCGTCACCGTCAACCGCTTTGTCCTGCTGAGAAAGTCGAGGTCATCAACGAGCTGAAGAGAACCCGCCGGTAGGTTTCCCTCCACCCAAAGCCCACAAAGACACAGACCAACAAAGATCCGAAAGCCAGCCGTGGTCAAGTCCAGAACGTCGACGCCAACGCTGACACCGATGCCCACTGCAAGGCCTCCGCTCATCATCGTTCTGCTTTGCGGCAACAAATTCTTGCCATCAAGGTGTGCCGCCACCACATCTTCACAGGACGTCCACGACCGATTGTCGATGAGCACTGCGAAGGTCGAAGCTGCTCTCTCAATGACAGTGTTCATATTTCTTCGAGGAATCTCGACGCCCTCTGGCTCCTGCTTTAAAAGGAGTTCAACTGTGAGGGATCCTTCGACGAACCGTCGAAGAAACTCTGCTAAACCAGGTACATTGGGGGAACAGAACATTTTAGCAGGAAACAAGACTGAAACATATATGGAATGGGCTTGTTGATAGCCTTTATTTACAGGTTGCCCAGGTAGGGGGATCCTCACACAGAACTGCTTCATGGTAGTAGGACAAAGCATTCTGCCAGTGTTTAACCTAACTTGTGTTCCTTCCTATGTCTGATGTTGATTCACATTGCTATTTGATTTGTATGCCATTGAAACTGTTAGCAGTTGGTGCATTTTAATGTAACATGTTATTGATTTTGAAACACAGATAGTAAAACATTTACATTTAGCATTACATAACAGTCAAATCCACATGCTATTTTAACAGTATTTATCATCATCATGCCTTGTGATATTCTTCGCTACAACATGGCAAGTCACCCCTCAGTTTGCACTCTTCCATTTCTGACAGATATTTTTTGGTGCATTTTAAAGGAGTCAAGAGTGAACTGTGGTACCACATAGACCAGGGGTGCACAACTGATTTTGACAGAGGGCCGAAAGTACCTTACGTGATGGCTATAGTGGGCCGAAAAGTAAATGTCGGCGGGGCGGTAGGCTTTTTCAACCCCCAATTTTTATTAAACACATGGAAAAAGAATACGTTTTTGAGGTGTAACGATTTGTATTTGTATTTCAAACTTACATTTTGTATTACACATTTTCCATTGTTATCATTTATTTCTATTTAGCTATTGCATATTGTCTGTTTAATTAAATAATATATATTTTACTGGCCCTGGATTGGACATTCCGTTATTTTGGTCTGCTATACTTTGCTGTTTGGGATGCCCAAGAGGAGTATGGCCTTTGTTGAGTCAGGTTTCCACAAAAAGTGTGCGTGTTTTAGCTTTATTATTGGGTTCACTCTTGGAGTGTGACACTATGCCCCATGGCCCCCACCCCCCAACAAAACACTATGCCCCATGGCGCACACCCCTCAACCAAACACTATGCCTCATAGCACCCACCCCTCAACCAAACAATATGCCCCATGGCCCCCACTCCCCAACTAAACACCATGCCCGTGACACCCAACCCTCAAGCAAACACTATGCCCCATGGCTCCCACCCCCAGCCAAACACTATGCCCCATGGCTTCCACCCCTCAAGCAATACCATTCCACCTTCCTTTTTTCATTACCCCCATGCTCGTAATGAGGCCCTATATCTGTATATGATAGCAAAGTGAGGGGATTGAATAAACAATGTGATGTGGGGCATCTAAGCCCTTCCTTCAAAATGGCTACCGTATACATCACTAAACGTACGACGTCCCTTTGGTTCTACTAACTATAGGACCCTAGGTTACTTGGTCTACTATGATTGGGTTGGCATCAACCCCACTCAAACTTTTCCACTTGCTTAGCAGCATGCAGAATAGCCGGCCAGGTGAAGGGAGTTTGTCTGCACCCCCAACCTCCCTCCAATTATTGCAACAATCACTTCAGTGGTCATGTGTCAATCATTTCTTTGTATTTTGGCCTCGAGTCTGCTTCTTAGTCTGGGAAAGTTAAGGTGTCTGGGCATGGCAAGAGTCCATGTTTAGGTGTGAAAGTTTCATCCCTTCTGCTTGCTCGTACACGTGATTTCGACACTGTGAAATCGTCTTATTCTCCATGCAATTCCGTGTATTTGATTTAATTCTGTCAGCCATCTGCCATCTGTGGCTTATCTTGACCTTTCTGCACAAGATACTCTGTTCTTCTTTTCATCAATTGTATCCACTGTGGGTCTATTTCAGCCGATACGACCTTGGCTTCTTGGCATGGTTGTTGTAAAGATCTGTCTTCCTCCTGCATTCAATTGGGATCTGTGAGTGCGTGCGTGGGCATTGATACCTGTGAGGTGACGGTTAACCGTACACTCAAAAGAGCTATTAAAAAGGGTACTGGCCCTAAAGAGTGCACTGGCGAGAAAAGAGCAGGTGTGTTGGGGATAGTATGACAGTAAACATCGTAGTGTGGGATAGTGAAGAATCTACTGCCCCACTTGAAGGCTACTGTGAAAAGTCCAATGAGGCAGCTATGGGTGAAGTTCTGAAGAGCTATGCGGTGGAGAATATTCGCTTTTGTTTAAAGTGTGGTGCCATTCTGGATTTACCTGGGAACAGTGATCTGCTGAGCCTGCAGGAGCTAGATCCTGATTTTTTAACATTTTTCAAGTTGATTGCTCTGAAGCAGGTGGAGATTTAAAGGTTTTCATGACATTTTTTCGTTGGTTAAGCCAGTTAAGTTTAGTTTTTGACTTAGATGTCATGTCATGTGAGGCTTGTTAATTATTTGGTCATTTCTGTGTGTAAATCAGTTGGAGTAAATGGAGTGAGGTTAGAGTGCATGTCATAGCCTCTGTTAGGAGAATACATGTTGTGATGTTAATAGTTATTTAGCAAAATGATCATTTTAATGTCATTGGTGTGTTTAACAAGTGTTTTTCCCACAGATGGACTCAAAAGTGAATTACAGTGTTGACTGACCAGGATTGAAGGAATAACTGGTCCAAGTTGATATGATGGTGTCTGCGGCATCAATAATTTTCTTTTCCAGGCTGGACATTTTAGTTGGAGGTGGGAAACACTGTTGTTTAATTCTATGACTTAACAAATGTTTTCATTTTTCAGGTGGGACTGTTTATACATGCTAGAGTTTTTAAGAGTTTTAAAGCAGTGTTTTAATGTTGTTACGAAGTGCAATGTTAGACACCTTATATGAGAAGATGAGGTAATGTGTATAAGGTGAGTTATATGCTAGTGGTGTGTGTTACGCTAGTGGTATGTATGTAGTGTAGTGCTCCCGCAGTTAGGTTTTTGTGTGAAGAGTACTTTCAACACTGGCACATGAGGGGTGGTGGGGTCACTTAGTTTTGGTGAAGTTGCTACCCGAGTATCGGATACACTCAGCCTGGTTGGGAGTGGTGTGTCTAGGCACACCTTGGTGTTGTGAATGAAGGATATGAGGGAGTTTGAGTGTTTGTTTCATTGTGGACTGTTGGAGATTGGATATGGTCGAGAGGTCTGGGTGCCTCAAAGTGTGCAAAGTTTGGTTATGGTATTTCATGTGGTTGGTGATGTCTCTTCTTCACTGAGCAGAAAGGGGAAGGGGCATTGGTGTAAACTTTTGTCCCACTACGGTGAGGAAGTTCATGGTTTTGGAGGTTGTTTAGCTGATCGTCTTAAGTTGGGAAGATGATGCATGTGTATTGAAATTGCAGGTGTTGGCGTGTGTGTGGCGTGTGAGTGTGTTCGACCTTAGTTGGTCGTGATTTTAATATTCCTTAGGGGGGAGATATGTAAGGATCTGTCTTCCTCCTGCATCCTATTGGAATCTAGAGAAGGTGAGCTTGACTATGATCAGAATGCTGATGGATGGAATGTTTGCGTATGACTGGTGTTCTCTGCAGGGCAGTTGGAGCTGTAAGCCTGAGAGAGAGGATGCCAGTACTTGCCACTGTGAACTGTAAATATCATATGACTAGTATGACTCTAAGAACTGGATGTAATACTTGGGAACTTAATAAAGAAGTTACTCATCCATATCATGAAGTCAGAGTCATTATTCCAGAACCCAGATTTCCACAGTTGTCATCGTCTGAGTTTCTCTCAGTCTTTAATTCCTGATTTGTTCACTGCAAAGCTCTCCTCTTGAGACCTTTAGTAACCTTTGGTCAATTCTGCTCTTGTTCATAGTTTAAGTATACGTATATAAAGTGCTCCTTTTGAGGTAGATCTGTATAGGTGGCGCTTGCCGCAATCTATCTTACTACTAAGCATAAGCAAGTCTCACAATTTTCTGTGCTTCCTGCAGTTACTGTGCATATGTACACATTTAAACTTGATGAATATCTTCATTAGGCTCATGGCATACATTTCTGACATTTTGACATCAATCATTTCACTTTAGACTTGGGATATCACTTATCCATGGTGTTTTGTCTCTTTTCATCATTCTCAGGTCTTTATATCTTCTATATGTGAGGCAGTCCGGGTTCTTATGCTGTCACCATTTGTCTTCTTTTAGTATCTTCTTGGCTGCTTCAGGTATTGCATTTTGCCAATTGTCACTCTGTCTCACGTCTCGATATGATTTTCTCAATGGGTACCCCACTGTCCAGGTTTTCTTAGGTGTCTGTACTTCAATAGGTGCTGTTCTTCTGATAGATACTGGACAAAGCCCAACTGCAGCTCTCTGCTGGTTTATTTGCTCATCATACATCACATATTTTGGCGTGAACGTTCCTGGTACTTCAAATGGGCAGTTGAAGTGCAAATCATGCTTGGTACCTCGTCTACACTCCCCTCTTTGGGCGATTCATTGACAACTTTCACTTCTTCCTTGGTAGCCACCTTTTCTTCATCCTCTGGATCCACCTTTACTTCATCCTCTGGATCCACACATAGAGGTTTGAAGAAATATATCTTTGGGGTCCATATCTTTATGACTCCCTTCAAGCTTTCTGCTGTTCTTACATGCTCATCTTTGTTCCACGTCATTAGTTGACATTGTCCACTTGGACTACAATAGATGCATTTTCCCACATAATTTCTATGTTTCCTTGGATATTTAAACTTTCTTCCTTCTGGTGCATAAATGCTAGCTTTCACAAAGTCTCTTATTTCTTCGTCAGTCAGGTCCTTGGGCTTCCATCCTGGCTCGACATCAGTCATGATATTCATCTCTATGGCTTTTTTTGCAGTTTTCTGGCACTGAGAGATTATTATCTTGATAAAACAAAATCCAAGCAATATCATCACTAGCAGTGCTCCTAGGAATTTGAATGCATCTGCCATGCATTGCGGAACCCATGAAAATAGGGTTCCAAACCAGCTGTCATCGTCAACTTCGTCAGTTTCATCAATCATCTGATTCTGTAATTTCGTCAGCATACCTATGGCCTCTGTTAAAATTCCATTTTCGTCATCACGAGATGGTATACATGCGCAACATGATTCTCCGATTTTTGCACAAACACCTCCATCCATAGCTGTGATCATGTCAAGGACAAATCTGTTCTGGAGAGTCATTAGTCAAATCCCCCTTAACTCTTCCTTGATTGCATTGAATGCTTTTATTGTCATGTTGATGGTCTGCAGTAACTCCCATATGGTTATCTGCAACCATTTAGTATTTGCTCCAACCTGAACTCTTGGCATCAAGACCAAGGTGAACACTGAAGAAGTTTGACTGAACAGTCGATGTTCATATGGGATAGCATCGAAAGCATCTATGGATTTTGCAGAAAAGTAATTCTCTCTCTTCATTTGGTTCATCAGTTGCAAAGATCTCTTCTTCCTCAGGTGAGCATCTGCTTTCGGAAAACTGTCCATATTCAGATCACTTTTTGGAATCACCAATGCTGGAACATGGACATTCACCAGTGTGCATATACCTCCCCAGTTCTTCGGCAGCCTGATATATGCTTTGGATCCACATGCCCAATAATATCTTCGACTTCCCCATGCTGTAAGGTAGGAGTGCACAAACAAAGCATTACTCCTCTGAATTTCGCCGTCCAACTTCTTTCATAACTTGGTACCAGATGTTATTTCCCAAGTGTGCTGTGCTGTCCAGGTAGTTTTTTAGTTTGTTGTTGTCTTCTTGTGTGCTTCTTTTTATTCTCAAGGTTTTCATGTAGTTTGCTATCATCACATCCTTAATAGCATCCATGTAGCTCCTTCTCACTGGAGGATTCTCAGGCATCTCCATCCATAGTCCAGGCATCTTCATCTGTACCATTTGAGTAGGAGAAAATCTGGTAATGTTTATTCTCCAACTCCTTTTGTCTCTTTAAGTGTTTAGCTTTCTCCATGTGTCTCTTTACTTCGTTTGGTGTGGAACCTCTCATAGTAGGTTGTCCAAACTTCTCCCCTTCTTTGGACTGTGGTTCTGCAGTTATTGACACTAAACCTGGTGTATGTGCACTCATCGTTAGCGTGTATTTGTTTTTCATTAACCTTTTCTCATGCTTGCTCAGCCGACCCTGTATCTGGCTTTTCAATTTGTTTGTTACCACAAGTGAGTGTGTATTATTTCTCACCACATCCATTTCAAGTTCACTCATTCCGCTATCAGACCTTCTAAGGACTGGAATGACTATGTAAGGTCTGGGCACTTTTGTGGGTTTCATGCTTACATCATTAGGAGGGTGCACTGGAATCGGGATGCTTTGTGCACCAATAAAAAATGCAGTTTGAATCGTTAGTGACAGTAAAACAACGATGAATATAATGCATAGGTACATAATTCCTCTATATGTCAACCTACAACACTTAGCTCTGGAACAATACGATCGTCTCTCCTCCTGAGGGATGACAACATTACTACTTTGGTTGCCCATCTCGATCATCAAAGGAAAGAAAACTAACTCTTTAATTCATTCTAGGTAATATTATCTCTGGATTCTGCTGTTCCTAATTGTAGATTGCAGATACTGGAACAATTGTCCATTTTTGCCCGAATAACAGTTTGTTTCTTGTCTCTGGAAACAGTTCTCTTTTCTGGCTACGAAAATGTCAAAATAAGGTAATAAGTCCAGCAAGTCTCTTAGTTTGTGTGTTCAAAATAAACAAGCTCCCTTTCAATGCCTCTTGTCTGTCTCACTCCAGGCGACATGTTGTTTCTTTGTCAGGCTAAACAGGAGTGAAGTTTCTGGCAACGCTTTCTCGATCTGTCCCTTGGCGGAAAGTCTTACAAACTTCTCCGGAAATTCTGATGATGATTAGAAAGTTCAACCTGCATCATTATACCATGCATGAGCATGCACATCTGTGTAGAATTCGTTGGATCTCTGATGAAAGTGAGGACGTCAACACTGGTAGGGCTCCCAACAAGTTCTGGAAAGTCCTCAATTAGGTGAAAGAAGATGTTGCTTGCCAGTCTGCTATCTTCTAGTGACAGGGACATTTGTCTTGTCCATGCTGAATTCCGGAACTGCTCGGCACTCACTTTGAGCAGCTTCTGTGATTCCGATGAGCTTGAAGAGCAACCTGAATTATAATTCCGTTCAGGATTATACTCAAATGTTCTGTGTTTGCTTGATCTTGAAGAAATGTCAAGACGTCAGTGTGTCTCCCACACAAGATCTGTACAGTCTTCAATTAAGCAAAGGAATAGCACGCTGACAAGCCTATTCGCTGCTTCTTCTGCTTGGGACATTTGTCTTGTCCTCCATGTATTCCGGAAGCTGAAGGAACTGCTCGGCAATCACAATGAGCAGCCTCCTTATTGTCTTTTCGTTTTCAGGGTCTTGAAGAAATTCAGTGATGTTAGTGAGCCTTCCCACTAACGATGGGTACAATCTCAATACTAACTCAAAACATATTAAAACTTCCTTAGTGATGTCACTGCTGTGGGACACCATAAGTGAGTCCAAATAATGCTCCTGTTTGAAAAGAGTCTGGATGCTGTATTTTCTTTCAATTTGTGTGTCCTCGATCAAAATGTGGCATATCCTTTTCTCATCAAGGCTTCAGTGTGCCTCAGTCCAAAGTTCAAAGTCAATAACCTATGGTGCGGCTTATACGTACAATTTTTTCTTCCTCACTCTGCAACTAGGATGCACAGAGTGTCAGTGTTTATGTCCTTTTCCCCTTGTTTTGCTCAGAGCAAATGTCCAAAATTAAGCCACAACTTTGCACAAAAGTTCTTTGTCTTTGTTTTGCTGGTCATGCATCCTTCTTCCTCGTCATGGATCTCATCTGCACATGCTGTGGTTCTTCCCTGTTGTCTGTAGTCTCCACGCGTTGGGGTGCAGGCAGGGCTTCTCCAATTAATGGCTTGATGTCAGCCAGGAATATCCAAGCTCTTCTTCCCTGTACAAAAAAGGTAGCAGGCGCCCCTCTCTCGAAAGAACACAGCATGATAACCTGTTCAGTGGTTATTAACCACTTTGAGAGTTCGCAGCCATCTGCTTTTTGCTCACTGTACCTTTCACAGATGGGAAATATCCATTTGCATATCAGTCTTTGTCCCGCCCACATGGGCAGTCCAGCATCGAAATGCTATGGCAATTCCTTTCTGAACAAGAGTACCAACAGCAACCCGATACACGTGTTTCAGCCTTGTTGGGCCTCATCAGTGAGGTGAAGCTGTGCCTCTCTGAGCACAGTGAGCAGGGAGTCCATGTCTGGTTGCCCCAAGGTAACTTAGGGTGACCAACCCCAAGTTCCTTCCAAAAATGCAAAAAAGGTAGCAGGCGCCCCTCTCTCTTCTTCCCTGTAGCTTGACTGCAGAGGGAGTGACGTCCTCTACTCTGAATGGTCCGTTGAACCTTGGCTCGTCCCACTTCTTTCTCGTGTGGTTTCTCACCAGGACTGTGTCCCCAGGGAACAGTTGTGGTAGACGTAAACCTTGAATTCGGTCTGTTGAAGTATCTCCTTCTGTGTTCCGTGTTGCCCTGCACCCTTTTTGTTGTCACTGCAGCTGTCCTAAAATTAGAGTAAGACAAGATGTCATGCAATTCAAGTAATTTTGCATTTCAGATCCTAAAACTTCCCATGTTGGCTGGACATCACCTCTAGCTCTATCTCAGGGTGTCAGTGGCGTGTGCATCCTTCTGCCTATCATGATTTCATGCGGTGTAAGGTGGTGGTCAGAACCAGGTTGGTCTCTGAACGCATACAGTGCCAATGGAAGGCAGTGTAGCCATCCCTTCTTTAGAGTAAGCTTCTACTTGGCTATCCTTTCCTTTAACAAGCCATTGAGCTCCTCGCATATCCCATTACCTTGAGGATGATACGCCGAAGATAACATGTGCTTCATACCAAGCAGCAAGCTAATCTGTTCGAATACTGCATTAACAAAGTGAGGCCCATTATCTGACCTCATGACCTCACATACTCCCCATCTGGGAAATACCTCCCTCACAAGAAATTTGGCAGCACAGGTAGAGTCTGGGTATGTACATGGACCTGCTTCTATCCGTCTAGAGAATGGACACACCACAACAATTAGATTTCTGGACCCATCACATACTTGAATCATTTCGACATAATCTATATGCAAGTGCTGAAAAGGTTCATTGGGCCTTGGGATAACTCCTCTAAGTACTCATAGTGTATGCCCAGCCAAGAACTGTTGGCAGATTATACAGTTCACCATAAAAATTGCAACGTGCTCTGCTAAGTTCTGTATAAACCAGTCTTCAGCAATCGTCGCTGCTAGATTCTCTTTTGTCATGTGCGCGGGATAATGCAACTGTTCCAATGCTATTTTCAATAGGGCAATAGGCATCACTAGTTTACCAGTGTGG
Source organism: Ambystoma mexicanum (assembly GCF_040938575.1). Taxonomy (NCBI): domain Eukaryota; kingdom Metazoa; phylum Chordata; class Amphibia; order Caudata; family Ambystomatidae; genus Ambystoma; species Ambystoma mexicanum. The sequence goes on from NC_090934.1 coordinate 368,515,986, forward strand.
TCTTGTCTTAACAAGCTCTCAGAGGGGTTTAACGAACACCCTCGCGGCTATCAAAGATTGTTTTCTTCCTGTGGTCCCTCCCCTTGTAGTTCCATTAACTGGGTTTGCCCCATGTTACTAAAACCTTCAGGTTCACTTCGTGCAACAATCATTCTCTCATGCACATCAGTTATTTCCACTTTCATTATAACTTCGTCTTTGGTCGACCCACGCTTGGCTTCTGTGTCTGCTGCTTGATTTCCTTGTGAGATAAAGTCTGTACCTTTTGTGTGGGCGGCACATTTCACGACCGCTATGCCCACTGGGAGCTCTAGTGCCTTAATGAGCCTATCCAATAAGGCTGCATGCTGAACTGGTGTGCCATCCGTTAGGAGGTAGTCCCTCCTTTTCCAGCGTGCTAGGCCTGCATGCACTGTTGATGTCACATAGGCGGAGTCAGTGTACACCGTCACTTCCTGGTCTGCATGATTCTCGAGTGCGAGTATCAGCACCAATAATTCTGCAGCCTGTGCTGAGTAATGAGATGTAATTGTGCACTAATGAGTACTCAAAAATCTCCATTTGCCGTGTGCTTCATCACAACGGTGCCTGTGTATCTTTGCCCATCATTTTGATTGATTCTCGATGAACCATGAACAAAGACAGTTTCTCCTTCTGCTAATGCATTTTCTTTCACTCTGGGAATCTCATCATAAAATTCTTCATATTTCGCGCAGTCATAGATCGGCTCTCTTTCAGTGACTGGCTCTGCTATAAACATAGCTCGGTTCACTATCTTACATCGAATTATCTTAATCGATGGATTTGATATGATCACTTCATATGCAGAAGCTCTCTGAGATGTCAATGTGCCTTTCTCTAGAATGGCAAATAATGCATGCTCGACGAACAACGTCATTGAGCATCCCATCACAATGGTTGTAGCCTTCTCTATGGTGAACGCTGCAGCAGATAAACTTTGTTTGCATGGTAAGTGACCTCTCATCACTGGGTCCAAATTCCCACTATAGTATGCCAGGGGCTTGTACCCTAACGTGGTTCTCTGTGTGAGTACTGCTGTCATAACCCTGCCATTTGTGTGTGAAAACAGGTAGAATTCCTCTGCACAATTGGGAATTCCTAGAACTGGTGCCATGCAAAAAGCCCTTTTTAGTGCGATAAATCCTTCTTCTGTGGTTTCAGTCCATTACATTTTTTCTTTTGTCCCCTGTGCCTTCTTTAGGGCTTGTAACAAGGGCTTGGTATATGAGCTGTAGTCAAAGACCCATTCCCTGACATAATTGCATAATCCTAGAAAACACTGCATTTGTTTTATCGTGTGTCGCTTGGCTGTGTTCAATATGGCTTCAGTCCTTTCAGGGGTAACCCTTTTCCCCTCATTTGATATCAGCTGGCCTATGTACAGCACTTCTTGTTGACAGTATTGTAACTTCTCTTTGTTAACCTCATATCCTTTTTCAGCCAATACAGTCAATAGCTGAATAGAATCGTGTCTGCACATTTCCTCTGTCGTGCTACAAATCAAGATGTCGTCCACATATTGCAAGACAACACTCTCTAATGCAATATTGCATAAGTCTATCTGCAGGACTCAGTTGAAAATCGAAGGAGACTCACAGTACCCCTGCGGTAACCTTGTGCTTTTCAGACACATTTGTCTGAACGTGAATGACGTCAAATCTTGTGAGTCTTTGTGCAATGGGATTGAGAAAAATGCATTTTTCAAGTCAATCACCGTGAAATATTTTGCCTCAATGGGTATATTACATAGGATTGTGGACGGGTTAGGGACTAGGGGGAACTTAGCCTCTGCTATATCATTTATTGGCCTTAGGTCCTGGTTTAAACGCCAAGACCCTCCCTTTGATATTTTGATAGGGTAAACCGCGGTATTGCATGACGACTCTGATGTCACTAAGATGCCTTGCTCCATCATATCAGAAATTGTCTTGAAAATGTGTTCATCTGCTTCCCTAGACATGGGATACTGTTGTGCTTTTGGTAAAATTGCTCCTGGCTTCAATTTAATCCTTACTTCTACTACACCTTTCAACAAGCCTACATCATAATTGCTTATGGTCCACACTGAGACAGGCACCTCGGGCCATGTCGTCATCAAAATATTCAGGGTGTTTTTGTGCCAGCATCATTCTCTGGGGCACCTTTCTTTTGATCATTTTCACCCAATACATGAGATTAACCTCAACTGGTGTTTCATCTATATCTGTTTGCTCTTCAAACAGATCGTCATCAGTGATGTCAGTTAATCTGTATCCTTCCTCAATGGCGATTACTGCGCACCATTGTCTGCCTTCGTCATCACAACCATCGATCAGTGCCATTTTCCCTTGCACTATGGCTGTGTGTATTGCCAAAGGAAACACTTGACCCTTTTCCTCATGCATAGGTATTCTTGGCCTGAATAGAAACTCATCGGGGGTTCTCATGGTTTTGTCTGTAAGGCCTGGTAGCCCTGCCATTAGTATGCGCACTCCATACGTGAAAATGTCTGGCTCCAATGGAACAGCTCTCATAGCTGTTTGTCCCGCCCATGCTCTAATCATTTTGCATATGTTCAAATAATGCATTCCTGGAATCGAACATACCATGCCCTTCCCCGTGAACGAGATTGTCATGTTTAACTTCGTCATTAGGTCTCATCCCAATATATTTACTGGGGTCTGCCTTGAATATAGCAGTGGCACATTCATGTCACATTCTCCTGTAGAGACTGGAACTTCTTTTCTAAAAGTAACACAACTTGCTGCTCCTGTGAAGCCCTGAGTATTTATGGCATCGGTGGACAAGGAAAACTTGCATTCACATGTACACAAGCTTGTTGCACCTGTGTCAACTAAGAAGGAATATTCTTTATCCTCTATGAGGACATCTACCCTTGGTTCCTCAAGAGGGTCTGGTGTCACTGATAGGATAGAACACATTAGGTTTCCCAGTGAGCTGTGCTAGTCCATGTATAACTTTGTCCCATGCTGAGTGAATGGACTTCCTCCATCACCAGTGTTATTTCTCATTCCAGAATTCAATGCTTGTCCTGTACTTGTTGTCTGTGACAGTTGCATTAGTGACTGTTGAGACTGTCCTTGTGGATAATGTGTCATATTCTGAGGTTGCAAGTTTTGCTGTGCTTCCGGCGCTTGTATCTGCACTGTGTGATTTTGTGCAACTCCATTTTGACCCTGCTGTAAAAATACAGGTCGATTCACCATCCCTACTCTTGTTACTTGGTCGTTTTGCACCATGCCTTGACTTCTGCATGTACGTGCTAGATGCCCTGTCATCCCACACGTCCAACATATTGGCGGTAGTCTGATTATTTGCCCATTTGTCATATCCTGATTGCCATTTTGCATGTTTTAAAAACCTCCCGGTTACCTTAGAAAGCTCCCTGATTGCTCTCGAAACCTCTTCCTCTGGGGTAAAACCCATTACTGCCTTGATTAACCTGCTGTTGATTATTGACCTGCTGTATGTTCGATCCATCTGTGCTAGTTATCATTGCTCCTTCGATGGCATATTTTGACAATTTCTTCTGCACTAATTTTGCCTCTTCAGCTTTTCATGCAGCCTCTTTGTGAATTTTCTCTTGCAATAGCCTGCAATAGTGAGCTTTGAGCAACTGTATTTCAGACCATGGTTTGGCCTCGATTCCTACCAATTTCTTGACCTGCTTCTGTACCTGATCTGGCAGCCCCTGGCATAATATATGGTAAAACACGGGTATAGATTTCCCCCAAGATTCCCGTGTTTCCAACACCCATGCGTCTTGGAAATTCTCAATGTAAAGCAAAGGATCCTCTGATTACTTCATTTTTCATGTCATTATAGCTCCCATGTCAGAAGTATCCGGGTATAGCAATCGTAATGCTTTCCATACCGCGGCTCTGCAATTGTTAAATGGAGCTCCATCATGCGCAGTTTTAACTGTAGTCACACCAGGATATCCTGCTCGTGTCCACACATCGTCAGCTCTCTCACCAAGTATGGTGATTAAAAGACCCTTAATATCCCCGATAGCTAACGTGTTCCCTCCCATCATTTTTTCTAGCTCATGTATCCATTTTCCGGCTTCCAAGGTTAACATTGGAAGCTTATTTTTCAGATTTTCTCGATCCATGTGTGGCCAGGGTATATACTGTGGCCTCGTTCCTCCTTTTTTGTGTCGGTCTGATTGTGTGGCTGACTCTGATGCCTTAGGTGCAGACTCACTAGAATCTGACCATCTTATTCCCTTTCCGCTTGAGAAGCATTTTTCACGTCTTCTCTCATCTTCCTTTTCCTCATATTCCTCTCTTTCTGCATCTGATATTGTCTGTGCCCAACTCGTGTAACTCTTCTCATCTTCCTTGTTTCTATTTAGTGTCAATCTATCTAGGGACAGCTCTTTATTTCTGCTACTTCAGGAGGCGTCCTCAGTGTCATACAACTGAGTGCTCTCAAGACGCTCGTCCTCTCCTCTCCCTTGGGGTACCTGTTCTAGCCCCATTTCATCATATGTTCTATTGATCATTTCTCCGATGCTTCTGGTGTCAAAGTCATCTTCGATATTTGCCCTAGACGTGCCTAGTGCTGAATCGTACTCAGGAAAGAATTCTTCTATGTCCTCCCAGTCTATTACTGGATCAGGTTTCTTAACCTCTCTTTCCAGATATTCAAGAACCCGTGCCCTCTATCTTCGCTTGCGTTCTATGTCATCATCAAACTCTCTGTGCTACCTCGCTTCCTACCTGACCCTATCTTCTTCCTGTTTCTTTGCATCTCTACGTTCATTTGCCCTTTGTATTTTGTCATCCCTTCATCTTTTTATTCTCTTCTCCCGTATCTTTTGTTCTTCTTCCTCTGTTCTTCGTTGTTCCTGTCTGTCCTGATCGTTAGCTGCTCTTGGTTTATGATGGCATTTCCTTTCTTGCTCTTCGCGATATAGCTGCTCTCGTCTCTATCTTTTTTCCTGATTCTTTCGTCCCTCAATCCTTTTTCCTTTTCCTTCTCTTTCCATTTTGAATCTTCTGACTCTCCCTTTTGTCTCACGTCCTCAATGCCTTTACCATCGAGTTTCAATAAAATCTGTCCTCCCATCCATTTGTTCTGTGTGAATGCAATCTCATCAGTTCTGTCCTCATCTCCTTTCCATCTCTTTCCCTCTCTATCTGTATCTAGAGATGTACTTGCTTGTCCCTGGTCTCCTTTTTGTTTCTTGCATCTCTCCTTGTCCCTCGGGACTTT